>NC_139344.1:32852876-33452876 GCF_055883805.1 Amblyomma maculatum
AAAAAAAGGGGAACTGATTCCAATTAAAAGAAAAAAAAAACACCATAATCAATTTTTTTGAACATCTCTCTAAAGAATCCTTATTACCTCAAAAATATTACTGCCTGAAAAAGTGTTGCATTATATTGTTTAAAATTACAAAAAGATGTATAAAACTCAGGGCCGGTTTTGAAAACTGTCTCTACTGAGCCCTTCATGCTGGCCCTACTTATTAAAATGTTGCAGATGAAACTTTTTCTCTATATTATCCAGAACTACTTCTCTATTTCTGCAAAAATTGGAAGCTCTAGATATGTTTGTCCTTTCTCCATATTATTTTGAATTCGGCCAAAATTCAAAATTAAAAAAAAATATATTGCCCCGCCGGGGTGATGCAGTGGTAAGACGCCCGACTACTGTGCCGGAGGACCCGGGTTCGAACCCGACCTTGGCGGCTGCGTTTCGATGGAGGCGAAACGGAGAGGCGTCCGTGTGCTGTGCGGTGTCAGCGCACGTTAAAAATACCCATGTGGTCGAAACTACTCAGTAGCCCTCCTACGGCTCCTGTTTCCTCTTTAACTCCCACCTTCCTCCCTTTCCTTACGGTGCGGTTCAGGTGTCCACAGAAGCAAGTGTGACAGATACTGGCCTTTCCTTTCCTACGAACCAATAAAAAAAAAATGACAACCTTGACTTCAATTGAAAAACTACCGCATTTTCGATATTTATCGAATTCTCTCAAAACCAATCCCAAGTACTTTATAAACACCAGGTACTAAAATGCATTGCACCATGTAAACTGATCATATAAACATAAATATAAATCTGAACGCACGTTGTCATTATATAGAAGTGCTTATGGTTTCCCCTTAAGGAGTAGGAGTCAAAAGTTCGATTTAGTGTTTGCTGAATTCAATTACATTTTACCTTTTGCAATATCCAAACCTTTCTCAGTGCTTGTAAAGCCGTTTTCTGCTTGCTGGCAGTGTTGGCATTTGAAAACTTTATAAGCAATGAGAAGGCTTTGGATATTTGCATAAGTTAAAATCTAACTAATTTCAGAAAATTGTTGGGATTGTTTTTGAGAGAATTCGATAAATATCGAAAATGAGGCAGTGTTTTAATTTGAATCAAAGTTGTGCGGTTTCTTTTTTTGTTTTGTTTTTTATAATTTTGAATTTTGGCCGATTTCAAAATAATATGGAGAAAGAACAAACAAATCTAGAGCTTCAATATTTCGCAGAAATAGAGAAGTAGTCCTAGGTGACATAGAGGAAAAGTTTTAGCGGCATTTTATTAAATGGTACCAGCATGAAGGGCTGAATATCGACAATTTTCAAAACCAGCTCTTAGTTTTATACATCATTTTATAATTTTAAACAATATTGTCAGGCACGTCCCGTGGTCCTGTATTGGAGGAAGATGAGATGTTGCAGGAGAAACTGAAGAGGAAGCTGTTTTGGTTCGCTCTGGGTGGGCTAACGTCCAGCGCATCTAACACCCGCCGTGTAAATAAACCACGTAACAATATAATGCAGCACTTCTTCAGGCCGTAATATTTATGAGATAATAAGCATCCTTGAGAGTGACTTTGATAAAAATTGACTATGGCGGTTTTTATTTTCGTTTTTTTTTTTTTTTTTTGTTAATTGGAATCAAAGTTTCTTTTTTTTTTTTTTTTTGCTATTTTCAAATTTCGGGCGGATTTGGTGCATTGTGGAGAGCACACCTCTCAGTCTAGAGCTACCAATAATGCCTGAAATCATAATCGAAAAAGACTTAATGCTAAAAACATAACGCATCATGCCCGTATTTAAGGTTGAAAATGTACTTTTTCGTAGCGCGTTGCTTCTGGAGCAATGTTTGCGATCTTTTACTAAATCCACTACAACAAAATACTATGTTTTTAATAACTCCTATGAAAGCAAAAGTTGCATAGAATTAGTGGTTAAAAGAGAATAGATGACAAGGTTTTATTACGCCAGAAGCAGGTCTCCAAACTTACAACATTTTGAAATGGCAAAAATGGCGTTTTCTCCTTGTAGTGATATAATTTTCTTTTTTCCCGAGAAAACTACGCCGTATCTTTCAAAACTGAAGCCCATTTCTTTGTGTTTTTGTAGAGACGTTTGAACACCTCACATAAAAATTTAATTGAAAAAAATTAATTTGGTCATGGGAACTTGATTACCGTTCTTTTCTGAACACAGTCAAATAGGTGTCAAGCTAACTTGGACAATATATATATATTTTTTTAAATACGGTTTGCCCTAGCAGAGTGAAACAAATTCAGAGATGTTCAAAGTCGCCTATGCTAGCCTCCAGTATTTTTTCGTTCACTACAGCTGATTAATGAGTAAAGACTAATTAGCTATTTTTAATCATTGGCTGGAGAGAAAACGTGTCAATGCAAAAGTTGTGATATTCTTGAAAAACAGCTAGCTACTTCCATTACGCTACGACTTACGCCGCCCATTATATAGGCGTTCAAAAAATGCTGCCACGTGACCAGCTGTGATTTTAAACCATTCGCCAAGTGCGTCCAACCAGCTTCATCGTAGACAGCACGGCCCAGAAAAGCGAGTTTTGTTATCTAGGACGCGTCTCGAGGCTTTAATGTCACGCTGCAGTCACGAGAAAGTCCTTCTTTTTTTTTTTTTTTTTTTGAGCCAGGCGTCGTTTTCGGCTCCTAAAAATATCACTTTACCTAAACGCTTGTTTGATGGAAACAACGTAGCTAGCAGTTTTTCGAGAATGGCTCCCACCCCACCCCCTTCCTTACTATTTCTTTCACGGCCATCTCACCCATTCCTCCCACCCCATTCTGCTGCATACGACTTTGTCCACGGAAGCACAGACTTCCAGAGGCTTGCCGCGGCCATCGAGTCCCATTTCACCGCGAAGGCGTGCTTAGCTTTGTTAACAATGCTGCTTTTTTGTAAGTGGAGAAACTGACAGCCTCCTGCTACAATCTGATGGCTCCCGCGACGTAAGGACGTAAGCAAGCAGTGTTGAAAGTTGCCTCGGAGTGTCAGTGTAAAACAGCGCTTATCGACTGCACAAACCTGCGCAGCATGTTCGATGCGCCGCATTGGAAACTTCCGAAGTTATTGCTGTGAATGCGACTAAATCAAAGAGACACAGCGCAAATGTAGCCCGCTATCATGGCAAAACTTCGGCACCCATGTCTCTTATTACGCTCACGTAGGCTTTCAGTTGCATAAGCGCCCAGAGAGGCTGCATGTATACATCGAGTGCCTCTCCATCCTTGGCCCCGTACCAAGAGAAGTCCACTCGCTGAGGGCCCATGGAAGAACATCAGCATAGAGATCCTGCTCCTTTGTCGCATAAAATTACCAGCAATACGAGCGTGTTGAGACGCGTAGAAAATATATTTCCTAAGTTTCTTGCTTTGCTCGTTGGCATTAAATCTCTCGTCGCTTCCCTCTCTGAAGGGCCCGTTAAGATCCAGCCTGGTGACGTTCACAGTATACCTACCTGTTTCCTTACCAGCTGACCGAGTGAAGTCGTGTGGAAAACTCGAGACGCTGAAGGAGTGCGACGCAAATATATAATTTATTTTGACTCCATTTTGCACATGCACTTTGAACTCGCACACAACATGAAATGAATGATGCTGGCACTTGAGTCAGGCACGAACGTCCACAGGCATCTTTTGAGCTACAAACAATGCACACACAGTCACTAGATGTCGATACATGAAGCAACGCCACTCTCCCCGTGAACGGAACGATTGGACGCATGCAAGCAACCGCTCCGCGCGATTCGCCATTTGATCTGCGGCTGTGACATTCGCCACGCCGAATGGGGTGGATCACCGATTATTTTGAGACTGTCACCCTCCCTGCGAGTAGAATTTTGCTTGAGATTATTAACTCATCACCTAAGCCTGAAAGCTCGGCTCTAGATGCAGCCGTGAACTGCGTCTTCCTCTGATCCTCACATCTCGCGGATACGCGGTGGTACAGTGCAGCGCGTGATGACTTTTGATTGATGGCAAGAATCCATTCATTATCGAAAATAAATGGGACTCATTTTATGCCATCGACGAGCAAACAAAGAATAAAATAAAACCTTGGCTGTCCTCGGCCGTCAGTCATCTAAGCGACATTAATTTGATGAGAAACTCTGCCCGCGTAAAGTAAGGCATGGTGTGTGTCGATGTCTATACCGCAGAGCACCAGGCAATTTCTTCTAGTCGACTGAATGGAAAGACATGAAAGCGTTGGAAAGACTGTGCAGGCTCTCCCAACTTCGCGTGAACGGCTAGTGATAATGCCGGTTGGTCCGCGCAATCAAACGATACTTTAACCAGGGCCACTTTTGGTTGAACGCACGCCGTTACACTGTCAAATAAGAGTCACGCCACATTAATGAAAGCCATTTGTAAGGTGAAGTGATCTGTTTGTTTGAAACTCAATCTTTCCACTAGCTAAAACTGACTTAACTCTTTTGTGTTCGCATTTTCCGCCGCAGCGAGGACCTGGTAAGGACATAAGACATTCATGGAACTGGAGGCAACCTCGGCCTCTAGAGTAGAAGACAACATTTAAATGATAAATGGAGTACTAATGCCCTTCGCAGGACTGTTCATCGCAATTTTGCACCCAACGCAGAATCAAATGTGTAAGATAAAGCACTGAACGGTGTTCTTTTGTTTAGATAACGTATATTTCCTTTCTGTTTCTTCGGCGGTCACATAATGTAAATCTATAAAAGTGTTCCACAAGCAAGCAGACTCAGATTGCATCATCATCCGCAATAGATGAAACCCAGTGAGCAGCTGCGGATCCTGTTTTACAAGCCCAAGCATCTGCCAAGAGTGTGTGGCAGGTTGTACTGCCGGCAAAACTGCGACGACAATTGGATTTTCAGCCTAGAATCTCTTTTAGACTGTGTACACGTGGTCTTAATTGCACTTAGGCTCACAAAGCGGCGCCTTCTACTGCTGCGAAGCGTGTTTGTAAATATCATTCCGCGTAAACGTAGCCACTGTGCTCCTGCGCAGGAAAAGCAGAGGAAGTACACTCAACAGCTACATTCGTTGTCCTATATATTCACCAAAACTGCCAGCTGACGCGAACTCGTAATAAGCAGCTACGCTTATTTACCATAACTCATAATGAAAAAGGTGAGCGACATGAGGAAATAGCTACGAACACCATACGTTTCATCCAGCAAATTTGAGTCGATGACAGTGACTGCCGTGGTTAATGTAGACACAATGGTTCGAGCAAGTTATGCATGACGAATGACTGGTTTGGTTTATAGGGTTCAGCGTCCAAAGTGATGGCAACCTAGACTATGAGAGCCGTCGTAGCCGCGGACTGCGGATATTCCGACCATCAGGGGTTCTTTGATGTGCGTCACACAGCACGCTGACGTCTCGATTTTCGCCTCCACCGAAACGGACCAACAATATCCTCTGCATTCTTTATTTGGTGCGAAGGTAGTTCAATTTTCCACCCGACTCCAGCAATCATGTCTCGGCCCATTATTTATTTCCGACGAACCATTTCTACCTTTTATGATTGGTCTGCGGTTGCGCCTACGCTGGAGCTCGAAGAGAAGGAACAATAAATCTAATTAGTTCGCGAACAGCGAGCACGAGGATGGAGTGTAGCGTTTCCTGAAACATTCTAGCACCAACATCTGGCTACGGATTACAGACACGCAAGCTCACAGCGCTTCAACGTCGCTTCCCGCAAGTTCTGAATGCGGCAGTGACGTCCCAGCTACTTCACACTTATTGTAGGAGCTAGTTCCAAGGAAATTCATTTTTGCCTTACCGGCATTGAACCAGCAATCCGGTAACCGCATGCTGACAGCGAGAGCTGCAATAGCTCGCGACACTAGCAAGCGTAAGTGCTTAAACGCGTGAGACGGATGACAAGTTTGCGGCCGATGTGCTTCATGCTCGATAAAATGATGCCTTCGTTGCTGACGGTTTGTTGTAGTGACTGTTCATGTAGTGACCTCGGCTTTGTCAGAGAGGCCGCACTAGAAATATTCCCAACGTGCATGGCGGCGGCACCGCTCCGCGGGTGCCCACGTTGGCCACTTTGACAAGAAGCACCAGTCGAAGGAACGGCAGCGTCCTTCCAAAGTACCGAAGGACCCTGACAACGCTAAAGTCATAGTTTTCGGCCGGCGAATTGGCATCACGAAAACAGAAAACAAACAAGCAAACAACAACAATGGAAGAAGAAAAAAAAGCAACCGCGTACCACGAGAATCACCAACGAAATTCTAAAATTAACCAGTTCATATGCCTCCTTTCGGCGAAGAGGAATTCATAAATTAATCAGTTCTTATTCATCCTTTCGGCGACGAGGTGGTTATCACACGAGGGCAGAGGTCGGCAAGCAGCTCGCACCCCATGTGCGAGAGTCTCGTAGCGACGGAGCTGGGAAGCCACGCACCAAGGACACAGCGACTCGGGCGTACACGGCGACAACTGCCGAAGAAAGCTCGCTTGGTCGTGGGCTAGACGCAGTCGGCGGCGCTCACGGCGGAGACGAAGAGTGACTGGTCGCCGCCGCGCTGCGCTCCTCCTTGTGTCAGCTGGACAGCTCCAGGGAGTCCTGCGTAAGAAAATAACAACGCGTGTTCATGTCGTTGTTGTGCTTTCGCGTTACGCGCGTTGGATTCTATTGGACACGCACCCCAGATTCTACGGTAAGAGGCTAAGTTTCACGTTTACGAAGCACTTAGCACAAGGGCGAAAAACAAAGGGAAATGGTAACAAAACCCGCGCGTGCTTTACAACCCAAATGATTATATTCAACGATGATTTTGACAATTCTGTTCCAGAGTTCTCTACATGACTTTCGCCGTTTGCACATTGTCCCCCTCTATCGATCCTATGCCGAATACTGTTCAGAAAAAAAAAAAAAAAAGAGTACAGTGCACACGCAAGCGCACTCGACTGGTTCAGAAACTGGTCGTAGTCGTTCAATCTTGGCGGTAAGCCTGCAACAACTGCTTCAAGTTGCTTACATCAGTTTGCGTGACTAAACTCAGATACTGAAATTTTCGACCATTTTACGTCGCAAAATATCGTCCACTAGCGCATTGTTACTATCTGCAAGGCCAGTAAACCAACATCACTGGGTTCCAAATGAGTTCAGACCATGGTAGCTTAATACACGGTGAGGACCAGTTGCGAAGCGTGTTGACAACTGACGAGCGCTTTGTTTTTTCTTTTTCTTTTTGGAAATTTTGCATACAAAGTGACCGCGAGGCTGTACTCCTTGGCTCGTACGTTTTCGCCTGGCGCAGATTCAGCGCTATCGTGAACAAACAGCGTTTCCGGAGATTTAACGAGGTCCGAAACAGCCTTCGGCTCCAAGTATTCCATGCGAGGCGAAAATAGCGGACGAGCACTGCGCAGGCAGCACGATGGAGGGTCCTGGTGGTCGGCGCATTACAAACGCGGGCATATTGTACAGCGACAGCTGGAAGCACAAAGGCGGCTCACTGTGCTCGGGCGAGCGCAGAACCCCGGCCGAGGAGGGTGAGGGGAGGCGGAGTGCTAAGAGAAGAGCTCCGGGGGTAGGGAGGCGTATCTCGAAACGGCAATCAGTGCAGCACTCGGCCCAAGGCGCCGGCCGAAAAGGCGAAAATAAAAGGAAGCCCACCAGAACGGCAGCAATAAAAACAAGCCGACCAGAGCACAGCAAGCGATACTCGTCCATTTCAACGAGCTGCTGCAGCAAGTCGGGGCCACGCTGCTAGTCATTTCGTTCATTTCTGCCTCTTTTAGTGCATGCGCGCCATTCATTCTTTCGTGTTTTTGTTTTCCCCCGCCCTTCTTTCTCAGTTCCGTCTTCCGCAGCCTCTGGCGCATTCTCCGCCGTAGTGGGAGGGTGGGGGGCTCGCTCAGCTCGACCGCCGCGGGAAGAAGAGTCGCCGGAACAGGTGTGCGTGCGCTGCTCGGCAAGTGCACGCCGCGCCCTCCCCCTCCGTCCCGGCCCGATGCCTCCTCGCCGTCACGGCTCGCGACGCGGCTCTGGTCGTCGTCGGGCGTTCGCTTTGAACAGCTGGCTCGTTTGCACTCCGCCAACTGCGGACCGCGCACCGCCTCGATGCGAGGCCCGCCATCGCACCGACGCCAGGCATCTCATTGCACGGACCGAGCGGGCTCCTGTTTTTATTTTCTTGCTTTTGTTCGTCCCGCTTTCCGCCGTCACGCTCTCTTCTCCCTGTGATGCTCTTGCCGCCGATACCGCACGCAGAGCGCCATCGCGATACGGTTACGTTACGGCGCACATGTTTACTTCCAGGTTACCAGCCCTCAGTTAGCCGATTCCGTTCGTCGCGCTACGTTCTTTGTTAGTTTACGTCGGTTATTCTAACTCGTGAAAGAAAGGAAAAGCTGCAGGCCAACACGCCGAGTGGATCGAGTTCGCTTGCGATGACACTGTTCAGCAGCCGCGCTCCCACAAAGATCCGCGCGCCATATTTTATTCTTACGCCCGAGAAAGCTGTCATGCTGGAAAAACATACAGCCGCTGGCGCTTTCCTGGGCAGCGCTATTTACGGTGACTACGTTGGGCTGAAGATAAAGTGTGGCAAGTGCGCGCCAGTTGCAAGAAGTCATTTACAGAGCGTACGTATCCTGCCATCTTTTTCCTGCTGTTGTTTACTCACAAGAAAACACAAAAATAGGAAGAACGATGGAAGAAATTGATCTTTCTGATCGCAATCCCTCTGAATTGATTCACTCAGGGCATATGCCCGTCGCCAGCGCTGTGCGCCTTTCGAATCAGCAATTAGCGAGGGACAAAGCAGTGTAGCACGCGCACGCACACGCACACACACACACACACACACACACACACACACACACACACACACACACACACACACACACACACACACACACACACACACACACACACACACAGAGAAAGCTCACCCTAGCTAGTAGTATAAGTCCTAACCTGAAACTTTTTACTAATCAATAAGCGTAAACGTCAAAGCTCACGAAACGGCGCAAAAAAAAGTAAAAACGATGGCTAAACGGCGACGCCAGACGTCTGAAACTGTATTGCCTTAGCTGTGTCGTGTTCAGTAGCAGCTTACTCGAAAAAAAAATAATAAAAACTGGAGCAGATATAACTTGTGGAAATAAAGACGAAAATAGGTAATAATGAAAAAGGAGACTTTTTTAAATAAAAAGAAATTGCTCGCACGTGGCGTGATCTCGTCGTTTTTTCCCGTGCAGACGATGAGTCTACACTTAAGATATGATGAGGAGTTGTGAGCAACTTTCAGTGCCCTGATATTCACGCAGCACGGACTAGCTTTAAGGAACTGTGCACATCTGCATGCGAGCATATATCCCTGTGCGGTTTGGTGATGCTTGGCTGGGTTATATATCTGTGTTTTTCAATAAACTTCAGTTGTGAGTTCAGCGCCCGTCCTGTTTGTTCTTCACCTCCGTCCACGCCTGTTGCGCTGTTTTTCTATCATATCACCATACCAACTCACCCAGATGTCTCTTTTATTACATATATCCCTACTGGAAGAATTAAACTGCCGTCTGGGAACTTACTGTCTCAAAGATAGGCAGCTACCGGAAATTGTACAGAGACGCGCGGTCAGTTTTATTTTTAATAAGTATAGAAGCCCGAAGAAAAATAGCAAAAGAAATACTTTTTGTTTTTAATTTACATTATCCCATTTAGATTGTTGATAGTTTATTATAGTCTGTGCGGTTCAGCATCCCATAGTGACACATGCTATGGGAGATGGCGTAGTGGAGAGCTCGGGAAACTTCGCACGGGCGCCTTGCTTTCCGCGTCCATCGAAAGGCGGCTGCCGCGATTGAACCCGTACCTTTGGTTTCACCAGCCGAGCGCCTTACCACAGAGGCATCACCACGGCGGGGCCGACCTCATTTAGACTAAACCCTCAAATATGCACGCACTAAATCACTTCTACCTCGCTATACCACAAACCGTCGCACTCACAACTTTCTCATTTAACTGGTATCAATCGCGCACATGCCTTTATTAAACATTCATATTTTCCACGAACTATCACAGAATTAAGGCATTGCCTACTGCGCCTTTTACAGTTGAACCTGCAAAAAAAACATCGAAAAAGCATTACAAACACTTTAATTAACCATATGTCATAACATATCGGCTTACGAAGAATAATGTGCGATTTCTTTGTGTTTTTCTCGTCACAGTTTGAGCGGTTTTATTTGTTTGCTTGTTTGTTTATCTCCTTCAAGCTTGTGCTTCAGCTTGGCCTGGTTAATGGCATGTTAATGGCATGGTGTTAATGGCATGGTCATCCTTATTATCATCATCAGCAGCTTGACTATACCCACTGAAGGGCGAAGGCCTCTCCCATATTTCTCCAATTAACACGGTTCTGTGCTAGCTGCATCCACGTGACCCCTGCGAACTTCTTAACCTCATCCCCCCACCTAACTTTCTGCCGCCCCCTGCTACGCTTTCCTTCCCTTGGAATCCAGTTTGTTACCCTCAGCGACCATCGGTTATCCTCTCTTCGCACTACATGTCCTGCCCATGCCCATTTCTTCTTCTTAATTTCCACTAGAATGTCGATAACTTGAGTTATTTCACTGGCCCACTCTGCACGCTTCCTATCTCTTAATGTTACCCCCACCATTTTTCTTTGCATAGCCATCTGGGTTGTCCTCAACTTAAGTAGAGCTCTCTTGGTTAGCCTCCATGTTTCAGCCCCATAGGTGAGTACAGGTAAGATGCCTCTGTTGTATGCTCTCCTCTTCAGCGACACCGGTGAGCTGATAGTCATAATCAGCGAGTGCTTACCAAATGCACTCCATCCAAATCTTATTCTCCTTGTTATTTCCCTTTCATGGCCCGGATCTGCGTTTACTGCTTGTCCTAAGTAGACATATGCGTCTATTACTTCCAGTGCTTCATTACCTGACGTAAACTGCTGTTCCTTACCGAGGCTGTTGAACATAACCTTAGTATTCTGCATATTGATTTTCAAGCCTACCTTTCTACTTTTCCTGTCTAGGTCACCAATCATTATTTGCAGTTCATCTCCTGAGTTAGTTAGCAAGGCAATGTCATCACCAAATCGCAGATTACTGAGGTATTCTCCATCTACCCTTATCCCTAACTGCTCCCATTCCAAGTCTCTGAATACTTCCTCTAAGTAAGCTGTGAATAGTACTGGGGAGATCGTGTCTCCTTGCCTAACACCTTTCTTTACGGGAAGTTTGTTACTTTCTTTATGCAGAACTATGGTTGCTGTGCAGCCACTATATCTTCCAGCACTTGCACGTACAGCTCGTCTATCCCCTGATCCTCGTTAATTGCTTTGCAATACACTTCTTGTCTTATACTCTGCATTTGCCCACTTGTTTGTTCTCTCAACGCAGCAGTGTGGTTCTAAATAAAATCAAAATAAATCTAGAGGTTGGACCACCGCATCTTGCAAGACGTGCCCAGTAACTGCTGCCGACTTCCGTGTAACTGAACGGCAGCTTAAAATTGCCCGTTTTTAGGCCGTGCTCGCTCGGAACGGCACCGACGGCAAGACAATCCCTGTGTCGCGCCCATTTGCC
Source organism: Amblyomma maculatum (assembly GCF_055883805.1). Lineage (NCBI taxonomy): Eukaryota > Metazoa > Arthropoda > Arachnida > Ixodida > Ixodidae > Amblyomma > Amblyomma maculatum. Next base: position 32,864,458 of record NC_139344.1, read on the forward strand.
GGACATCTCAAGCAATAAGCTTCCAGAGCAGCGGTGTCAGCGAGTTCCTCGCGCCTGATGTCGCTGCTTCGATCGAGCGGCCTCGTCGGCCCTGTGGATGCGGGCCACTGCGCGGAGCGCATCCTTCCGAATGGCGCTCGTGTTCATTAAGCGCCGAGACGTTCCACTCCGTTAACGCCGGCGCGCGCGTCCAGCGGCGCGTGCGTGCGTGCGCCTGCGCCACGGTCGCTCCGCTTCAGGGCGCTGCCGTGCGCTGGCGGCGGCACGCGCTTCCCAGCTGCCGCTGCCTTCGCGCCTCGCGAAGAAGCCCCGCGGCGTCGCACGTGACACCTGTGCGCGAAGAAGGCGCAGGTGAGCGCCCCTGACCACGGTGGTGGGCACTTTCGTTGTTGCGCCTTTCACCGGGGGCAGACCCTCCCCCCGTTCTCCCGAAGCCGCCCCGGGTACACAAGCGCGCGCTTGAGAAGTTGACGCCCCCGATCGCGAAGCTTTGGGTCTCGACTGTGGACACGCTTAGCGAAAAAAGAAAGAAAAAGAACGGTAAGGAAGAAAAATGAAAACAGGGCGCAGCGCAGACATTCTTTCCACGAGAACTTGCGCAGCGGGCCGAAGCGGCAGACTCCCCTTTTAAGAGATTTATTTCCATGTGTTTAACTTGAGGAAATTTCAAAAGCTGACATTAGCTACTGAGAGTGAGAATGACAAAAGGCGCCTTTTGCGTAAGTCATGCTTGACCGAAACGCAGAATGCGATCATGTTACGGGACCTGCTCGATCCCTGCTAGGGGCCGGTCATCGCCGCGAAATGCTAAAAAAAGCCAGCCAGCCAACGAGCCTCAGTCGCAGGTGCTTGCGGCACCTGAGGAGGCAATGGTCCCGTTCCCAGTAACGTTCCGGTCGTCCCCACACCTGGTCAGCCATTTTGCAGAGTATGCCCTGCAAAGTGGCGAACAAGTTCGCTGTGTGCGCGTTCCTTCGCGAATAGCGGTTTCTCGACCAAAGAAGTGGCGGACTGGGGAGCAACAACTAGACTCAATACCAGCATCTGTCAGAGCAGATCCGCACTTAGTCCCTGCATGGGCCGGTCCTAAGAGACGATGTTGCAAACCGCCTTTTATTCAGGGATTAAGCTCATTAAGGGAACTTACTGCGCGACAGGCATTCCTACAGATTGGTCACGTAGAATTCCTCTCGCTAGAGGTAGCCAGCTCAGCTCTGAAGCTAATTCCGAAAATTAGCCCAAGCGGCTATTGTGGATGCATTTACAATGGCCACTCCCTGTATCAGATCATTTTTCTCAAGGAAAATCTGTATTGGCGACCACTAGAGAGGAGTGCTATCGTAGCAGGGTCCATTATCTCAGTTCCAGGCAAAATCACTGCGCTTATTAGGATACAACGACCACCCTCCACACACTGAGCACTTCTGCCCCACCTTTCGCCCGGCTTAGTTCCCTGTCTCCTGTATGAAGGATGCAGGTTTCTTGGACAGCACTTTTAGTTCCAAGGTAATTGGGAAACATATTCAGATACTGCTATGGACATATTGACTGGAAAGGTCTAATCTTAGATGCGTAGTAAAAAAGAAAAATATCTCTCACTGAGAAGTTAGGTCTGTCCCATCTGCAGTGTGTTTTTCGCAATAATTTCGAAGTAGCTCCGGAATATTACGAGCATATTGATGGGAATTGTCTAATTTTACGATGCTTCACAAGAAATCTTGCGTTTGAAATCATTTCTGCGCTCGCGCCTAGAAGTTAGATCGCCTTAGCCAATAATGTGTCTTTGGCAATAAACAGCAGAAGACTACAGATGCCCTGAGGAGGCATTTTCGGATGTATTCGTTGCTATGGTGCGTCCTTGCCATACGGGAAAAAGAAAAAATGTGTTCATAAAATACTTCCCGCGGGGAGTTCGTCCAGAATTTCCGGGTGTGTTATCTTCGCGCAGTTCCTCAATAAAGCGCATTAAACCGCCGAACTATTGTCAACAATGCCAGTCTTCCCACAAAACCTTGCTGCCTCTTTTACAGTAGCACATTTTCTCCCATACACGCGCTGTTTGTTTTCTTTTTCCAAAATGTATTTCTGCGCCCCCTCTCTTTTTGTAGCGCTGCTACTGCTTGCACACAGTAAAGTGCGGCAGCTTTTTCGGGCAGTTAGACAATTCTGCAAATGTTTAACCAGGAGCCGAGCCCCCATCCCCCCATTCCCCCACACACACATTCTGGCGCCCGGCTTCGGCTCGTAGTTCTGCATGCTATTTTGGGAGAGGTTTGGTTAAACTAGGTAGCCTAACAAATGTGACAACGCTGAGCGTGCATGATGGGTCTGCAGACACGCCTTTTCATTGCCACTTCATTGACAAACCTCCACTTCTAATCGCTCCATCCCCTATATCCAAGGGTGCTTGGCAACTAGTCCGCGTAGCCTCACTTGAGATCTGCATGATTAAACCATATGTGCATTTGCGTGTGCTTGGAAGGCGTTAGCACTGCAACTTTCGTTTCTTTTTCCTTTTTTTTTTATATGCATAGGCATTGTATGGCTGTGTAGGCGGGTTTCGCATGGGCGTATCTTGTCGGAGCTGTAAAAGAGAAACTAGTTGGTATATCGAAAAAAGAATAGTACCATCAGATAGACAGTCAAGGAAAGGAGTGCAAGCGCAAAATGGTTGCTGTGGGTTAATTACGTTAATAATTAGAGTCAATTAAGTGTGTAATTGGCAGCCGAGATGGCTGCCAGCAAACGTTCAGTTTCTGTTCTCAGCAGCCGGTCAGGTGTCTCAGAGGAGAAATGAGAAAGCCTGAGAGTTGCTGCTGCACACGGTACATCGCGCGCCCCTTGTCGAACACAGTTCCGTTGAACGCATAAAAGTTCACCGACGTTCTCTAATAGGTTTACAGGAAAGGAAAGGTGCTGGCGCTCGGTCAGGCCATTCGTCTGAAGGTGGTAAGAAGTTGCGGTGCAGTGGACGATGCGGCATTCTTTCAGTAGGGCCTCAAGAGCTTCGGACAAGAAAACGCGTCCGCGGTCACTGAGCAGTTCCTTCAGAGTCCCGTGGCGAATAATCAAGTTGTTGAGAATGAACAATGCAACGCTAGCCCGAGCCCCTGCGATGCATGGAAGTGGCTAAGAAGACGAAGATTACCACACTACATATATATATATATATATATATATATATATATATATATATATATATATATATATATATATATATATATATATATATATATATATATATATATATATATATATATATATCACTCGCGGAATCCCGTTCACAAACCTCGCGGACGACACAGCAACGCTTAGGCTTACGCGTTTCTCCAATGCAGATTCTGTAGTACTCTCGGAAAATTTCGGTTGCCAATCTTTGACAGACATTGCAACAATACAGAAAACATGGTAATGTCTTAGCTCTGCAACTGATTATTGTCCCACAGACCGTCGCGTCATTGATTGAGAGAACACTTTTCGCGGCTTGCTAATGACGAGGATGATGTACGCGTGCGCGGAATGCTACTGAAGAAACGTCCAGAAGTGTGCAGGTGTAGGACAATTACGTGGTATCCTGATGACAAAGGGCACAACATTCATCAATTCGCATTGGAGTTCAATACTGCAAGTGAAGAGAGGCACGTTTTGTGAAAACGTACAACTTTTGTGAAGCCGTGCGCCTCTCAAAAGCTATAACTTAGTTGCGCACGCACGCACACGCACACACACACGGGCGCGCGCGCGAGCGAGCGCAACTAAAAAAAAAAAAAAACTGCGCCACAGTTGAAGGTGACAGAAGTTTCTAACAGAAGCACAACATTCAGAGGAACATGGGACTCAGGTTTTGAGGGCGGCGAGGAATAACGCGCCGCCTTCAAACCCTGTCAGCAACCATGCGGGCTATTTTCAAGCTGGCATGCCAGCAGTGCTGATGATGCTGTGCGCGATACGTAACTAGGACAAAATTTATTCGCATTTCCAAGCCGGTCTCGTTGGTCACCGGGACAAAAGCAGCACAAAACCGTAAAAGCCTTCGTCCCCGACCACCCTGCAAGAGCTTTTCGCGGAAGAATCTGTTAACTCCTTTTCTCGCGACGCGGCCCAGCCGGAGAGTACCATCACTGTCGTGATGGGCGACACGCACGTCGCTTGTGCATTCGGCCCAGCTGCGACGAAGGCCGGCCACAGCAGCCTGTCTCTTTGCGCTGCTCGCGGGTGGCAGAACTGCTTCGAACGGCGGCCGGACCCCGCTTGTGCGGAAGGCGAGGGGAGCCGCTGTAGCAGCAGGTGGCTGTGATCCCCGAGTTCGCCGAAGGGGCAGCTTCGGAGAACTGGGGGCTCGGCCCTGCACGTGCGCTCCGCCTGCGATGACCCCCTGTGCCTCCTTCCGGCCTGATCGATGCCGCTGCACCAGCACCCCTCGCCTCCCCCCCCCCCCCCCCCCCCCCCCGGGCGGCCGCTAACCACCTCGCTGTGCACTGGTGGGGGACCTCCCGTTTGTCTTGCGGGCTTTGCGTAGGGTGCCATCCTCCTGCTTCCCATTAGTGATCCACAGACGTCGATTCGCACCGCGAGTCAGTGATGAAAGCAAGACGCATGGAGTATGCAGTCTCTACGAAGTCGCCAAGGCTTTGAATTTGAGCCACGAGAGGCAGAGGTGACAAAATCGGACGAAGCAGGCGTTGCGGCATTCCAGACATGGCGCGGCCTCAGTTGCACAGTGTTTCAATTTTTTTTGTTTATTCTTCGACAATTCTGCAGAAGCAGCAGTACACTGCCTCCGGGATAGCCAGAAGTTACTAATAACGAAAGTAAGCGGGACTGAAATTCCAACCCATGCACATTGCTTGCTGAGAATTCAAACAAAGTAAAGCTCAGCAAATGGTTAGGCATCCACAGAGCGAAAGGCTTCTTAACACGTTGGGCATGAAGAAAAAAAGAAAACAACAACAACTTAATTTTCAAGGACTGAAGAGAATGAGGGAAAATATATTCAGGGAATACGCCATTAGCTAGACAGCGAAGAAAAACGTTAACGTTCTACATCGTGCCGGTGGACCGCGGTTGCAATATGTGACACGTTATTTAGTCAGTGATGAGTGGACATTTGGTGTGCCTAGTGATTGTGCATACGTTGGCCATGTGTTCGCATTGCCCCTCTGGAATCAGAATGCAAAAGAAGATCAATTAAAAGAAAAAACAGTAACAATGCTTCCAGCTTTCTCGTCATACGCACACTACGTGATACCGTATGAACTCTAGGCCTAAACCACCAACGAGGATAACTGATCACAACAGGCGACACAGCACCCGGGGCGCTCCAGAGCTTGAAGAAGCAAGGAAGCCGTGCCCAGTAAGACTGAGGATGCTATCCCGCACGGGTCAGCTGGGAATCCGAGGTCACGACTGGGCAGGCGCGGTTCCTTTTGCCCCGCCGAGGAAGAGCTCGGTGAGCCCCATTTGCCGGCCGATAGCGTAAGCGGTGAGTAAGTGCCTGGGCGCAATTGAATTGGTCGTGCAGCGGCCGTTCAATCACCGTTCTGTTCCGGCGCCTGGACGGCGGCACTCTCTCCTGCATGACGGGCACGGCTTCTCCCCCCAGCTCTACCCTCCCTAGCCGGCCGGGGCTTGTCGCGGTTGCCCGGGCTGCAGGTTCTGCCGCAGCGGCGGTTGTTGGCCCGGGGGGCAGCGCAGTGTCCGGTTCATGTGGATGGCCGGCGGCGGAGAGGGCAAGGACGCCAAGGCCGGCCAGGGCCCCCCCTCTGCGCCCCCAGATTCCCTCCGAGACCGTTGACGCACGGCCGCACCTTATTCGCCCCGACTGCTTCACCGCCCCCAGGCCAAAGGCTCACGCGAAGGGCTTTTCGGCGCGCACAGGTGCACCTCCGCTCTACTCACGAGGCGCCGTTAGCATGCGCACGTTAGACTAGGGCTCAAGTCACGGTGTCGCATACTCCCGATCGCTTCGAGCTAGCGAGACGGAATTCGAAGAATCGCGAGCGGTACAATTTAGAGCGTGATGGCTCCTGGCTTTGAAGGGCTTGCTCGCGAGTCGCGACACCGCTCAACTTTCGGTTGTAACATTCCTGACGAGCTTTTGGATCTGCCAGCAGCCCTCGGTGCCCCACGCGGCGAGCGAGCGGAAGCACTGAACCGGCTTCGAAGACTGCCTCCGGGCTATATATAGGACTCGAGCGCGAGCCTCGAGTTCGCTCACGCGCGCCCGGCTGCCACTCTGATCCGTTCACCGGCGGCGCTCCGACACCTTCACCTGACTGCCGCGGCCCCCGCGCCAGCCGTATACGCTGCATAAGTGGAGGTGCTCTGAGCTGCATCCCCATTATTGCTCCTAAGTCGGAATAACAAGACCCCCCCCCCCCCCCCCTCTCTTCAGACAGTATTGCGCGGCTTTGGCAATCACCTAACGTTGCGCAACCTGACGTTCGTCCTGGGCTCCAGGATGTTGGTACAGCCGCTCCGCGGCAGTGGCTCTGCGTAACCAAACAGTTAAACTAGCTCTAGGCCATGCTTACACAAATACGGCCCACGCTTTGTTCCTGTAATTATCAGCTTCAGGCGAGCCACTGTAAGCGCCTGATTCCATTGACGCGTTCCTCGGGCATTTTTTTTTTTTTTCCGACATCGATGTAATTTCCGGCCCCACAGAAGCTTACTGTCTTGCGCCTGATTCCTTTGGCGCGTTCCTCGGTTTATTATTATTTTTTTTCGACGTCCGTCTTCTTACGTCAGCGTCGCGGTCGGTCGTAGAACCAATACGCTCTATTTTCAGTCAAGCGTAAAATCAGACTGAACAAAAGGTCAACGACGGTCTTAAATTTAGTAAACGCAGAGGAAGCTGACAGGAGAACGCAGCCGCTTCATTTTCGGCGGAGTAGGAACACTCGACGTGAACTATCGAAGCACACGCTTAGCTATCAAACTTAAGATACACTCAGACGTCAAGGTTTCATTCACGCGTGCGCTTCGATTGTTCATCGATTGTTCCCCTAAAACGTGCAGCGACGAGACCACAAAGAATGAAAAGGACGAAAATAGCGCGCGCCTATAACCACATTATATGTAAGGGGAACAGAACATTTGATCTACTCAATCACCTTCTAGACTTTCCGCCTAACGCAGGCCAGTGAGATACACGACTCCGATGGGATGCAGACCTGTGTGGTGGGAGTGTCTTTTTTTTTTTTTTTTTGCTTTATGTTCGTTTATTTTACGTAGGCCTAATCCGAACTGAAGCCAATCACCCTCTGCAAAGCGAGGGTAACAAGTATCATCATCAGCAATGAAACCGAAGTAGTGGTAATGCAGCTTTCACTGGTTCGGAAGAACGGAATAAGCTGAGAGGATTCAACACTATACACGATATAACGCATTTGGGTCACCTCCCATCTAAAACAGTGAAGAACATTCACGCAGCGGTACAATGAGCAGACAAGGAAGCCGTTACATGTGCCACCTTACATCTGCAAGAGAGGACAACGTTATTTTGAAAGGTCGGATCCGACCACACAAGGAGAGGTGATTACTACATCTAGCCCAGCACGTCATCCGCGATCAACGGCGCTCTATCATCCCAAACTAGGCGTAGCATCGTCCACATCATCATCAGCCGGACTATACCCGCACTGGAGGGCGAAGGCGTCTTCCATTTTACTCCAAATTAACCCGTGCCTGTACTAGCTGCATCCACTTGACCTCATTCACCTAACTCATTTTCTGCCGCCCCTTGCTATGATTATCAGCCATTACTCGAAGAGAATCACTGAAAGCATTGTTAGGCAGTCGTTCGCCCTCTCGTCGCGCAAACTCTATATACATTTTTTTTTTCACATAATCGTCACAAGTTCAACCCCAAAACTTCATGTCATGGGTAACAATTACGCTGAATTTTCAACACATATTGTATTCACTAGAGCAGTGTGACGCGCGCTGGCACGCCGCCGTGTTTGTGGCGTCACTACGAAATCGCGTGTGTCTCTGGTGCTCGCAGAGGGCGCGACATGCCGAAAGCAATGGCGTCATATTCAGTCGACGTCGTGATGCACACCGACGAAAGAAATACGACCGAGATTGCATTAACCGATGGCAGCTTTCCTCTTAATCTGAGTTCTACTGCCCTGTTGATCCGTCTCTCATCTGTCGTACGCACGTTGTTTCTCCAGGTGTGTATGTTGCTCTCATGTCGAAGTCTGCTACGAGGGAACCATTTTAATGCTCCATGCATACGTAAAAAAAAAAAAAAAAAAAAAAAAAAAAAAAAAAAAAAAACATGGTCGGATGCCCAATCTCCCATATTTGCTACATGTATGAGCGACTTTTACGGAGCTCAACCTTTATCCCATTTTGCCGTTTCTGAAAATGTGTACACGGGCTTTTCATGGGAACCTTTCTTCTATTTTCACGTACGGTGCTATTGGGTGCCCCAAATAGTATCGGACGTGAAAAAAATAAAAAGAATAGGCTCCCTGGAACACGAGAAAGGTAACCAACCATACAGCTTTCTTATCGGCCAGCAGTTTCAGTGAGAGTTGTACTTGAGTTCTCTTATTTGTGCTACAGAAAGAAAGCAATTATTTGTTTCATCGCGCTTCTGGTCCAAAATTGCAAGACGCGCCTTCCAGAGACATTTGTCTCCAATGTCCCCTCTTAATATGGCTCGAGAAGAGTACCAGTTCTAAATGGCACGCTCTTAGAAGTGTTGCCTGAAGCTGCAACTATGTTGAAATATTTAGGTGAACATTCGCGCTGATGCGACCCGAAACTGCTCTCAGTCCCTTCCTAACATGCAGGGACGATAAGGAATGCGAACAAAGCGACGCCCGCGTGCTCCGATGTTCGAATATTTTGTCGCCGCCCTTGGACATGAGTGGCAACCAAAATGCCAGAGTCGCCAATGATTGTTTCATGAACGGCTGCCGCATGTTCTTACCACTTATGTAAAAGCGCAACGACAAGAAATTCGGCGACCTGAACACGTTGGTGCCGCTACGCATTTCATTTCATCGCCCCCTGTGCAAGTGTCAAAAGAAAGTGCCCCTATTCAGGCATGAAATAGGAACGTAATTAACTGACCTGAACCAAAAGAATAATCTAAGGCTTCTCTGCATGTTCCGCGCACCGTGAAGGTTAGCAGACAGAATCCAGAAAAAGAGCCCCGCCGGGGTGGCTCAGTGGTTACGGCGCTCGACTACTGTTCCCAAGGACGCGGGATCGAATCCCGGCCTCGGCGGCCGTTTTTCGATGGAGGCGAAAAGCAAGGCGCCCGTGTGCTGTACGATGTCAGTGCACGTTAAAGAACCCCACGTGGTCGAAATTTTCGGAGTCCACCACTACGGCGTCTCTCATAGCCTGAGTTGCTTTGGGACGTCAAACCCCACAAAACAACAAACAGAAAAAGAACATCCATCGACAGCACGCATGACGTCGCCGAAAAGGAGGTACTACGTGAATTCCGCTCCTCTTCATTCTGCCTGCGTTGAACGCAACTAATAATCCGCACGCTAATATATTAGGGGCGAAAGAAAATGGCACCGCTGCTTATGAGCTTTATCTGCTTAGGGCGCGCTTTGATCATAGCTTATCGATGCCTTCGCAAACGAAAGGCTTGTGTTTCTACAAACACTTCACGGGGCGGTTTCCTTTTGCCTTAGCGTAATTAAATAAAAAGTAAAAGCAGGTGCACAGTACAATGAGAAACGGACAAGAGAGGCATTTGTCTCATCCGTTTCAACATTGTACGCTGCACGCAGAGGGTTGCGCATTTGTAACTCATTGATTACTCGCTGATAAGCCGACATGCAGGGAGTAATAAGCGTCCCATGAAGACCATAGCCTGTGTTTGGAGGCCTGTCAATCGGGAAGCCGCGCGTAACGACAGGCCATTCATGCTCCGGAACGAGCGTAGACACCCCAAAAAAAGGCTCGGTGCGTACCTTGGCGGCGGCCGCGGACCCGGCGGCCGCAGGCGCCGAGCTCCTTCGCCTGGCCTTGCCCTCTGCCTGGATGGTGCGCGTGCACAGGTCGATGCACTCGGCGAACGACGGGGCCCTCTGGTCGTAGCTGTAGTCTTGCTCGTTGAGCCGCGCCAGGGCCACGATGTAGGCGGCCGCGATCCTGAGTATGGCCAGCTTGGAGAGCTTCTGGTTGTCCGCGTACGCCGGCACTGCCCGCCGCAGCGCCTCGAACGCCGCACTGATGGTGTGCACGCGAGAGCGCTCGCGCGCGTTCGCTTCGATGCGCCGCTGCCTGGTCATGCCCTTGTAGTTGCGCTGTGCGCTGCGGCCACCAACGGGGTCCAGGCACGGAGATGTGTTACTAGTCCTCGGAATCAGTTCCACGTCACTGGCATCGAAAGTTTCGCGCGTCCGCGACGCGCTGCCACTGGGGAAAGATGTGCTCGCGCCGTCGAACAGGGCGATGCGTTTGCTTTGTAAGGAGCTTTCCGGGTCTTCGGTGGGGGGCCTCTTGCAACTGGGAGCCCACGGCCTTGGCAGGGTGGTCAGAGCTCCGCGCGATGAATGGTCCCTATAGAGCGCCATGTGGCCCCCGAACAGCACCACGCCGGCCTCGCGTGACTCGAAGACCGGCGCGTGGCTCGACCGCAAGTCGAGGCACTCGTCGTCGCCCTCGGTGCCGCCGGCGGTGTTGGACGTGGCCGATGTGGCCGGCGAGTTGGATGTCGTGGTCAGGTCCAGTCCCAGGTCTTCTTCCGGAGCAGGCCTGCGCGGCGGGCCCTCGCGGATGACGGACTCGCGGCCGGCCGGCAGAGCGGGCGCTGGGCCGCGCTCCTCGGCCGAGTCGTCCTCGGTGGTGTCCGCATCCTGGCAGGGGCGGGGCCGACCGTTCAGCAGGCGCCGGCGCCGCGGTTCACTCGACTTGCGCTTGTTGCGCCGCTTGTGCAGCTCCACGCCGCTGTCGTCGCTCGACGCGGCGCTCATGGCCGCACGCGTCGTCCGGACCCGGCCGGCCGAGCAAGCGCGAGCAGCGCGCCGTTGACGTCACGCACGGGAGCTCGACCTGCTTCTACGATACGTGCCCGACGGTTGCGCGCACCCGACTGGCGGGGTGCGCCAGCGCGCCGGCGATGCCTGGAGGAGGATGCAGGGACGGTTGCTAGGCGACGTGGCTACAGCTGCCCGAGAGCGCAAACACAGCTGGTTGCTCTGCCCTCTCCTGGCATCCCCGGAGGAGGAGGGGCCGGCGCGGCAAGTGCGGCCCTTCCTCGTCGCCTTCCTTGTGGCGCGGGCAGCCGCGGGCGCAAAGAGGCGGCGCTGTTGCCCGCGCGGCCCATTACGCAACGCTTTGTTCCTCGCTGGGTGAGAACGCCTCATTCAGAATGCGGAAGATGCCGGCCGCCTCTTAAGCGCTGCATGGACTCGAGGTTTACGACTGCTGAGGGTTACCAGCAAAAAAAAATTAAGACATGCACATTTTATTAAGTGCGCACTGTTTCGTTTTTTTGTTTGTTATTTCATCGTCAATTCACATTATGCGCCGAAATGTTTGCTTTGCTACACATGCAAAGCACCTTGGAGGAAAGCACCCGGCGATGCTGGCGCAGCAAGTGCATGCTCTGACGGGACCAACCAGATGCGGCGCTGCTATGGCTAAAACATAAAACAAATTTAAGGCAAAACATTATCATATAACGTTGCTGCGTTATCAGTATTGCGCTGCTTTAGCTAAAAAGCCGCTGTCTGTGTGCCTGTTGGCAGCCTCCACCTTTCCATGAATCCGGCTAATTCCGGACACCCATCGGTAAACATACGCTTTTCAATCAAACATCCACCTCAGCACGCACAGAATAAAATATCAACATAAAGAATTTCCCTAGACGTGGAAAACATCACTCGAAAACATTTCACCCCAGGAACTGTAAAGCCTTAGCATTTCTACAAGCAGGCAATCTGTAGTAGGTCTGCCAACTTTTTCTTTTGCTTTTTCTTTTCCCAAAGAGCCAGTACAAATAATAAGCGAGCACCTTTGCTCTATTTGAGGAAGCAGCGTCTGACAATGGGCACACATCGTGAGGCAAACGGAAACGAAAACTGTATGGAGATGACACTTCTGAACGTTTAGTGGTCTCTTGTTTACCATGCAGAGAAGGAAATGTTGGTACGGACTCTGTCCGTGGGTAAGTGAGCGATGGTCGTGCTCAAGTGTCGCTCAGACTTCTTTCTTGGTTGACTGTGTGAGGGTATACTTCATATGCAATGATTTGAGAAGTGGGCGAATTGAAGTGATTTCTACCAAGAAATAAAAGTAGGCGACGCAGCATACCGAAGTAAGTGCTCAACAGAAGTATGCTTCTATTGAATGGTCTCGGCTTTTTGCGGCATTTTGATATCGCATACGCTAAGCTCAATATTTGCGCAGAAAGTGTCGTTCAGTAAAATAAATATCGAATAATGTTGTTTTTTTTTAAGTCAAGGACAGGAGATGGTAATAAAAACCCTAAAGTGGATCACAGTGAACTGTCAACTCGGTTCCGCCCTAAGTTCCGTCCGAAGTAGCCCGATATCTTTAATGTCAACGTCATCGGAAACTACCTATGTAAAACTAGAAACAAAGGAAGGCGTAGCTCATCTACTAATGGAATATTACAATCACTGTCAATGTCAGCTTGCAAAACGCTCACAGGACGAAGTAATGAAAGAGTGGGAGGAAGTGGAAGGGAGGAGTCGCAAGGATAGGGGCAGTTCTGATTTATAAGGTTTCAAGTTCCAAGGCGACAGCGAGTTTTATGGACTATATATAGTGCAGATATTCCCTTTCACTAATGTGCAGGGTTCCAGGAATTTCGACTTCCTTGCAGTACACGGTGTCTTGCGTTTCGCCTCGATCGTGAAGCGGCCGCCGCGGTCGGAATCGACCATGTAAAGAAAAAATTGGTGAAAATGACGGAAACTACTTGGCAGCTTGCTTGCAAGCATTATCTGTCATTTCAATTGATGGTGCTTTTAGTCATTTTGATGTTTATTGGTCAACCTGGAATACATATAAGCCGTCAATATGACATTTGACTATCATTTCCAAATGACAGTGCATTTGATCATTTTGATATAATGTACTTAAGTTGTAAATATGGTAGTTGATTGTCATTCCTAAATGACGGTTCATTTCATTATATGGTATAATACACTTAGGCCATCAGTATGACGGCTGGCTGTCATTTTCACATGATGGTGTGTTAACCATTTTGATGTACTGTTTGTGAACCAGGAATACAACGAAGTCATCAATATGCCTTTGTACAATGTGCCGTCATATTGACGGTTGTTGTGTCAGTTTGAAATACATTTAAAGCGTCATTATGACAACTTGACTTGTTTTCACTTCACGGTCCAATGGCATTAAGCACTTGTTTTGTACAGTACCGCATCACTTAAACATTTTTTATCATTCAACATAAAGCATATTTAGGCCATCAATACAATGCTATATGAATCCATCAATACCATATAAGCTATGTGAATCTGAAATGCATTTATTTAGAATTTAATACAGCCACGATTGTAAGACGCTGAGAAAAGCTGAATTTAAGTTAAACTTTGTGCTACTTGGAAATTGAGCCTCAGGAGCAAAGTTCAACTGGCTCTCTTTGTGATTTGGATCTGTTTTTTTTTTTTTTTTTTTTAATCAGACTTCCACTACTGCTGTTGTCAAGCTGCAGTCTGACTCGCAGAATATCATTAAAGAAGTCACAAAAATTAGCACTTTTAAAAGGGCCTTTATTGTTATAAATGCTCTAAAATGTAATGAAAAAATACACTTTGAACTTGCTGCTTGAAGATTCTTCCCAAAATCATGCATAGTGTACCTAGAAAACAGAATATGACGTATACTAATATTATATATACAAGATCATATTAAGGGTATTTAAGCACAGAACAATATGGGACCGTAAGAAAAGCTTCCGACTTAGGCTGGAACTAACCTCAGATGTAAAAAATACAAACATTCAAAACGTGGGCAAATTCTGTTACTATCATTTCATACCATTAATTTCTATAAAATGTGAGAACAGAAATCCCTCTAACTCGTATTTATGAACTTTGAGTCATTCTGTCCAGCCTTTTCTCTAGCTCTGCAAGAGACAGGAAATTGGTCAAGCTAGCCTGACATTACAGTTTCCAAGTCCACTTTTTCCAGCTGTTATCTCCCAAAGCATTATAAAATAAACAATTTGAACAGAGATGAACCACAAAAGTTGAGATGACAGTCAAATTCTTCATATATAAAGTACCGTAGCTCAGGTAAAAACTTTACAATGTCGGAAGAAATGGCATCATTTCCTCCCTTCATTACCTTTTCATCTGCAAACCATTCAGATTATATCCATACAGTTATCTTTATGTTTCCCATGTGAAGGCAAATATATTGGTCAGTTTAGTTCTTTTGCTTGATAATTTCAGTTAAAGAACACAAATGCTGGTCGTCTTCACATCCTAATAATACGAATTCCTAAACTTTCATTTTTTGGGGCACTCCATATGCTGTAATTTAGGCACAGTCTGAGTTGAACGAATCAGGACCATCTCACTCCACTGGCAAGCTCCGGAAAAGAAATTGTTCCTCCCGCAAGGCACATTTGCAACCGCCACAAGACCGACAACCAACTTTTCAGATGCACTAGGGCTGCAAGAAGGTTAGAAAAATCAAATTTTGTAGAAAAACACCACTTTACATAAACTTCCTATTGCCACCATGGTGGAGGAAGAGATTTGCAGCTTTGTTTCCATTCTGATGCTTGACTGTCTCAGTCCACTCTTTACATAGACGACAAGCAGTAATCGATGGCAATGGCTGTAGTAGTTCTGCATGCCATAGGCAAACACGGGCTTAGACGAAGGGTAGACTCAAAATGAACCTGCCCCTGTGAGTTCACTGAAGGGTAGATGATTGGGCTTGTTGGTTCATGGTATAAAAGGAAAGAAGCATAGCACAAAAACACATGGACACAGTGTCTGTTTTTATACCTTCATATCACAGTGGACTTATCAGGCATGCACTAGCAAAGCGTATCTGACAGATACACACGTTCCCTTGACAAAAGTGCGACCGAAGGGCTGCTGTCATAATTTTCTTTGAATAGGGACAATCGACTTTGCTTCAATTATTTTACTTGTTAACCTGCTTTTATGCACTTTTAAAACCACCCGCTTTATGAGATGGGGAATACATTCACATACATGGCTATGGGTCGACAAACCTTTCCCACACATGTTCTTAACGCCCAGCCCATGTTCCCAAAGCTTATCATTCAATCATGTGCCCACTTGTCCTACATGTTGTTTGCCACAGTGGAGAGAAATTTGATAGGCAACAGTTTCAGTGCAATAAACGAATTTTCCCCCAAACTTCCTTGTGCAGCCAACCGCCTTATCGAGTTCTGAAAAAGTTCTTGTGCACAGACGACTCAACTTATTAGAAGGCGAAAAAAACACTGCTGCTAGATCACTGGGCTATTTTCTTTTGAGCCCAGCAACCCAGCGGCAGAGTGCTTTTTTCGGCTCCTAATAAATTGAGTCATCTGTGCACGAAAACGTTTTCAAAACTCAATAAGGCAGTTAGCTGCCGTGATGAATAAACAACGCTAAAGACTAGGAGGAAGAGCAAGAAGCAACCAAGACGGGCGCTGTCTTGTTTACAGTGCCCGTCCTGTTTGCTTCTTGCTCGTCGTCCTAGTCTTTAGCGCTGTTTATTCATCATGTCACTGTACGAACTTGCCCAGATGTCTCTTCTTTTACAGTTAGCTGCACAAAGAAGCTTGGAGAAAAATTCATTTATTGCACTGAAAATATTGCCTATCCAATTTCTCTCCCCTGTGGCAAACAATATGTAGGACAAGTGGGCAGATGCTTGAGTGATAAGCTTTGGGACCATGGGCTAAGCGTTAGGAGCACGTGTGGAAAAGGTTTGTCGACCCACTTCCATGTGTGTGAATGCATTCCTCATCTCAGAAAGCGTGTGGTTTTAAAAGTTCATAAAAGCAAGTTAACATGTGAAATAATAGAAGCCCAGTGGATTGTCCCTTTTGAAAGAAAATTATGCAAGCAGCCCTTCGGTCTCACTGTTGTCAAGGGAACTTGTGTATCTGTCAGATACGCTTTGCTAGTGCATGCCTGATGGTCCACTGTGATATGAAGATATAAAAACCGTTCTTTACTAAAATAAACATTTGTTGTATTGTGTGTCTCTCCTCTCTGTGTCCATGTCTTTTCTGCGCTACATATTTTTCCTTTGAGCTCATTGAACTGCCACATTTTGTGGGACACTTCCCTGCATAGTCGTTTAGTTAAGTTCACGTGACGGACCACTTTCAAAATGCGGCAGTTTTAGCTCTGAAAAGGCACCACTGCTACTGCGTTGCACTGCAGAAAGTTGTGCGGAGGCATTCAAAATTCCGGATCATTTCTTGAACAATTCCAAGAACGTGTGCAAAAGCAGAACACTAGATGAAAGGGAAAAAATTATCCTTGACGCATGGTTTTGATAAAATATTCCGAGCGTTCATTAGACAAAAGTACTGTGATGCTGTATGTTCTCGGCAGTTTCTAAGGGTCATTCAAAAATTCTAAATATTTACCTGACGTCTTTATAATGACGAATTAATCAGGATTGTCGTATTTGCGAAGAAAGCAAGCACACGTGAGCTCTGCAAACTGTAAACGGTGGAAGCTTTAGCAGTGAACGATGTCTCAAGTCATTAAGAGCTCGCAGCCATTCGTATGCACTGAATGGACCCACTGATGATATCAGACTTGCTTTTATTAGGCTCTCTTCTGGATTAAATTGTCTGTCTGATCGCATTTTCGGCCCCCTTGAATTTTGAATTAATGACTTTCCACTGCGCATATTATACAGTGGTTCGGCTATTTGCAGCAGCACTGCGGCGAATGTGAAAGGTTTGAAAAAACTGAGAACGTTGGTTCTATGACTACTGCTGTGGTTCCATGAAAATGTCCAAATAATCGAGAGCCGGAAAACTCACAGGACCGAAATTTCGCGTTTGACTACTACATAGTTGGTCCTTTTGCACATTGCCTGATTCAAGTCTCAGCAACTACAGATACTGAAATTTTTGGAGCTGCAAGAAATTATTATAGTAAAGGGTTTTTTGCAATGTAATTTAACTACCACAGCAACTGCCAGCTGCCACCAAATATTTCCTTGCCTTATTCTCAGACGAAATTATAATACAAATGAATTCTTTCTTAATGCATTGCAAAATTTGCAGCTAAGCCTTGCATGTCTAATGATGCATCAATCAAGGCACACTGAACAACATTTTCTTTAAACAGCCTTTCTGTAGCAATGAGGTTCCTTGAATTCAAGAGGAATGAAGAAAATCCTAATGCGTTGTGTAGGTGTACATTAACTCTAGCCACTGCTATAAGCTATCATAGTAGCATAAGCCACATAACCGTGATGTGATGAATTCAAAGGTCAACTCGTCAATCTAAAAGCACCCGAAGCAGGCTCAACAACCTCGGGGAAGCGCCGCTGGCTGGCCCTTTTTCTCGGCCCTTGAAATGATTTATTTGTCCAAAGTACCTGTAAAATATGAATAGTAAAATAAAGTCGATTGATTTGGTGATCGACGCTGCTAACAATGGTGCATTAGAAAGCAGGGGGGTGGGGAAAACAAGAAAGTAAAGATATGCATGAAGTAGTTACAGCATATACTGAATAATTTGTCTAAAAATGGCAAGGCTAGTGACGGAGATATTTGAGGTAACAGGCTATCATAATCAAAGCTAATGCATGGTATAAATAAATCAAAATATTTTTGTTGAGCAGCATAGTGTTTAAAGTTTGATTACGTCATAGATACAGGCTACTAAAAAGACGTGGGAAAGGTGAAAAAAGATTAATAGGAATTTGGCTCAGTTTATAACAGTATATGGAAGATGTGCCCATGAGATAACTGCAAAATAATGGCAAGCTAGGTTAATAATTATTTCATTTATGCAACACTAACAAAGCAAGAGTAATTAGAAAGGAGGAGACAATCAAAATAATTTTCGACATGCTCAAAATTAATTTCCATGTCATATACTGTGACTCACATATTTTGGCATAGTTGCCTTGAATGCCTTGAATGTTTATATTGCATAACCTTCTGTGAGGCTGAGTATACTCAAGTGGTGAAGAGAAACATGTTTGAGATATCCTGATGACAGACAAGTTCACACTTATTGTGCTCAAATATACACAGTCATTTCCTACTATACATGCTTCAAGAGGAAAAGAGGAAAAGAGGAATCTTCAACAGTAGTAGGTTTCAGTTAGGGCAAAAGACTAAACATACATAGATGCAGCCAAAGAAATCGAAGCAGCCTCTACATATGACAATTAGTGACAGCAATGAAACAACCTTTTCACATTAGTAGCGTGCAAGCTTTAAATATCAGCCCATCTCCTGCTTGGACCATGTTTGGTCCGCAGTATGTGATAAATAAAATAAAATAAAAACACAGGATGCAAACTCAAAACCTCCAGGTAGTTACGGGGACTTGACCTAGAGTTCAGTAATGGAGGTTAATAGATTTCGTTAGCGAATTGGGTGCTGCCTATTGAATAAAGTAAATAGAATGTACTGTCGCGCTCAACATGAGTTGCAACGCATCCCGAGTAAATCAATTCTGTCATCCACACAATAATAAATCAATTACCATTTAGAGAGAGCATGCAACTTGTAAAAACATAAATGAATTCGGTTCTATGTTTCTTCAACTGAATGAATAAATTGCGAACAAGGTCAGTCAATGTGTGCCAAGAACTTAGCTATTACCGCATATTTTGCGTTGTTGTCGAGATTGAGTGCGACAGTGCATTTTCAGAATTTTTTATGCAAGTCAGAAATGTATTATAAGCCATTTCTCATATCCCTGCTATATGCTAATGTAAATTGTTTAGGACTGCCATCTTGCCATGCTAATTACCTGCTAAATTATTTGTTTACGCACTATAATCAGGTACAACTAAAGAATGAACCAGCAGTTGCTCTTCAAATCTCTTTAGCAAATGCCTTCAAACAGTTTCATGATGCCATGATTAATTCAAGTGCACAGTATTCAATGACCTTTCCTAATCATCAAAATAAAGGATTTCAGTATTTCAGTTATTCAAGTTGTCAAGTTGTTCTCGGAACCCAATATATACAAAGCCCCAGCAATGATTAAATTGCTTAAAAACTAGAGATGAAATTCTATTTGTTTCCTAGCAGCCAAGGTGCTTTATCTTTAGTAACGCTTAAGCCTTAAATAGGTAAGCTGTACAAAAATTAAAACCCCCTAATGAAGAGATTTTTTCCATCATTTGAACTTATTTACCTCTGCGAAAACACCATAGTAAGAGGGCGCCAGGTGAGCAGGCGATATTGAACACGATGAAGACGTCAAGCAGTAGTGTCATTGCTTTCTCCATGTTTGCAGCGCTAATGCACTCCTCTCCATCTACTGGCCGCACAACCCGATGGATGTCACCCATGCGTGAGCCTGCATGCGAAAACCAAATCACTTCACATAAAACATCATTACGGGTACGTAAAACAATTATGAGTTGCAACATACTCTGCATAAGTACACTGACAAATATGAAAGAATCTGGTGGAACATTATGCTACTTACTTGTGTTGCTGTGCAATAATAACAAACACGACTATTGTTTCTGTGTTAATACAAACAGTCCAGCTCACGAATGCTACATACCATATCATAGGTTATAGAGTGTAAGCTGTAAGGTGAGCAAAAGCTCTCAGCATGGTGCAACCTGCCTTTCTTGATTTCGAACAAGACTTTCTGGCAAAAGCACTACTTTAACAACATGAGGCTATCTATTCAAAACAAAATATAATAATATATGTACACCAAGAAAATAGACTCGAGCTGGAAAATGATTACTGACAGACCATAAGGATTATAGCTACAACTTTACCAATCTTAATAACGAAAAAAAGAAATGTTCGCAATATATATTCCAATTCCAGAAACAAAATTATTTAAAAGTAATGGCCTTGCAAACTCGTACCATATTTACCTTGGTTTTGGCTCAAGAGAAGGTGCCCCTCCCACCGAAGAAAGACGAAATCTTGTTATCGAACACATTTCTCTGCGCAGTGAAAGCGACCATGGTGGCGGGGCGGCCACGCGGACGGCTCTCTCGTGTTCAAAAGGGAAAAGTCGAGCAGCGGGCAGCTCTACTAGTTGCGATGTTGACGGGAGTCGTGTAACGCTTCGCACACGGATTTTTCCGCGCGTACATTCGCCTACCAAAGCCCAGAGTAAAGCTGGATGAAGCTTTCAGCGATCATCTTCCCAGCAAAAGGCGTGGCACATTATGTGTGTCACCGCTTTATGTCACCGCTTGGGGTATGAAAACATTGAAAGCCTCATACAAGTCACTGAGAAAAACAACAATCGATCGCTGGACGAGGGGCAGTCTGTTTACAAGGATGTTTTCAAACTCTCCATGACGCCTAAGCCGCGTCCGCGAGCTACGGCCATCTGCTGACACTACCACGGTCGAATTGCTCGTGCGCAAAGGGGCGGAAGGGAGGAGGCATGCGAGCATTGAATAACTACACCTGCATTATGCAGAATCACTAGGGAACTAGCAAGCTAGCGATCTGAACACGTGCTGACCTTGGCGGCGGGGCTCTCGCGCGCCGCATGGCGACCATGCCATCGGTGATCCTTCTACCGTGGTCGCCTCCAGTGCACAGATGAAGGTGTTGCTACCGCCGAAGATGTAGACGGGAAGTATTGATATCAAACACCTTTTTTTTTTTTGCGTACAGCAGGCGGCCATGGTAGACGAAAGACAAGCTGGGGTGACGTGGTCGCTCTGTGGCCCGCAGCGGCGAGTTATATGATAGCTCACAAAAGCAGCGCCGAAGGACGTCACGTGTTTAGGAGGGCGCTAGGCCCCGCCGCTTGAGCAATGCGACCCTATGAGCGTCAACAAGACGCGATCTTCGAAACAAAACGCACCGCGCACGCCACATACCCTGCCCTGGTGGCTTAGGCGTCAGAGAGAAAACAGACGGCAGCATCGCCTCACATCGGAAGTTAATCCTCCCAGTGTCTGCAGTCACCAACGGTAACAAAACACTCAACAGATGCGCCGTGGCTTTTGATACAAACAAGAAACAAAACAGCCAGCGTTGTCCTGTGCTTAGTAGGCGAATGCACACGTTGAAAATATAAGCCGCGTGAGAGGCTTTAAATTACTCAACACCACAATATTTCAGCCCGCTGCTGGGTTTGTGCTTTTGAACACGCGATAGCCCTCTGTGACTGCTGCTCGTCAATCATCGAGAACAACCATTTAACTTATGTGCCTGTATCGCCCAACGTACGGCTCATACGCGCTTCAAACGTTACTTTCACAATGCGCCGTGAGTGACGCTGATCGACTCAATATACGGCTGAGATCATGACTAAACTACAGCGCTCATCCAGAAACAGCAACAAATTTATAAAGATTATGTTCTTGGGGATTACGGACACAGGACGCCTCAGACTGTGAGGGACGCCGCAGCAGAGATCTGACAATTTTGACCACCTATAAGCTAACGTTGACCACCTATAAGCTAACCTATAAGCTATAAGCACCTATAAGCAGCCGTGACACCGCAAAGTACACGGCTGCAATTTTTGTTTTTCCCCTCTTGGTCGCCGCCACCAGGATCAAACCCGTGTACCACCTTAGCAGGTAATCCCCCGCGGCGGGGTAATAAATGATAAACAAGTCAATAAAACAACCTTTCTCAACACGCACTGGGCTCGCATTTCATCCTCGTCGCTGCTGCATTGTATTTAACTTCACTGCAGTGAATGAAAAGCCGGACATCTGCCCTCTTTTATGCGTGCCCCAGCAAGACGGCGCGCCCAGATCGTGCAGAGCAACGGGTGTCTTTTGCGGTTCGCTTCTACAACATTCGCACAATTATTCAGCAACCCCATCCTCACAGCAACTCCTTCCTAATCATCTCTTCAAATCGTAACACAAGCCGGCGCGGCCGTGCTCGAATCGGCGAGTACTCCGGCTCGACGCTCCGAGTATTAACAGCGCAACACACCCGATGCCACAGGAGCTGCAGCGACGGACGCTCCACACTTCGGTGGAGGCAAAACGCGCAAGGGCCTTGTGTACTGTACAATGCCAGTGCACGCATTAATGAACAGCGGGTGCTCAATATTATTCCGAGCCCTCTTTGTGACGTCAAGCCGTACGGCAGCTCCTGAATCCCAAGTCGCTTTGTGACGTCAAGCCGCACAAACCAAACCAGACAAACTTTGGACAAACGCGCGAAAAATGCACATTCTCTGTACAAATACCTCGTGCCTACAACTTTCCCTAACGAAAGCTAGCGGACAACCTTCTGTCGTCATGTGGAGCACGATACGAGCGCACGCCGGTTGCCTTCAGATGCATGTTTCGCATAAGCTCGGCGCACGCGCTTGTATCCTGCACCAGAAGCTCCACAAAGTCTTCCTCAAGTAAATAAAAAACACGCAGTACACATACCGTAATCAGGCGGACTTGGTCGGAGACCGCAGCTTCGTGCGCGGGGCCGACTCCGAACCTCGCCATCCTTGTGCAAAGCGCAACACAAAATGGCGCGACACACGCACAAAGGAACCCTGAAAGCCGACGAAAACAGTGTAGGAGACGTCGAGAAAGCTCTGCCACGGCTGACTTCGCATTCAGCAGCACTCTGGTTCTCGCCCGACGCGGCGCAAAACGCAACTATATAATTGCGATAGGTCGAGGGCGGATCACGGGTTGTGTGACGTAACCCAAATAGCAGCGAATGAACACACCATATCGCTGAGAGCATTGTGTTTGTCAGTTCTCCTGCCAGTTCTCCTTCTCCCGCCACTTGACACCGAGACACCGTTTATTCTGTTGGCATCGACGCTCCATGAAAAGTGAGAAGAGCATGGCCGTTAAAATGACGGTTATTTTTTACAGTGGCGTGTCCTCGGGAGGGGCATTATGGGCAGGACTCACGTGTTAGATGTCTGACCAATTCTCTTAAACTTGGAAATCCTATTCTCGGAATTTGGGAAACGTTGGGTGCAAATGTTCTGTACGTGGCTTTCTGTGGGGCTTCATCTAAGCGCTCTACATTTTCAAGAATGCGCCCATGTTGCTGCCGTCCGTCGCAATGACAGGCTTTCCCTGCTGAAAAAGGAGGACAGGACGGCGTAGCCATTTTGAGTGTTTGTACAAAAACCCTTCTGAGTGTGCGAGGTCCACCCGTGGACACACTCGTCGCAGTACTTATAATTGGCTGTAAAAAGCCAGATGAGGGAGTGCTAAGTTGGCGATGGAACGAACTGGATTTGGTTAGGGCAGCTCTAGTTGTATACAAGCCAAGAAAAAAGCGGCATCCAGCTATCAGAGGACCAACCTCCACCAATAGCTGCCGAGCTATACCATGACGTCACGACCGACCGCCTTGCACCTACGAGTAGCACTTGCCTAAGGTAAATTGAAGCGCAAACGAAAGGCGATCCACAAAGAAGAGGCAAACACTCTTCCTTGTGGATCGCCTTTCGTTTGCGCTTCAATTTACCTTAGGAATAATGCACCAACTAGCCCCAACCGAAATTTTATTGGAGTAGCGCTTGGAACGTGTTTCTTCGAGTGAGTTCATGCTGTCAAATAGTTTCTAAATGCTTCGTGAGTTCCAGCAAAAATACGTACCTCAACTCAATTCAATCGATAGTCGTTCGCTCATCACAGTACAACAGGTAAAACGACGAATTCTGATAATGAATTTCAGCACTGTCAAGTTTTCGCGAAACCGCTTCGTTGCTCTGCGCTTCACTTCATCTCTTTTCCGCTGTGGAGCCCTACGAGGTGACACCATTGGCGACACCGACGGACGGAAGCGACAACCAGAGGCGGCCATTTTGGTAAAAATCGGCGTGACCATGAGCGCGGAAGAACACTTTTTTTCTGTTTCTTTTTTCTTTTCCCGTGTGTGCAGCGAGGTAACACATTTGGTGCAATGTCACTGACTGGAGGGTGGTCTTTGAGGGCGGTTTGCTGCTTTTTTTCTTGACCTGTATCGGACTGTAAGACCACATGCAGAATTCCGGAAATCAGCATGACATATTGAGGGATATGACACGGGGAAGAAGCAAATTGTGGGACCTTCACTGATTGCTCACACAATTTAATTGTTGAAGTTGAGTTTGCACGCATGCCACATAAAACATGCACACTCTATAGACCTTTGCAACGAGGGCCTCCTAGGCGTCACCATATTGCTCGCTGGGCTGTTGTGTGCGCGTGACGTCAACATGGTGGAGGCGGCAGCAGAACCGGTTTGCAACAGTCCAGAGAGGAGGCGTTTCGACAACCTCCTCGCCTGATGCAAAGGTCTATAGACCTCACGACCCTCGACGAAACCGGTTTGACTGGGCTCTGGGGTGGGTTGGAGGGGGCGTTTTTGTGCTAGGAGGCTAAGAGTATAGCCCAGTATGCAGTATGGCAGCGCCCATGCAAGACGGTGACTGAAGCTTTTCCCCACAGTGAATGTAACTCGTCGTATGTTAGCAGAAACAGAACAAATATTTTTTATTTTCTTTACACACAATTAGAAAAAAAACCTCAAGAGCACAGGCTCAAAAATGCATGTTCGGAAAGTCAGTGATTATCCCGCGATCGGCATGCTCCCATCTTATTAAATTTCCATCGTTTGCTACCGCCATATCCTTGTTTTTCGTGACTCGATTTCTGCAAGTGAAGCCATCGGCTGTTCGGAAACATACGCTACGTATTTGGCTTTCACTTGGTGGGATAGTTTCATACGGAATTAACTAAACTTCGTGGGTCTTTATTAAGACAACCTAATATGCATTACTCTGATGCTGCGGTCAATTTTCTGGATGAAGGTGTTCAATATTGTTGCTGAACGGGAAGTAGCCTGTCGGCCACCAGTGTCTCAACCTCGGGTGTAGGTATATGTAAAAGCGTCCCCGGCAAAAAACGTACCAGGAAGAAAAGGCCCTGAGGAAGTGGCTCCTATTAGAAACCATCATCAAGGCAAAATTTTGCCACAGAATATAATTACCTCCAAAAACGTATTTAGCCCCCCCCCCCCCCCCCCCCCCCAAAAAAAAAAAAATGTGCCCGAATATCCGGGTTCGAACCCGACCTCGGCGGCTGCATTTCGATGGAGGCGAAACGAAGAGGCGTCCGTGTTCTGTGCGATGTCAGCGCACGATAAAAATCCCCAGGTGGTCGAAATTTCTCCGTAGCCCTCCACTACGTCTCCTCTTTCTCTCTTTTCACTTTAACTCCCACCTTCCTCCCTTCCCTTACGGCGCGGTTCAGGTGCCCACAGAATCAAGTGTGACAGATACTGCGCCTTTCCCTTCCTGTTAACCAATTATATAAGATAAAATATATTAAAATAACGTTTTATTGCATTCTGTGCTGACTTTGATAATAGATGTAACCATTCTATAGAGTTTGGGTCCTTTGGATCCCTGATGAGTAGCCTTGAGTAACCGCTTAAAAGAGAGAGCGCTGCTGAAACACCCTCGCACACCTTTTATTGACGAGGTTCAACCGTTTAGGTGGCCATGGTGCAGAATTCTAGCGGCATTACCGGTAGTAGTGATGCTGGGGTGTAGGTAAAAACATCCCCGGAAAAAACGTCCCCTGAAGAAACGGCCCCTGAATAAGCGACAACTAAGTAAAAACGTCCCCAAGGAGAAAACTGGCCCTAAAAATGATTTTTTCCGGAACTCACATGAAAAAAAAATAATAATAAAATACGCATTTTATGCCATTCTTTCTTGGCTTTGAGGTAAATGTAATCATCATTTGGAACCTGCGTCCTCTGGACTCCCGAGAAGTTTACAAGAACTGCGTAAAAGCATGGTGAAAGAGTCATCTGGCTCTTTATATATGTTCTGTGGTTCCGAGCTTCGTAGCTCGTTATGCAATCATAAGGTCTAATCAGTTTGGTAATACTGCCCAGTGAGAAACTACAAGCGGATCGGCATGTAGTAGTCTCGGGGAACCGCCCAAAGCAGAAGATGTCTCTAGAATTACCTCCCAGACCTTCTGGTGACGAAACTCAATCGCTCTTCTGATGATGATGTAGAATGGTGATAAGGGTGATGATAGTGTAAGCAGGACGAGGTTTAAACCGGCCGTGCACCATGGCCACCCTAAAACATCGCTCCTACCTTCTAGTCCGGTAAAGCCGATGGTCATCTTGCTTTTTCCCCGCATAGCGAAGACGAGGCGCTGTCACTGTATTACTGCTGCCATCATTTTTTTATGAATTCCCACATCAGTTCGATGTTTGTGGTCAATTTCAAGCCGACAGATGAAACCATTGTAATGAAGTTAAAATACATAATTCATCACTGCAGCTCGCCACGGGGAGCGCAGTCTACGTCCTATAGTGGAAGACTTCAGTCCCCGTTTGAGAACATTTCTTGCTACTTCGCAAACAGACATTTTTTTCCGGTGACGTTTCTTCCGGGGCCATTTTTTTTTCGGGGACATCTACTCCGGGGGCTTTTTTTCCGGGGACGTTTTTACCATATCCCGATGATGCTGTAATAGGGAAATCAGGATGGCCACCCTGAAGATTCACTCCCAGCGTCCGCCGCCAAAGCGGGTGGTCAGCGCGCAAACAAGAGAAAGACGAGGCCATGGCTGAGTACCACATCATGCCAAGATAATGCAGTGCAGGTCAAGCCATGAAAAACTACACTATCACTACAAGTAGGACGAGAGGAAGAAGATGGGTAGACTGTATCAAAAAGAGCACTGAACAAAGGTAGAAAGGGAGGCCTCAGTTCGCAGGTCGAGCCAAAGCTTCGACAAGTGGACTTGTCTTCGAAGACAAGTCCACTTGTCGAAACGTTGGCTCGACCTGCGAACTGAGGCCTCCTCTTCTACCCTTGTTCAGTGCTCTTTTTGACTAACTACAAGACACTTCGATCAGTGACGTCGTTTAAGCGCAGAATGATCCAGATAGAATTGTCCTCAGTCACTCTTCTATAGGCTGCCATCATCTTTTTCGTTGTTGTGAACCCGCCGTTATTCGTCTTCGGGTTTTATATTTGGTCAAACTCGCTGGGTAAAAATCGGGCGTTATTTTTCGACTTGAAAATAAGGAAGAAATCGGGTTTTTTCTGTAAATACTCCGAAAATTCGGGTTTTATCGGGTTAAGTTTAGAAACTACTGATTTATTCGATTTCTCCTAATCAATGCATAACGATTATGGCGCTGTTTTGGCTTGCTTCAAGAAAGTATTTCATATTTCGGCGTTTCTGCCGTATTTATTACTCTCAGTGATGTGCAACGGTCAGTATTTGGACACAAAAACATTTTATTCACATGAGCTGGTAATCGACGTTTTACACGTCCTTATTAACATACATAATCATTTGCATGTACAACATTTCGGTTTTCATCCAAGAGCTGTCTGGTCTCTGGAGGTATCTTAGTTGAGAGAATGTTCGCTCAACGTCACAGCTGCCATTAGCTAGACACAACAATGTCAACATTGCATTTGCTAGCCAGGGGTAGCACACAATTGCGTCGTTCCAATAGCATATCAGTCCAACGCTTTCATTTGTGGGGCCTACTTCAAGCAAGTACCGGTTGCGACGGGGGCTAGCCTGCCACTGAATTTTTATCTGTTGTAGGCCGTCATTGCACTAGCCACCGCTTCGGTGGTGGACGACGGTTGTTGCGACGCGTGTCTTTCTCTCCCTCTTCTTTTTCTTTCTTCTCTACTTTCTCTTCTGTCGGCACGAGGCAGCGGAGGTGGCTCAGCAACAGAGCCAGTAGCAGACCAGTGGATTTTCTTTTCCTTCTTCCTACAGTCGCAACAACAACGCCGGCGCCGTCATCGATGCGACCACATTGCTGACGCGCGGAAACATCTCGACCGGAAGCGTTACCTTGTCGCGATGATGCCAAGCTTCTGTTGTGATTTGAGCGCAACAATCCAGGAAGTGGGGAGAAATAATTTTGCATAGTTCCTGCCGAAAATCAAAACAACGCTGCTCGTCGCCGCAGGATTGGCCGGGCAGACTAACAAATTTCGGAATCCGCGCCTCTGTGAGGTAAGCGCGGCCCTTCAGTTCTCAAACGTGTTTTTTTGAAAAGATTTTGTGCGAAGCGTGATCGACGGCAGACGTTGTACAGTAGATGACGTTGAACTGTAGCTAGAATCGGTCATTCGCGGGCTATGCTTTCTTTTATCGCGGCTTCGTCTGAATGTTTATGTCTTTAAGCTGCACCGTTCACGCAGCTCGCCGTGGCAGCCCAGTTTCTACATTGTATACGCATTGCCTGGTGTGCAGTTATATGGTTGTTCGATCGTAGGCTCAACTGAAAGCTGTACTTCGTGTGTTTTCGTAGTTAACGCTCCATCATTCACGCCGCCCACTCTGTCCATCCAGATAAGCACTGCCGGGCGCGTAATCATTTGGTTGTTCGGTGGTACGTGGGCTCGACATAGAGAAAGAGATTGGTAAAGAGCGGTCACTCGGTGAAAACTGGCCCCAGGAAATGACGCGCGACTTTTGCGCTGCCGCCGATTGATGGATGGCGGCACCAACGTGCGCATGCGCGGACGCGCGCGCGACAGCACTCGCTGCTGTGGTAGCCCCGCCGGAGCACCATATACCTTGGGAGCACTAGAAGACAAGAAGTTGTCGAAGGGAGCGGTTGTGTGCTCGTGCCTCGCCGCGCTTGTGCGGCACAGACCTCTTGTGGGCTGCTGCGCGGAACGACAGCGGTTTGGAACGACGGCAAGGTGAGCAACGCTTTTTGCTTAACTACGCTGCATTTCAAGCAGTTTACGCTGACCATGCCGGCCGGTGCCAATAAGTTTCGCCGCTCGTGAACAGGCGCGCCGGCTGTTCAGGCGCAGTTCGTTGCGCCGTAACTCTGGCGGTTCCCAACCACGGCAAGGTGTAATATGTTGTGTTCCCGGGAAACAGCTTCATTTCGAACAGTTTAGCTCGTCACGCTTGACAAAGTGGCATGTGAAAGCACCAAGGCAGGCCGTTGCGCCAAAATGGCGTGTTCGCCGGCCGGTGCGGCCATGCTGACGCAGTTTGCCGAACGGCTAGTTTTGCTAAGTGTTGCGTTTAGCAGAGCAACGGTAAAGTGAGAAACGTTTCATTCTTGACTTTCTTGTCAAACTGTGCAGTATTTCAGGCAGTTTAGCTCAGTACGGCGACGACTGCGCTTCACAAAGTCGAACGTGAAGGCCAAGCTAACAGGCATGACAAGGCGTGCTGACCGCCGCGGTGACATGACATGGCGATTTTGCGAACGGCTAGTTTTGCGTGGTGTCGCGTTTAACAGGGCAACCGCAAGGTGTGAAACGTTTCATTCTTGTCAAACTGCGAGGCATTTCGGGCAGTTTAGCTCAGCACGGTGGTCTGCGCTTCACAAAGTCGCGTATGAAGGGCTAGCCAACATGGCGTGCCCGCCGGCCGCGGTTTTGCGAACGGCTAGTTTTGCGTGGTGTCGCGTTGCATGTAACGGGACAACGTTAAAGTGAGAAAAGTTTTATTATGCAGCAAGCTTCATTGCTTCAGCTGTTCAGTGCTTTTGAGGAATATTGTTAGTTTAGTAGCTGTTATTTCACTCACTGTAGAAATGCATTTTCAGATAGGTTCGGTTAGCCTGCATTTCCTGACCTCTACGTTGCAACAGTAGCTTTTGTATCAATTTTACGAATCACAGCTTTTCTGTTCTGGACCATAACTGCTGCTCACCAAGTCTTCAGTACGCACCCACATGCACAGTTGTGTGCGCCGTGCAGTGGCCTTACATTTCATTGCAACCTTCTGCATCTTGTTCATTCCTTTTCCAACAGCACTGAATGGACCCACGGACTGCAGCCGAAGCGCTGCAGATGCGACGAGTGAACGGAGTGGCCTTCCCCCCAAGTGTCAGTACTTCTCTCTGCCCTGAACAATACAAGTTACCCTTTCTAAGGTAGCCGGGACTGAGACTGTGTAGTTTATGTATAATGCCTGTTTTGTTACATATCATTTGCCATATTTTGGAAATAAACGTTATGCTATTTTTTGTCGCTACCGAAGTGCTGTTTCTCGCCTTGTGTATTTTTATTTTTCTGTATTTTGCATATCGCCTTATGTGTGCAAAGTTTTGTCAATGCATCCGTCTACATCTGTTGCGTCTCTTGTGTGTTTTATATGCAGCAAAATAAATGTTCATTTCACAAAGCACTTGGCGTCTTTTCTGCAATACTGTTTTGCAAAGGCTGTGGCGCAGCTGCGTTGATGGCCAATTTAGAGAACTGGGAATCTATTTTTCATGTTATGCATGCTGAACATAAATAGAAACACTAGCAGACCGTGTAAAACCAAAAGGGCAGGGAAGGACGCAGCGCATGCTAGCATTCAAATAACGCGCCTTTCAGCAAGACCGGAAGTAGTTGCCCCCGGCCGCTTGGTGCACTACAGTCAAATGGGCCGCTGGGCCCTATGAGAGCGTCCGCTCTTTACCAATCTCTTTCTCTATGGGCTCTATTCGGAAGTTGCGCTTCGTGTAAGTTTACGTTGCTTACGCTCCGCCGCTCATGCCTCACGCTTGCACATTCAGCTTTGGCGTTGTAAGCATTGCGCTATGTATTCGTTTTATTTGGATTGCGTCCATTCGCGACAAAAAAGTTGTACTTCAGGTTTCTTGAGCTACGCCGTTCAAGGCGTTCGCTGCGTATGCATGTCGATTTGGGGTAGCGCGTATGCAGGACACGTTCGTTTTGTTGCAGTGAGATTGCTTTGCTTATGAACTCGTACAAAAGCGACGATTCCCGTTACTATTGTCACGTAGTGAAAACAATGCCGTTGGCGACGAATGAGGAGGCTTGAAATTCACTGGAACAAATTCTTTATTTGGGCTGACTTGCGCCCGCAAAAGAATTAAGCAATCGGCAGCGGCGATAGCAACAAACGTGCTCGGCGGTCGTCCATTTGCGAATGCCCGCTTCGCGCGTCAGTGCTCGTTTTAAAGGCTGCGAAGAAAGATCGAGATAAAACTGCAACGACTAGTAAACCCTAGAATATTGTAGAAATATGCGAACGGATGGAATCTTCGAGATATATCTTGGGGCATCATTCACGACAAATAAACGAACAAAACAAAGAATACATGATCGATGTGTGCGCTGGAATCACTGTGATAAGGCCGCATGCCGGCGGCTGTAGGAAAAAGAATAAAGTTTTGGATGGTTGGCGGCACTATATATGCAGAAATTGCACTATTCATGCATGCTCCTTGTGGTACAGGTCAAATTTCATCTTTGTCATATTTGTTCTGGCTGAGTAAGTAGGCCGTGCGGATTAACGGCAGCTATCCTGAATATGCCATAACTTTGCACATATTGTTCGAGAATTCAACCGAGGACCTCCGCTAAATATAGTCGCAATGGTTTCAATGTCGTCGTCACTGCAGCCGATTATACTTTAAAATCTGGCAGATTGACACTTCTGTTAAGTTACGCGGTGTTACATTTGGTGTTCGCGTGCTCATCCCACCGCTGACGCCAGTTGTTAGGTTTGGGTCGCGAGCGCCGGGGTAGCGTACCGCTGCGGCGCGCGGCCTCTCGGTAGCGTTGGCCTGGCGGCTCCGTGGACGGCGGACGGCATCAAAGGTGCCAGCAAAGACGAGGCGTCTGTTAACGAAACAACCTTTACTGTAACATCATGAAGAAACGGGCAGTGAAGCTGACCCGGAGAGATTACAGACACTCTCACACAGCTGGTGTCTAACGTCGTAACAACGGCGCGTCAAAGTAGTCTCTCTCTCAGCGGAGTTGGCCGCTGCTTTTTATAGTTTTTCCAGTTCACAGGGAAAGGGTAAACCCTCACAGGAAAGGGAGAGCCAAACATGTTGGTTCACGACGAATGACTCAATCGCAGGTGTTCCGACCTCATCTCCTCCACTTCCTGCAGACAGGAGAGGGCGACGCACTTTCCCTCGATCTCCAGGCTTGGCCAGCTTGTGCACACACACGCACGCACAGGAACACGCTGAGACTTGTCGGCGGGAGGAAGCGTTGCGCGGCCGATGAACGGCGTCGAAATGGCCGATCCGCTCGCGGTTCTGCCTGTTGCTATGCGGTGGCCGCGTCAGCTGTCCCACTTCTCGGTGGAGAAACGTAACAGACTGCCCCGCCGGGGGAGGGAGATCCCGAAGGGCAGGGGACTGCATCCGCTGTCCGGAGGGATCGGGATGTTGCTGCTAGCCGGGATCGTCCGACTCAGCTTCTCTTGAGCCAGTCAGCCTGAAGAATTCCTTGGCAAGTCCGGGTTTCCAAGGCACTCTGCAACTTGTCTTCAGGAGAGATTTCTGACAACCTACAGCATCACAACCACGCTAAAGACTCAACCGGTCAGCCAGCAAGCACGGCACAAACTTCACTAAGTTTTGCCAGATTATTTCCCTCTTATGCCCCTATCAATCTTAAAGGGCAGCTTAGCAGCACTTGGAACGCGTCCACAAATTTGAAAATCGCGCTTTCAAAAACGTCATTCTCAAACAAAAATAATACAATGCAATCTGTTTAAAATCCTAGGCCAGGAAGAAAAACACCAACTAGTGAATAAAGGCTTCTTCTCAAGTTATGGGCTTCGACTTAAGCCATCGGCATTACCGTTGAGATCACCCTTTTCACTAAAGCTTCGGCTGTCCGTTTCACGGAGCAACCGTACCTTCCTGTTTCTGTGCAAAGAAACGCATGAGCATAAGTCACTAGCTTTGCTAAACAACCTATCCCTCTCCTTACGCTTGGCGCACCAGTCACGCATTTTCTGGGCACGGGCGCATTTCTGCCTTTGGGATAGTCGCTTTCTCTTTCGCGATAGCTTCAACTTGTTCCATTCTTTCTCGCGCCTGCCTTTCCGCTTTTTTCTGCGGCAGTACTGGAACACATGCTTTCTGCTTTCTTTTTGCAGTCTTTGGAGTTTGCTCTCCTTACGATGGTAGCATTCTTCCTCGCGCCTGCCTTTCCGCGTTTTTCGTCGGCAGCACTGGAATACTAGCCTTCTGCTTTCTTTCTGCAATCGTTTGAGTTTGCTCTCCTTACGATGGCAGCATTCTTTCTCGCGCCTGCCTTTCCGCGTTTTTCGGTGGCAGGACTTGAATACTCTAGTCCTACTTTCTTTCGGCGCGAGCTCTGGCAAGCTAGCGGTAACCGTTCTAGCGGTAACCGGAGCTAGTAGGGTACCGGTGTCGTCAAAGTGGTCAAAGTGCGGCGCCGCGTCTGATTCGCGGCCAGCAGCGCATGACTCACTTTCTGTCAAGTTCGAACAACAACCGCTAATGCCAGTCCCCAAGCTAGGCATTTCCTCTGGCGGCGCCGCGGCTGCATCGCTTGACTCACTTTCATTCAAATCCGAACAACCGCTCATGCCAGCCCTCAAGCTAGGCATTTCCTCTGGCGGCTCGCCACTCACGTTACACGGGTCCTCCGATGAGCCGCATCGCTCAGCGTTAACCGGCGCACGATCAAGCTCCTTCGACAGCTGGGGCGCTTCGGATTGCGTGAGGGTCATGTATGCCACGTCCGCGTTCGCACTGGGGTTGCTTTCGCGAATACAACCTAGCGTGGTATCAGGGCACGAACGATTCTGACTCTGCTCTGGTCGCTCGCTGTCGCCTTCGCAAGTCTCGCTCTCTACAGCGGACGCACACTCCTCGTCGGTCTGCCCTGGCTGATCACAACTCGCGGGCTGCGCAGTTTCCCTGATCGGCACTTCGTTTTTCTGCGTGCCCTGCTCTACGATGAAGCTGATTTCGGAAACCGAAATTCTGTCATTTCCTAGCTGGTTTCCTTCTCCGCCACGCTCTACACAAGCTTCTGCACTGAGAGGCGGTTCAGCTATTACCAGTTCCCCACTCTCATGTGATGGAACTGTATCTCCTACAGCTACTTGGGTCGGCATGCAGTTCACCTCGCTTAACGGCGTCACTTCGGACTTCTCGCCGATTAAGCCTGTGCTAACCGTCTCAGCTAGTGGCTCGACCAAGGTAACACGATGCTCTTCTGTTACAGCCTCGGTCGGCTCGCTACTGCGGTCACATTGCTCGGCCGCTTCCCCAAGCTGTTTCTCACAGTCCGATGCAAGTTCGATTTGCTCCGGAACTTCCGCACTGTCTAGCCATTCGCTTACAGCGGCTTTCAACTGATAGGCCAAATCAAAGTATGCCTCGTTACAATGTTTCTCGCTCTCATATCTCTTCCGAAGATCCTGAGGCGTTATCTGATATCGTATCAGCAATGACTCTTTTAGTTCATCGTAATTTTTCAAGCGGTCGCCAACCAATCGCTTGATTTCTTCCGACGCTTCAGCGGAGAGAAGAGCTACCAACATCTGCGCCCAACTATCTCGCTCGAAACGTTTACTTCTGCAGACATTCTCGAAGTCTGCCAAATACTCGGCCACATCCTCAGCAATGAGGAACGGTGGCGGACCACCTCGCGGTATTGAACCGTTACACTGAATGGCATTGCAAGCTTTAATCCTTTCCACGCTCATTCTATGTGCTGATATCTCCAGCTGCATCAGTTTCCTTACGCGGGCGTCCTCTTTCTCGAAACGTTCCCTACGTTCACGCATCTCTTTCTCGTGACGTTCTCCACGTTCACGCATCTCTTTCTCGTGACGTTCTCTACGTTCACGTTCCTCTTTCTCGTGACGTTCACGTTCATCTTTCTCGTGACGTTTTCTACGTTCACGTTCCTCTTGACGTTCGTCAATGATCTCAAGGCATTCCAAAAGCTCGTCATCTTCAGCTTCCAACGCAAGAATAGCCTTTAACACTTCTGGTTTTTTGAGTTTGTCTGACAAATTCAGACCCAACTCCTCCGCAAGCTCCAGCAATTTCGGTTTGCGCAACGACTTCAAATCCAAACCCATGGCTGTTCCGAGTGCTGCCTTCTCTACTGCCCACTATTGCCTTGCTGCAATTAACCCAGCAACAACGACAACACAATTACCAGCTCTGTTCTCTACTTAACAAAAGCCTGGCAAAACTCAGTAGAAGAAAGTCCCGCACTCACCAAACCTCGCAGCCAAGAATCCAACGCAGTCGTTCCGCTGCAGGCAACCAGTCATCACACAGGGCTCGTTGCACTGCTCCCGCCTTTTCCGCTGAGCTGCTTTGATTCACGAGTCACGCCTCGGACATCTCCGCTCTTCCCACCAGATGTTGCACTTCGGTCAGGCCTGGCTCGTTTCACCGACCACGGTCACTGCTTGGTCGTCCTCGTCTCTCCGCTGTTCACCAGTTGTTGGACGACGGTATCGCCTGGCTCGTCCCTCCAACCACGGTTACGGCTTGGTCGTCCCACCGATGCCTACCAGTTGTTACATTTGGTGTTCGCGTGCTCATCCCACCGCTGACGCCAGTTGTTAGGTTTGGGTCGCGAGCGCCGGGGTAGCGTACCGCTGCGGCGCGCGGCCTCTCGGTAGCGTTGGCCTGGCGGCTCCGTGGACGGCGGACGGCATCAAAGGTGCCAGCAAAGACGAGGCGTCTGTTAACGAAACAACCTTTACTGTAACATCATGAAGAAACGGGCAGTGAAGCTGACCCGGAGAGATTACAGACACTCTCACACAGCTGGTGTCTAACGTCGTAACAACGGCGCGTCAAAGTAGTCTCTCTCTCAGCGGAGTTGGCCGCTGCTTTTTATAGTTTTTCCAGTTCACAGGGAAAGGGTAAACCCTCACAGGAAAGGGAGAGCCAAACATGTTGGTTCACGACGAATGACTCAATCGCAGGTGTTCCGACCTCATCTCCTCCACTTCCTGCAGACAGGAGAGGGCGACGCACTTTCCCTCGATCTCCAGGCTTGGCCAGCTTGTGCACACACACGCACGCACAGGAACACGCTGAGACTTGTCGGCGGGAGGAAGCGTTGCGCGGCCGATGAACGGCGTCGAAATGGCCGATCCGCTCGCGGTTCTGCCTGTTGCTATGCGGTGGCCGCGTCAGCTGTCCCACTTCTCGGTGGAGAAACGTAACAGCGGTAAGGTAGTTGTAAACAGATTCACTAAAGAGGGATCACGCTCATTGACCGATACCACTTTGAACTATAGTCAGTTAAATACTTCATGGCAATGCTTGTGGCGCGCTGACGTTATAATATTTGTGCATTATTTATGAAACATCATGGTTTATATTTTTGTTCCTCGCCCTGTATTAAATGATGTCATACCAAATCTTTTATGTCACTTAGGATCACTTCACTGAAGTCTCCGAATCACTCCAGCCACTTCCTAAAAAAAGCAACGTGTTTGCTTTGATAATCCTCAATAAACGAAATGTTTCGTTTTACAGCTCTTGAATTTATTGTGCATGCAACTGTCATCAAGAGCGATTAAGTTACTTCACCAGAAAACGCTTCTGTACGTTACGCACAATAATTGAAGGGGCTGTCCTCTTATGAGCCATTATTGCATGTGTTGATAAAATCATTTAGCCCGAAGAGACGGTTTCGATCCCAGCCACGGCAGCAGCATTCCAATGCATCAAAACGCAAGGCGCCCGTGTACTGTTCGGTGTCAGGTGGCCGACATAACCGCAAATATCTACAAGTGAAAATTATTCTACTGTTAATTCATTCTGCATATTTTTATCACAACTTTGCAGAACAGTGGGCAACGAGCACACACGCGCACGCACACACACACACACACACACACAGAGTAAACAACTGCAGCCGTTCTCAACCTCTTATCATTAGAGAGATTTAGCACACCGCGATCCGCTACCGTGATCCGCCACCGCGCGTTCCATTGCGCATGCCCAGATCAACTTTGATGCTGATAGATGGCGCCACACACTTGATGCCGGCACATTGGCCTTGCGCATCGCAACCAATCAGCTTGTGCGCCCCGCCCACGAGCGGTAGAGGGTCGCGGTGGCGGATCGCGGATCACGATATGCTAAATCTCTCTATTAACTTATGACGCACCAAAACAAATCTCCAAGAGTCTCCACAATAGTGAAACAAAAAAGACGAATGCGCAACTATGCACTAAATACCATAACAGACGGAATGAGCAAATGCGTCATTGAAAGACTCAAATTTGGAAGAGTTAAACAGCAACCGCTTCATAAAACCAAATTTCATGTGTGCTATATCCACGCTCAAGCGTATTTAGAGCCGCATCTTATTGGCAGCATTGAATTTCCAATGATACTGCAAAAAGGCGCGGATAAAACAAAAACACCGCGAGCTTGGTCGTATCCCCCAATCTAACGTGTACACCGTAACCAGTGCGACCTCAGCGCTAAATGATTCAATAAAAAGTCCAACGCAGATTGGGGCGGACACTGAAGCAACCGATTTTTCGAACTTCCACTCTATAATCTGCGTTCAGTGAAAACTAAGGCAAGAAATGTTATGAACAACTCATTCGACCGCGAGGCCTGTACTGCGCGTCAAAGTGCGTGCGCTGGCACGGCCGGTCTCGACGGGCTCGCTCCACTTCGAGACCGGCCGCGGCGCTTGGAGCGTCGTTTGCTACTCTCACAAAGGTGGCGCCACCGTCGACGCCCGGGACGCGCCGAGAGGAGGAGCACCGCCGTAGGAGGAGGAGAGAGATGTCCTTGCTTTTAGTTTATTCAGGGGTTTTAGCTTGTGCTAGGTAAAGTCCCTAGGTACGTTTTGTCAAGCAATCTAGGGACTTTAGTGGTAGGGCGCCTTGATGCCTTCGCCTCCGCTTGCTGGCCGTCCAGGCTTCTTAGCTTGGGGCATTTTTTTTTTTTTTTCAGCACGGCCTTTGCAGGCCATGGTTGTTCGAAACTAAGCCCCCGAGGGGGCACAGCAGGGTTAGCAGAGCCTCTTCCAAACGCACACCCCTAAAAGAGCCGGGCGCCGGGCCGGGGGACGCTTGTACCCAATTTTACCGGTGGGTGTCCGGCGGCGGGTTTCGAACTGACCACCTCCCGCAGCCGAGACGGGCGCCCAAACCACTCGGCCGTGGCCTAATGGTTAGAGCGCCCGTCTCGGCTGCGGGAGGTGGTTAGTTCGAAACCCACCGCCGGACACCCACCGGTAAAAATGGGTACAAGCGTCCCCCGGCCTGGCGCTCGACTTTTCCAGGGGTGTGCGTTTGGGAGAAGCTCCGTAAACCCCGCTGCGCGCCCCTCCTCCGCAGCGGGCCCAAACCCAGTTTCGAACCTCGCAGCCTGCAAGGGTGGTTCTGTTTGTCTTTCAAAGGTACTCCCTTTGACCCTCACCTGAAGTGCTCCCCTAGAGCCTCAGCTGCAGCAGTCCTAAAAAAAAAAAGGGCCACATAATGGGCTGTTGCCGCGCAAGGCGGACTTATTGTTGTCCGATGGCGGAACGAATCACTGCCACATCGGCGCAACTATTTGGGCCGTGACCCCTTTTCCCAAGCATTTCACCCCAGAAGAGCCGAGCACCAGGCCGGGGGAAAGCTTGTACCCATTTAAAAACCGGTGGGTAACCGGCGGCACCAGGGATCGAACCCGGTACCTCCCGAATGCGAGGCGGATGCCCGAAACCCTTTTGACAGCTGCCCACACCCAGTTTGTTTCCTTTTAGCCCTGTGAGAACCCGACCTTTGCAGGCCATTAATTGTTCGAAACTTTAAGCCCTCTAAGGAGCACAGCAGGGCTAGCAGAGCCTTTCTGGACATAAGTGTTGCCTAGACGACAGCGTAAATAGGGGAACTTACTCGAATTTGAATGCATCGGTCAAGAAGTAATTGAATAACTACAGGAAATGTACAGAGATAATAAAGTTGAGAGAGGGACCTTTAAGAAGTACGTCTACTTTCGAGGTACGCAAAGGACTAAGGCAAGGATGTCCGCTATCACCGCTGATGTTCATGATTTATATGAAAAACATGAAAAAGAGTACAAGAAAGCAACCTTGGTTTTAATCTTTCGTATAAGCTATAGGTGAGCGGACGTAGAACAGAGGCTTCCAGGATTAAATGTACGCGGATGACATTGTTCTATTAGCCAATAGCCACGAAGAGTTCGAAGCATTGGTTAATATATGGGGATACGAGGGAGATGCAGTCGGCTTTGCCTTCAGCGCCCTCAATTCAGGTCTGATGGCACTCAACGAAGTCACTGATAAAATCTTACAATGCAAGGGAGTGAGACAGCAAGAGCAAGAGAATATATCGGGGTATGGATAAAAGGACAGGTATGCATGGAAAAACATGAACAAGCCACCAGGGCGAAGGGACGAAGGGACGCCGCAATAATGAAGCACAGAGCATTATGGGGGTACAACAGATATGAAATACTTAAAGGTATATTTAGAAAGGAATAATGGTACTAGGGCTTACCTTCGGGAACGCGGTTTTGTCCTCAAGGGAAAACGTCAAGTCGCGGTTAGAAATAAATCAGAGCTCGATGGGAATTGGTTAGCACTTGGAGCACACGGCAAAACTACGAACGCACCATTACAAGGAGACACGGGCTGGGCGCCTTTCGATGCACGAGAGGCAAAGACGAAGAACGCCTCAGGAAAATTGACAATATGGGGGCAGCTAAAGCATTTAAATACTTATATCGAATGGGCATCGACTCACAGTGGCGGAAAAGGACCAGAAAACAAACCCGTAAGTACGTAGGAAGGCAGGACAAAGGAATAAAGAACATTGAGCGACAGGTAAAGAACACAGAGGCTAAAAACTCAAAAAATTAAGTGGAAAAGAAGCCTACCCTAGACGTATACAGAAAATGGAAAATCGGATTAAGCAGCAAACCTATGACAACTCAAGAGGCAGCAGCCTCCTCAATGAAGCTAGATCAGGATGTCTTAGAACCCGAAGCTACAAAATGCAGTTTAATCAAGAAAGTGGAACATGTGCGATGTGCGACAGATGCGCAGAAGCAATTGAACATGTGCTACTGGAGTGTGGCAGTATCCATTAAGACGTCGGTGCGGATATAGTCACTCTAGCCGAGGCCCTGGGTTTTAAACGTAACAAAGGAAACGTGAATTAATCGGAGGTAGAGGTTAGCAACAGGCGTTTGGAAGATTGGTGAACAACAAATAGCAGGACAGGGATGCATGGAAGCTAAATCGAAATTAAACAACGGTATTTAAAGATAACCCGGAGCTAAAAGTGAAGTCGTTAAAGCTGAATAGTTATCTAAATAAAAAAAAGCATAAAAAAGAATGGTTGATCATGACGA
Organism: Amblyomma maculatum; assembly: GCF_055883805.1. NCBI lineage: Eukaryota > Metazoa > Arthropoda > Arachnida > Ixodida > Ixodidae > Amblyomma > Amblyomma maculatum. The sequence goes on from NC_139344.1 coordinate 32,904,710, forward strand.
TGACTATTACCACCCCATTTCAAAGAGTATGTTATTAGCATCCATCCACATCCCTCCATCCGGCGGCGCTGCATCGAGGCGCCCTAGCTTAGGGCAATCGCAAAGTGACCCGCAAAAATTTCGGTTACTTAATTGAGTCAATTATTTTTTAAAGGGGAAATTCAACCCGACGACTTATCTGCCTTGAAGGGCTACATGGTTGACGCTATAATAAAATATTAAAGCAATTTCACCTACTTGGGATTCAACCTATGTCCCACGCGGGAAAAGTAAGTTTTCTATTCACTGAGCAGTGAACCCCCGCTCCTTCTCATAAAGTGTACGTAAGGAAGGCTAACCGAAATGACCTTTTTGGCTTCAATTTCAGGCTCCCGTATGATGCACTCTCTTCTTCTAGTAGCCGTGTAGGCCACAGGGCACTAGGGCACAGGGCCCTAGGGCATCACGTGACACTAGGACATAAGGCCTAGAATATATTCTATGCACTGCCGCTAGGGTACGTTTTTCGCATATGAAGACAGCTCGTGCAGAAGCAGAGGCAGCTATAGAAAAAAAAAAATCGTTCACATTCTGTTAATGCCCTTTTTTTTTAAACCTCTACACTGTGCTGTACTCGCACCGAATGTGGCCAGTTGGGACTAAATGGGGCTAAAATGCAAATGAAGTTTCATTTCTTGTAGCAATACCAAGCGCTCCTACTGAGTACAGCACAGAACGTACTAAGCTGCCACTTACAGCAACTTAGCCTAATCACAAACAATGGCGCCAAATTGTGTGACTCTAATTGAGTACTTGTAATTTGATTCTCTGCATGATTGCAGCAAAATTATTGTCTAAGTGCGTGGTGCAAGTCTTAGGCGCCCCCGAGCTTGGTAGCAGATGACACGAGCGGCAATATCTTTTCATTCCATTTTAAACTATATAAAGACAAAAACCTTCCTTGGCTCATGTGCGCCGTGTACAGAAAGTGTAATCCCCCGCCTCGATGGTGCAGTGGATAGGGTGCTCGACCGCAGTGCTCAAGAATGAGGGATCGAATCCCGGCTGCGGCTGCTACCTTTCGATAGAGGGGAAGAGCAAGCTAGGCGCCCGTGTGCTGTGCGATGTCAGTGCTCGTTAAAGAACACCAGCTGGTCATAATTTTCGTAGCCCTCCACTACGGCGTCTCTCATAGCATTTGTCGCTTCGGGACGTTAAACCCCACTAACCAAACAAGAAGGTGTGATTATAAATCTTACTCTTCACTGGCACTTATAGAAAAAGAACTGTCTTCACCGGGAATCGAACCACTATCCATCCGAAGCAGACCACTGTGCCACGCAGGGCTCGTGAGAAGTATAGATCGTAATTCTTGCCTAGCGACAAGCCTGCCGTCTCCGCCACTGGGCCTCGGAGGCAACCACGGACGGTCTCGAAAGGTTCGAAAAGGAATCATTCTTTCTAACTGCGCCGGGAAGAGACTTCCACTAGACGTTTTCTGTACAAACTATTACGTCTAAACGTTTATGAACTACACAACATGAAAACTTTGTAAGGGAACTTTTCCAGCACACACATTTGAATAACAAGTTTAACAAATTATACGTTGTCAATCTGTTGTTAGTCATTTTTTTTTTTTGCCAAAAACATTTTACCAAAAATTGAATCAAACTTATAAGGATATCTTTGTATCTTCAAGCAAGAAATTGTTACAATTTTTGTTAATATGTGAATTGTTTGGCATGATATTAACCACTTTCTGTTAAAAAAAAAGAAAAAGAAAAACAGTTCTATCTTCTAACTACAACCAGCCGTAGTTCTGAAGCGACGCTTGTGAAACTTGAGTTTCTTAACTATTTCCAGGATCCTCGGACCGACACCACTATGCTTCACTCTTATCAGCTGATAAAATGCTCTTCATCAAATACAACACTGCGACGCGCTCGTATGCTTATGTAGAGAGGCTTTTCTCATTTGCCTCGCTTATATCACGCCCACATCGGCGGCTGTTTTGGAACTAACATGAGCGTTCCGCCATTTTATTTTTCTTGTTTTCCTTTTTATGCTTTTAACAAACAATGCACAGCTTCAAAAGTCTCTTATCGCACTAATAACAAAACTTCCACAACCGCACGAAGGTTGCACCTTTTAGCACACAGAAAACGCAGGGGCCACCGCGTAAGTAATGTTTATGAAAAGCAACAGAAAAGTTTCCGATTTATTTGTATGTAAACAAGTGTTCCCAGATCGGTTCGTATAAAGAACATGAGAAATTTTTCGCTAGGCTGCCTCTGGAAGCGATCGCTTCATTGTGACCATGGCTTCAATCCATAGTGGAGTCCTAACTTAAGGCCAGCGGCCCAGACAGTGGTCAATACATCCGTGCAGTCCGATTCGTTTAAACCCCTTAAAAAAAAAAGACAAAAAAAAACTGCTTTAAAAATTCCAGAAAGCACGGTAGAAATTACAAACTTTGATAAATATATTACTAATATACATTACATTGGAATTTCAGTGGCGTAAACATCCCTAATAAGCCAGCAGACCAACCAACTGCACGCTCCTTACGCCTTGTTGGAACTCTATTCGACAGGCCGATGCGATGATGGCGGTGTCTTCTGAAACGAATAGCGCATTTCTAGCCGCATCAACGTGTCCGGCCTCTCACAGCACTCGGCGAGAAACAAGCGCACGGGTTAACCACCACCTTACCACATGCACCGATGCAGAACGGCGTCGCTGAATTTGATTCCGTGGTCGGACCAATGGTTTTCATCACCCAATGCACAATATAAGCAAAAATGCCCGAATGCCCATTGCCTATAGATAGACGGCAACTCTTCAGTAAGAACTGAGTTAGTCGGCCACTTATCGGGCTGCCACTGAAACGAGGAAGGTGAGAAATAATTACTCTCCGCTTTTATCACATTTTCTGTGCAGAGTTTACTATAGTGCTTGCTAAGAAAATTGGTGCTTTGATTTGGCGCGTCTAGTGTCACGCTAAGAGTATGGCAAAAAAATAAAACATATCGGCACTTTCAGAGCTTAAATGAGCGCTAGTTCAAGTGAAGGCTAATGGACTGAACAATTAGACGATAATATTCCGCTCTCTATTAAATATGCCGACCGCAATAGGCAAAATGAATTAAGTCAAGTAACTTCTACCAATGGAAGTAAATTAGCAATGAACGCCGTAGCATGTTGTTGAAAGTGTTATTAGCATAGAAACAGAAAAAAACAAGGCTTGGGGAGGCGGGCTAAGCCATAGTACGAAACGTATCTATGTGATTTGATTATATTATTTCTTGGTGCCACATATGGCACCTGCATGCTACCAAATGTACCGAACCACTGCAAATACGCCCAGTACCACAATAATTGCCGTAAACAAAGCAAAAATCTTGCACAAATAATGCACGCATGTACACATGCAAGGGCGCCTTCAAAAATCAAATCAGATTTATTTTCCAACAAGTGGATGGTCGCCTGGGCTAAAAGCTGTACATTGCACATTGCAAGCGCAGCCTAAGGCTTACTAAGGAAGTAAGCATGGACAGTACCACTAGACGGGTCGAACACTCGACAAACCAACGCTAGTCATGTGAGTGCAAGGTGTATACTCGGAATAATCCGCAAAGCAGAAGAATGCCCTCATTACGATCTATTGCCACTGCTCACGAAAAAGTACAACGGCAGACCTCTCATTAGTAAATTGGTGTCAGCGACACGAGCGTAGGAGCACTGTTATGCAATGCATGCTATTATGAGTGCTCTAGATCACCCTCCAAGCTCAATAAACGGACTTCCACTCGGGGCAGAAAACAGAAAAGCATATGTACGTGTTGGTCAAAAGTTCTGAAGCCAAATTATTTTTGTTTCAGACGCAAAATGGAGTCGTCATGCCATCATTGAAGGCCAAACGGCATTTAAACGGCAGGAAATGATTTCTCATTACAACAAGAGAATGTCTCAATATTTTGACGGCCCTTCAATCTTTAATTGCATCGTGAAGGGTTCATTTTGCTGCTGAGACGAAAATCCTTTGGCTTCAAGACTTTTGACCAAGACTGTACTTCTCGTTTCGAGGCTAAGAACCAAAAGAAGCTTTCAGTTTGCAAGCTGCAAACGGAATGCAACAAAAGGCACGTAGAAAAGACGTGGAATTCGTTTGCCATGTGCTATAACAGAACACATAGCTGCACTTTTCACTAGGCGTGAGGTGCTAACACTTCACACTAGGTTAGATAAGAAATCCGAGGCAATAGTGCAACTGTCTGCCAATTATTGTAATGAGAAATTGTTTCATACCTCTTCTCATCACATCGTCATTCATCACGACCCTCCTGTTTGCCCCTTTTTTACTTCGCCGGTGCAGAGTAGCAGGCCACATACTCAAGTTTCAGGCCCCGTCTACTTTTGCAACCACAACGCCAACACCAGCTTTTCTGCGACACGAGGCCCTTTAAATCTATCGCGTTAAAGTAAACTTGCTTCTGATTTTTTTTTAGCTCTGGGAATGTATGGGTGCTTACGGCAGACCGTATAGGTAAGATGGAGCCTTGCTTTAGTTTGTTCGCTTAATAAATAAATACGCTAATCAACTTTTTCATTTCAGTTTTTGAACGCATGAGGTATTTCTAGCATTGCAGCTCCTATGCACAGTCCAGCAAAAAAAAAAAAAAAAATAAAATCCATTAGAAAGTTGGCTGCTCGCGTTACGAGGCGCACGAATGTCAGCCTGACAGGCGATTTCACGCCGTGACAGGGTGGCAGGGAGCGCCTCATCTGTAAACAATCCGAAACAATAGATAAAGCATTTTTGCACTGTTGAGAAGAGATTTATTTTTGGGACGTGCTACAAGGGACTATTAAAGAAATAGTTACTGCACACCTCGTACGAAGTAGATTTTTTCCCACAGAAAATGAAGATGGTTGTCCTTTTCATTTAGTTATGTTCGTGGGCCTGCATTGTATATGGCGCTCCCAAAATGGCCGGGTATCACTATGATATGAAGGCACTGCCTGCACACACGTACTTTCGTGAAAGTGCACACAAGTTTATTGAGGTATGGAAATCTCAAATGTGTGCCCCAGGCTGGTTACCAAAGTTAGAGCCCTTGGTTGTGCTTAAGGAATTTTAGTGTGTCAAAGCCATACTCGTACTAGTTGGCGGGTTTTATATTTTTTTCTGTAACATGATTTTGATGTATATTAAAGCCTGGCAATAAACAAAAAAAAACGAATAATATATTAGGCTATGGCTAATGAGATGTATCAAATAACAGAGGCTCTAATAGAGGGATAATTTATTGAGTGAATAGCATTTAAAGTACGCGAATGAGAATGCGGGAAACCGGGAGACCGAAGTCATTAACGCTGTGGCGTTGTACCGGAGATTAAGTGCCCCCAAAGTTTTGTTAACTTCAGCGCCAAAATTTTTTGTATATACCCTTCTCCTTTGCCATAAACCTCGGCCACCCAGTAACGCAGCTTCATCCTGTATGACAGCTCTGATTTATTTGCACGTACCGGTTTAAATAAACCGCTTTTTATAAATTTCCTAACAGATTTTTAGTAGCGAAGGCTGTCTCGCCGGAAATCTCGAGTGTCAAACTTCTTTTTCTTCTTGTTCCTTGGCTCATGGCACATACCTACGAAGTTCAGTGAGGGCAGCAAAAAGTACTGCATATACTGGATTAGTTTAATAAATCAATGATAGACTAAAGAAAAAGCTTATTATTCAAGATGATAACTTGTTTCTTGAAATCGTGTTCCACACAGAGGAAGGTAACTTTAAATCTTTGCCGGCTTTCGGAAGCGCTTCGGTAGCTCTCACGCGCATCCGACCACCGCCACGAGCATAGCGCGGACCCGAAAACCGCATTCGAACAGAACGGCAGAGTATTTCCCCATACTGCCGAATCTCCAAGGATCTCCTTTGAACCCGCGACGCCGGCCAACCGAGTGCCAGGAGGCAATCCCAGAGACGTGAGCCGGCGCAGGGATCGTCCGTGCAGGCCAACCAGGAGCGACTGGTTCCAGTGGTGCCACAATTGCGTCATCAGCAGCTCGGCCGCCGCAGCGGAAGGAACTTTCGGCTGCCAGGTGGAAAGCACAGCCGGTGGCTACGAGATCTGCAGCGGAGCTTCGTCCGATGGGGCACTGAATGAGGGCGCCTTCTCATCGACGGCCTCGGTCGTCCAGGACAGCGACGAGAAGTTCTCCGCTAATGTTTTGGAACAGACCTTAAAGCTACTGAAAGCGTGGGGCGCTGATGAAAAGCATGACTGATCCCATCGAGGCTTCAGAAGCGTATTTGCAAGATCGAATGGACTCGGACACAGATGAAGGTGACCATCCTCGTCTGCAGTTGTGTGGTGTGTGTGTGTGTGCAGGGGGGGGGGGGGGGGGGACCATATGCTCGCAAGCAAGCGCGAAGGCTAAAAAAATCAAGGAGAGAAGGAAAAAGAGTTGGTTTCCACATCTTAGCCAGAAAGCAGAAAATTGCCCCTTCGAAGGGGTGGTCGGGTTATTTCAATAAATGCCTTTCACTGCCTTTCTCTGTGTTCTTGATGCGCACCGCGTGTGCAGGTCTCCGGCTTCGTTGGTGACAAGAGCGTGGTCTTGCCATAACTGGCATCCGTAGCATGTGACATCGAAAAAAAATTCCGAAGATGATTACGATATTCCCTAATGCAAAATTTGAGCACGTCTTTTCAGCTTCGGCTGGGCTTTTTCGGCGGCGCGAGCAGCCATTGGTTACTAAAGTTGATTGAGCAATTGGTTACTACAAGCAATCGGAGTATGAAGAATCGTCAGGACGGCGGCGATTATCTGCTTCGGCCGCGCAAACTGCAGGGTCCTCTTGTAAGTGGCGCCTACAGCTTATGCTTCGGCGATGCGCACATCTGGGTTGTGGCGCCGGCGGCGCTGAGCCTCTGCTCGGGCGGCTCGTTCAGCGGCAGCGACAGAAGATGCATTTCCATCGGTTGCGTCGCTCATTCTTTCTCTCCTTCGAAGGCAATGCTGTGGCGGTGGCTGTGGCTGGCGTGACCGGTGATGACAACCTGTCGTGCAAACTATGGCATGCTGCCGATGAGCGAGCGGCGCAGTGCTCGTGGTTCGTCTTTCCCTTCTGAGAAATTCTCTTTGACTAGTGACTTTCTCGCGGCTAGTGGGAATGCCAGGACAAACCTGACCCAACGTTAATAGTGCCATGCCCGACACACGAGCAGTGGGAGGCGGCCCTGACCAGCGACAACCTGGACCAGCAAGCCTGGATTACCCAGCTAGTCCGCAAGTCAGCTGCTGCCAGCGGAGCCCTGGACTAGGGGCACCGACCACCCAGCTCCTGCGAATTTTTACTGATTATATGCTCATTAAAAGTTTTCTCTCTCTCTCTCTCTCTCTCGCGGCTAGTGGCTCTCCCTCGGTTACACCGGAACGTATACGGTGGAACGACTCAACCCACCGAAAGGACACAAGAGCTGCGCTCTAAAAGAAGGTCGTGAACGGGCAGCTACGAGAGGTGGCAGGAATGTAGTGGTCTGCTTGCTCTCGCTTTGCATGGCGTGGGCATGTGCAGGTTCGCGCCAGCATGGCAGGTTGGCTGTCAAAGCTGCTGTGTTGCATTCCTTCACCGGGCGACAAAGACGAGGGCAGATTCAAATCGCTTTAGGCTTCGTGAGCTGCCACTTTGGAGAGGACATGTCGCGTGAAAACCTGCATGGTGAAGTGGGCGCTGACAGCGTGGGAGCCGTACATGGTCTGCCTCACATCTGGCACTGAAAAAAAATTAAAGAGCACTGCAGAATCTGCATTGGAGTAATGCGAAAGCACGGATGCTGCTGTTGGTTGCTTCTAGATGCTTAATTCACTTCTTCTTTACCCATTTCAGTCAGTGGTACTTTCAAATTGCGCGCCAAACCCTTCCTATGCCCTTTTTCGGCTCTACTTCCGGTTGCGTGACATCACATCCTCTACGCCACATAATTCACTTCTTGTTTACCCATTTTAGTCTTCGGTACTTTTAAATGGCACGCCAATTCCTTCCTATGCCCTTTTTCGGCTCCACTTCCGGTTGCGTGACGTCACATCCTTGACGTTCAACTCACTTCTTGTTTACCAATTTTAGACTTCGGCACTTTCAAATTGCGCGCCAATCTGTTCCTATGCCCTTTTGCGGCTCTAGTTACGGCTGCGCGTGACGTCACATCCTTGACGTCACCCTAAATGACTGCCTTAATTAACTACTTTTGTCATTGGTACTTTCAAATGGCGCGCCAATCCCTTAATATGCCCTTTTTTGGCGGCTAGACTTCAGGTTGCGTGGCGTCACAGCCTTGACATCACCTTGTTTGAGTGATTTAATGATTTAATTAACTGTTTTAGTATTTGATACATTCAAATGCGGCGCCAAGCCATTGGCTAATAAAACCATTTTCGCCTTTACCTCTACATTTTTTGTCTCTAATTATTTACCTATTTAACTTATCGGCCTAAGTATCTTTTCGGACACAACATTACGTCACCCTTATCAATTGACACTACTCATCAACCTCTACCACTTCTCAATTACAGCTGCTACGGACACGATTTTGCGTGTTTTGTCTCTAATTAATTACCTAATTAACTTATTGACCTAATTATTTTTGGACACAACGTTGCGTCACCCTCCATCGATTGACACAACTCATTAACCTCTACCTCTTATGAATTACTCACAACTGCTGCGGACACGATTTTGCTGACGCGGTCTGCGGACGCGGTCTGCGAACAGAAATCTGTGAACATAGCGAAGTAATGCTTTCGCATTAATAAGGCGCGTGTCTATAAAACAATTCTATACTGTCGTGTCATGGGTGTAATAATGTCACTACTTTTATAAGAGTTTCGTCATGAATACGCCAAAATAATAAATGTATTTTCATCGTCGACCTGGAAAGCCGTATTTGGATATGACAATTCAGGGTGGCGTGCAGAGTCGTGCACAAGATTGCAGAATAGATGTAAGCAAGTGCGATTACTGCTTTTTTCTATAGAAAGGCGCGCTTGACGAAAGTGTTCAGGCAAGCAGGCAAGCAAATAAGGTGGAATATCCGATGCATATCTCGAAAACAGCCGCTGCGACATCAGAAAACGCTTGCACACTGTTCTGTCAAATTGCGTGGCCTCTACACTTTTGAGCACGACTGTACATTGCGTGGGCATTGCGTTTTCTAATATGCCTGTTATTTGTTATAGGCACATGCGACTTGTAATGTGCACAGAATTAGCAAACAGTTGTACACAATTACTTTCCTCCTGGCTGCGAAGGCAGCTCTCAATCACTTTGCATTTTTTTTATTAAGTTATCTTCTGAAGAAAATGCCTTTTGTAATAATTTCGGGATGAAAGAGCGAAAAACTTGTTAGACTGCGCATTCAATATGCTTGTGTCACTTTAAATTGACGCGTTTAGACTCATCGCTTACTAGAAATGTGTGGCCACTGTTTATAATGCTTTGAGCCATGATTTATTTCTGAGTGCCCCAATATCTGAAGTCATTGGTGTGGCTGTAAAATTAATTAAGCAATACAATACCACTTCAAAAATGTCACTTTTGTGTTTTGCACGCTGAGGTTTCTTTTTCTGTAATGGGGTCTGGTTACACATAGAAAAGAAAGGCCCGTAAGAGTACCTGCTCTTGGTAAAAAGAAGGGAGGTAAGGCACATTGTCGTGAATAGGAAGGAAGTGAAAGGACGAAAAGCAACTGGAATCTGATTATTTTACTAGGCTAGAAAGTATCAATTTACTGAAAGAAGAAAAATCAATACGCCACCCACGATCATCGCATGCCGTTTCCACTGCTCAAACGACTGTGATACATCGCGGCTGTAATATCTAAATAATTACCAAGCAAGCATAATTACTCATTACTGTCCACCCAAGCGAATCCATAATGATATAAACGGCAATTAATGAGTATACTTCTGAAATGGAATACTGTTCTTGAGAATTCCAAAGACAGTTTGATTAGCGATAAGCCGAGGGACTGCCCATATATGAAATAGAGATTAAAATTACCTTGGATTCTTAATCTCCGCATTCAAGGGTATGACGCGATATCCTAAGCTACCAGCCTACATATAAAGCCCCGCCAAGTCGTATTAATTTTCCTGCGTAGCCTAGGGTATGCAATGGTCCTGAGAGGCTGATTCTTATGTTACCTCCCATACGGAAGCCCGAGTTGGCAGCCCCTGTCAAACGTAACATCAGGCAACCCTACTTCCAGTTACTGCTCGGCCATGTCAACTGGCAGTTGCCGCCTGCCAGCGCCATGATCGTGATTTTTCACTTACAAAGCCAACGCCGGCGGACGGCTGCCGACGCCGGATTTTCGGTAAACGGGGTCTTTTACGCCATCGCATTAAAAAGGAGGACTCGCCGAAAGGCGCACGTCAAACTTAATTCCCGCGCACTGTCAGCTACGCGAGTGACATGCCTCACGCGCTCTCGAACCAACTGTACCGTTATAAATGTCTCAAAGTGTCCGCTGCACTTGCATGTTGCAAGGTGGGCTGTGAAACCCACTATACTTTATAAATGGCAAAGGAAGCCACCGCCCAAAACATCGTCCGTACACAGTGAATATGATCGCGATGCTGACAGATCAGAAATCATTTAGGGCGAGGTGCAAACGAGCGCGGTGGCTAGTGACGCTGATTAGCCCGGGTGAAGCAGGCTTCCCCATGTGCGGGTTTCCGCGTGTCGGAGACAATGGGCCATTTCCCCGCAGTGCCGAAATCCCGTGAAGCGCCACGCATGTGTTTCTCCGTGTGTCGGCTCTCTCTGCTCACAATCCCCTTTCACCCCACTCTTCTTGTGGGCAGTTGAAAAAGCCGGGGAGCGGGGTCGGCGCCCTACCGAGCGGGCGTCTTGGCGACGAGCTTGTGCGCGTTTCCTTCTTTCTTTTTTGTTACTAGAGGTGAAGGGCGACTGGGTAACTAACAGGTGTCTAATAAGCCTCCCGGCGTGTCAAAGTTCAACACGCTTTGTTTTTTTTTTTTGATTTTTTTTTAATAGATTGCGAATGGATAAAAAAGAAAATAGCAAAGCCCGAGGTTTGTGTCTAATATTCGCTGCACTGTCCACAGCAATGAATAGAAGCTAATCTTGAGAGGTTTCTCTTTTTGTTTCGAAAAGAGCCAAATCCACATTGGCAGAAACAAAGCAAAAGGCAGTTTTTTTATTCTACAGCAGCACATTGGAAGGTTATAAATAAAGGTTACCAACCTTGGTGCGATGCGACGCGCTAGCTGTCGCATTCATGTAAACACGGCTACTGTCTTGTTTCGTGCACACCCCGATTAGCCCCGAGCCACAGATTATTTCGTGCGCCTCGTATTGTATGTTGCTAGTATGGCGCAGCAAAACTAGAGTATGGTACAGCAAAACGTGTTTTGGGGTATTCGTTGCCGATATCGAGCTGCTGGCCTGAGGACGCGAAACAATAGGCACTAGTATTCAATCAAGTGGGACTCGCATAGGGCTCGACTTTGTGGAGGCGTTCACTGACCTCGACTTAACCGGAAGGTGCTACTAGGTGTTGTAGAGGGCGTGTGCACGAAACAAGGCAGTATCAAAAGCGTGCTACACCCTTGTAGAGAGCTAGCGCCCCCGTAGCAAAGCGCGGAGCCTCAAAGGATGGCTGAATAGCTCTGCAGCTCCTGGCCTCCTGGCGCAACATATGTAGGCTCCCTAAGCATAGACGGACGGACGGGACGGGACGGGACGGACGGACGGACGGACGGACGGACGGACGGACGGACGGACGGACGGACGGACGGACGGACGGACGGACGGACGGACGGACGGACGGACAGACGGACAGACGGATGTATGGATGGATGGATGGATGGATGGATGGATGGATGGATGGATGGATGGATGGATGGATGGATGGATGGATGGATGGATGGATGGATGGATGGACGGACGGACGGACGGACGGATGGATGGATGGATGGATGGATGGATGGATGGATGGATGGATGGATGGATGGATGGATGGATGGATGGATGGATGGATGGATGGATGGATGGATGGATCGATCGATCGATCGATCGATGGACGGATGGGTGGATGGATGGATGGATGGATGGATGGATGGATGGATGGATGGATGGATGGATGGATGGACGGACGGACGGACGGACGGACGGACGGACGGACGGACGGACGGACGGACGGACGGATGGATGGATGGATGGATCGATGGATGGACGGATCGATGGATGGATGGAATAAAAGCGTCGGTGGGGACAATTGTCACCATGCTCGGCTTTCTTTTTTACATTTCTTTATTCTTGTTATAAATCAGTATTTAATCATTCCCTTTACTAAATTTTCATTCCTATACATTCCTAACTTTTTGTTACATTCCTGCTTTCAGCCACCAGTCGTGTTTTGCTGACTTCGATCGCATATTCATTTACCTCATCACTGTTATTAGGGCGAAAGCCATTCTGTCTCGTGCTTCGTGTGACCAGAAAGTGTGAACAGAAATTCTTCAGACACTGCAACCATGAATATGACTATGACGAACTATCACTATGACTAACTATGGCTTACCATAATCATGACTATGACTGACTACATAGACTTTGACTACGGCTCATTACAACTATGACTAACCATGACATGCATGGTATCCACGTCGATGCAAGCATAGCCACTAGTCTTCCTGTGGCTCTATGGGTTTTAAAAAATTGCGGGGTGGCAGTGTGAAAGCATTTATCTCTTGTTGCTGCTCTGGTTCTGTGCCTGCATCTGCACTTGTAATACAGTTAAAGCTCGATTTAACAAAGTTGAGGTGAGCTGCGTATTATTTCGTTAAATCGTTAAAGCGAGGGAGACGTTCCTCGGTCATTTAGTCCGATAAAATCGATTATTATACGTTGTAGCGCCGTCAAAGAAGTTCTCTGACAATGAATAACCAACTCGCCCAATAAAATACCCTGTTCAAGTACCACAGCATCATAATTTCGACGCGTAAACTCGATGAAAATGAAAATGCCTTCTGAAAGGATGCAAAACGTCTTCCGAAATGTAATAGCAGCAAGTTCCCATTATGCTATGTTGCTACATTGAAATTGCGGCCTGTGTAGATGACCGACACTGATAGCTAGCGCGTATGAAAAGAAGCAACGAAAATTGTATGTTGGCAAGAATGGTGCAAAGGGACTACACACTTCTTTCCTAGCAAAGAAGTAGCTGATCTTCGCTTGCTTGTAATTTGTAAGCAAGGACTGCACCTTTTTTTCGGGTCTTCCTCTGGCAAACTGTCGTAACAGATCAACGGCATCCATAACCTGACCCGGTGTCGGCAGTGGTGTCGCATGCTGACACCGGGTCGACGGGCAGGTTTTTTTAAAAAACCGTTTGCAGAATCCCCTGAATTCAGATCAATCAATCTACCGTTTTGCGCTGCGCAGATGGGCAAAGGCGGGACGAAGTTTCTACACGATGTTACTTTTGGCTCGCAGTCAATAGATTTTTGGGCGTTTTAAACAAAATAGACCACAAATATAATTTTTGGCCTTTATTTTTCGACAGAAAGTTCGTTAAATCGGGACAGATAGTGAAATTTGTTTCGTTATTGCGAGTTTCTCAAATCATTGGACCGTATGAGCGTCTGTCGGAGGATCGAATTATCTTCATTAAATTGAGACTTTCGTTAAATCGGTAAATCGAGTTTTGACTGTACACGTTGTTGACACGAAGTTCCGCCAATTGTTCAGACATGCCTGCGCATGGAGTGGCGCCATCGACATATTGAGCCATTATGACGTCAGACATTGTAACCACGACCATGACTAATCTAATAATAATTATTATTAATTGTTCATAGTCATGGTTAGTTATAATCATAGGCAGTCATAGGTTTAGGTTTAGGTTTATGGGGTTTAACGTCCCAAAGCAACTCAGGCTATGAGAGACGCCGTAGTGGAGGACTCCGGAAATTTCGACCTCCTGGGGTTCTTTAACGTGCACTGACATCGCACAGCACACGGGCGCCTAACTTTTCGCCACCATCGAAAAGCTGCCGCCGAGGCCGGGATTCGATCCCGCGTCCCTGGGAACAGTAGTCGAGCGCCGTAACCACTGTGCCACCCCGGCGGGGTATAGGCAGTCATAGTCGTAGTCATGGTTACATTGTCTGACTTCATAAAAACTGGATGTCGATGACGCCACTGCATGCCCAGACATGTCTGAACATGCCAGGCGTTGGCCGAACTCCGTGTACATCTTAGTCTTAGAAGTATGGACAAAGGCGCACAACCAGAACAACCCTAGGTCCTCAGGGAGAGTGGCTGTGCCTGAATCGACGTCCGGATGGATACCAGCATATTCGAGTAATAAGATGTCGTAAGAGAGTAGATATACAGAGCCATCTGTGGTAGTGGTAGAAAACTAAAATACAAACTGCGGCGCAGATGGGGGCTGACTGCTCCTCTTGTTGCTCTCGTAGCGTGCGCCGCGCGCTTTCGTGTACATTGGCATGCACTCATCCTGGCGCGTCGCGATGTACCGCCTGCCTTCAAGCTCGGCCAGACTGCCACACAGAAAAGGAATACCTATTTGCAGAAAGAAACCGTCAGCCTAGGCGGACAAATTTAGGTCAAGACTCGTCTAATTACATAAAGAACTGATATTTTAATTAACGCAACCCTGCTGTTAGTGTCAATGGGGAGTTTGAAGCCGTGCACAAAACAGTGTTATATAAGTTTTTAAAACGGCGGAAACGTTTTCTAAAGCTCTGTACTGCGATGAATTCCGGCGCTTTTTTCGCGCGAAACCACCATTGAGCGCATTAGGTACGTAGGCAGCTTGACGCAGAAGCGACGTCCGCTCATGAGGCGTTGCAGTCCCTGCGGCGCCCACTTCGAACTGCAAGTGGTGCTGGGCCACGTCATATCGTTTTCGTTTTCCAGCTTGCTGCAAAGAAAAGCATCGTCATTGCCAACTGCGTGGTCGTCATTATTTCTTGAAAGCACCGGGAGTTTTTCGACGTTTTAAAAAATTACGATTACGATACTCCCAAGAGAAATTCGAGCGCAGATTTTTTGCGATAAATTGAGAAAAAAAAATTCGAGAGATGATTATGCAGTTACAAAGCTCTCAATTTTTCTCACAAGCCAAAGAGAATTTGTCACAAGAAGAGAAAAGAGCTCGTGGCTCTTCTTCTTTCTCTTCTTCCGAGAAATTATTTTTGACTCGTGACTTTCTCGTGGCTCGTGGGTCTTTTTCGCTCGGGTACACTGGCAACGGTACCAAACGGCAAAGCGCTCAACCACCGAACGGACGCATAAAGGCCGAGCTCTAAGCTGTGTGTCTTCGTCTTCCATGGCTTCTATCTCCCCATTTGTACCAACAACCGGGCTGCGGTAGCTAAATAGGTAATTAACTAGTGTAAGTTAACTAGCTGCATTATGAAGAGTTCTGCAGCAAACTGTATTCGCCGAGGCTGAGAGTTTGTTCCTGCAAATACGTTTACTCTATTTTAGCTCCTTATCGTTAGGAATCTTTGAAACTGCTCGCGGAGGCACCTTGGCGTTACAAGGCTATAGGGAGCTTGCGTGAAGCGATGCTTGCTGGGTAATCCGCCATGATGATGTCGCTGGCAGCTGACGGTGGGGAGCGCAGCCAGGCTACCATTCACTCTAGCCAGGCTGAATTGAGCAAGTGCCTTGTCGTTTTCGACGGTCCACCGAGCAAACACGCGGCTTTTTGTGCGCTGCCCTTACGTGCGTGCAATTGTCGGCAGATTCCTGAGGAACGTACGCGTCGACGCTGTGCCCGAAAAATCGGGCGCTTTTTGAGAAATGCTAAGCCGTGCGTCGCGGACCTGTTCAAGCTACACCACTTCAAGCGCGAAAGACTGAGTGCACTATGCGTCTGTACCTGGCCGCTCGTTGACATCGCCGACATTCATGATTTCAGTTCCGGCGAGTAGTTTGATTCTTGCCCGGATTGACGTCGGTCTCGCGTGTGTTGGCCCGTGCGAGCCATTCGCGTCGGCGTCGCTAGAGAAATCATTTGCCTTCTCGCACTCATGCAGACGTATTTTTGGAATCGTGAAGAACCCTCAGTCGGCCTGTTCGATCGCGCCAGCATCGTCTGCGCTGTTACGACCAAGCATCCGCATTTGCGCGCTCTATTGTTCGCCTGTGGGCATGGAAAAGTATTGTGAATATGTGGTGATGGTCCAATGGCTCTAAGTGAGCCTGTTTCCAGGAATCCTGTTTTGTAAGCCTGTTTTGCTTTGTGGACAACCTGCAAATGCCAAACTGACCCTGTCAAGAGAACGTCTGGAAAAACACAAAGAAACGTCCCCCTGCGGGAAATAGCAGGAAGTGCTTTCTTTCTTTTGTTCACCCTTCCAGTCGAGAAGTGCTATCCTCCAGTGATGAATGCCTCCTATCCAAAGGAGACGACAGAGTGACATGTCCGCTGACGTGCAGGACAAGAAAGGAGCATGACTCATACGGCCATTAAGTGATTTCCCGGGAATGCAGGAAAGATTTGCAATTGTCGAAAAGGGACCATGTTGGGAGCCCTATGCGGCGCCACGTGCACTCGGGTTTCTGAGAAGTAAAACCCCTTGTCAGAACCAGCCTGTGGTTTCTTTGCTGAAGAATAGAAATGTACCTCCTCTCCTCGCCGTTCCCAAGCTTTTCCCGCCAACAAGTGATCACGCCCAACGAATGAATGCCGGACCAGTCAGTGCTTCAGACCATCAGTGCAGTGATGTGTTCGATTGGATGCCGATACCTGAGGGGCGTGCCCTGGATTTGGTTGGTCAGCATCTTCAGAGAGGGGCTGGACATAGGGGGTTTTAAGGACGCTGCAGAGCACGAAATGTCGCTCTGGGCCCTGGGTAAACGGCTCATCCAGTCGCTTCTCGCTATGAACTCTTAACGCTTGTCATTTTGCTGATGTACCCTTCTTTTTCATGTAAATATTCTTGTAAATACGTTTTCTCAAAGTGCCAGTAAACCTGCTTGTACATATTTTACCAACTTCGAAGATTCAGTCCTTCTTCAACCCCGAGTCTCTGCACGCTACCAAGTGAAGGCCGGGTCGACATAGCCCCGGCGTTACAACAACTGGTGATCAGCGGTAGGATCTGAATCTACAAGCCCCAACACTGGTGCCCAGCGTTGGGATCTGAATCTACAAGCCACAACATCTGGTGATTGGAGGTGGATCTGAAGCTACAAGCCACAACACCTTGTGATCGGAGGTGGCATCTCAAGCAACAAGCAGGAGCAACAATCGGCCAAGAGGGCAGCTCGGAACATCGATCGCATGTGTGGGTGAGTGCTTGGCTTTTCTTCTGATGTGGACCAGGTTCTAGAACAGGGTTAGATTTTAGAACTGGTAAAGAGAGTGTGGAAACGCCTTTAGGTTGGTAGTTTTCACAGTTGTTTTGGAAGTAGCCGACACTCGGAGCGATCATGGACCTACAAAAGCTGCAGAAACCGGACCTGTTGCTATTGTGTGAGGAATTGGGAATTGATACAAGTGGTTTGGCACGAAAACCCTTGATTTTAAAGGCAATCACTGATTTGGGAGCCGATGATGAGGAGCTCAGTGAAGCATGGAACCTCATCGCCCAAAACAAGGAGGAACAACTCAGACAGGAAAAGAGGCGTGAGCGCGAACGTCAGAGGGAAAAAGAGGAAAGGGAGCGCGAACGTCAGAGGGAAAAAGAGGAAAGGGAGCGTGAACTTGAGAGAGAAAAAGAGGAAAGGGAGCACGAACGTGAGAAGCTTGAGAGAGAAGCAAAAAAGCTGGACCAAGAAATTGAGCTCCGGAAATTAGAACTAGAGTTGAGCAAGAGGTCGGGCGATTGTCCCCAGCTAGCGGTACCTCGTCTCAACAAGGAGGCAGATTTCAAGATGTCAAAGTACATGCAGCCATATGTGATATCAGGGGATATCGGTCTGTATCTGGCTAACTTTGAGCGAACCTGCGAAAAACTGTCCTTCCAGCGAGACACTTGGTCTCAGAGATTATTGACGGTTCTGCCCAGCGAGGCAGCGGAGGTTGTCGCGCGGCTAAGCAAGGAGGACGCGGACAACTACGAGAAGGTCAAAGCTTGCCTTCTGAGAAAGTATAGGCTTAGCGCCGAGGCGTTCAGACAACGTTTTCGGAACGCTACTAAGTCCAGGGACGAGAGTTACCCTGAATTCCTGTACAATTTAAGAGTAAATTTGGGCGAGTGGCTAAAGAGCACAGATTCCTACAGTGAGAGGGATGCTGAAGTCGAGCGAATTCTTTTGGAGCAGTTTTATAACTGCCTCCCAGAAAAAGAAAGAAATTGGTTACAGGACCGAGGCGACATTAAGTCGGCAACTGAAGCTGCCGAAGTCATTGAGGAGTACGCTTCGCGCCGACAATTCAGCAACCCAGCAGTGGATAGGCTCCGCAATCCCAAGTTGAGTGTAAATAACCGTCAGAAAAGGCACTTTGCTAGATTTGCAAACGAAGAAAGGAAGGCTTCTTCAGGCAAACGCCCTAGAAAGGACGGCAGTGAGAAAAGTGGGGAAGTGACCAACGCGCAGAACACAAAGAACAAGCTTGGGGCTAGGAAGCCGCTCACATGCTTTAGGTGTAATGAGCAGGGTCACATTGCCGTCAACTGCCGGAAAGAAAAGTTTGTTTTCTCGTATGTCAGTGACTGCGATGAAAATATGCAGCTTTTGGAACCTTACATGCATGACCTAGTAGTCAACGGGAAGCCTTGCAAGGTACTGCGCGATTCGGCCGCAACGATGGATGTTGTCCATCCGGCGTATGTATCGCCTTCCGACTATACAGGACAGTGTGCGTGGATCCGCCAGGTAGTGGAGGAACAGAGTGTGTGCTTGCCGATCGCGAACGTGGTCATCGAGGGCCCTTTCGGCGAATTAACAACCGAGGCTGCCGTTTCAGGAAAGCTTCCTAAGTGCTATCCGTATTTGTTTTCCAACAAATCGGACATGCTACTGCGAAAGAGGGGCATCCTTTTCGGAGACAGTGTTGTGCAAGCATTAACACGTTCAAAGGCGCGAGAACTAGCTACACTGCTCATACCAGAAAATTCCACAGCGGAGGAAACGGCAGTTAAAACAGTGGTCTATGTGGAAAATAGCGGGTCAGAAAAGTTTGAGAGCGAGGCATCTCAGATAAGTCAACTTGAAAGTGAGCTTGATGAGACGCGGAATGAGGACGTTCTTGAGAGTAACATCTTGCCGCCAGTGTCTAGTAATCTCACGAGACTTTTAAGTGGAACCCGAGAGGACTTAACTATGGAGCAAGCCAATGATCCCAAGAATAAGCTCGAAGTACAGTGGGAAGGACCTGCTGAAGTCGTTGCAAAGCTTTCTGACACTAACTACGCAGTGAAAATCCCCGATAGGCGTAAAGCAGTGCGCATTTATCATTGCAATCTTATGAAGCCTTATGAGCAGAGGGAAGCCGTGGTAAATCTAACGTTAAACCTTCCCGAGGAGATGGGGGACAACTTGATTTGTCTCAGCGGAAAAGGAAGCAACGCTCAGGAGCTTCTCAAAAAGACGGAGCAGAGAGGAGAACTAAAGAAGTCCCAGCTGTCCGATCTGGGCGAGATAATAACAGAGTTTGAGGCCTGCTTCGTGGACAGGCCAGGCAGAACTGATTTGACTGAGCACGATATTGAGCTGACTTCAGACGTGCCAGTGCGATCAAGGTGCTACCGATTCTCTCCAAGGCAAAGAGAAATTCTGGATAGGGAAGTAACTCGCATGCTGGAATTGGGAGTAATAAAACCCTCGGAAAGCGATTATGCTTCGCCTATGATCTTAGTAGAAGCTCCAGGTAAAGACCCTAGGCCTGTGGTAGACTACCGAAAGCTAAATTCTCTCACCAGGGATCAAGTGTATCCTATTCCGAATATTGAGGAGAGAGTAGAACAGGTCAGTAGAGCGGCATATGTGACTACGCTGGACCTTACTCGAGGATACTGGCAAGTACCGCTCACTGAACGCGCCAGCAGATACGCGGCTTTCGTCACTCCGACGGGCAGCTACCAGCCAACAATGATGAGTTTCGGGCTCAAAAATGCTCCATTTTGTTTTTCCCGACTCATGGATAGGGTTTTAAATGGGTGTGAAACATTCGCGGTGCCTTATTTAGATGACATTGCGGTTTTTTCCGACTCATGGGCGGACCATATGGTACATCTAAGAGCTGTACTGAGCCTTTTGCGTCAAGCTGGACTAACCGTAAAGGCCGAGAAATGTTGCCTGGCAAGGGCGACCGTGGACTACTTGGGTCACAATGTAGGTCAAGGTTTCAGGAAACCCAGCGAGATTAAGATTTCTGCGGTAGCAGACTACCCGCGGCCGAGCACGAAGACGGAAATTCGAGCATTCCTGGGTCTGACTGGGTACTACAATCACTACATCCCTAACTATTCAGCTTTGGCTAGCCCTCTGACCGACGCTCTCCGCAAGACAGAACCGACAAATGTAGTCTGGGACGAACAAAAGGAAGCCTCCTTCGTAAACCTGAAGGCTGTGCTGATTAGCCGTCCGGTATTGCGAGCTCCAGACTATGGCCGAGAATTCACGGTCCAGTGTGATGCCAGTGATCGAGGGTTAGGTGCTGTTCTCTGCCAGAGAGATGACGACGGTAATGAGCACCCCGTGCTCTACTTGAGCAGAAAACTGAGTTCTAGAGAGAGGGCTTATTGCGCGTCAGAGAAAGAGTGCGCTTGCATTGTATGGGCCATTCAAAAATTGCAGTGCTATCTTGGAGGGGCCAAATTCACCGTAGAGACGGACCATTGTCCCCTGGCTTGGCTGCAAACTGCGACATCGAAGAACAGTCGCCTTCTTAGGTGGAGCTTGATTTTACAGCAGTACAATTTTGAAATAAGATACAAAAAGGGGAAGTTAAATGGGAATGCGGACGCGCTTAGCCGCTGTTTCTAAGCGGTCCGAGATGTTCCTCACCATGTATCCAAATTGATAATCAGGTTTTTTTTTTTCGTGCGCTTGTATATGTGTGACTATGTAAAGCAGCACGTTTGGTTTTCTAGGAATACGTGGGTCCTGAACGTCTTGAGAGTGGGCTTTTCTCGAACAACAATGGCAGTTTTCTTTTGACCTGGTCTCTTCAGACGGGAGCCGAGTGCTTGCTTCGACATGTGGTTGAGTTTCAGACAGCTCGAGCAATTTGGCCTACAACAATCGAGACAACGCGACAAGCAACAGCGAGCTTCAAGCGTTCACGTGCAGGCCATTAAGTCGTCTCTTCATGCAGCAGCTGGGACTGCTGCCCTCCGAGACTCTTCTGGCGGGGGAGGAGGCTGTTACGACCAAGCATCCGCATTTGCGCGCTCTATTGTTCGCCTGTGGGCATGGAAAAGTATTGTGAATATGTGGTGATGGTCCAATGGCTCTAAGTGAGCCTGTTTCCAGGAATCCTGTTTTGTAAGCCTGTTTTGCTTTGTGGACAACCTGCAAATGCCAAACTGACCCTGTCAAGAGAACGTCTGGAAAAACACAAAGAAACGTCCCCCTGCGGGAAATAGCAGGAAGTGCTTTCTTTCTTTTGTTCACCCTTCCAGTCGAGAAGTGCTATCCTCCAGTGATGAATGCCTCCTATCCAAAGGAGACGACAGAGTGACATGTCCGCTGACGTGCAGGACAAGAAAGGAGCATGACTCATACGGCCATTAAGTGATTTCCCGGGAATGCAGGAAAGATTTGCAATTGTCGAAAAGGGACCATGTTGGGAGCCCTATGCGGCGCCACGTGCACTCGGGTTTCTGAGAAGTAAAACCCCTTGTCAGAACCAGCCTGTGGTTTCTTTGCTGAAGAATAGAAATGTACCTCCTCTCCTCGCCGTTCCCAAGCTTTTCCCGCCAACAAGTGATCACGCCCAACGAATGAATGCCGGACCAGTCAGTGCTTCAGACCATCAGTGCAGTGATGTGTTCGATTGGATGCCGATACCTGAGGGGCGTGCCCTGGATTTGGTTGGTCAGCATCTTCAGAGAGGGGCTGGACATAGGGGGTTTTAAGGACGCTGCAGAGCACGAAATGTCGCTCTGGGCCCTGGGTAAACGGCTCATCCAGTCGCTTCTCGCTATGAACTCTTAACGCTTGTCATTTTGCTGATGTACCCTTCTTTTTCATGTAAATATTCTTGTAAATACGTTTTCTCAAAGTGCCAGTAAACCTGCTTGTACATATTTTACCAACTTCGAAGATTCAGTCCTTCTTCAACCCCGAGTCTCTGCACGCTACCAAGTGAAGGCCGGGTCGACATAGCCCCAGCGTCTCGACAGCGCGCACTACGCGACCATGCAGACGATTCTGAGGGGCAGTGCCGTGCTGCGTCGTCTGCTGCCAACGACAATATCATGGCGGATTACCCAGCATGCATCGCTTCATGCAATTCACGCAATTGTAATAAAAACAAAAATTCGCAGATGGAACTGTAACAAAGCTAAAGAGATTTTTATATCTCAATATATGAGTGTGAAAACTATTCATTTGAGATAAATTTGTTTCGATGGAAGTATGTGAGTCAACCCAATCTTTGATTGTTCTAAGAATATCC
This sequence comes from Amblyomma maculatum, assembly GCF_055883805.1. NCBI lineage: Eukaryota > Metazoa > Arthropoda > Arachnida > Ixodida > Ixodidae > Amblyomma > Amblyomma maculatum. The sequence goes on from NC_139344.1 coordinate 32,927,329, forward strand.
TGCAAAATGATAAGTATGACAGGTGGCGCTTGTTAAACTTTGCACGGATGATCATCACGCGGAAAAATAGCAGCCGCGGGTTCAAAAAAAATATCTTATGAAGAAGGGAATGATAACAAAATTTGTTAAATATAGTTAAACAGGCTATCTTTTGGTGGTACAGTCATCAAACTGAAAATGAGTTTTTAATTGTATTACACTGGAGTGACAATGAGAGGATGAAACGCACGGCATTGTTCTGCCAGGTTTCGGCTCAATTAATTGTGCGTGCTTAGGATCTCAAATAACCGACGCAAGTCCAAATTTTAGGCGTTGTTTTACGTTAAGGGAGCCTGTTTAAGGTTATACTTTACGAAGCAGAAGGAGCGGTTAGCAGAAGCCATGGGTTAGGGTAATGTAACGGCTCAACGACAAACTCGACTGCAAGTGAATTAACACCGAGGTAATTATATGAGGCCATAAGCTGAAGACAAATGTTATATAGAAATAGAGGTGGAATGAAATGAGCCCGCGGAGAAAACCTATCTGCTTCTATTATCCAGTGCGTAGCAATCAGTACGGTACTGGACATTAGAGCAAGCTGCCAGTCCCTGGGGACGTGGACTAAGGAGGAAAAGGGAAAAAGGCTCTTGTGGGTAGAGTCTCAGGGTAGAAGAGTGAACAAGGAGGTTTACTGAAACATCCCCCCTCAAATGTCCAAATTGCGAAGGAATTGCAGCAGTATGGCACCCACATAGTACGACCTGATTTGCCCGCATTCTGAAGTCAATTTAAAAACTGTGCCACCGCGGAAAAAATTTAAGAATTTGGAAGTTAGCTAATTAGCAGCATAGCGTAAGCTCTAATTGTGCAGCAATTCTAAATAGTGTGTAGAACCAAATCGAAGCCATCAAACGAACTCAAAGGCTCTGAATGAGGCAGCGCACAATGTTTTATTCATTCAGAGTCTCTATATTTTCCTCGTAACGTTTGTAATGAAATGAGAGAAGAGGAATTTTTGGGCGATGGCTACAGGTCGACAATTCGCGCACTCTTCTGCTTCACACAATTTGCCCACAGTGACGCCAAACACTCTCCCAGAAACCCTCTGCTGCAAAGAGCATGTTGACATTAAACATTGCATCCAAGCTCCTAAAAGCAACTAAAACACGGCGCGTAAACGGTGCGTGCGGAGTTCGTGACACTGGGAAATAAAGGGCTATAACGAAGTGCTTTGCGCTGGTGAGATTTTGTGGCTCTACTAATAGCTTTGTCAAGCACAAGTGTCTGTATAAGCCAGAGGTGTGCCCGAGGCCATGCGCAGCGCACGAGGTGCATGAGAAGGAGGCAATACTTAATATTCAAAGGAAAAAAATAACAATATTCGGAGGAACAAGAAGAGAAATAAAAAATCCAGGGCATGCACAAGAAGGAAGCCTACAATCACCAAAACAAATATAGCATAGGAGAACGTTTTCTTTCCCTTCTTTTTTAATGGTTGACAATTAGGTCACACGCTACAAAAATGCCCACAAAAGTAGAACTACCAGCCGCCACCTTAACGCAGCCGCGGCTGGCGGGAAACAAAAGGGATAGGGAGAGGATATCGAGGAGGAGTGCAGAGGGAAGCGATAGCAAAAAAGAAAAAAAAAAGGGGGGGGGGGGGGGAGTAGGGGGAGCTTTATACAATATTAACAAAATACAAAACGTAAACGAGTTCGCGTCACTCGAGCGCACGTATCCAAGCACTGTCAAAAACAACTGCACGCGAGCGACCACTGCGATTATTTACACAATGTAGTAATAATATGCCGTGGTACATAGTCGCACACACGCAGCGTCCTGTCGCAGAATGATCGCGTGCGCGACACACAGCAAAAGCTGCCGGGGTGGGGCCTCCGGCAGCATACGTCAGAGGTACCGCACACGGAGAGTTCATGTCACCGAGGTAGTTATATGGCAACCTGATGTGTGTGGCATCCCTTTTTCTCTTTCACTCTTTGCTTCTACATCCTCTAGAATAAATCATGTTTCCGCCATCGTCAGACACTCAGGTACCTGGCGTCGTACTTTCACGATAACCAGGGTATGACCCCTCCCCTCTCTTCCTCCTTTTTTACTCCATCTAAGGTGCTTATCTTCAAGCTCCCGGCTGCTTGCGACGCGCGGTGTCGTCAGCCGCTGCACTGCTTTTTATCCAGAGCTTACGCCAGCGCATTTTAGGCGCCTTCCGTGTGAGGTGCAGTGGCTGCGCGCTTTTTTTTTTTTTTCTAAAATCGCCGTAATACTATAGCTAGAGAGTACCCCCGAGCCATCTTCTGTTCCTCCATTTGCTAAAAGATTTTTTTTTTTTTTCTGTTCTTTGAGTTCCGTCGACTTGGCATCTAGGCTGTCGAGGCATGTCTCTACTGCCGGCAAGCTTTATCTTCAACGGCATCTGAAGATAAGTGGACAAAAAGTGCGCGATGCGTATGCGCCTTCACAATAGCAGCGAGTCAGGTGCCGTCTTCCCTATGGGAACCTGTCCTGGGTCAGGATTCTTTCCGCCCGGTACCTGTATCGGGCGCCAGTCGCCTAATTGGCATCGGCCTTTCCCCGATCCGTGAACGCCGAGCTGCTGTCGCACAATGGGCCCTCGACAAGCAGTGTGCTGCGAGTCTGCGCGCGCAACTTGGCCGGCGGGTCCGAGGAGGACGGAGAAGAGCCGTTCCTGGTGCCTCTCCCGTCCCCTTGGTGACACCTGCACAGGTGCCCTCTGTTCTGGGAAAGACGAATGATGCGCACAGAATGCCCTGTCCAGCGCGATGGCTGGGGCAGTCCGCCTGCGCTCGATGAAGCCTAGGGCAAACAGGTATGAAAGCGTGCCCCGGTCGGTCGTTGGCTTTAACGGCTGTAAGGGGCGGCCGGGAGAACTGAGACTCCTTTTAAGAGCGTCCCCGGCTAGTGTTCAGGAAATACCGACAAGGATGGTTGAAAAACTAAGTGACGGGGTGGAGAATGGGGGTGCGTTTGGGGTCGTGGCGCCACATGACAAAGCGCGGTTGGCTTCGGCATCCTTGTGTTCCTCCCTTGAGGCGCCTGCGCACTGGATAGACGTCGTTCAAAAGTGGTAGTTGAAAGAGCGGATGGGGGCTGGTAGTTGTTTATCAACAACCAAATCAAAAGGAAAAGAATATCACTGGTCGCGACAATTGCTATCTAATATCTGCATCCGAGCTGCGACCGGCGGAAATAAAAAGGACAGGGTGCCAGTCCTGTTCGTTTACGTTCCTCCTTGTTCTGATTTCATTCGCACCGTTTTCCTATTTCAAACATGTCGAACCAACTAGCCGAAACCAAAGCGCTCCTGGAGAGGATAGCGAGGAGAAGTACAGAAGAAAGCGACAGCAAGAAAGGAGAAGAAAGAACGAATCCCAAAATCTTGTCTCGAGAAACATTTGCTGAACTGCGTTGCACAGCAGCTGTTGCTATGAAGAATCGTATAAAGAATTCAAGCTATGGCGATTTTTAGCCGGCTTTGCCCTTTCATACTGTTGAGTCATCGAGCGCACAAAGTGGGCACACATCTGCCGTTGCGTTTGCGCAGATGGCAATACGTCTGCGCTTTGCTGAAGCTTTATGCATTACACCAGCTTGCTTTTTCCTTTCTTTTTTGAGGTTGCGCTGACTTCACATTTAACTATTCACTGCTGAACCCAAGGACGCAGAATCAAATCCTGGCCGCGGCGGCAGCTTTTCGATATAGGCGAAAATAGCGAGGCGCCCGTGTGCTGTGCGATGTCAGTGCACGTTAAAGAACTCCAGGTGGTAGAAATTTCCGCAGCCCTTCACTATACAGCGTCCCTCATAGCCTGAATTGGATTGGAACGTTAAACCCAATAAATCAAACCAAACATTTAACTATTATTGCGAAGAAAATACGAAGAATCAATAAACCAATTCCAATTTCAAATAAGTGATGCGCGAAAAACTTATATCACCTCTCATCCACTTTTTTTTTTTTTTTGCTAAACTATCTACCGGTATCACAACCAGCCTTCCCGATGAGGCCATCCCGAACATACGGAATTACGTCCAGGAGCATAGTCCTGCAGATTCAATTTTCTGCTCATTCTTCCGCATCTCTGAGATTGGCAGACCCAGTCTTTGATAATGCACCTGGAGAACAAAGTTTTTGCTTTAGCTGTGAGACCCGACGCCGCATGCATTAAACTGTCGCAAGGGAAAGAGAACAGTAAACTTGAAAAATGGAAAGTTTCACAGGCGGAGGAGTGAAGCATTTACTTTATCACTCCCGGTTAGTCCTTCAGGAAGCAGGAATAATTCGTACCATCTTGCAAAAAAAAAAAAAAAAAAAAAAGTTAAAGAAATAGATGATCCCGCAGAACCATTTAAGACTTCATTTCTATCTTTTTTTTTCTCTATTTTGCGCTAACCGACTCTGCTCATTTTCGAGCTCGACTCCGCAGTTGGACAAACGCAGATCTTATTCAGGCGAAGGCAGTGTATGCGCAAGCAGCCTACGTCGTGAATGAGTGGATCTAGTGTCTCCTACAAAGGTGGTCATCGCGATAACAGGACACGTTTCACAACCACGTTACGTCAGCGCGATGTCCCCTCGGCATTCTTTTACGCTCATTGCCGGCTGTTACTTGCGCAGCTTATGCAAGCACGACTTGCGCGCACCCTTTTATTGAACGGCAGTGCGGCGGCCTTGGAGCGGCGAACAAGTGTCCCGTGAGGCGAAGAGCGGCGCGCGTGACACGACCTCCTCTGCTTCCGGCAGCCGGCTACCGGAATGCGGCGCTCGCGGGGTCGCACGCATCGGCCGCCGCTGGGTTGGCCTGGCTACACTGTTCTACAGGTGCGTGCACAGCCCGGCCTCTTTCAACCGCGCGGGGAACAGGAAAAGAAGGGCGATGTAATCACCTTCGGGTGTAAGCCGGAAGCATTCTTCGGTTGATGCACCTATAGCGGGAGCTTGACAAACAAACAGACCGCACACATCGGGATTACTCTTTTTTCCTCCCCCCCCCCCCCTTTTTTTTTTTTTTTACAGTGCGTGCGTGCAAGCAATGAAATTCTCACGAATGCCGCGTAGGAGAAGGGCCTATATCGACGGATGCTGTCTGTGGTTGTAGACGATATGCGCTTGGCCTTGATGCGTTGGCAAACTGCGCTCTATTCACCTCACTTCGGTGACTCCGATCGCCGACGTGCAGCTTCCCGACGCTCGCTTTCCCTTCAGCACCACAACAGTGCTAAGGTCGTAATTGTGGGACCGTGGAACGCACCGTGGGAAAGGCCAGCCTATGGGTCAGTGAAAATGGTGAAAGCTAGTGCTCCCTATTATTCGCTAAGAAATCACCAGCGACCTAGGAATTATCATCGTAATAATCCAGAATAACCACAACAGGAGTAGACCGGGTGCGTTCATTGCAGAGTGCATGCTCTCCCGGGAAGTAAACTAAAATCATATTTTCTGCCATTGTAACTAGATTTCCTTCATTCTTGGAGAGTCCTGTCAGGTTATTGCCTGTATTTTTTTTTTCTTGCATAGGATGCCCAACAAAACTTCTGCCACAAAAAAAAAAAAACTCGATGTCCTAGTCGGATGCAGACGTGTGACGATCGCAAAGTGAGGTGCTGTAGCTAGGCATGCCTATTTTTGGCGTTGCCTGTTCGCCTGTGCTCTGAGAGCACATGTGTGCGTCACAGATTTGTGAGCCCACGTGACCAGGCCGAGTTGTCAAGCTTTATTCTCATAATTAATGCGATAATGAATTATTCCCTTCAAACACGTTAATCTAAGAGCACGTCCTCCTGAAGCAATAAGGAATGTTTCAAACAAAGAACGCGCAGACCACAAATTTGGCGCCTCCACTCCTTCAAGGTTTGTTCTGTGCTCGTACTGAGAAGTTACTTTTTGACTGAGAAGTACTGAGAACCATTTTTGATAATAAAAAGAAAAAAAAACTGCAAGAGTCCCGAGGGGTCATCTGCTCGTAGATTGATAATTATAGCGCAATCTTAAGATATGCGAAAAAATCGTGTTCATAAATAACTTCCCCTGAAAAGAGGGCACTTGCCTAGAATTTGAGTATACCGGAAAGTATGGCAGCCTGTGGCGCAACCAAGTAAGCGCTATTGTTTGTATTTTGAAATTTTCTTTTTTTTTTCCCTCTTGCGCTATCAGCTTTGAAACAAAGCTTACTTCAATATTCAGCCACGGAACTTTACGCATTCTTCAGCATCTTAGATTCGTTCATTTTATCATGGCGCTTCTGTATTTGCGAGATGAGCGGTGGTGTCGATACCTGTATTTTAGTTATTGATCTTTTCTATCTTGCAAGAAATTTATTTTCCCTGAGATTGGTATTTTGATGATGAGGAGCTAATAGTCTAGGGCAAAGAAACCAGGCATTCCGCCTGTAACGGAGGAAGAAGTAAGTAAATGTTTAGATGCAATGCCGAGAGGGAAATTAGCTGGTGATAGTCAGGGCGTGACATCGGCAGCAGTATGCTGCACACCTGGAGACAGTAAAAAAGAAGCATTGTGATGATGTCAGAGAATCAAAGAGGCGCTGCATCGACGAAGAGATCGACGCGATGAAAAAAAAAAAGAAAAAGAAACTCGAGGCAACAATAGCTGACCTCCAGGCTTCAGCAGATACGTATGCTGAAAAGGCAGAGGCAGCCAATGATCTGAAGTACATTGTCAGAGCCAATAGTCTGAGGAAGGCTGCACGAAGCAAGACTGAGGAACTGTGTAGCCTCAACGAGAAGATTCATGAAAAGCGGCAGGAGCTCCCCTGAAGTTGCCATTAGCAGTTTTGCAGAATGGATTGCTCTTCGACATTGGTGCAATGCATTGCAGGGTGTTTTTCAAGACGGAACATTTTTTAACTATATTGGCTTAGTGCAATACTGGCTTTATTATGTTGGCTTAGTGCAATACAGGCTGTTCTTTGAAATGTATCTTTTTCGATTTTGTTCAGTGAAATTGGTACGTGATACTCAAAATTGCTGCACGTAGCATTGTTATGAGCCCTTGAAAATACTCCAACTGGGCATTGAAATTCCTCGAGTATCCTTGAATTTGCCCGTTTTGAATCTGTACGAACCCTGAAGATATGTTGAGAGCCGCTGGGGAGATTGTCCGAGAAAAACTGGCTAGTCTGTATGCACAACTCCTCTTGACCAAGAGCGTACTAGAATTTTTAACGAATGCTAACATCATCTTAATCCGTAAGGGCGGAACGTTAAGGACTTGAAAAATAACGGAGTATTCAGCTTACTGTCCGTTGCCTGCAAGGTCGCTACTAAAATCAAGACAAATTCAGAATCCAATCTGCCAAATTACCAGGTAGGTTTTCGTAAAGGCTACTCAACAATAGACCATATTCACAGTCAGGTGATAGAGAAGGGCCAAGAATATAACCAACCCCTTGCTGTAGGATGTAGAAGAGCCGTATGTTAAAATATTGGAATATATCTAGCTGCGGCACAGCCACCCCAGTTCTCCATAACAAAAATATAACGCCAATAAATAAGGCTGCCCGGTAGAGACACGATCTCTCCAATGCCGTTTTCTGCGTGCTTACATAGGGGGTTCAGACATCTGGATTGACAAAAGTTGGGGATGAGAGTCAATGGAGAATACCCTAATAATCTGCAATTCACTGATGACATTGTCTTGGTAAGTAACTGTCTGTCAAGTCAGTGACTTGAGATCGGGAAATCGGGAAGGAATGCAGTCGTGCGTTTTTAATTTAGAACACTTCAGTTCCCGTGGGCAAAAGTGCCCGAAAAGCAAGTCGTCCTTATTTTTTTTTTCTTTTTTTTTTTTTGCACAATACTTCTAGCCTTGCAGAAAGCGAAGGAGTGGGAAATGCACAGGTCGGGATAAAAAAAAAAAAAAAAAACGTCGAAAACATAACGTTTCACATTATAGACAATACTGACAATGCTGAGAAACGTTCAGCAAACAATAAAGATGTAGTAATATTGCTCAAAAAACCTCAAGCATGTTTCCACACAAATAAAAAGAAAAGTTAATGCAGCGTAAGCATAATTAGCGCTCTGAAGAAAGAAAGAGAAAATAAAAATAAAATATACTGCCTACACATTGACAGCCAACTCTGACAATGTGACATGTTGCACGCTTCGAAAGCAGTCTATGATTAAGTCACCGCCATGGATTATCGGCCCGATAATAAGTGGGATTTAAGTTGATATAGGAATGATGTCGCCGCTGAAGATTCCCCTGACTCGACATGGTAGTATGTTCCTTTTGATTTTGTTAAATGTATGGTTGAAGAATGACTGCTTGAAAACTTCGCCGTGACAGAAAATTTATCTTAGCTCTTTTTAGGCGGTAAGAGCGCGATAGCCTTCTTGTCTCTATATAGCCCTGCCGTAAAAGATTGGGTACAAGCATTTTAAACGGTCATAATGACTGTGTTGCTGTAAGTGCGCAGGCTTTTTTTAACCGGGGTAATTGAAGATGTACACCAACTGTATGAATAATGCATAAATTTAGAAGCTTTATTTGATGCGGTCAGTCATAATTATATTTGAATGTAGGGAACCCTTAAAACCGAGGCGTATTCAAAAATCGACTGGGCGCACGAAGGTTTATATGCCGTTAATTTAGTATCTCAAGGTGAGCGCTGCAACTCTCGTCTTTAATATCTAAGTTTCTGTATATCCCTTTTTCAATCTAGGAGATGCGGTGATTTCATTTAAAATCGATAGTCATATAACGACGCCAATGTATCTGTAGCTATCAAATATTGATGGAGCACATTCACTGATGGATTGCGAAAAATTTAATGTTTTCATTTTTTGAGTTACTGCCATAGTGACATGTTTTCTTTGCGTTGATCTGCATCTGCCACGATTCACGCCTCGTAACTAGTTTCGACATCGCATTATTTAGAAAGGTCAGATAATTGGAGTTGCTAATTTTCTTATACAACACGCAGTTGTCGACGAAAATTTGTATTTTTTTTTACAGCTACTTCCCGTACTATAACATCATTAATAAAAACTGAGAAGAATAACTGTCTCAGCATCAACCCTTGTGGAATTCCCTATTTAACAGGCGCCGAATTCGAGCACGTATAACCTACTGCCACACTATGATAGTAAACAGATAGGTAGGCTTCTATCCAAACCAACCTGGGTCGTAATTCTAGTCGTAATTCGGGTCGTAATTTTAGTAAAAGCTTAAGGTTAGACGCACTATCAAATGCTTTCTGCAAGTCTAAAATATTTTCTCTGTTTGGCTGGGGGCGGCTGCTGAAAAACAATGAATTGTGTCTAGAAGAGCTGTTACTGTTAAAAATGGAAACTTGCTGGCTATGTTCGATTAGGTTATAATATTGTAGAAACTTAGAAACTCTGCGATGTTTTTTTTTTAAATAATACGTTCAATAACTTTAGGAGTGCGTAACAATGAGATGGGACTGTAAGGTGCAACTAAGGAAGTGTTATCGCCCCAATAATTTTATTATACCTCCAGTCAAGGGAGTAATATATCGCCTGTGATAAGGATCTGCTAATTATGAGGTATACGTATATTAAACATCACTCTGCGTATTTTACAAGGAAAGTATACTCATTATGCCGTTAAGTCCGCACGTCTGTTTAGTGCCAGTTTTTAGAGCTGCAGCAACCCTTCCTTAGAAATAATACCACTCGTAATTGGCTGGGTTGCAGTATCGATATTGAAGGCCGGTTTTCTGCCGCCACCTTCTTCGGACATGGAGCTGACACAATTGATACGAAACACAACCTTCGAGTTGTCTGACAGATAGCTTCTTCGCCAACGGTGAAACGGCGCACTATTTTCTTTTCACTGACGAATGCCGCCAGAACTCAGCCGGATGTGATACACAGAAGTTTTTCGTGAAAATATCGAAGCAGTAATCTTTGGCAGCTTTCATATTTTCATTTAGCTCCAGGCTTAAACAAATAATTTTAGACACGTTAGCCATTGATAGACATAGTCGTAATCTTTTTCTTACCTCTTTAGTTTTATGGTATACCCTTCGTACTCCAAGGATTCATGTTTTCATTTGCTTAGCCTTGGGTGGAAAAACGTCGGCGACACATTTCGGCACAAGATTCCTAAAGTATCGCCACAACTCGCCACAAGCGGCGTAACCGCGGTGAACGCTGCCCGTGCCTTTAATGCGAAATGAAAGCAGCGTAACATCGAATACAAATATGCACTGTCGAGAGGAAATACACGACATGAAATGGGTCGCACTTTGTGTTAAACAGACATGGCAGTAATTGAATTACAGTAATGAAATTACTGTATTTTAATTACTTTTCTCGGTAATTTGTAATGTAATGAATTACTTTTTCAGTTTGGTAATTTAGTAATGTAGTGAATTACTTTTTGGTAGTAATTTCGCAGCAAAGTAATTAATTCCTCTCGAAATTACTTTTACTAAAGTGCGCCATCACTCCTTCAATAGACAACAAAGTAGAGTGCGCGAAAGCAGGAATGACGTGCTGCAACCCGAAGCCAGCGTAACGGATTGGCAAAAGGAGACAGAATTGAGCAGAACTAGAATATTCTGGAGAATGAGTTGTTTTGTTTAATAGCTTTACTTAGTTTTTGCATTTATGGAAAATAGAAAGTAATTTAAAAGTAATTGAATTACTCAGTAGAAGTAATAGTAATGTAATTGTATTACTTTTGGGGGAGCAGTAATGAGTAATGTAATTTAATTACTCTTCTGCGATCTTCAGCGAAGTAATTAGTAATGTATTTTAATTCCTTTTCAAAAGTAATTTTGCCATGTATGGTATTAAATCAATGCGGCGATTACTGGAAAGCATTCGTAGTATCTGTACCTATTCCGCGCTCGGCAACTGCCCATACGGTTCCTTCACTGTGCGTGCGTGCGTGCGTGCGTGTGCGTGTGTGCGTGTGTGCGTGTGTGCGTGTGTGCGCGCGCGTGCGCGTGTGTGTGTGTGTGTGTGTGCGTGCGTGCGTGTGTGTGTGCGTGCGTGTGTGCGTGCGTGCGTGTGTGCGTGCGTGCGTGCGTGCGTGCGTGCGGGCGTGCGTGCGTGCGTGTGTGCGTGCGCGTTCGCGTGCGCGTGCGCGTGCGCGTGTGTGTGTGTGTGTGTGTGTGTGTGTGTGTGTGTGTGTGTGTGTGTGTGTGTGTGTGTGTGTGTGTGTGTGTGTGTGTTTGCTGGCGTGTTCAGACAAAACACAAAATTGCACCGAGGTGTCGGATAGCTTTCACGACCACCGCGAAACCGCACTTTTACATTGCCGCATCGCAGCATCAACACGCACAGCACAGCTCAAGATGGCGTCAAGAGGAGCCGAAGTGGACTTTCCCAGTTTGGCTCATACGGGGCGCCACCATCAAACTAAGATGGCTGCGCCCAGGCATCGAAACTAAAACCGCCTATGCAACCTGCTTAGATTTCGGCTACATTATGGAATACGCCAGCCAACTCGAAAAGCGTCACGCCAACAGTGAGCAGAAGGTAAGAAATAGATGCAATTATAAGCACGTGCCGGAAGGTTAACCACGTTCTGAGAAAAGAGGCAAGCAGCAGACAAATCCGCGTCCACCTTCGCGCGAGTCATTGCCTGCGCGGGAGGTCGGTACTCAGAAGCTGAGAGGCACAGGGTGTTTAATTTCTTAGAATTCGAATTTCATTTCCATGTGCCAAGCGGCGTCGGGCGTGGCGGAAACGAATAATTTCACTAAAGACAATAAAGCTTCACGAAGGAGATATAGCTAACCTACACCACCGTTCAACCACGAGAAAGTGTACGAAGCATCCGAAGCATCAGAATATGTACTGAAGCATCCGATATTATTGCAAAAATTGCCTTCGCATTTATTTCGTTATCGATGAGTGCGTTTTCCCGTCAAGACACGCTTCTACTGATTGTTATTTTTGAGACGAGGCACGGGGGGGGCATTATGTTCAATGATCACAATGCAAACAGCTCCCTTTTCTTTTTCCCATAGAGAGCGCTATGGAGCACAATGCATATTCAGTCATTTAACTCGCACAGCCCTGTGCTGCTCGTGGGTGCAAATTAGTCCACTTTTATCCCATGTAGCCAAATAGCACATCGTTTGCTGTCCTTGCCGTTCGGAATGGTAAAAGGGTCCTTCCCGAATTCTTGGCGGTCACTGCGTTTAAGCGCAGTAACCAGGCATATTTCTGCCACGCTGTCTGGGTTTTGCAAAACAGAGAACATGCTCTGATGCATACCGCGCAAGGCGTCCTCCGGCCGGACCACTGGCATCCGGGATTGATTGATTGATTCATTGATTGATTGATTGATTGATTGATTGGTTGATTGGTTGATTGATTGATTGATTGATTGATTGATTGATTGATTGATTGATTGATTGATTGATTGATTGAATTGGCGGCGCGTGACCGCGAGGAACTAGTCGGAGGCGCGGCCTGGCCTGGCGCGGCGGCGGAGAGAAAAGAAATGTGGTACTTTCCCAGTTCAAGCAGTTCAAGTAACGCATCCTATAAACCCAACCCTGGCCGCTCACTTCCGTGGTGGCTGCCGGTGCGCGCTTGATTTTGCGCTTTCAAGCGCTCGTTCACGAGGTTAAGGGATGTCGAAATAAAAACAAAAGGGAAGCATTGATGTATTTCGTGAGCTGAAAACGCGATATATTTTCTTTCGAGCACTGACTGTTGCAAGATACAAAAAGAGGAAATCGTCCTTCACTTTCACAGAACTAGACCAAGTATGTATTATATATTGCGGCCTTAAGTAAGGAAGCTGTACTTTGATTTACTTTGTATGCTTTTCCCTATTAGTACGTACTAAGTGGACGCGAATGTTGGCTCATGTTTTCGGACACTCCTCTGCCCGCTTCCGGACCTGCGCCACATTTTCGGGCGGCTTCACGTGTCTGTCGGCACATCAGGATGGTCGTTGACCCGCTGCATGTTGTATTAGCGCGAATTGAAAAAAAATCTACTCATATCAGACTTTTTGTCCCTGCAACAGGCCCTTTCATCGTAACCCGTCTTCCTGTTCTGAGGCGTGCGCATTGCTACAGAGTAACAGACAGGTTCTTTACCGTCCTCATACACGGAATGCCAGAAAGCCCCCCCGACACATCTTTTTACCCGCCACTTAGGTTGATAAACTCTGAGGCTAATTTGTAACGAAGAAGCTGACTTCGTGACAGCAGTTGACCCTCTCGACGGCATTGTACTTCCGGCATTTCCTTTAGTCTCGACGTTTGTTCCCTGACCCACATTTCGACTTTATTTACTTTGCTATTGCGCATCCCTTAACGATGTGCACACGCTTGCGCAAGTGATGGCTCTGCTCCTGGAATAAGTGGTCTCCAAACCCTCCTTTTGCCGTGTATTAGGCTACTGTTTCATGGTTTACTGCCCGCCCCATTCTGTAAGTCCAGGTGTGAAAATACTGGCGGTGTTTCCTTTGACTAATGCCCGAGTGGTGAACTCTGTTCCAAATAATTTAGCTGTACTTTTACGTCAGCGCTTTTACCCAGTTTGTTGGCTCTTCAAAAAGATTATCGAGATTCTGATACACAACCACAGCCTAGGCTGTAATGATGACTCAGGCCGGCATCAACATGCGGCGGCACTGCTGCTGCTCCTGGGAACCTACATGTTGCGCCGCGGCGCTGCTCCTGAAGGGAAGCGCCATCTATAGCAGAGAGATAGAGACTGGCCGAGGATGAGGGCTGCACCGGCTGTGCGTTCGCTTTGCACTGACGCATTCCCGCTCCCTTCCGTGCATGTGCAGAGCTCTCGCGCTGCCTCTGTGGCGCGTCGCAGTGTGCCGTTATACTCCGTTTCATATATCAGGTGCAACGCAACGAAATCTACGCAAGTAGTCCGCAAGAAAAAAAAAAAAAAAAGAAGGCGTATCACTACGCGTTCGTTTTGTGGCCGAGTGGTTCCTGCGGAAACGGGCTCTATTCCGAGCATACACGTTTGCAATAACTTGCTTCGCATGCCTAGACATCTTCACAATGCGGATCTTATCGAAAAAATGCGCACCGAAGAACCATTTTCTCAAAAAGAGATGCCAGCGTGGAGGGCACAGCCAGCGCCATCTAGTGGCACAGCTGACAAGGTTGTGGGGCAGCGAAAACGCGACACGAACGAAAACGACATAAAAAACATACAGATTTACCGAATCCGATCTTTTCTCCCTAAAAAAGGTGCTCTTTATGAAGTTGATGGTAAATGTAAAATGTATTAAGCTTGCAGACAAAATAACTATTATTTCCTCTCGTTAAGAGCAGGCACTATTTTTCATCGCGGATGCGGAGAGCGCAAACAAGAGCTGTACCTTTGGCAGTGTCACCATAGCAGTGTTGCACTTGATGTATGAAACGGAGTATAGTGACGCGGCTTCAGAAAAATCTGCTTCCTTGACTTTTATTTTCTGTAAATCGGACTTCAATGAGGTTTAAAAGTTCGTTGAGAACGTGTACTGTTTGAAGCAGACGGTCAACAACTACGATTCCAGACTAGACGCGACGTGCGCTTCGAAAGTCAGCTATCACATTGCATACGGCGAGTCCTTTGTGCCAGTCATTTTAAGCGACAGTTTATACAGCTTGTTCGCTCAAAAAATTAGCAGGGTTTCAATTAACGTTGAACCGAGTTGTTAAACACGTTTTAATTCCGTTTAGCTGTTGGCCGGTATTTGTTTTATTTTTTGCCCTACGTTTCGATTTGTTTACGATCTAGGATACACACACATTAGGCAACGTATTCACGTTAACGGCGTCTTCTCTTCCGTTCCAACTCAGCCCGCCATGCACACCGCGCTTCTTCGGCCGAGACTGTAGAAGGAGCCGACTCACTCGCCATCCTGGCAAGGTCTGACGTGCCATAGCAATTTCGCGGTGCGCTTATGCAGGCAACCACGGCATGCAGCAAGATGTTATCTTGTTTATTTTTCTGGGTATTTATCGTTTTTATTTTATTCTTTTATTCACTAATTATCAAGGATTATTATTTTTATTACTATTTGTTATTAATTACCATCATCACGTTATTTATCATTTTTGCACACCCTACAAATGCTTTCATTAGTAAGTGGTTCGCAGCAAAGGAAAGGCGCAGTATCTGTGCCGCGCATCCTGAAGGCCCGGTTAGACCTCGTGAAATAGTGAACTTTCTCTAAAAGCCGCTGGCGTAAAAGAAGTAGTAGTCTGCAAAGCGTGTCGGAAAAAATCCGGGGCCGCTAAAAAAAAATCGTGTTATTATAATTTGTGGTTCTAGTGACTGATGACTGATGTGTAACAGGCTATGACGAGTCGGTGAAATGAATGTAATGAATTGATGAATGAAAGAAATTAAAAATTATATATAAAGGGGTTCAAAAGTGCCAAAATGCTCAGAATGAAAAGCCAATGCTTGATGATGCTAAATATCGGTGTATAAAATTACACACACACACACACACACACACACACACACACACACACACACACACACACACACATATATATATATATATATATATATATATATTGTAACTTAGTAGTGACAAGGCCACATCAGAGGAGGACACAGGCGTGATAGTACAAAAATTAACTCTTTATTGGGCTGACTTGCGCCCGCAAAAGAACTAAGCAACTCGGCGGCGGTGATAGCAACAACCGTGCTCGTCGATCACCGAACCATAGAGAAACATAGCTGACAATTCTTTGAAGAGCGTACACTTCTATAGGGCCCTGCGGCTGAGCTAGAGCACTGCCGCCAGCGCCCCGAGTGGCTGGTCAGACCGCTAATTACGTCCTCAGAGATTTTAGGCGCAAGATTTTGCTCTGTTTCGGTTTTGGTTTCGATACCAATGCTTTCGATTCTGATTTACCTTTGCCTATTAAAATATTCAACTACAACGTCTATAGTTGCGCGTAAGGTCTTTAATGATGCCATGCATACAGACGTAATAAAGTCGCGAATCGCAGCCTTTTTACTAGAAATACCGCCAAGGTTCGCGAAGAACTTAGTTTGTTCATGCAGGTTGGAAGATTACAATCGAAGCTGTTCTTATTGTACTTTTTTTATGTCATTTAGCCGGGTTTCTCCGTTGAACACATAGGAGATATGGGTTCCACTCAAAAAGATTATTTTTTCTTGTTTACAATTTGAACTGTACAGAAAAAAATACTGATCACACACATTTTGTAAAGTAAGTCATAATACGAAGAGCAACAAGGAAGAAATTATGTTAAAGCCGATGGCACCATGCCACGAACAAAAAATTTTGCGCACAATTGCTCTGCGGGTTTGTCATCTAAAACATGACCCACGCAAACAACACGACAGGAGTTGTCAAAAGCTAGACACAAATAAGGACTTAAAAGGCATGTATAGCGTGCTCATTTTCAGCATATCAGCAGCTTTGAGCAAAAGGTTCATAGACTGTTCAAAAATACAAGCACAACATATTCAATACATCATAGTAACACAATAGTAAGCTGGCGCACTCTTCACAAAATGCGATTATTGCGATATTTTGGTGAAGGTGTAAACAGCATGCAAAAAAAAAAAAAAAATTACATTTGTGCTGCACTCACTTGTTCTAAAACAATACAAATATAGACAAATGGCAAACAACAACGTGAACGGCCTCTTCAAAAAGGCTGTAGTTGCCTTCGAGAATAAAAAGAAATGTACAACTTTCTACAAGCGTTGTCCTACATGTACAGAATTAAGTCCATATCTTTACTAATTATCGAACCTAGCAAAGGGAAGCAAAGATGCAATGAATTATCAGCGCAGTAATGAACTTGGACAGATATATGTAAGCCAACCCATCGGCGCGATGAGAAACAATGCGTCATCAGGCTTTAAATTGTTCAGCTGCCTGCCAGACACGGATTTCTTGAAGCGAATGTTGTCTAAGTTTCTATTGAAACGTACAGCCTCGTCCACTTCTAGCTATAACACGCTCACCGCCTTCAAAACGCTGTTGCGTTCGAACCGGCCACACAATAAAGCTAAGTGGCAGGCCATGTGAAGCAG
The DNA here is from genome assembly GCF_055883805.1 of Amblyomma maculatum. Lineage (NCBI taxonomy): Eukaryota > Metazoa > Arthropoda > Arachnida > Ixodida > Ixodidae > Amblyomma > Amblyomma maculatum. Next base: position 32,944,351 of record NC_139344.1, read on the forward strand.
CACATCCGGGTCCCTGTGTGCGTGCATCGATTTGCATCGATATTTGGCTGTTTCGTACGTGATGTTGATTTGAAAGCAGTGTCTGTGTTATAGCTAGAAGTGGACGACCCTGTACATGCCAGAAAAGGCGAATTTTGCAGAATATTCTCAGAAACCTTTCACGGCACTGCAGAGAGCAAAAACAAAAATCGCCAACATTTGCCATGAGCTCATATAGTATACCACAGAGGTGGCGTACATGGGATGTTTCTTCAATTACAGAAAGGAATAGTCTTCAGTAGCTGTATAAATGCAAAAGCTGCTTTAGAAGGAACTGTCAAGTTTTCAAAAAACTTACCCGGAATATGATAGGCTTTAATTGAGCATGGTGAAATACTGATGCGGTTTGTTTAGGCCTCAATTCTCATTTTGAGAACTTCGCAGCATGGGACTTCTTCTGCATTTCTAAGAAATTGCCTAATTAGAAATCCAGCAACGTAGTAGGTGGTTGAATCGTTTATTGCGAGAATCTCTCTTCGGCTAGATGGGAAATGTCATCTAAAGCAGGCAAGTCAACAGGGGGAACTGGAACCACAGTGTCAACTACAGATTCCTGTTTCAAAGAAAAGAGCGTCACCGTATGCAGGAGCTCAGACCCATCGTTTTCAGAATTTGCATTTTCCGAAACCTTGAACAGCTTCCGAATCATGTGTCTCAGCCGAGATGTTTCAGATACATTAAGATTGGTGTTGCATTCGTGTTTTTGTCTCATGTGGCCAAAGATGTTTTCCAGGGAATCCTGTTGGAGGCGGCGCGTGAGAAGAAACGAGAAATAATTTTTTGCGATGTCTTCCCATAGCAGAAGAATGGCTTTAATTGTGACCTGCCATCCAATAGTTGTATGTGGTTGATGTTTCTCTTGAAATTTCCACTTCGATATCCACAATATGTGACTCTCGAGAAATTCGGGCAACTCAACGTGGCCGTTACGGATCGCATGCCGCAGCTTCTGTTCTGTCTTTTTTAGACGTGAGCTATTCAAGCAGTCAAACAACTTGTCCATGCGGTCACAAAAGTTAGCAGTTGCTATTGCCTCTTGAGGGAGCTCTTTGGCATACACAATAGTGAGCAAAGCGATGGACACAAAGGCACTGAGGACTTGCGTTGCCCTGTTTACCTTCATTGCAGAGAATGATTTCCGAGATATGTGTCTGAGTTTTGGAGCCAGCTGCTGTCTCAGCTCGTGTGTTGATTGATAGAGTTTGATAATATGAGACCAATCTGAAATTTCATTTTCGATGTGAAGCTTGTGTGCTTGCAGAGTGTTACGGTATAGTCTTTATCAGGTGTGGGACATCAAATATAAAGTAAATGCGTTCATCTTTTACAAAAAAGAATGGCGCTGCAGCAGATACGCTCAGTGAATTGGCGAGGCTAATGTTGGTAGCTCCCTGGTCACAAATAGCAGCTTTCACTGTAATTACTATTCCTTTGAGAAGCTCAATCAGAGAAAGAAGTAGGCGACGAGTAGAAAAATATTTTGTAGACGCATGCCCAAATGTGTAGGCAATAGGCTGAACCCATTTTTTGGAAATGCCAGATAGAAGGAACACCATAGTCCTGTCCGCTATTGAGGATGTTCTTTCATTTCCATCATCTGTAAACCCATGAACGACATCTTGTGTAACATTACAGGCAAGATTTTTGTTCCGCATTATTTCATCAAATATTATAGAGCAGACACGATCACGCTTGCTCCATGACTGTTTTGGAATCTACGGTAGGAAGTATTCCACGAATAATTCCAGAGCTCATTTTAACGTTGCTCAGCCATCGTCGCAAAGAACGCTGCGTGGGAAGTGTGAAACAGGACGACAGAAAGCGGTATGCTCGTGGGCCGCGAAAGTCAAAGTGCAGGGCGAACTTCTTTAGCCACAAAGGAAACCGCTTCACTCTGTTCTTTGACTGCATTTTTACGTGACAGAAAATAAGCTGAAATACCTCATACGTTACACGAGGCCGAATGCACTATAGAGCTTCTGGTATTGTCGATGGTGTCTTGCGTTCCATTTTACGCAGTCTTGATATTGTCTTGTTGTACTTGGACACTTTGGCCTGAAGTCGCCTGATGACGTCCCTCGGTGAGTCGCGGAAGTTCCGTGGGCGAACTGCATTCATAACAGAAAGAGCTGAATTAAATGAATTATAGAGAATTCATTTCTATACGCACTTACTTTAAAGTCAGTTGCCCTACTTATTACATGTAAAATATGTCACGCAATTTATCGCTCATACAAAAAAAAAAAATCTTGTTGCCGCATTAAGGCGCATGAACTGCATTGCGCCGCATTTCAGGGTCACTCAAGGGCACATGAAGGCTTATTAGAATGAGGTGATTAGATTTGATTTGTGTGAAGTACGTATATTTTATACACACTGACATGCGCCGTCTGTAGTAAGCGGATAAAATAAATAATATAAACTATAATTGTACGCGTATGTCGTTCGTAAGCAGAGCCAACAGGCGCCTCTGCCAGGCGTAATGTCTTTTCATTTTTGCTCCCCTCTCTGTAAGTTCTAGAAGGGATTTAAATGAACTTGAGCAACATGCGAAATTGCTACAACTGGGATAGAAAGTCTTTCTAGCAACCCGGAACATTTGAGCTAGAATGTGTCAAATTATTATATGTATGTGTTTTAAGTACCGACTAAAGCATCATGAAGGTGGGCTTTACAATAAATCATAATTTGTCTTTATCATTGTATTAATTCGAATCAGTACCTAAATTATAAAGAATTTCTAGTTGTTTTGGCAGAGAACATTGTACAACAAAACTATCCTGTCTCCTGAGATGCCAGTTGCAGGCATAGTTTCGTTTTCCATCTGATTGAAAGAAAAATTTGGATATTTTCGTGGGTCGAACCCAGTACAAAATATCGAGAGTTGGCTTAGTGTTACGATGACATCCGTGCTTCTAAATTAGAAGACAAACAGTAGCGCAATGGTGTGTCCTCTGTCATTCTTCGTCATCGTATTCCGTGCTGCTAGTGTAAAGATAATGAAATGAATACATACTTGTGTGAAATTTCCCGGCAAGTGCAGAATCTGGCGACCTCGGAGATGATGGTGCGGCTGTCGTGGGATTTGGCGCAACAGTGTCTGCGTATGCAAGTGAAGAAGCAACAGTCAATGGTTCCTGGCATGACAACAAAAAGGGTACATTTATGTGTACTGCTGCGAATTTGTCATGCGTTTTCATGTACAGTAAGCAACAACCAGTTTACATTTACACAAGGCTCTCGGTAATTGTGAATATCTGCTCGTTTACTTTAAACCAGTTCTACTAATTCCTATGGTGGTCGTAGTAGGTAGCACAAGCCGAAATGTAACATTAAACTATGTTCAAACACTCAATCGCATTTCGACCTCGCTATCGCAAAGCTCACGCGTCGCAAATTATTGGTACAGCTATACATAACATCTCATGAACGTTAACAATTTCGGAACTTAAGGTTTTTAGGCTATACCATTAGTTAGTAGGTCGGCAACAACTTCTACATCCAATGCAAGGCTATCTTGACCGGGCCCTGATGTACATACAAAACTGTAAAGGGCCGGTGTCACTCAAAACAGGACTCAGGCACGCATATGACGATTGTTCCGATGAAGCTACCACTGCGATTGTATGTGAGCATCCAATACCTGCAAAAGCACCGCGGTGAAGCAGACTTTAGAGTCGAGTGAAGGAACATTGCTTTACGCCAAGAGCAAGCTCTGCATTAGAGTACCCACAAAATTGGAGAGCAAGGTGTTTCACGTAACGCTAAACATTGATACACCATTCACGAACACACATTTGATACACCTTTAACGGATGAGACAAATGTTACATTATTCATACCTTGAGCTACCAAGAATATTTTTGAAATACTTTTAGTTAACTCCTTTGTTACGTTTATTCAAACATGATTTTAGACAGTTATTTAAAGACCAAATCTTATTTAATGTTGAAGAGCGTGTTGAGAAACCAAATGCCCGACCACTTTATATTTATGTAGATACTTAGGCTATCCCTGTACATTTTTCTTCTATACATTTTTTTCCTGAGCATGTGAAAGAAACACAAGTCTACTCTCCCCGGTAGCTGTCGCAGACGGAGATAGATAACTATTGACGGAAGTGCTCGGGCTCGAGGGAAGTGATCATGGTGGCAATCACTCGGTTACTGCAGCATTAGGGCTTGAGTGTATAGTGCCTGCAAAAGTGGAACAGGGATTTGCAGAAATATATAATCTATCGAAAATTGTACGTTTTTAATCGCTCAGATTACATCGAATGGGTTCTGCGTTAATCATAATTCCTAGCTAGAAAAAGACAATACAAAGCTTTATTGGCCGGGCGATACACAAGCGCACACTGAAAGATACCTTGAGCGAGCTGAAAATCCCAGTATCCTGTAGGCTGAATAGTAGGAATAGCCGTCTTTTTCAGCGAAGTCATCCCGGGGTTCATGGAGTCATATGCGGTGAAATGGTCCCCGCAGGTGCGGTACGTGGCGTACAGCTGGGTCGGCGACTTTTCTAACAGGTCATCCCTCTTGGCATACTCGATCCAAGCCTTCGACCTGAAACAATTATGGCGCAGTATAAGCTGTAATAATTTGCTGCACTGGCTGACTAAAATAAACATCCGCACAACGGCCGGCCCTAGCCAGAGATTGGCAGCACTGTTTTATATTTTCTGTCAAACGCCACACATTGGCGCCTCAACGTAGTTCTCTCGTGCACTTGAGCTACTTGCCCCTCTCTAGGGACAAAGGACGATAGTCAGTTCGCGGCGTGGAGTACCTGCCCGGACTTTACGTTAGGCCTGACCCGATATCGCTATGCTAGCAAGGCTAATATGCTTTCTTGACGGCGAGGTGAGAGGAGTTGCAGCGAGAACAAATGGTCGTGCATGTATTTGTGTGTGGAGCATTTTTACTTTCTCTGTGTGTGTGTGTGGAGCATTTTTACTTTCTCTGTGTGTGTGTGTGGAGCATTTTTACTTTCTCTGTGTGTGTGTGTGGAGCATTTTTACTTTCTCTGTGTGTGTGTGTGGAGCATTTTTACTTTCTCTGTGTGTGCGTGTGTACGCGTGCGCGTGCGCGTGCGCGCGCGCGCGCGTGTGTGTGTGTGTGTGTGTGTGTGTGTGTGTGTGTGTGTGTGTGTGTGTGTGTGTGTGTGTGTGTGTGTGTGTGTGTGTGTGTGTGTGTGTGTGTGTGTGTGTGTGTGTGTGTGTGTGTGTGTGTGTGTGTGTGTGTGTGTGTGTGTGTGTGTGTGTGTGTGTGTGTGTGTGTGTGTGTGTGTGTGTGTGTGTGTGTGTGTGTGTGTGTGTGTGTGTGTGTGTGTGTGTGTGTGTGTGTGTGTGTGTGTGTGTGTGTGTGTGTGTGTGTGTGTGTGTGTGTGTGTGTGTGTGTGTGTGTGTGTGTGTGTGTGTGTGTGTGTGTGTGTGTGTGTGTGTGTGTGTGTGTGTGTGTGTGTGTGTGTGTGTGTGTGTGTGTGTGTGTGTGTGTGTGTGTGTGTGTGTGTGTGTGTGTGTGTGTGTGTGTGTGTGTGTGTGTGTGTGTGTGTGTGTGTGTGTGTGTGTGTGTGTGTGTGTGTGTGTGTGTGTGTGTGTGTGTGTGTGTGTGTGTGTGTGTGTGTGTGTGTGTGTGTGTGTGTGTGTGTGTGTGTGTGTGTGTGTGTGTGTGTGTGTGTGTGTGTGTGTGTGTGTGTGTGTGTGTGTGTGTGTGTGTGTGTGTGTGTGTGTGTGTGTGTGTGTGTGTGTGTGTGTGTGTGTGTGTGTGTGTGTGTGTGTGTGTGTGTGTGTGTGTGTGTGTGTGTGTGTGTGTGTGTGTGTGTGTGTGTGTGTGTGTGTGTGTGTGTGTGTGTGTGTGTGTGTGTGTGTGTGTGTGTGTGTGTGTGTGTGTGTGTGTGTGTGTGTGTGTGTGTGTGTGTGTGTGTGTGTGTGTGTGTGTGTGTGTGTGTGTGTGTGTGTGTGTGTGTGTGTGTGTGTGTGTGTGTGTGTGTGTGTGTGTGTGTGTGTGTGTGTGTGTGTGTGTGTGTGTGTGTGTGTGTGTGTGTGTTACGTGCCGAGACCTTTGAGAGGTGCAGCCACGAGGTCCGTACATGGAGCGAGAGACCGAGCCGTCCACGGAGAACAGCAAGCCGGGAGCGAGTGAGTGCCTCAGCCGGGACGGTGGCCCTACTTTTCTTGTATGTAGTTGTAAATATATCTCTTTTGTATCTTTGGCTCTGGGAGCCATGTGCCGCAATCGGCTGACTGGTATGGCAGCCGTGATTGCCGGAAAGCACCGGGGCGCTCCGACCCCGCTGGACGCGGTGGGCGCCGTTCGCTCAGAAGTTGCCTTTGGATGGCAGCAAGCGAGTGGGGCCACCCTGGGTTCCTTGGCAGAGACGCACGTCCTCGTGGCTTTGTGTTCCAGACATTGCCCTTAGTCCTAAAGCGACGAGGCTGAAGGCTCTTTTTGGGATCTGCCGGTCGCACATCGGAGGACAGTCTAACCGTACGTGGTATACAGCATGCGCAAATGCGTTTTGCTTGTTTTATATTGACCTCGCTGTAGCCGAACATCTCGCTGAATTAGATAAAGCTAACTTCGTTCGGATGAACTTGGTATTTTTGGGCTGAGAAGGCGAATCGCAAATTTCGTGGAACCAGATTATTATGCCGACAAACGAACCGCGGATGCCCGTGCTTCGTTCGGATTAACGGAACGCAGTGCGGTGCCGGATAAAATTGTTTGGCACTCGCATTGTCCCGCAGTTTACCAAATGGTCATTTTGCTCAATTTATTCAACATTTTTGGAGATCCGGAGAGTTGTGCAGATATCAAGTGAAGCCACCTGGACGTGCTGCCATTGTCCACGTTCCTGCCAGTTGCCCAGTCCGGCTTAACGGAACAGGAAGCCAACCCGTATACCTGCCAACAAAGGCGCGCCAGCGGGAACAACACCCTCCCGTCACGCTGGCGTCTGGGACCTGCCGCTGGACAGCGGAGGCCCCTTCACCTTGCTGCTCGTCCGATGGCACCAACGTTTGGATCGCCCTACTAAGCCTGGTGTTTACCTCGCGGATGGCGTCCAAGGAGCAGCTCTCGACAACCATAGGTGAACATTTAAGGAGGGAGGGATGTGGAAAACCAGTTTCCTCCCCCTTCGCCGCGACCAATCACTACCACTCCGGCGAGCTTCGCGGCAGCGCCGGTTGGGATAGGTAAATACCTCCCCTTGGGGGAAGGAGAATCAACGATGCATGCGCCACCAAGACGTCTACTTGGGTTCCCGCGAGACGAAGATAGCTTCTGGATCCAGCCGGCAACGCGAGCGGTCGTCTCCCGCCACCTCTCCCGGCAAATGCCGGGGGATAGCGGGCACGGAGTACGCTGCGCACACGGGAGGACCCGTCGTGTACGACCGCTCGTCTTCTGGTTCCCAACGGCGAAGTGACCGGTAAATACCGCACGCTCTCGCCGCCTCCTGCGGCAAAGCCGTGGTATGGCTTTGTCCGAAGAATGCGGCGCGCACGGGAGATCCCGGCCGCCATATTCTCGGCGCGTGCAAATGTCCGCCGCCGAAGTCGCACCCCATTCCCCAGCCGATGAGTCAAAAGTCCTTTTTACGTAGCCTTGCCCTTCCAAGGAAAACCTTGTTGATGTATAACTAGCCGGCATGCTTTGTATTATTTGCAAGTGATATAAATAGCATTCGAGTAGTAACGATGTGTCGGCCCCGGGCCCCTTTGTTCCTTCCGCGGGCCGCTAGCGAGAACGCTGCACCTTCCAAGTAGGAGCGGAGCGGAAGACCGTTCCTTCGCTAAACGCCACACAACCCAATGCTTACAAAATAAGCACAGAAAGGTAAACAAAACACTAATTGTACTAATTTTAAAATAACTTTAGCGCGCGTAATAAGGTTTGAGGCGTACAACATGGACGATTTCTGAGCGCGCCCGACGCCTTTGGGATCTGATCGGGCCGTCGGGAATGACCTCGTAGTCGAGCTGTCCGATGCGTCGAAGGATTCTCTATGATCCGAAGTACCGTCGCAAGAGCTTTGTACTCAGTCCGCGGCGGCGTATCGGCGTCCAAACCCACACTTGGTCTCCTGGCCTGTACTCTGCGTCGCGTCGTCGTAAGTTGTACCGCCGGGCGTCGGTGTATTGCTGGTCTTTGATGCGCAGCCGGGAGGGTCGTCGGGCTTCCTCTGCACGCTGCAGGTAAGCGACGATGTTGGGTTGTCTTCTGTCACGTGCGGCAGCATCGCGTCAATCGTCGTCGTGGGCTCCCTGCCGTACACAAGCTTGAACGGCGTCACTCTGGTTGTCTCCTGGATGGCCATATTATACGCGAAGACCACGTACGGCAGGATGGCGTCCCAGGCCTTGTGTTCTGTGTCGACGCACATAGCAAGCATGTCCGCAATAGTTTTATTCAGACTATCTGTAAGGCCGTTTGTCTGTGGCTGGTCCTCCGGTGGCTTGAGTAAGGATGGCTTGAGTGAGCTCTGCCGTAAATGTTGTTCCCCTGTCCGTGATGAGCACTTCTGGGGCGCCTTGTCGGAGGAGGATTTGGTCGACGAAAAACATGGCGACCTCCACTGCGGAACCGTTAGGCAGGACTTTTGCTTCGGCGTATCGGATCATATAATCAGTGGCCACGATGATCCACTTTTTTCCTGTCGATGAAGTTCGGAAGGGTCCGATGAGGTCCATCCCTATTTGTTGAAAGGGCTTAGTTGGAGTGGTATCGGGTTCAGTAAACCCGCAGGTCTCGTAGAGGTGTCTTGTGTCGCTGGCACTCACGGCTCGTTTTGACGTAATGGGCGACATCAGCAGCTAACCGTGGCCAATAATACTTCTCCCGGATTTGGTGCAATGTGCGTGCAAGGCCGAGATGTCCTGCCATTGGCTCATCGTGACACGCTTGTAAACTTTCGTCTCTGAGGTTTATAAGCACAACAAGAAGGTGTACGGTCCTGTTGGATGCAAAGTTCTTCACAAGGACGTCATTTTGTAACGCGAAGGACGACAGCTGACGCTTGAACACAGTGGGAGGGGAAGCGGTCTTTCCTTCTAAGTAATCGGCTAGCGCTTTCAGCTCAGCGTCTGATCGCTGTTGTTCTGCGAAACTGCTGGCGCTTACCGGTCTCAAAAAGGCTCGTGACAAACAGTCGGCATCGGAGTGCTTGCGGCCGAACTTGTAGACAACTGTGATGTCGGATTCTTGAAGACGTAGGCTCCATCGGGAAAGGCGGCCGGAGGAATCCTTCAAATTTGCCAGCCAGCAGAGTGCGTGGTGATCGCTTACTACCTTGAATGGTCGGCCGTATAAGTACGGACGGAACTTTGAAGTTGCCCAGATGATCACAAGGCACTTTTTCGTGGTCGTCGAGTAACTCGCTTCGATTTTCGACAGCGAACGGCTGGCATACGTTATAACTCTTTTGTTTTTCACTTCTCTGAACGAGGACTGCGCCTAGGCCAACGCTGCTTGTGTCTGTATGTATTTCTGTTTCGCCGTTTTCATCGAAGTGCCCGAGGAGAAGAGGGGTCTGCAAGCGGCGCTTAAGTTCCTTGAATGCTTCCGCCTGTGGCGCTTCCCATTTGAAAGGCACATCAGCCTTTGTAAGATGCGCGAAAAGTTTCTGACAAATCGGCGGCAGTAAGTGCATAGCCCAAGGAATCTGCGCACAGCTTTCTTGTCGGAAGACTGCGGAAACTGGGCGATCGCAGCACTTTTCTGTGGGTCTGGGCGAACGCCATCGTTGCTCACGATATGGTCCAGGAATAACAGCTCTTCGTAAGCGAAGTGACACTTTTCTAATTTTAATGTCAGTTTGATGACTTGGTAGCCAGAACCGTCCGCAGCCTTTTCAGGTGGTCTTCAAAGTTTGACGAGAACACAACGACGTCATCCAAGTATACCAAACAAATCTGCCATTCTAATCCAGCCAAGGCAGTGTCCATTACCGCTGAAACGTGGCTGGTGCGCAGCACAAGCCAAATGGCATTACCCTGAGTTCGAAGAGGCCGTCTGGTGTTATGAACGCCGTGTTCTCGCGGTCTCTTTCGTCGACCTTAATTTGCCAGTACTCGCTTTTCAAGTCCATGGACGAGAAATACCTAGCGTTACAGAGACGGTCTAGATTATCGTCGATGCGAGGGAGTGGGTAGACATTCTTCTTTGTGATGTTCTTCAAACGGCGGTAATCAAAGCAGAAGCGAGGTGTGCCATCTATTTCCTTCACCAGTATGACCCCAGTCGGAAAAACTACAGAAAATTTTCTGATGTTACGACAGAATTTCTGCGCGGTTTTTGACGGGAAACCTGTTGGGACAACAGAAAATTCTGTAGTAACATCAGACATTTGGTAGTTACATCAAAAAAGTGCAATAGAACTATAGACAACAGAAAAATACTACAGAAAAACTACAGAACTACAGAAAAATCTGATGGTTACGACAGAACTACACGATATTTTGTCGTATTTTTGACTAGTTCTGTAGTTTTTTTCGACTGGGTGGGGCCGCTGTTCGTTGGCTGAATTACGTCGCCGCGAAAACTTTCCTCAGTTTGATCGCTGATGGCTTCGCGTTCGCGTGGCGATACACGGTACGGGCTTTGACGAAGACGCCGGGCATGTTCGTCTGTAATAATGCGGTGCTTTGCCAACGGAGTCTGTCGCACCTTTGATGCTGAAGAAAAGCACTCGTTGTAGCTTTAAAGAAGATGGCGAATCCGGTTTTGCCTATCTTGGGGTAGTGCTGTGTTGATGTCGAGCGTGGGCTGCCTAGATAGGTTGAGCGTATTGTCTTCGTGTTGAATGCATGTCGGCTGTCCACTATCTCGTCAAGGAAAGTGATGGTCGGGCCCTTGTTAAGATGCCAATATTATTTGGTGAAGTTCGTGACCAACACTTGAGTCTGTCCTCGGATATGGGTGACACCTCTTGCTATGCCGAGCCCTCTTTCCAAAAGCAACTGGGTGCTTTCTTTGTCGACGCCTTCGGCGATTTCGATGTCTGCGTTGCCCACGCAGGCGACGACGCTTGATTGGGGCGGCACGGTCAAGTCTTCGTCATGGATGTTTAGAGCTATGTGATGCGTCGAAGTCGTCGTGGAATGTATGGCGTTGTCCGTCGAGAGCTTGATGAGTTTTTAGCGAAGGTCGATTATTACCCGATGGTCGTTTAGAAAATCCATGCCCCTAATCAAGTCGTGGGAACACTCCTGCAGGACCACAAAGCTGATGGGATACACCCGTCCATTCAATGTTACTCTTACGGTGCATCTCTCTAACGGCGTAGTAAGGGTGCCCCCAGCGGTGCGGATCAGCGGGCCATCCCAAGCGGTCGTTACTTTCCTGAGCTGGGAGGCAAACAGTCCACTGATGACTGAATAGTCAGCTCCGGTGTCTGTGACTTTGCAGTGACTGTGTGACCGTCGACAGCAACCTCAAGGTCACTTGTTCGCGTCCTCGTATTGCGCGTTGGCTTCGGTGTTCGATCTGTGATTGGCCTTGTGCTGAGGTCGCGGCCGGGACACACCGTCGTCACTTCGCTGGGCAGCGATGTCAACTTGAAGTCTGGTCGTGATCTCGCCTATGTTATCTTGTGGATCAGCGATGTAATGGCTGCGTCGTCGTCACTTGTCGTCGGCGGCGGAGGATCTTCGTGTTTTCGCCGTGAAGCAACCTCACCTCCAAAGGTTGGTCTATTTAGTTTCCCCTGCCTGGGCTAGGAGACCTTCCTGGCACGTCACTGTGAATCGGCAACGCAGGACCTGAACAGCGAGGGTGAGCGTGACAGACGACTTGGCGACACGTGCTCTCCTCTCCGCAGGAAGTCGTCGATTTTGTTGTGGTCGCTCGCCAGGACCGAGTCGGGGGGCGTCGATGGCGAAACCACGCAGGCCGATACGCCTGTACGGACAGTGATGGTAGATATGCCCAGCCTCACCACAATGGAAAAAAGTGATCGGTTGTTAGATATCCTCTAGGCATCGCATTTTCTGAGGCTTGGAGATCGTTTGTAGGCTTGCCGGGTGGGGGCCAAGGCGCGGCTTTCGAGAGCATGATGGTAGTGACGAGGGCTGGAGAGGTCGCGTCGGAGTACAGGACAACGTAATGCAGCAGCATAGATCATCGCTACTGCTTCTTGCACTGTAGCCGGCACTTGAGAAACACACAGTGCCTGCTGGGCTTCTTGACGGACGACGTTTGCGAGCGTCGCCACCGGGGGTTGTTGGGATGATGGCAGCAACTGACGAAGCTCCTCTCGCACGATCTTTCGGATGAGGTCCCGAAGGCTCTCTCCTCTCGCAGATTCGATGCTGTAGGGGCTTGCGTAGACCGGTCGGAGCGGTCGGTCGTATAGTGGCGCATTCGGATGTCCATCGTCTTCTCGATGGTCGACGCTTCACTTTCAAATTCCGCCACGGTCTTTGGCGGATTTCTGATAATCCTTGCAAAAAGAAACTCTTTAACACCTCACAAGAAACATTGCACTTTCTCACCTTCGTTTATGTTAGGGTCGGCGCGGCGAAAGAGGCGCTTCATCTCAATGTAGGCCAGGACAGGCTCGTTAGGAAGTTGAAGTCTTGATTGGAGGAGGGCCTGTGTTCTTTTGAACGACGCTTGCAAAGGCAGTCAAAAACAGTTTCTTGAAAATCTACCAATCCTTCAAAGCTGCCTCATGATTTTCGAACCATATTCGGACAGATCCTTGAAGAGCAAAGTAGACTAGCCTGAGCTTCGTTTCTTCGTTCAAGGCGTTGACAGTTGCCACGCGTACGAACAGGTCGAGCCAGTCTTTCGCATCCTCGTCCCGTCGTCCTTGAAAGCCGGTGGGCTCAAGGGGTTGGACGAAAACCGAGGGTGCTTACTGCTCAATGGGTGCCATCTTCGGGGTACCACACGGGGTCGGGATTCAGCACCTCCACCAGATGTCACGTAGTAGTGACAAGGCCGTAGACACCAAAAGAGGACACAGGCGTGATAGTAAAGAAATTAACTATGGGCTGACTTTCGCCCGCAAAAGAACTAAGCAACTCGGTGGCGGCGATAGTAAAGAGAAGTTTATTTGGTACCTTGAGCATACAATTGAAACGCAAAGACCATCATGGGTGCGATATTTACGCATAGTCAATAATACACGCTATTCACTGTGCTTAAACAAAAGATAATAACCACAGCCAAAGCCGTCCGTACAACCTGTCTTCCGTTGAGGGAAATAAAATTCAGATGGCTCATCAAGGTGCGGAAACTCTATCCCCCCAAAAGAAAAAGTTTGACAGGGCGACCGATTACATCACATAAAGGCGCAATATAAGCGTGAGTACTGCGCTTACTCAAGGCCTCGTGTAGAAGCTTAAGAATGGGGGGAAGGGGATATGAGGCTCGCAGGCTAGTACAGCAAGGCCGGCATCTTCAGCCTCTTGCCCCCTACAACAAAGAAGCACGTGTGCCAACGCCGCAGAAACCGCGCCTCACCATCTCTTTCTAGCTGATCAGACAAGTACTTCCAGATGACGAGGCGCAGGTTCCGCAATGCTGGGTACATTGCGCGAAGAAGAGTCTGACGTGCCTTAGCGAGTCAACGCCGGCGCCACAGTACATACATGGTGGCAGCGACACCTAACAAGGAAAAAGGCCGCATTGGCGTCTTGCGCTAGGGCCTACGTGAACTCTAAACATGCGCTGCACGAGGCGCCACCTTGTGCGTGCAGCAACACATTCAAAGAAAACATGCTGCAACGTTTCTACGCCACCACAATTGGCGCATCTATCTATGGATACCACGCCCCACCTGGCGAGACGCTGGCGCGTGGGAAGGAGTCCCCAGCGGCTATTCCACTCAAAATCTACAACTTCATTGGGCATTCGGCCTGTCGCTAATGCCGGCCATTTGGAAATGGTTGTCATCCGGGCTTTATACGGTGTAAGGAGCGCATACGCGATTTGTTCGCTAATCTGAATGGGTGGCGTGTCTGAGGCTCGCTTCAGGTAAATCGACGTCTAACGCCTCCTTCATTCCCGCAACAGCGCGATAGAAAGAGGACGGCCTCTCCGCTTGTGGGCCTACATGCCTTCCAGGGCTGAAAGCACGACGTGCCGTGCTTAACCAGTAAAAGAGTAGTGAGCGGTCTGCGTACGACTCCCTTGTGAGAAGGGAACCTACTAACCTCACTGTCAACACCCGCGACACGGTACGGATGCACGGCAGTCGAAGCCATACGTGTGAGAGCGTCGTTAAGCGCCGTGGTAACAAGAACGCGTCGTGCTTACCCCGTGAGCACGAAAACATCTCGCCATCGTGACTTCAGGGTATCCCAGCCCATGGGAGTCAAGTCAGTCACATCCGTTACCAATGCACGCAGTTCCGAGCGGATCGTAGTAATGTACTCATCATCGTGAAGTACAGATGCGTCCATTCGCCACATTAGTGGGCTGTTGGAGCGTCCGGGCGACACCTGTAGCGTAACCATTACTGGGAGATGGTCACTGATATTTTCGATCACAGCATGAAAGGGCAGCACCTCACACTCAAGCAAATTGGCTGCCAGCCATAGTAGAGGGGACAAACTCGGTCGAGCCGGCTAGCACTCCGACCCCTAGCGCGCGTTGCCACAAAATTGTCCCAGGTTTGTGCGACCCATGTGTCCTGAAGGAGCAGGGAGCGGACAAGCTTTCCCATTTCTATGGCATAATAATTTTAAGCGCCCTGTCCAGGCTTCTTGATGTCGCGCCATGAGTCCAAAACGCGTGCAGTTGAAGTCTCCGAGCAGGACATGCGGAACATCATCCAAAAAATGTGGTGCAATGGATCTGAAGAACTCGTTCGTCAAACTACGCGTGACTGGCGCGTAAACGTTGAGGAAACAAGTTCTCCTGCCATCCAAAAAAAAAACGTCCACCGCTATCAAGCGACCGTCGAGACTGAATGTGCAGTGAGCGCTCGATCTGAATGCAGGGTTAAGAAAAACGGCATCCACGCCGCAAAACCGCGAGTTCGTCAAAGAAAAGAAGGCATATACAATAAAGTAAGAACGAAAGGAAATTACATCTGCAGGTGTACGAAAATTGCATTCCTTCACAAACAAAGCATCAACATGATACAAACGTGCAAGGTGTAGCACTTTCCGCTGCTTATCAGGATCATGGAACCCTTGCACATTAAAAGTAACGAAGCGAAACCTAGCCATCATAACAAACGAGTGAATGAAACCAAAACAACAAAGAAGAAACGGAGCAGAATAACGAGCAAAACGGCGATGGACTCACAGTATAGCATGCGAACGACGTTTGCGAGTGCACCTTGCGTCGGCGCCATGGCCTGGCATGACGGTGTCCCGCAGGTCTCCGCTGAGGTTCTGGCTTTTGGCTCCGCGGCGATGACGACACGCGGCCTACAGGCAGCGAATAAGTCTCGCCAGAGCGAGTGGCTGCGGAAGAAAGTACACAGTCACACTCGAACCAACACACATTGCATTGCACGCACTGTCCATCATTCACCACCGGCGCCGGAGAAGCTGTAGCGCCGATAAGATAGCATTGGCCGGTGTGGAGCGCCGAGGTAGCGGCGCTTTGGCCACCGCAAAGCGGGGAAGATGAAGTTGGCCGTCACGGCCTGTCACCTTGGAGAGAAACGCCATAGCGCTCACGTCTCGAAAAACGAGACATCCATCGGGACGTCGTTCTCACCGGTCGTAGGCTTCTTTTTTGGAGCCGAGGGCGTTGTCGCGCTTGCTCCACCATCTGATGCCGAGTGCTGGCGCTTTGCTTCGTTAGCACCATCTAGAAGCAACGTTTTCCGCACACTTATTCGGTGCGTCTTGGGAGCACTTGTGCCCAACGTGCGTAACGAGTCGGGCAGGAGACTGGGCGTTTTGGGAAGCATGGATTCTTGGCTGTAGCACCTGCAGTCTTCGGACTGTGCATGTTCGGTAGCTTCAGGTGAGAGGGAAGCCACCGACTCCGAATAGGCCTCGGGTGGAACGCGATCCTTCGTAGTGGGTGCATTGGGAGCCGCACCCTCGTATGTCGGTGCCGCGGGAAGGTGCGATGCGTCCGAGTCAGTCACCGATGAGAAAGACACACGGGATGACTCATCGTCGGAACTGATTTCAGAGCCCGTGATGTCGGATTCCGGAGAATGGGCGGCGGCGGACACCTTGCCATGTACGCCCTGGGAGTTTGTAGTGAGGGTTTTACTAGACACTACTGAGGGCTCATTGAGGGGTGTTCGGCAGCGTTTCCACCTTGGTGCGCGACATAGTATCAGGCGTAGCAGCGGCCGCATACGAGCGCGGCATCACGCAGTCCTTGGTCACGTGGTTGCCGCCGCATCGTTTAAACGCTGCTTAGCAGGCCTCCGTCTCGTGGCCGTACATGGAGCAGTGGTCACAACGTGCCGCGGTGCAGGAAGCACCAAGATCGCCCTCTGCGTCGCACTTGGAGCCCACTCGCTTTATCCCGCGATACTCCTGCATCGCACGGTGTCCAGCGACAGTGATGAAGTTGGGTGGGGCCCGCAGCATGTCTAGCTTTACCAACCTCGCTCCGTTACGTACATGACTCTTCCCCTGAAAACTAGCTCGGTAACAGCGCGGACCTTGCCGTACGGACTTGGAGCGGCGGCGAGGAAGTCGTCGCTCACTGACCGGGGTAGACGGAGCACCGTCACGTAAACCATTGGAGCAGCCATTTGCGCCAGTGGTACTTTCTTTCCAGCGGCGAGGACCGTGCCCACCGCTACCATCTTAGTTGCTTGAACCATCGACTAGACGGCAATTTGGAACTTTGTTCCGCCGAGGTGCTGCAGGTACTGCAGGCCCCCGACACCAACGACCGCCTCGAGTGCGTCAATTAGGTCGTCCGCTGGAGCAGGCTCCGGTAGGTGAACTGAAAGCATTGCGATTTCGTAGGTCGCTGGACTGGAGGCGGCAGATCCTTGGCTGTATAGCCCTGGACACCACGGCTGGAAGCGCGGCGCCTGGGCCCTGTAGCTGCCAGCGGGACCTCAGAGGACGCGTTTGATCCGGGGGCCGCCGGAGTAGGCGTCACTTAAGGCACTTCGACGACGGCGATAGCAACAAACGTGCTCGTTGATCGTTGAACTAAGAATGCCGGTTTCACGCGTGAGTGCTCGATTGAAAGGCTACAAAAAAAGAAGACCTAGATAAAATCGCGAACATGACTAGCACAACCTAGAACATTGCAGAAATATACGCGAGAGGCCGAAATCTTCGAGGAACATCTCTGTGCATCTTGCATGGCAATGAAACTGATAAAGCTGCGCCTCGAGACAACGAGCATAATCAAACAAAGCACAGAATTGATACGCGGGCCAGAATCAGCGCGATAAAGCCGCATGCCGGTGGCTGTCGAAAAAAGAAAAAAAGAAATATGGATTTGTATGTTCTGCCGCAATATATATAATTAAAGAAGCCAACAATCTAAGAGTTCAAGGTAAACGTAGGAGATAATTTTTTTCTGTTTTGCAGTTGATATTGAGAAGAATGAGTCCTGTGCTGATTTTAGGGAGAAAACATATTAAAAGAAAAAAGGGAGGAAAAACAACGCGCCAGGTGAGAGACACGAGTTCTCCAGCCACTGAAATATCATCCATTAAATTTTTCGCGAGGCAGTGGACCTTTTAGGGTCTGGAAAGTTAGGCTAGACTAGAAGCTAGGCTGAGAAGTTAGGTCTGAAGAATCTAGTTTCATGTATATCGTTTCTTACGCCATGCTTGGACTTGAGTGAGAATATGAGCTTTACAGGCGCACAACTGGCTGTACAAACGCATTGTTCATTGTGTGATGGCTATTTGCCTATGCCGAAACTTGGGATCCGGGTTGCGCAGGGATCCCGGAGCCACCAACCTGTCCACAATTTTGCCTGCTCGTGACGCCTTTTGTCCGCAAATCGGATGCCAAGAAAGGTCGCTGAACGACACGCTGAAATGCGCGGACAACGTGCTAATTACGCCTACGCGGACGCTGTTGCGAGGATGGCGAGGATTCTGGGAACGGGAAGAAAGGACCCTATGTGACAAGGAAAGATACAGAAGGAAGGTGGGGCAGACAGGAACGTGAGACGTGCTAGAGTAGGTTGACCCAGCCTCGTCTCCCGAGGGACGACTGCCTGAAAATGCAAAGACAGCTTGCTAGTCCTGGCGGCACATATATTCAGCTAGCCGTGTAAACAGTCGACATCAGCGCTGCCTGCAGCTATGGTCATCATCTCTTACCTCAAACACCAGATCACCGCAGTGGCGTCCAGACGCAGCATCAAGACCGTCGGGGGAGCGGGGGCATCCAGCTCTGATTAAATCTGTTACTGGCTCTATTTCGTGTGTGATTCCTGCCCTCCACCCCGAAAAGAGCCTTATAACCGGGACATCACAATGGTGGCAGCGGTATTTTCGGGTCTGTAAATGCTCTTAATCAGATCACTTTACAACGGAGAGTAGGAAGGATACACGGAATCTGGTCGACTGGCTGGACTGGTATTTAAATGAACGCGAAAGCTGAAGCTGAAATAGCGATTACCCATTTGATCCCTATGTTGGATGGTACCGGACCTGTTCGCGAATTTCTGAATACCGTAGACCAAGTAGTCAGTATCGCTTCTTGCCCCGATAGTCATGCGCTGTATCTCTGTAAGTGTAAGATGGTAGGTACTGCAAAGAGTTTGTGTTGCAAGATGCGGCGGCCAGGGAGGCGACAGCCTTTTCCGAGTTCAATGTAGTAGTTACGCCAAAGGGTAGAAACATTTCTTTGTATTGCGATGCTGCCTAAAATATTGCCAGCAGTATACAAAAACCACCCACTCCTAAGGCACTGAACACGTTATGGATTCCCAGCAAGCAGCATCCTTTCCGCACCAATGGTGGACCAAAATGCTCGTCAAAGACGCCTTCAGACTTCAGATACCAGGTACTGTGAACCCGCGACGCCGCGAGTAGCTCGCGCTCACCGGATGCTGTCTGGTGAAAATAAAACACGTCCCGAACAACACTTGCTGTGCAGCGTTCGAGAAGGTTGTAACGTCGCTAGCACAGCACGAAGCAATGGCCCTTGTCACATGGAAGAGGCCAAATACAGAGGCAAATACAGAGAGAGAGAAAGGAGCGCTATAGAACGGCGCCGACACCCGGTAGAGACCCTTCAGTGGTGACGCGGATGTCAGCGCGCTGGTGGCGCCATCCGACGATTGCACATTCCCTATAGATAAACCAGTGAAATTGGAAGAAATGCTGACGGCTGAATTTCGTGTGTCGATACAATTTGTTCATTTATCTTAATGGCGTCGCCTGAGCTCTCGGAGATTTCGAGCTTTACCGAACATGAGGCAGCCAGCAAAGCTCCACTGCCCTCCTCTTTTCGCCCGCTGAAGGAATGCAATGCAGCAAGCCTGCCAATCAACCAGCGAGAACATGCCAGCGCGAGCCTGCGCGTGCTTACGGCATGCAAAGCGAGAGAAGGCAGACCACCTAATGCGCGTGCCTCTTTTCGATGGGGCCCGTGATCGTTGCTGGCTCCCTTTTTTACGATGCCGTATTCTACGGAAGCCGACTACGGTGAAACCACGCTCTCGGGAGTGGAATCATTACCAAACTGGCGCTGTAAGAAAACCAAAGCGGGCACGGAGCAGGAAGGTTTCTTGCTCCGTGCCAGCGGGGAAGAATCCCAGACACGGGGTGTGCATCAACAACACAGAAAGGGTGCCAAAAGTTTCTTTATACAGCCAGACCTAGCACCATTAAAATGTCTGTCAAACACCACCATCGGGAAATTGCTTCTCTCTCTGGAAGTTGGCGGCCGTCGGTGAGTAGGCGGTCTCGGACATTCCCCCGTCGCTCGAGGCTGCACAGCGGATCCCAAAGCCAAGGGTTGTGCGCCCCACTCGGCGGTGGAATTCTCCCTCCTCTGCTGCGACCAAAGGCTTGGTGATGTTGGTCGTGGACAGTCCGGAGGTGTTCAAAGGGAGCCGACGTCTCGTTGAAACCGTCTGCTCCTGGACTGTTTGCGTCGAAGACAGGGCTGGAGATTCCACCGGTGGTCTCCTAACTTGAGTACAGGAAACTGTGGGAGCGCTGGAGTGAAAGTTCCGCTCCTGGAGGGCCTCCGCCAAAGGCGGTAGGGTCGGCGGCTCACTCTTCTGAGAATGGCCACCTAGCTTGCGGCTGTCCTGCATCGTGAAATGGCGTAGACGAACGTGAGCTTCACAAATACAGCCCTCTGAAGAAGCAGCTGCGCGAATGCGCTTCTCCTGGGTCCACGCTATGCGCGTGGCGCTGCGCGTGGTAGGGCGCCCGAGGTCGAAGGCGCGTGGGAGCTACCGGAGCGCCGCCGAAAGCCGACAAAGCATTGAAGTCACCTGCCCCGGCGAGCGACATACCTACGAAAAACAAGCTCGACGTTCGAGATCTCCGGCTAGGAAGCTTTCGGAATTGAAAAATCTGAAGCAGTTTACCTAAACCAGCACGAAAAACTGTACCTGATGCAGCTAGCCTATATGGTTGTGTCTCCGTATCACTCGGCGGCACGTGGTTCTGGCAAAGGAAAACAAAGAAGTCGGGAAGTTCACAGCTATAAAATAACAAGGATACAAAAAAAATTAAGACGCTTAAGTTTCGTCCGAAGAGCAGACGCGAGAGCGCCTCAAACACCGCCTTTTCGTTCCGCGATTTTTTTTCGGTTTTTGGAGAAATTAAGGTGCAGTATCTGTCCCACTTCATGAGGTACCTAAAATAATAATAAAGTCATAATATTGGAGACACATCGTATGCTGTCGGTTCGAATCCCTATTGCAGAACAGCCTCCAACAGACATCGGCTGAATAGATAGCGAAACGGTATGACTCTCTATGAACGCAGAACGAAGAGAGGTTGCATCACAACTTTGTTACGAAATCAGGTGCGTATTTTCTTGA
Source organism: Amblyomma maculatum (assembly GCF_055883805.1). Classification (NCBI taxonomy): domain Eukaryota; kingdom Metazoa; phylum Arthropoda; class Arachnida; order Ixodida; family Ixodidae; genus Amblyomma; species Amblyomma maculatum. Next base: position 32,965,308 of record NC_139344.1, read on the forward strand.
GTCATTTTTTCAATGCTGGGTTAAGCCGGCGGCGACGCCTTTCGACCGAATGAACTGCGTAGGCTTCGCGTAAAATTTTGTGGGCTCTTAAGCTCCACCTTTATAGGCATGAGGCGACAGCTCCCCCCATGGTCCTCGTATACGCGTGCTATGCTACTCGCTTAATGAATAAACCCTCAGATAAACCCAGTCAGAAAAAAACTACAGAAAAGTGTCTATTGTTACGACAAAATTTCTGAGTGGTTTTTGACGGGAAACCTGTTGTGACAACAGAACGTTCTGTAGTAACATCAGAAATTGCTCTAGCTACAACTGAAAAGTGGTATAGAACTCCAGACAACATAAATATAGCACAGAAAAACTACTGAACTATAGTAAAGTACAACAGAACTACAGAATAGTTTGTCGTATTTTTGACAAGGATCTGTAGTTTTTTTCTACTGGGAAGCCTACTATTATCTGACGTCTCTGCTGTCGTAAGTTACCCTTACATAACAAATCAGTAGGGGTTTTACTCTGGTTAACCCTAGATGAATTGCGATAGCAACGGCGGAAGTTTGGTTTGCCTGCTACATTATTCTCCTTTCACGCCCTATTAGTGTAAGGTGCTACATTATTGCGGACACTTCAGCTCATCCTTTAAGAGTATGACGCGAGAGCGTAAGCTACCAACCCAAAAATAAATAAGAAAGGTTCAATACTGCTGAACCGAATGTGGAGTGAAAGCATTAGCTGTGGTTGACCGAGCGATCTTCGTCTTCTACGTCGTCTTCGTCTTCTTAGTTTTCGTCTTCTTTTTAGTCTTCGTCTTCTTTGCGGCTGTTCAAGGTGAAACGTGACCCTTCCCGGGACTACGCGACGGTCCGAAACCTGGCGTAGTATTGCTATCGCAATAAAACCATCCAAGATAGATATAACGCCCCGTTTTATCCATGCCGTGCGAGAGGCCTGCATAATTTCTCGGTATGCTTTCAATAAAATAATTAAGGCAATTGCACGATTTACTTTCACCAAAACATCTAAGTTGGAATTGTATGCACGTTATAGCCAGTAAGAAACAGGATGCGTTTTTTAAATTTATAACGTTTATATTCTCCACCTCTCACCGCGCAGGAGAAGGGCGCCCTGCCAACGTTCTTCCCGTGGTTGTGGGTGACTCCTCTGCCCGAGGAAGACGCAAGACACACACAGTGGTCCATGGAAGAAACATCTTTATCTCATTGTCGGGTGGGTGTCCATGAAGATGCAGGGGGGGTGGGGGGGGGGGGGGGGGAGGGTCAGGGGTCGTTGCCAGGAGAGCAGCTCAGCAGCATCCAGCGGGTCATCCAAGAGCGAAGAGGGCGAGGCGACGGCGTGCGCCTACCTTTATAACCCTCGCGCGGGACCGGTTATCCCGGGAACGAGCGGGGAGAGTGAAAAGGGCAGCGCGCAGGGAGTGCTGGGATGCGGCGCGGCCTTTGAATGTGGCTGGCGCGCCGCTGCCAGTGGAGCGGGGCCCCACATGGTGCAACGGTCATGCGGCGTCCACAGCCACCGCAGCAAATGCACACTGTGCCATTGGAGAGGCATATGCAACGACGGCCGAGCGGCCGATGAGAGCAAGGACGAGGGCGTAAGAAACTACGTGGCCACGACAAGGAGGCATTGGAATACCTGTACAAAGAGCCCTTGGAGCAAACGTGGTTGTTTCTGAACGGATATGGCCTAAAAAAATCACAGAATATAATGAGGACCATGCGGCACATATACGCCTAAGCGTTACTATTCTATACAAGAGGATAGACGGTAATGTTGTCGCTTTATGTAAACAAATGAAAGATACATTAATGTTGGCTTCTGAATAATATATTGGCGATTTCCATTTTATTTGTCCTCTCGAACTGAGAAAAAATAACATAAAAAAAGGAGGGGGAGTCTGGACCAGCAAAATCTTTGCCGGGCTTAAAAGCAATTAAAAATAAATAAAAGGCAGCAGAAGCTTGAGACAAAAAAAAACAACACTTTTTTTTTTATCCCACGAAAATTTCCTTTCAGGTGACTCAGACCACGTGGGATATACAGTAGCCGCCGACGTTTTTTTGAGGAACGGTTTCCAGAGCTTCGCAACCTTCCAGGTGAATTCTCGTGATTTATCGAGGATGCTGGGCTTCAAACGAGAGGTGCGAGGCTTTCGGTGTGTTTGATTCTCATCTCATTCTTCCATGCATAAAAGGGGTTACTCTTTTTCACAAGTCCCTTACAACTCGACCATGCCGAGTGGCTCGGGATCACAACCCGCCTGCTGCATATCCGGCGACTCGCATGAGCGAAAGGGAAATGAGCTCCGAAGCGTCAGTCTACCTCTGACCAATCAGTGCCTGTGTATATCGCCTGCCAGCTACCTGCCAGATGCACACTCGTTATTGTTCGAGGATACAAGGCTTGAATTGCTCACACCGACACCGCCGAAACATTTTGAGGCAATAGCATTAAATGCCGTTTTTTTTTTTTTTTTCATAAAAATCAGCGTCGGCAATGCCGAGGCGTTTTGACTGAAAAATAACTAGCTTGGTTCTGACAGGGGGTAAGTGGCAGGTGGCATGGCTGTGCTTTTATTGTTTATCGGTTTGTGTGACGCCATAACACCCCATGACATGGCCCAGTTGAAAGGCGCTAGTTGGCAGGAGAGTCGGCAGCAGAAGCTTGTAATCTCTGAGAACCGAATATCGCCCTTTAGGGCCCTGATTGGTTCCGGTGTTAGACACGTGTCCATATGCCACACAGGCACGTTTAGTAAGGAACGGTTAGCAGATTTATACCTATGTCCGGTAATCTTTCGCGTAGCGTGGTGTATTAATTGCCACTTTTTGCTACAGAGTATGTGTGAAATACTGTAGAGGGATAAATTCAGAATTTAGTGATTAAGCTAGTTGCAATGCGTGTGAATGCGCGCGAAGATTCGCAAGGGAAGCCGTGGGCAGCAGGCGTTAACGTGATTGCTTCATGCACATAAAAGCCCATATACCTTTTTTTCCGACTTGGTGGTACTAAAGCTGTCGCGATGAAAATTGTGAGTATCGTGACGTCCTTAGCAATCTGATTCCAACAATGCTTACAAATTAGATTTATGTGCAACGAAATAAATCAATCGGGTCGTTGGCCATGCTACCGGTCACAATGCCGGGTGGCAACAGAAATTCGCTCGTTGCTAGAATGGCACCTCTGGAACAGTTTTTTTTTTTTTTTTCAACTCAGGTTTCTCGTGGATCAACTTCGCGAAATGACGTTTTTTTTTTCTTCTTTAGGCTGCGCTGTGCTAAAGCTTTTTAGTACGAATGCACAACATCAAGAGGTCTTACCAGGCGTTCAGGTGCGACGGATACTACACCTTCCTTTCCTGTAAACCAATTACTAATGTAAAAAGGGTGAACAGTTATGATAGTAATTAATAACAAATATAATAAAATATTAACCCATGATGACTAGTGGGACAAAAGAATAAGTCAAGGACTGAAATAACAAGAAAATAAAAAAAATATTCAAAACAAAAATAAAAAGGAAAATATTTAAAAATATGACACTAAACAGTTAAAAAGTGAAATTACGAAAGCGTTGCGGTATAGCGCTAACGCTTTCGCATTAGCGCTATGTTCGAATTCACTATTTCAGGAGCTCTAACTGGGCCTACCGGGTGCGCGTGGTTTGGCCTTGCGTCTGACCTCGCCAAACAAAGCTGCAACAGCTCATTACGGCACGTCAGACCCCGCGCCCGAATGGAGAGTGAGCCGGCTCCTTTTATGCCTCGGTCGTATATAGGATAGCCCCGGCTCCGGCGGGCTTAGTTGGAACAGGAGAGAAGACGCCGTAAACGTGAACGCGTTGCCTAATGCGTGTATATCCTACAGCGTAAGCAAGTCTAGACTTAGTGACAGAAAAGCCCCGCCGTGGTGGAGCAGTGGTAAGACGCCCGACTACTGTGCTGGAGTTCGCGGGTTCGAACCCGACCACGGCGACTGCGTTTCGATGGATTCGAAACGTGCTGTGCTGTGCGATGTCAGCGCACGTTAAAGATCCCCTGGTGGTCGAAATTACACCGTAGCCCTCCACTACGGCTCCACTTTCTCTCTTTCCACTTTCACTACCACCTTCCTCTCTTCCCTTACGGCGCGGTTCAGGTATCCACAGAGGAAGTGTGACAGATACTGCGCCTTTCCCTTCCTATGAACCAATTATTATTATATATATTTATATTAAAAAAAAAACAAATACTTACCGATAGCTAAACAGAATTAAACCGTGCCTTCGCACGTCAAACTCGAGCCATGGTAGAAATCCTGCTATTTTTTTTTTCTTGTCTTGTAATTGGTTCCAAAATGTCTGCCGAAAAAGCAGTATCTTTTCCTTAAGGATTGTAGTACTATGCCATTACTTGTACCGCGGTAATTTATTAACTTTATGATTACGGACCGCTGTTAACAATGTTCTCTCTTCCAAAGCCTGCAGATTTGCTTAACGAAGGGCATAGTTTTCCAGAATGGCAGTTACTATGTCTTTAAATACAGCTTGCACTAGGTCCGCTCACGTTTCATTTCCCCGTTCAGGAACACCATATACGAGCATGGCACTCAGTCCGATACTCTATCAACTAGGTTTCTTTTTTATTTTTTTTCCTTGCTTGAACTTTTTAAAAGTTGAGCTTTCGTGACGTGAACTGTGTTATACGACTCACTTTTAATGGCTTTCTGATCACCGCTCTCTAGCTGTCTGAAAAACGCGGGAACTTAACCGGCTCGCCGCTCGCATTCCTGGGCCTGTGACCGTCAAATCACACTTTCAGCAGCAGAGCCTGCGAAGAGTTATTGAGATTTTTGTAAATTGTATAAGACTATCAGTAATAAAAAAAAAAATCAACCTTGGGCCTCCTAAACCCTTATGCGATGTGATGCGAAAGCATGAATCAAGGCCGAAAACTGGGCTAGTTGGTGCGTCATCATTATTAAAAAGACTAGCGGATGTAACTAGAAAACAGACATAAAAGAAGAGTTGAGTTAATATTTAGCTCTCATCGTGTCTTCTATGCCTATGTTCCAGTTACATGCACTAGTATTTTTAATTAACGGTAAGACATTCTGAAAGCGGAAGTAAAGCATCGGCGCCGCGCTGTTCGCTTTCTTTGTATGGCTATAGCGCCTAAAATGTTTCTGGCTTTGTGCAAAAAAATTGCTGCGGTTTAACTATACGGTTAAGCCTTATGGTGTAGCGAAAGCTACGGCCACCTGTCTACGCTAAGGTTCAGCTTATAGTGAAGCCCACGGGTTCGGCAACGGCTTAAAGTTTATTTATCCCCAAGAAGACGCTTCGATGATCAGTAAAGTAGGCAGACTTAGTTTCAACCCGTTCAATTACATGGTTTGAGTCCGCAGAGCTTCGCTGTAGTATCAAGTCCAGGCTACTTCCCCACTGCATTGTAGTAGCTGGTTGCTCCTTGCACAACTCCAGTTGAAACCACTGTTCAGCACCCTCGATGAATGCAGGATCACGCCCAGGGTCTTTATTAAAGTCACTCGTAAGGAGAACCAGCTCCCGGTTGGCACGCCTGGGCAACCCGCTAGCCACTACGCTGGCTATATGGCAGTCTCGGCATTGGCCTGTGGAGACTCATATACACACCGGTTACAATGACACCACTTTCACAAAGCTAAACACAGACATTTTCACCGTGTTCACAGGGTGCTGCGGGGATGTGTCGAACAACATGACGATTATAGTTCGCATAAATGCAAACTCCAGCATTTCGCTCCTGTTCCGGTCGTCTGGCAGCGGTGACGTCGCGGGTAGCTCGCGCTCTCTGGATGTTGCCCAGTCAAAACAAAAGACGTCCCGAACAGCACTTGCTGTGCACCGTTGAACAGGATCGTAACGTCGATAGCACGAATCAACGACCGAAAGAAGCGCTAGAACGCCGCCGACGCCCGATGGAGAGCATGCGTGATTGGCGGAACCTTCAGTGGTGACGCGGTTGTCAGCGCGCTAGTAGCGCCGCCCGACGATTGCACGTTCCCTACAGATAAACCAGTGAAATTGGAAGAAATGCTGGCGGCTGAATGTCGTGACGATAAAATCTGTTCATTTCTCTTAATGGCGTCGCCAGAGCTCTGGGAGATTCCGAGTATTACCGAACTTGAGGCAGCCAGCAAAGCTCCCCCCCTGCCATCCTGTTTTCGCCCGCTGAAGGAAGGCAATGCAGCAAGCCTGTCGATCAACCAGCGAGCACATGCCGGTGTGAGCCTGCGCGTACTTACGCCATGCAAGGCGAGAGCAAGCAGACCATCTAATGCGTGTGCCTCTATTCGATGGGTGCCCGTAATCGTTGTTGGCTACCCTTTTTTACGATGCCGTATTCTACGGACGCCGGCAACGGTGAGACCAGGCTCTCAAAAGTGGAATCATTATACCAAATAAGCGCTAAAACCAAAGCACGCCACCAGCGGGGCAGAAGCCCAGACACGGGGTGCGCATCAAGAACACAGAAAGGCAGCTAGAGTTCTTTATTGATACAGCCAGATCTATCACCGTTCAAAGGTCTGCCAAACACCACCATCAGAAAATTTCTCCTCTCTCTGGAAGTTTTCGGCCGTCGATGAATAGGCGGCAGCGGACATTTCCCCGCCGCTCGAGGCTGGGCTCCTGATCCCACAACCAATGGCAGTGCGCCCCACTCGGCGGCGGAAAGCTCCCTGTTCGACGGAGACCAAAGGCCTGGTGACATTGGTCGTGGAAAAACCGGAGGTGTTCGAAGGGAGCCGACGTCTCGATAGAACTACCCGCTCCTGGTTTGCCCGCTCCGAAGATGGCCGTGGGGATTCCGCAGGGGGTCTTCTAACTTTTGTGGTGGAAACTGCGGTAGTGCAGGAATGGACTCTTACCCTCCACGGAACCACCCGTTCCTATGTCCTGCGCCGAAGGTCCTTGCTGCGGCGGCGGCGTCGGGGGCATCGCAGGCTCACTCTCCTGGGAATGGCCGGCAGGCATTCGATTGACCTGCATCGTGACTTTTTGGATAACGTAATCGAACGTGAGGTTCGGAGATTCCGCACTCTGGGGAAGCCGTTGTTCGAATGCGCTTTTCCTGGGTCCGCGCTATGCGCATGGCGCTGCGCGTGGTATGGCACCCGAGGGCGAAGGCGCGTGGGAGCTACCGGAGCGCCGCCGAAAGCCGACAAATAATTAAAGTCACCTGCCTCGGCGAGCGACATACCTACGAAAAACAAGCTCGATGTTCGAAATCTCCGGCTAGGAAGCCTTCCCTTTTGAAAAATCTGAAGATTTTGCTTAAACCGGAACGAAATGCTGCCTGATGCAGCTAGGCCATATGTTCCTGGCTCCGTATTACTCGGTGGCCCTTGTTTCTGGCAAAAGGAAACAGAGAAGTCGGGAAGTTCACAGCTATAAAATAACATGGATGTAAAAAAAGTAAGTCGCTTAAGGTTCGTCTGAAGAGCAGACGCGATAGCGCCTTTTACACCGCCTTTTCATTCTGCGATTTTAATTGGTTCGTTCGGTTTTTGAAGAAACTAAGGCGCAATATCTGTCTCATTTCATGGGATACCTAGAATAACAATTAAATGATAGTATTAGAGGCACATATGCTGTCGGATTGAATTCCTATTGCAGAGTACCTAGCCTCCAAAAGACGCCGTCTAAATGGGAAGGGAAATGGTTAGAGTCCACAATGAATACAGCACGAAGGCAGGTTTCGTCACAACTTTGTTACGAAATCACGTGCGTATTTTGCCGACAATTTATTTCTAAATTCTGAGTTACGGCGGCGGCGACGTCTTTCGACCAAAAGAACCGTATAGGCTTCACGTAACAGTTTGTGTGCACTTAAGCGGCCGCCTTTATTAGTATGAGGCGACAGCTCCCCTCCCCCCCATCCGTGGTCCTCATATACGCGTGCTATGCTACTCGCTTAATGAATGAACCCTTAGTTAAAGCCTCTATTATTGACTCCTGTGCTGTCGTAAGCTACCATTACATAAAAAAATCACCTAAAATAGAATTAACGCCCCTTTTTAACCATGCCGCATGAGAGGCCTGCGTAATTTTTTGCGTATGCTGTAAATAAAATAATTATGTAAGGCAAATGTCACGATTTACTTTTCCCCAAATATCTAAGTTCGTATTGCATTCGCCTTGTAGCCAATAACAGATCGCGAGTATTTTTTTTTAATGTATGACATTTATATTCTTCTCCTATTTACGCGCAGGGGAAGGGCGCCCTGACAACGTTCTTACCTTGGTGCAACGGTCATGCGGCGTCGACAGCCACCGCAACAAAACAGACACTCTGCCATTGGCGAGTCATTTGCAACGACGGCTGAGCGGCCAGAGACAGCTAGGGCGTGGGCCTGAGAAACTACGTGGCCACGTTAGGACGGTATTGGAACACCTGTATGGAGAGTACTTGAAGCAAACATAGCTGCTTATAAACGAACATAGCGTCAAAAAAAAAAAAAAAACTCACAAAACATAATGAGGATCAGGCCGCACATATACGCCTAAGCGTTACTATTTTATACATGATACACGGTTATGTTGTCGCTTCATGTAAACGAATGAAAGATACATTATTGCTCGCTTTTAAATACTATATTGTGCCGCGTAAATTTCCTTTCGGGTGACTCAGACCACGCGAGATATACAGTAGCCGCCGACTTTTCTTTCATAGGGTGGTTTCCAGAGCCCCACCACCTCCGAGATGAATGTTTGTGATCTATCGAAGACGCCGGGCTTCAAACGAGGGATGGAAGGCTCCCGGTGTGTTCGATTTTCATCTCATTCTTCCATGCATGAAAGGGGCTACTTTTGTTCACAGCCTCTTACACCTCGATCACGCCGTGTGGCTCGTGATCACAACCCGCTTGCTAACAGCATGTCCGTCGACTCTCGTGAGCGAAAGGGAAATTAGCGCCGGCGCGCCTGTGCACCTCCGACCAATCAATGCATGTGTATATCGCCTGCCAGCTATCACCTGCCAGATGCACATCACGTGATTGTTCGAGGCTGCGAAGCATCAAACCGTCCACACCGACACTGCCGAAAAATTTTGAGGCAGTAGCGTTAAAGGCACTGTTGTCCACTGAAATCAGCGTGGGCATTGCCGAGGCGTCATGACTGAAAAATCCCCAGCATGGTTCTGGCAGGTGGTAGCTGGCAGGTGGTATGCCTGTGTGCTTAATGGTCATCGGTTTGTGCGACGCCATAGCACCGCATGACATGGCCGACTTGGAAGGAGCTAGTTGGAAGGCCAGTCGGCAGCTGAACGTTGGGATCTCTGAGAACTGAATCCCTCCTTTTAGGGTCCTTGGTTTCAGTGTTAAACGCGCTCTCCATAGCCACACAGGCACGTTTAGTAAGTAACGGTTAAAGTGGAGATTTATTGATTATTTATTTATTTATTTTTATCCTCAAGGCCGGGGGCATCGAAGAGGAGAGTGGATACCAACAGGGAGCTTGTTTACAGGGTGTTTATATTGCTACTCACACCATTCTAGCTAAATCAGTACAAAAGACATGATGATCGATGATGGATGATGGATGCAGTAGGCCCGGGAAGGTAGTTCCAGTTTTTTTCTGTTCGTGGAATGAAAACTATGCTGCCCATTTTGTTTTAAAGGAAGGAATTCCGTCCTTATGGGAATGATCAATTCGGGATGAGATATATGATGAAGGGGGCACAAGATCGCTACGTAGCAGGGGGTTACTGTACATTATTTTGTGAAATTTCGAGGGCGGTGATGAGATTATCCGCGCTGGGATCCCAAATGGACGCAGCATATTCTAATTTACTGCGAACTAACGATTTATAAAGAAGTTTCAGTGAGACAGAAGCAGATGAGAAGTTACGAGGAAGATAGCCAAGGGCGCGATTGGCATTGTTAATTATGGCATTGATATGAACAGACCACGTTAGATCACTTGTTATGTGAATTCCTAGATAGAGGTATGATGTCACCTTTTCGAGTGTCATGTTGTCAAGGTAGTAAGAGACGGGATGGGTCGAAACGCACGAAATGCGTAACGCTTAACATTTAGTGACTTTCAGTTTCATCGACTATGTTTTACACCAATCACAAATTCCATTAACATTTGTTTGCAAGATTTGAGCGTCGTTAGAGTCGTCAATTGCACGGAAAATTACGCAGTCATCTGCAAATAAATGAATGTTAGAAGTTACGCAGACAGGGAGATAATTTATGTATATGAGGAACAAAAGAGGGCCTAAAACGGATCCCTGCGGAACCTCGGAATTAACGACTGACAAAGGCGAATGAAGGTTATTTGCTACTACAAATTGTGTGCGATTTTAAAGAAAATATTCACCTATGCTAATATGCTTGGGGTAATATACAACTTGCTAAATTTATAAAGGAGTAGCTTATGACAAACTTTCTCGAAAGCCATAGCAAAGTCTAAAATATGCAATCCGCGTATGAGCGACGATCAAGAATAGCAGGAAGTTTCTGCGTGAAAGTAAGGGGTTGTGTCTAGCATGAGAATGATTTACAAAAGCCATGTTTGGCGTCATTGAAAAAGGAGATGGAATCCAGAAAATTGACTATATCAGTATACAAGACATGCTTTAAAAGTTTGCACGCAATGCTAGTTAGAGATATCGGGCGGTAATTAAGAGGGGAGTTTCTACTACCTGGCTAGTGCAACGGAACCACCTTCCCAACCGTCCAGTCAGCCTAAGTACAGTCGTCTGGATCGATTGCTGAACTATTTTAGAGATAATGATGGAAGAATAAAGTTTTGTGCTTTTCATGAACTTAGCGTTCATCAAATCAGGGCCGGGGCTTGTAGACAATTTAAGATTGTCTATTAATTTTTCAATACCTTTGGACTCGATGCATGGTTACTGCGTCCATCACTGGAAAACGGCAATGATCAACTGTAAACGCTGTCCTGTGGTGCAGAGCGTGTTATGGTTCCGGGAGCCTGAAGAACAATCCTGGAAGGGATCATACTCCCGTGTTGAAGGCGGCGAACTCTCAGTCTTGCCACCAAGTCACAAGGAGGCGTGGCAGCTGCAGCACATCGCCAACCTGAAGGACTGGAACGTCTACGTGTCATATATGACAAAGGTTGGAGCGGACCAACAACATCTTTCGAGTTATGTATCAAACCCACGAGGTCCAGAAGCACCAACAGCAACGACCTAATAGGGTTTTGCAGCAGCACGGAGCAGCAGCGTCAGTGCTGGATCATTGTACTCAGGCTTGCAAAGTTTGGTAAAAAGCTGCGTGAAAACTACAAAGAGCTTCGGTCCCTCTACTCTGAGCACGCATGGACTCCGGAGCACGGTCGGGATCCATGTCTTCACCCTGGGTTGCTATGGATTTCACGGGGAGCAAAGGGCGTGTCATTGAGGACCCCCGGCAGGCGGAAGCTGTGGCCGCAGCTGAGGCATATGTCTGGAAGCGGAAGTTTCCGTGCTGCCGGTCGGGGCAGGCATCATCAACGGCTGTCCATCAGTCCAGTGGGCCTCCACCCCAGTGGCAGGTGCCTGCGGCCGCAGGAGAGCTGGGCCTGCAGCATATGCAGCCCTGGTTCTACTATGTCCGGTGATCCTACGTCCGGTGATCTTTCGCGTAGCGCGGTGTATTAATTGCCACTTTTTGCTACAGAGTATGCGTGAAACAAAGTAGAGGCACAAATTCAGAAATTAGTGATTAAGCGAGTTGCAGAGTGTGTGAAGGCATCCGATGATCGGCAAGGGGAGCCGCGTCCAGCAGGCATCAACGTGGTCGCTTCATGCACATAAAAGCCCGCACTTACCGGCCCCCTCCCTTCCTTTTATCCGACATAGTGGTGCTATGGCGTTGAAAATTGCTAGTCTCGTGACGTCATATGCGATCTGATTTTAACAATGCTTATAACATAGGTTGATGTGCAGCGTAATAAACCAATCTTTAATTTTCGGGTCGTTGGCCATGCTACGGATCACGATTCCGGGTGGCAACAAAAATTCGCACGTTGCTAGAATGGGGCCGTTCGAACAGACCTTTTTCAACTTCAGATTTGTCGTGGATCAACTTCACGAAATGACAATTTTTTTTTTTCCCTCGGATGCGCTGTGTTAAAGTTTTTAGTACGAATTCACTGCTTCACGATGTCTATAACCAGACTATCAAAATGGACGCGACGAATTCTTCTTTCGTTTCCAGTAAACCAATTACTTATGTAAAAATGTTAAATTGTGGTGATAGCAATTAATAACACATACTAATAAAATAACAATTCATGATAATTAGTGGCACAAAAACATAAAGTAAGAAATAAAATAACAACAAAACTAAATAAATTAAAAATTTTGAAAACGCAGAAATTAAAAGGAACATAAAAATATAACTCTAAATGTCAAACAGTAGACTTACAAAAACGTTGCTGTAGCTCTAATGCTTTCGCATTCTCCCGGTGTAGTATCTGCAGTGACCACTAAATTTTAGTGCGAATGCACTATTTCACGAAGTCTAACAGGGTCTACCGGATGTGCGTGGTTTGACCTTGAGTGTGACCTTGCCAAGCCAAGCAGCAACAGCTCACTCGTCACGTCAGCCCACGCCACGATGGAGAGTGAGCCGGGTCCTTCTTGTCTCGGCCGTTGAAGCGCCTCGGGTCCGGCGGGCTAGGTTGGAACGGGATAGAAGACGGCTCAAACGTGAACACGTTGTTTAATATGTGTATATCCTAGAGCGTAACGAAATTTGTATTTAGTCCAAAAAAAAAAAAGAAATACCTACCAAAAGCTTAATTGAATTAAACCGTGTTTTCGCAAGTGCAACTCGGTTTAACCTTGGATAAAACATTACTAATTTTTTCTTTCTTTTCTAGTTAATTGCTTGCAAAATGTCTACCAAAAAAGCTAGACACTTTCCTTTAAATTTGTAGTACTTTGTCATAACTTATACCGCGGTAGTCCATTAACTAAAAGATTACGGACCCCAATTAATGATGTTGCATCTCCCAAAGTACGCAGATTCGTTTAACGAAGGCCACAGTCTCCAGCATAGTAGTTACTATGTCTTTAAATACAGCTTGCACTAGGTCAGCTCTCGTTCATTTTCCCATTCAGGAACACCAAATACAAGCATGTCACCCTGTCAGCCACTGTCCTCAATATCAAGAAGCTTTCTTTTCTTAGTTCTTGAACGTTTTCCTCTAGCTTTGGAGATGCGCACTGTGTTATAGGGCTCTGACTCCTAATTTCCTTGGTAGTCTCTACGCTCTAAAAAACGCAGGAACCTAATCGGCTCGCCGCTCTCATTTCTGGGCCTGTGATCGTCGCGTCCCGTTTTAAGCAGCAGAGCCTAGGAAGGTGACTGAAATTTTTGTAACTCGTATATGAGGAAAACTACCAGTAATTAAAAAAAAAAAAAAAAGCTATCATGGGACTCCTAAACCTTTATACGATGTGATGCGGAAGCATTAGATGGTTGACCACAGCTGCACCTACCCCAAAGGTCATTCACCATAAAGGACCGATGAACACATTTATGAAAAAGTGGCTGCTGAGAGTGTGATGTTGCATCGTACTTCCTTGACTTACCAAAGAGACCATAAAGCGGCGGCCTAATTATTTCACGAAATCGGTCGCGCCATCTGGCGGGTAAACAAGGAAGGTTGAAGGCATTCGTGCGCGCTGGCCTTGCTTCGCTGCTGTTTCATAGCGTGTGCTTTTTGGGTCGTCTTTTGTATCCAAAAGTGATTTTACGCTTTTCCCCTGCTAGTGGTGTGCCAGTTTGTTGCAGTTGAGAGCGCGATGGCGCAATAGGAAATGCGTAATCACTCGTTACAAAAGTACAGACGAAGAAAAGCGAAACGCAGCTACTGCTGCTTCGAAGGCTTCCACACTCGCCAACTGTGCCAAGTGTGAGGCCGTACAGTTAGTTCTCCATTGAAGCCGTTGGAGACGACATGACTGCGAAAAATGGGATTATCGCAGTACGACAAGCCAAGGTGGGGAACTCCAGTTTGCAAATGAAAATTGATGCAACCAACTTTAAGAAACAGAATGAGGTCCATTATTTTCTTTGGCGTCAACCATATGCAAATTTAGGTCTCACGGTACGGGTAGTTAGCACGAGGCGGTCGATTTAGACGTAACAACTCACTGTTCCGGCAATGCTTCAAGGTAAGTCGGTGGATGAAGTTATAGTTAAAACCGCAGGCATCGCTTTGCCGAAATAACAAGACCTCCTCTGTTCTGTCTCATATGGCGTAATAATCGTTTATTTCACCATGACGACCGAGCCACTTGTAAACGTGTTCGTAGAAATTTGTGAGAAACAGTGCATGTTTGCCAGGAGCCGTTCACCGCTTTGGCCGAATTTGGTTTACCTCGATTTTTTGTGCTCTCTCCGATGGTGCATATATGGTTGACGCCGGCGCACAAGAGCCGACCTGGGTTTGCCGCTGTCAGTCCCGTTTCTTGCGTACTCTCCTCTTATCGATCTTCAATCATGTGATTATTAGCGCATGTTCTTTGCCTAATTCTTAAAAAAATTAATTAAAAAAAAAGCAAGAGACAAAATTCTAGTGCGTATGAAATGCTTGATGCATTTCCCCACCGCAGTGGCTCGGTGGTTAGGTCGCTCGGCACCTGAACCCAAAGTGCCGGGTTGAACACCGGCCTCGGCGATAGTGTTTCGACGGAGGCTAAACGCAAGACGCCTCCGCGGTGTGAAATATGCGGTGGTCGTAATTGTCCCACTCTCTGATATGAGGCGCTCACAGCCTGATGTTCTTTAGGACGCTAGACACCATAAACGAAATCCACTTGTGAACTTAGTAACGATTATAGACAATTTTTATGCACCATGTATCTTCTCCCATTTTAATCGCGCCCATTCGATTGGTTCACAAAACTACAGATTTTGCAGCATATTAAGGGTAACATTCATGTTTTACTCGAGCTAGCACTGTTTTCATGATTTGAAGGTGCGTTTCAAGCACGTTGTGAACGGTAGAAAAAGCCTGACTGGAAAGCATGTAGGCTATGCATAGGGGAGATGAAAAATTCTAAAGAGCTTAGTATTTCAGCCCCGCTATGCCGATGTCTTACCGCCGCATATGTGCAACCTTTGTCAAAAGTTTAGAGCCCAGGAGGTCTACCTATGAGCCATTCTATGTGGCTAGTAATGTATTCCCAAGTTTCTAAACTTGCTGAGGACAAGATTTTTGGTCCTACCCTCTCCTATGGCTAATACTTCCATATTTGTTAAATAAGTCATAATATAAGGTTTAAAAGGAAACCCTCTGTGCTCTAAACTTCTAAGAAAGGCTGTACCTAGGTAGTAACCAAATTGAGCTAAATTCGTCTACCATGTAATAACGGACGTCTTTAACGTGTTTTTGTTCGAACATAGTGTTTTTGTTCGAACATTCAACGGTAAGACTGAATGCTATTAAAGCAGAAATCTGGGCTAGTTGGCACCTCATCTTTGCTTAAGAATACTAGCGCATGCAACTAAGACACAGATATAGAAGAAGAGTTGAGTTAATATTTAGCACTGCTCGTCCTGTCTTCTTCTATATCTGTGTCCTAGTTACATGCAATGGTCTTTTTAATTAACGATAAGACAATTCGGAAAGCGGAATTAAACCATCGGAGCTGCGCTGTTCGCATTTCTTTGTATAGTGGTGGCCCAAAATACTCGTCAAAGACGTCTTCAGACTTCAAACGCCACGTAGTGCGAGCCCGCGACGCCGCGGGTTGCTCGCGCTCACGGCATGATACCTCGTGAAAATAAAATACTTCGCGAAGAGCACTGGCTGTGGAGCGTTGCAGAAGATTGCAACGTCGCTATCACAGCCCGAAGCAATGACCTAAAGAGGCGTTATAGAACGGCGCGACGCCCGGTGTAGAGATAGCGTGATTGGCGGCACCTTCATTGGTGACGCGGACATCAGCTCGCTGGTGGCGCCACTCGAAGATTGTACGTTCCCTACAGATAAACCAGTGAAATCGGAACAAATGCTGGCGGCTGAATTTCATGTCGATACAATTTGTTCATTTATCCTAATGGCGTCGAGAGCTCTGGGAGATTCCGAGCTTTACCGAACTTGAGGCAGCCTGCAAAATTCCACTGCCCTCCTCTTTTGGCCCGCTGAAGGAATGCAATGCAGCAAGCCCGTCGATCAACCAGCCAGCACATGCCGGCGCGAGCCTGCGCGTGCTTACGCCATGCAAAGCGAGAGCAGGCAGAAAACCTAATGCGCGTGCCTTTATTCGATGGGCGCCCATGATCGTTGCTGGCTACCCTTTTTTACGATGCCGTATTCTACGGAAGCCTGCTACGGTGAGACCACGCTATCGGGAGTGGAATCATTACCAAACTGGCGCTGTAAAACCAAATCACGCCACAAGCGGGGCAGAAGCCCCCACACGGAGTGCGAATCAACAGCACAGAAAGGCAGCCAGTGGTCTTTATTGATGACGCTCCAGACCTTTCACCGTTCAGAAACAAAAGTCACTGTGCTTTAACGCTTGCTTCCGAGGATTTCCCGAACTATCGAAGCGGTTTGTCGTGCTCCTCATCCGTCCCTTATTCATTCGGGCTTTCCAGTACACCACCATCGGGAACCTCCACCTCTTTCTGTAGGTTAGCGGCCGTCGGTGAGCAGGCGGCAGCGGACATTGCCCCTCCGCTCGAGGCTGCGCTTCTTATGCCACAGCCTATGGCTGTGCGCCCCACTCGGCGGCGGAAAGCTCCCTCTTCTGTTGACACCAGAGGCCTGAAGACGTTGCTGGTGGAGAGTGCAGCTGTGGTGTAAGGAAGTCGACGTGTCAATGGAGCCACCCGGTCCTGTATCGCGTGCTCCGAAGATCCTCGTGCGTATTCTGCCGGCGGTCGCTTCACTTTGGTGGTGGAGACACTGAGACTGCAGGAATGAACCAGTCCCCGCCACGGAAGTACCCGCTCCTGGATGTCCAGCGCCGAAGGTCCTTGCAGCTGCCTCTTTGGAGAGTTTGCAGGCTCGCTCTCCTGGGAGCCGCCGCCTGTGGTTCGGTTGGTCTGCATCGAGAGCTTTTAGATGATATTACCGTTGAGCGTGAGCGCAAGAGATTCAGCACTCTGCGGAAGCCGATGTTCGAATGCGCGTTTTCTCGGTCCGCGCTATGCGCGTAGCGCTGCGCGTGGCGCTGCGCGTGGCGCTGCGCGTGGCGCTGCGCGTGGTAGGGCGCCCGAGGGCGTAGGCGCGTGAGCTACTCTAGCGTCACCGAAAGCCGACAAAGAATTGAAGTCACCTGCTTAGGCGACCAACATACCTACGAAAAACAAGCTCGACGTTCGAGATCTCCGGCTAGGGAGTCTTCGATTTTGAAAAATCTGAAGCCGTTTACTTAAACCGGCACGGAAAACAGTACCTGATGCCGGTAGGCCATATGGTTTTGGCTCCGTATTACTCGGTGGCCCTTGTTTCTGGCAAAGGAAAACAAAGAAGTCGGGAAGTCCACAGCTATAAATAACACGGATGCAACAAAATTAAGGGCCTTAAACTTCGTCTGAACAGCAGACGAGATATCGCCTTTAACACTGCCTTTCCATTCCACGATATTTTTTTCGTTCGGCTTTTGGAGTAATTAAGGCGCAATATCTGTTTCACTTCATGGAATACCTAAAATACCAATTAAATGCATAGTATTGGAGGCACATATGCTGTCAATTCGAATCCCCTATAGCAGAGTAGCCTCTAACACACGTCGCCTAAATGGAAAGCGAAATGGTATGACTCCACCATGATTGCAGCACGAAGAGAGGTTGCCTCACAAGTTTCTTATGAAATCACGGGAGTATTTTTTCAGGCTTATTTTTTTCTTTCTTTTTTTTTTCTGGCTTAATGCGGTGGCGACGTCTTTCGAATGAAATAACTGTTTAGGCTTCGCGTAAAAGTTTGTGTGCACTTATAAGCTCCGCCTTTGATGGTACGAGGCGACAGCACCCCCCGTGGTCCTCGTATACGCGTGCTATGCCACTCGCTTAATGAATAAACCCTTAGTTAAAGCCTCTATTATTCACGCCTGTGCAGTCGTAAGATACAATTACATAAAAAACCATCCAAAAAAGATACAACGCCCCTTAACCATGCCGTACGAGAGGCCTGCGTAATTTTTCTCGTATGCTGTGAATAAAATAATTATGTAAGGCAACTGCCGTGATTTACTTTTCCCCGAATATCTAAGTTTGTATTGCTTGCACTTTGTAGCCAATAAGAGATCGCGAGCATTTTCTTTTTTTAATGTATGCCATTTATATTCTCCACCTATCAACGCGCAGGGGAAGGGCGCCCTTTCAACGTTCTTCCCGTTGTGCAACGGTCATGCGGCGTCGACAGCTACCGCAACAAAACAGACACTCTGCCATTGGCGAGTCATTTGCAACGACGACCGAGCGGCCAGAGACAGCAAGGGCGAAGGCGTGAGAAACTACGTAGCCACGTCAGGAAGGTATTGGAATACCTTTATGGGGAGCACTTGAAGCAAACATAGCTGTTTCTAAATGAGTATTGCGCCAAAAAAAAAAATGGAATATAATGAGGATCAGGCCGCACATACACGCCTAAGCGTTACTATTTTATAGAACATGATTCACGATTATGTTGTGGCTTTATGTAAACAAATGAAAGATACATTAACGCTCGCTTCTGAATAATATATTGTGCCGTGTAAATTTTCTTTCATGTGACTCAGACCCCGCGAGATATACAGTAGCCGCCGACTTTTCTTTCAGGGGTTGTGTCCAGAGCCCCGCCACCTCCGAGATGAATGCTCGTGATTTATCGAGGACACCGGGCTTCAAATGAGGGGTGCAATGCACCCGGTGTGTTCAATTGTCATCTCATTCTCCCGTGCATGAAAGGGGCTACTCATGTTCACAAGCCCCTTACAACTCGACCGTGAAGTGTGGCTCGTGATCACAACCCGCCTCCTGACATGTCCTGCGACTCTCGTGAGCGAAAGGGAAATGAGTGCCGGAGTGCCAGTGCACCTCCGTCCAAGCAGTGTCTGTGTATATCGCCTGCTAACTACCACCTGGAAGATGTACACTCGCGATTGTTCGAGGCTGCGAGGCTTGAAATCGTCCACACCGACACCGCCGAAAAAATTTTGAGCATTAAAGATCCTTTTTTAGGTGAAAATCAGCGTCGGCATTGCCGAGGCGTTGTGACTGAAAAATAACCAGCATGGTTCCTACAGGTGGTAAGTGGCAGGTGGCATGACTGTGCGTTTAATGGTCATCGGTTCGTGCGACGCCATAACACCTCATGATATGACCGAGTTTGAAGGCGCTAGTTGGCAGGAGAGTCGGCAGCAGAAGCTTGTAATCTCTGAGAACCGAATATCTCCGTTTAGGGCCCTTCGTTCCAGTGTTTGACACGTGTCCATATACCACACAGGCACTTTTAGTAAGGAACGGTTAAAGCGCAGAATTATACCTATGTCCGGTAATCTTTCGCGTAGCGTGGTGTATTAATTGCCACTTTTTGCTACAGAGTATGTGTGAAATACTGTAGAGGGATAAATTCATAATTTAGTGATTAAGCTAGTTGCAATGTGTGTGAATGAGCGCGAAGATCCGCAAGAGAAGCCGTGGGCAGCAAGTGTTAACGTGATCGCTTCATGCACATAAAGACCCTACCTTTTTTCAGACTTGGAGGTACTAACGCTCTCGCGATGAAAAGTGCGAGTATCGTGAAGTCCTATGCAATCTGATTCCAACAATGCTTACAAATTAGATTTATGTGCAACGAAATAAATCAATCGGGTGTTGGCCTTGCTAACGGTCACAATGCCGAGTGGCAACAGAAATTCGCGCGTTGCTAGTTTGGGGCCGCTGGAACAGTCTTTTTTTCAACTCTGGTTTCTCGTGTATCAACTACGCGAAATGAAGTTTTTTTTTTTTTTTTTTCTTTCGGCCGCGCTGTGCCAAAGCTTTTAAGTACGAATGCAGTGCTTCACGAGGTCTAACCAGGCCTTCAGGATGGGCGCGAAGAGTACTACGCCTTCCGTTTCCTGTAAACGAAATACTAATGTAAAGAGTTATGGTAGTAATTAATAACAAATACTAATAAAGCAGTAATGCATGATAATTAGTAAATAAAAGAATAAGGTAAGATCTAAAATAACATGAAAATAAATTAAATAACAAAAAGTCAAAACAGAGAAGTAAAAATTAAAATAAAAATACGACACTAAAACGTTAAAAAGTGAAATTACAAAAGCATCGCAGTATAGCGCTAATGCTTTCGCATACTCAAAATGTAGTTTCTGCAGTGACCTCTAAATTTTAGCGCGAATGCACTATTTCACGAGGTCTAACAGAGCCTACCGGGTGTGCGTAATTTGATCTTGAGTGTGACCTTGCTCAACCCGGCTGCAACAGCTCACTACGGCACGTCACACCACGCCCGAATGGAGAGTGAGCCGGCTTCTTCTATGTCTCGGCGGTAGAATCACGCCGTTTCCAGCGGGCTGAGCTGGAACGGGAGGAAGGAGGAGGAGGAAAAAACTTTATTTGCAGAAGAATTCGAGGCACGCAGGCCTCCTGGGTCTCCGCACGACCCCACTCACGATCTAAACGTTCATATTATGTTTATCCATGACGTATGCGGCCCGGCTGACGACGATCTTCTGCCTGGCCGGGTCCGCTGATCGCAGTGAGGTCTCCGAAGACGCAGTAAACGTGAACGCGTTGCCTAATGCGTGTAAATCCTACTTCGTAACCAAATCTAGACTTAGTGAAAAAAAAAAAATACTTACCAACAGCTGAATTGAATATAAACCGTGCTTTCGCAAGTCTAACTCGGTTTAATCTTAGTTTAAACGCTTTAAATTTTTTCTTTCTTGTCTTGTTAATTGGTTCCCAAATGTCCACCGCAAAAGCAATTACTTTTCCTTTCAGATTGTAGTACTTTGTGATGTCTACCGCGGCAATCCATTAACACGATTACGGACCGCAGTTAAGAATGTTGTCTCTTCCAAAGTCTCCAGATTTGCTTAACAAAAGCCACAGTTTTCCAGCATAGCAGTTACTATGTCTTTACATACAGCTTGCACTAGGTCCGCTCGCGTTTCATTTTCCCGTCCAGGAGCATCAAATACGAACATGTTACGCAGTCCGATACGGTCTTCAGTATCAACAAGCTGTCTTTTTTAGTCCTTAAACTTTTTCCTTGAGCTTTGGTGATGCGCACTGTGTGTAATGACTCTGACTCCTAATGGCTTTGTGATCTCCACGCTCTAAAAAACACGGGAACTTAACCGACTCGCCTCTCTCGTTCCTGGGCCTGTGATCGTCGCATCACCTTTTCAGCAGCAGAGCCTACGAAGGGTGATTGAAATTTTTGTAAATCGTATATAAGAAAAATTATCACTGATAAAAAAAAAAAAAGTCTTGGGACTCCTAAACACTTATACGATGTGATGAGAAAGCATGAATCAAGGCCGAAAGCTGGGCTAGTTGGTGCGTCATAGACTACTGGATGTAACTGGAACACAGACATAAAAGAAGAGTTGAGTTAATGTTTAGCGCTCGTCCTGTCTTCTATGTCTGTGTCCTAGTTATATGCACTAGTCTTTTTAAATAACGGTAAGACATTCGGAAAGGGAAATAAACCGTTGGCGCAGCGCTGTTCGCATTTCTTTGTATGGCTATAGGGCCTAAAATATTTCTAGCACTATACAAAAGAAACAAAAACCGCGGTTTAGCTACGGTTAAGCCTAGTGGTTTAGCGAAAGCTGCGGCCCCCTGTCTACGCTAAGGTTCAGCTTATAGTGGAGCACACAGGTTTGGCAACGGCTTAAAGTTTATTCATTCCCAAGAAGACGCTTCGATGATCAGTAAAGTAGTGAGACTTGGTTTCCACCCGTTCAATTACTTGGTTTGAATCTGCAGAGCTTAACTGTAGTGGCTACTTCCCCACTGCATTGTAGTGACTGGTTGCTCCTTGCACAACTCCAGTTGAAACCACTGTTCAGCACCCTCGATGAATGCAGGATCACGCCCGAGGTCTTTAATAAAGTCACTCGTAAGGAGAACCAGCTCCCGGTTGGCACGGCTAGGCAACCCGCTAGTCACTACGACTATAAGACAGTCTCGGCACTCGCCGGTGGAGACACTTATACACACCGGTTACAATAACACCACGTTCACGAAGTTTAACACACAAAGTTTCACCGCTGCTGCGGGGATGTGTCGAACGGCATGACGATTTTAGTTCGCATAAATGCAAACTCCAGCGTTTCGCTCCTGTTCCTGTTCCGGTCGTCTGGAAGCGGTGACAAGTTTAAACCCGGAAATCAAAGGAGCTGTCTTTTCGGCCCGGCGCTTCCTTTTGTTTTCATTCCGCTGTGCACCAGTGGCTTCGGACTGGGCCGCAGCACTCGACTACCCCGTCTCCTGTCATTCTTCTTCTTCTTCTTCTTCTTCTCGGCATACGGCACACGGTACCACGCCGACGGCTTGAAAACCTAGCGCAGTGTAGCTTTCGCTACAAAGAGCGCTCATTTCTAAGGCATCAAACTCGTTATGCATTTCCAGAAAGCAGCGTCCTTTCCGCAGCAGTGTTGGCACAAACTATTCGTCGAGGACGTCCTCAAACTTCAAACGCCACGTACTGCGAACCTGCGACGCCGCGTATAGCTCGCGTTCTCTGGAAGTTGCTGCAGTCAAATCAAAAGACGTTCCGAACAACACTTGCCGTGCACCGCTGAAGAGGATTATAACGTCGCTAGCACAGCACGAATCAACGACCAAAAGAAGCTCTAGAACGACGCCCACGCCGATGGAGAGCCTGCGTGATTGGCGGCACCTTCAGTGGTGACGCGGATGTCAGGGCGCTAGTAGCGCCTCGCGACGATTGCACATTCCCTACAGATAAACCAGTGAAATAATAAGAAATGCTGACGGCCGAATTTTGTGTGTCGATACAAATTGTTCATTTATCTGACCTGCATGTCCAGAGCTCTGGGAGATTCTGAGCTTTACCGAACTTGAGGCAGCCAGCAAAGCTCCAATGCCATCCTCTTTTAGCCCGCAAAAGGAATGCAATGCAGCAAGCCTGTCGATCAACCAGCCAGCACATGCCGGCGCTAGCCTGCGCGTGCTTACGCCATGCAAAGCGAGAGCAGGCAGACCACCTATAATGCGCGTGCTTCTATTCTATGGGCGCCCGTGATCGTTGCTGGCTACCCTTTTTTACGATGCCGTATTCTACGGAAGCCGGCTACGGTGAAACCACGCTCTCGGGAGTGGAATCATTACCAAACTGGCGCTGTAAAACCAAAGCACGCCACCAGCGGGGCAGAAGCCCCCTCACGGGGTGCACATCAACAATACAGAAAGGCAGCCAGAAGTCTTTATTGACAATACCAGACTTTTCACCGTTCAGAAACAAAAGACACTGTGCCTTAAACCTTGTTTCAGTTCATTGGACGACGTTGCGGACTGGCTTAGTCGTGCTCTTCATCCCTGTCCTATTCATCGGAGCACTCCGTCGTAGTCTTCATCGGAGTGTCCCGCTTCGAATTTTTCAAAGGACTGTTCTGCACCACCACTGGGAACTTTCTCCTCTCCACTTGGGATAGCGTTAGTCTGGAAATTAGCGGCCACCGAGGGAGAGGCGGCCGCGCGCATTACCCTGCCGATCGAAGCTGCGCTTCGTATCCCAAGTCCTATAGCAGTGCGTTCCACTCGGCAGCGGTAAGTTACCTCTTCTGGGGCGACTGAAGGCTTGGTGACATCTGTGGTGGAGAGTGCAGAGGTTGTGACAGGAAGCCGACGTCTACATGGAGCCACCCGCTCCTGGATTGCGTGCTCCGAAGATCCTTGTGTGGATGCTGGCGCAGGTCTCCTAACCTTCGTGGTCGACACTGCGGAACATTGTGGTAACGCCGTGGGCATCGCCGGCCGACTTTCATGGCCGCTTGGCATTCTGTTGGTCTGCATCTGGTGGCTTTCGGATGACTGCCCTTTCGAACGTGAGCCTCGGAGATTGCACGCGGCAAGAAGCTATTGGAATGCGCTTCTCTTGGGTCCGTGCTATGCGCGTGGCACTGCGCGTGATAGGGCGCCCGAGAGCGAAGGCGCGTGGGAGCTACCGGAGCGCCGTCTAAAGCCGACAAAGAATTGAAGTTACCTGCCTCGGCGAGCAACAAGCGAGAAACACGCTGGATGCTTGAGATCTCCGACGAGAAATTCTTCCCCATTGAAAAATTTGTTAGGAAAGGTATAGGAGCAGTTTGGCTAAACCGGTACGAAAAATCAAACCGAATGTAGCTGTCATATGGGATGACTGCGTATTACTCTGCGGCCCTTGTTTCTGGGAAAGAAAGATAAATTCAAAAAGGTTGAGAGTTGTGAAGTAACACTATAAGGCCTATAATATATATATTATTGGCTTAGAATGTAGCACATAGGATATGCTATGATATATAGTGCCAGTATATTCTAGGTGTAGGGGCCTTTATTCACTCGACGCAGATGGATCCAGCTGCTTGGGATGAACTCGCAGCGAGGCATCAGGCGTAGGGAATCATAAAGACAACGACCAACTTCTTCGTTCTCGAGCGCGCCAGCACGCGACGCATGTCAGTGGCTATAACGACGAAGATTACCACACTATATAGGTTATATATTCATACGTATACATAAATGAAGATTCGTAAGCTTAGCCTGAATTACAGACACGGTAGCGTTTTTAATATATACCGCCTTTTCCTTCCGCTGTTTTTCTTAGTTCGTTAGATTATTTTGGGAAAGGAAGGCGCAGTACCTGTTTCGCTTTTAGGTTTAGAACTAAACTCCACGCATAGAATTGGGGGCGCATATGCTCTCGGTTCGAATCGTTATCGCAAGCTATAACCTCCCAGTGGCAGATATCGGATAAATGGAAAGCGAAATGGAATCACTCCACCCTCAACCGTGCACAAAGAGAAGCTGTTGCAGATTTTTCTCAGAAAAATCACATGCATATTCCTTTCGACTATTAGTAAATTTAATTCTTGGTTATGGCGACGGCAATAAAGACGCCTTTCTACCGAATGAACTATATAGGCGTCGCGTAAAAGTTTGGGTGCAGTTAAACTCCGCCTTTAATGGTGCAAGGCGACAGCATTACTGACTCGGTTTTTCGACCCGCTGTTACGACCGTGCATCCGCATTTGCGCGCTCTATTGTTCGCCTGTGGGCATGGATAAGTGTTGTGGATATGTGGTGATGGTCCAATGGCTCTAAGTGAACCTGTTTCCAGGAATCCTGTTTTGTAAGCCTGTTTTGCTTTGTGGAGGCCTGCAAATGCCAAATTGACCCTGTCAAGAGAACGTCTGGAAAAACACAAAGAAACGTCCCCCTGCGGGAAATGCAGGAAGTGCTTTCTTTCTTTTGTTCACCCTTACAGTCGAGAAACCCTATCGTCCAGTGAGGAATGTCTACTTTCCAAAGGAGACGACAGAGTGACATGTCCGCTGACGTGCAGGACAAGAAAGGAGCATGACGCATACAGCCATTAAGTGATTTCCCAGAAATGCAGGAAAGATTTGCAATTGTCGAAAACGGACAATGCTGGGAGCGTATGCGGCGCCCACGTGCACTTGGGTTTCTGAGAAGTAAACCCACTTGTCAGAACCAGCCTGTGGTTTCTTTGCTGAAGAATAGAAATGTACCTCCTCTCCTCGCCGTTCCCAAGCTTTTCCCGCCAACAAGTGATCACGCCCAACGAATTAATGCCGGACCAGTCAGTGCTTCAGACCATCAGTGCAGTGATGTGTTCGATTGGATGCCGATATCTGAGGGGCGTGCCCTGGATTTGGTTGGTCAGCATCTTCAGAGGGGGGGCTGGACATAGGGGGTTTTAAGGGCAGTGCAGAGCCCGAAAAAGGCTCTGAGCCCTGGGTAAACGGCTCATCCAGTCGCTTCTCGCTATGAACTCTTAACGCTTGCCATTTTGCTGATGTACCCTTCTTTTTCGTGTAAATATTGTAAATAAGTTTTCTCAAAGTGCCATTAAACCTGCTTGTACATATTTCGCCAACTTCGAAGATTCAATCCTACTTCAACCCCGAGTCTCTGCACGCTACCAAGTGAAGGCCGGGTCGACATAGCCCCAGCGTCACGACAACTGGTGACCAGCGTTGGGATCTGAATCTACAAGCCACAACATCTGATGACTGGAGGTGGGATCTGGATCTACAAGCTACAACATCTGGTGATTCGAGGTGGATCAGAATCTACAAGCCACATCTTGTGATCGGAGGTGGCATCTCAAGCAACAAGCAGGCGCAACAATCGGCCAACAAGAGAGCAGCTCGGAACATCGATCGCATGTGTGGGTGAGTGCTTGGCTTTTCTTCTGATGTGGACCAGGTTCTAGAACAGGGTTAGATTTTAGAACTGGTAAAAAGTGTTGAAACGCCTTTAGGTTTGGTAGTTTGCACTGTTGTTTTGGAAGTAGCCGACACTCGGAGCGATCATGGACCTACAAAAGCTGCAGAAACCGGAACTGTTGCAATTGTGTGAGGAATTGGGAATTGATACAAGAGGTTTGGCACGAAAACCTTTGATTATAAAGGCAATCACAGATTTGGGAGCCGATGATGAGGAGCTCAGTGAAGCATGGAACCTCATCGCCCAAAAAAAGGAGGAGCAGCTCAGACAGCAGAAAGAGCGGGAAAAAGAGGAAAAGAGGCGTGAGCGTGAACTTGAGAGGGAAAAAGAGGAAAGGGAGCGCGAACGTCAGAGGGAAAAAGAGGAAAGGGAGCGCGAACGTCAGAGGGAAAAAGAGGAAAGGGAGCGCGAACGTCAGAGGGAAAAAGAGGAAAGGGAGCGTGAACTTGAGAGGGAAAAAGAGGAAAGGGAGCACGAACGTGAGAAGCTTGAAAGAGAAGCAAAAAAGCTGGACCAAGAAATTGAGCTCCGGAAATTAGAACTAGAGTTGAGCAAGAGGTCGGGCGATTGTCCCCAGCTAGCGGTACCTCGTCTCAACAAGGAGGCAGATTTCAAGATGTCAAAGTACATGCAGCCATATGTGATATCAGGGGATATCGGTCTGTATCTGGCTAACTTTGAGCGAACCTGCGAAAAACTGTCCTTCCAGCGAGACACTTGGTCTCAGAGATTATTGACGGTTCTGCCCAGCGAGGCAGCGGAGGTTGTCGCGCGGCTAAGCAAGGAGGACGCGGACAACTACGAGAAGGTCAAATCTTGCCTTCTGAGAAAGTATAGGCTTAGCGCCGAGGCGTTCAGACAACGTTTTCGGAACGCTACTAAGTCCAGGGACGAGAGTTACCCTGAATTCCTGTACAATTTAAGAGTAAATTTGGGCGAGTGGCTAAAGAGCACAGATTCCTACAGTGATAGGGACGCTGTAGTCGAGCGAATTCTTTTGGAGCAGTTTTATAACTGCCTCCCAGAAAAAGAAAGAAATTGGTTACAGGACAGAGGCGAAATTAAGTCGGCAACTGAAGCTGCCGAACTTATTGAGGAGTATGCTTCGCGCCGACAATTCAGCAACCCAGCAGTGGATAGGCCCCGCAATCCCAAGTTCAGTGTGAAAAACCGTCAGGAAAGGCACTTTGCTAGAGTTGGAAACGAAGAAATGAAGGTTTCTTCAGGCAAATTCCCTAGAAAGGACGGCAGTGAGAAAAGTGGGGAAGTGACCAAATTGCAGAACACAAAGAATAAGCTTGAGGCTAGGAAGCCGCTCACATGCTTTAGGTGTAATGAGCAGGGTCACATTGCCGTCAACTGCCGGAAAGAAAAGATTGCTTTCTCGTATGTCAGGGACTGCGATGAAAATATGCAGCTTTTAGAACCCTACCTGCATGACCTAGTAGTCAACGGGAAGCCTTGCAAGGTACTGCGCGATTCGGCCGCAACGATGGATGTTGTCCATCCGGCGTATGTATCGCCTTCCGACTATACAGGACAGTGTGCATGGATCCGACAGGTAGTTGAGGAACAGAGTGTGTGCTTGTCGATCGCGAACGTGGTCATCGAGGGCCCTTTCGGCGAATTAACAACCGAGGCTGCCGTTTCAGGAAAGCTTCCTAAGTGCTATCCGTATTTGTTCTCCAACAAATCGGACATGCTACTGCGAAAGAGGGGCATCCTGTTCGGAGACAGAGTTGTGCAAGCCTTAACACGTTCAAGGGCGCGAGAACTAGCTACACTGCTCATACCAGAAAATTCCACAGCGGAAGAAACGGCAGTTAAAACAGTGGTCGATGTGGAAGATAGCAGGTCAGAAAACTTTGAGAGCGAGGCATCTCAGATATGTCAACTTGAAAGTGAGCTTGATGAGACGCGGAATGAGGACGTTCTTGAGAGTAACCTCTTGCCGCCAGTGTCTAGTAATCTCACGAGACTTTTAAGTGGAACCCGAGAGGACTTAGCTATGGAGCAAGCCAATGATCCCAAGAATAAGCTCGAAGTACAGTGGGAAGGACCTGCTAAAGTCGTTGCAGAGCTTTCTGACACTAACTACGCAGTGAAAATCCCCGATAGGCGTAAAGCAGGGCGCATTTATCATTGCAATCTTATGAAGCCTTATGAGCAGAGGGAAACCATGGTAAATCTAACGTTAAACCTTCCTGAGGAGATTGGGGATAACTTGATTTGCCTCAGCGGAAAAGGAAGCAACGCTCAGGAGCTTCTCAGAAAGACGGAGCAGAGAGGAGAACTAAAGAAATCCCAGCTCTCCGATCTGGGCGAAATAATAACAGAGTTTGAGGCCTGTTTCGTGGACAGGCCAGGCAGGACTGATTTGACTGAGCACGATATTGAGCTGACTTCAGACGTGCCAGTGCGATCAAGGTGCTACCGATTCTCTCCAAGGCAAAGAGAAATTCTGGATAGGGAAGTAACTCGCATGCTGGAATTGGGAGTAATAAAACCCTCGGAAAGCGATTATGCTTCGCCTATGATCTTAGTAGAAGCTCCAGGTAAAGACCCTAGGCCTGTGGTAGACTACCGAAAGCTAAATTCTCTCACCAGGGATCAAGTGTATCCTATTCCGAATATTGAGGAGAGAGTAGAACAGGTCAGTAGAGCGGCATATGTGACTACGCTGGACCTTACTCGAGGATACTGGCAAGTACCACTCACTGAACGCGCCAGCAGATACGCGGCTTTCGTCACTCCGACGGGCAGCTACCAGCCAACAATGATGAGTTTCGGGCTCAAAAATGCTCCATTTTGTTTTTCCCGACTCATGGATAGGGTTTTAAAGGGGTGTGAAACATTCGCGGTGCCTTGTTTAGACGACATTGCGGTTTTTTCCGACTCATGGGCGAACCATATGGTACATCTAAGAGCTGTACTGAGCCTTTTGCGTCAAGCTGGACTAACCGTAAAGGCCGAGAAATGTTGCCTGGCAAGGGCGACCGTGGACTACTTGGGTCACAATGTAGGTCAGGGTTTCAGGAAACCCAGCGAGATTAAGATTTCTACGGTAGCAGACTATCCGCGGCCGAGCACGAAGACGGAAATTCGAGCATTCCTAGGTCTGACTGGGTACTACAATCACTACATCCCTAACTATTCAGCTTTGGCTAGCCCTCTGACCGACGCTCTCCGCAAGACAGAACCGACAAATGTAGTCTGGGACGAACAAAAGGAAGCCTCCTTCGTAAACCTGAAGGCTGTGCTGATTAGCCGTCCGGTATTGCGAGCTCCAGACTATGACCGAGAATTCACGGTCCAATGTGATGCCAGTGATCGAGGGTTAGGTGCTGTTCTCTGCCAGAGAGATGACGACGGTAATGAGCACCCCGTGCTCTACCTGAGCAGAAAACTGAGTTCTAGAGAGAGAGCTTATTGCGCGTCAGAGAAAGAGTGCGCTTGCATTGTATGGGCCATTCAAAAATTGCAGTGCTATCTTGGAGGGGCCAAATTCACCGTAGAGACGGACCATTGTCCCCTGGCTTGGCTGCAAACTGCGACATCGAAGAACAGTCGCCTTCTTAGGTGGAGCTTGATTTTACAGCAGTACAATTTTGAAATAAGATACAAAAAGGGGAAGTTAAATGGGAATGCGGACGCGCTTAGCCGCTCTTTCTAAGCGGTCCGAGATGTTCCTCACCATGTATCCAAATTGATAATCAGGTTTTTTTTTTTTCGTGCGCTAGTATATGTGTGACTATGTAAAGCAGCACGTTTGGTTTTCTAGGCATACGTGGGTCCTGAACGTCTTGAGAGTGGGCTTTTCTCGAACAACAATGGCAGTTTTCTTTTAACCTGGTCTCTTCAGACGGGAGCCGAGTGCTTGTTTAGACATGTGGTTGAGTTTCAGACAGCTCGAGCAATTTGGCCTACAACAATCAAGACAACGCGACAAGCAACAGCGAGCTTCAAGCGTTCACGTGCAGGCCATTAAGTCGTCTCTTCATGCAGCAGCGGCGACTGCTGCCCTCCGTGACTCTTCTGGCGGGGGAGGAGGCTGTTACGACCGTGCATCCGCATTTGCGCGCTCTATTGTTCGCCTGTGGGCATGGATAAGTGTTGTGGATATGTGGTGATGGTCCAATGGCTCTAAGTGAGCCTGTTTCCAGGAATCCTGTTTTGTAAGCCTGTTTTGCTTTGTGGAGGCCTGCAAATGCCAAATTGACCCTGTCAAGAGAACGTCTGGAAAAACACAAAGAAACGTCCCCCTGCGGGAAATGCAGGAAGTGCTTTCTTTCTTTTGTTCACCCTTCCAGTCGAGAAACCCTATCGTCCAGTGAGGAATGTCTACTTTCCAAAGGAGACGACAGAGTGACATGTCCGCTGACGTGCAGGACAAGAAAGGAGCATGACGCATACAGCCATTAAGTGATTTCCCAGAAATGCAGGAAAGATTTGCAATTGTCGAAAACGGACAATGCTGGGAGCGTATGCGGCGCCCACGTGCACTTGGGTTTCTGAGAAGTAAACCCACTTGTCAGAACCAGCCTGTGGTTTCTTTGCTGAAGAATAGAAATGTACCTCCTCTCCTCGCCGTTCCCAAGCTTTTCCCGCCAACAAGTGATCACGCCCAACGAATTAATGCCGGACCAGTCAGTGCTTCAGACCATCAGTGCAGTGATGTGTTCGATTGGATGCCGATATCTGAGGGGCGTGCCCTGGATTTGGTTGGTCAGCATCTTCAGAGGGGGGGCTGGACATAGGGGGTTTTAAGGGCAGTGCAGAGCCCGAAAAAGGCTCTGAGCCCTGGGTAAACGGCTCATCCAGTCGCTTCTCGCTATGAACTCTTAACGCTTGCCATTTTGCTGATGTACCCTTCTTTTTCGTGTAAATATTGTAAATAAGTTTTCTCAAAGTGCCATTAAACCTGCTTGTACATATTTCGCCAACTTCGAAGATTCAATCCTACTTCAACCCCGAGTCTCTGCACGCTACCAAGTGAAGGCCGGGTCGACATAGCCCCAGCGTCACGACACCGCCTTGTAGAACCTTGTTGGTGCACTCTGCTGCTCGCCTAATGCCTAATCCCTATAGTTAGTTCCTCAATTGTGTAATGCATCTACACTCGCAAGCTACCACATCGCATAAAAGATCGCCATGAAATAGATATAACGCCTCTCTCTTTCATCATGCCGTACAACAGGCCTGCGGGTTTTTTTAAATAACTTTTTACTAAATTAAATAACTAATTGGGGCAACTGGACAGATGTAATTTTTATCCAAATATCCAGGTTGGTATTGTCTGCACTTTGTAGCCGGCAGATATCGAATGATTTTTTTTTATATCTTGACATTTATATCCTCAGCCCATTAAAGCACCACGGAAAGGCGTCCAGCCAACGTTCTTCCCTAGCTCCAACGGTCATGCGGCGTCTACAGCCGCCGCAGCAACGAGACACTGTGTCATCGTCGAGGCCTACGCAACGATGGGCGAGCGGCCAGCGACAATGAAGGCATTGGCGCGAGAGATCACTTGGCCATGTCAGGAATGAAGTGGAGCAAACATAGCCGTTTCTACACGAACAGGAGGAGGGGGAGGAGGAGGAAACAACTTCATTTAACGCACTATTCAGCGTCGAGAATGTCCTGGGCCAGGGTCACCAAGGCCAATTGGTCTTTCAGCTGGTCAGAGGCTAACCAAGCCCGCCACTTTGGGGGAGGAGGGTGTGGAAAGTGAGGTGACTGAATTCAGGGCAGGAAAACATGCAGTGTTTTAAGTTTACATAGGGTTGAGGACACATGCGGGAAAATACGCGTGCTATGCTACTCGCTTAATGAATGAACCCTTAGTTAAAGCCTCTATTACTGACTCCTGTGCTGTCGTAAGCTACCATTACATAAAAAAATCATCTAAAATAGAATTAACGCCCCTTTTTAACCATGCCGCATGAGAGGCCTGCGTAATTTTTCGCGTATGTTGTCAATAAAATAATTATGTAAGGCAAATGTCACGATTTACTTTTCCCCAAATATCTAAGTTCGTATTGCATTCGCCTTGTAGCCAATAACAGATCGCGAGTATTTTTTTTTTTAATGTATGACATTTATATTCTTCTCCTATTTACGCGCAGGGGAAGGGCGCCCTGACAACGTTCTTACCTTGGTGCAACGGTCATGCGGCGTCGACAGCCACCGCAACAAAACAGACACTCTGCCATTGGCGAGTCATTTGCAACGACGACCGAGCGGCCAGAGACAGCAAGGGCGAAGGCGTGAGAAACTACGTGGCCACGTTAGGACGGTATTGGAACACCTGTATGGAGAGTACTTGAAGCAAACATAGCTGTTTATAAACGAACATGGCGTCAAAAAAAAAAAAAAAAAAAAAACTCACAAAATATAATGAGGATCATGCGGCACATATACGCGTAAGCGTTACTATTTTATACAACATGATACACGGTTATGTTGTCGCTTTATGTAAACGAATGAAAGATACATTATTGCTCGCTTTTAAGTACTATATTGTGCCGCGTAAATTTCCTTTCGGGTGACTCAGACCACGCGAGATATACAGTAGCCGCCGACTTTTCTTTCAGGGGTTGTGTCCAGAGCCCCACCACCTCCGAGATGAATGTTTGTGATCTATCGAAGACGCCGGGCTTCAAACGAGGGATGGAAGGCTCCCGGTGTGTTCGATTTTCATCTCATTCTTCTATGCATGAAAGGGGCTACTTTTGTTCACAGTCTCTTACACCTCGATCACGCCGTGGGGCTCGTGATCACAACCCGCTTGCTAACAGCATGTCCGTCGACTCTCGTGAGCGAAAGGGAAATTAGCGCCGGCGTGCCTGTGCACCTCCGACCAATCAATGCATGTGTATATCGCCTGCCAGCTACCACCTGCCAGATGCACATCACGTGATTGTTCGAGGCTGCGAAGCATCAAACCACCTACACCGACACTGCCGAAAAATTTTGAGGCAGTAGCGTTAAAGGCACTGTTGTCCACTGAAATCAGCGTAGGCATTGCCGAGGCGTCATGACTGAAAAATCCCCAGCATGGTTCTGGTAGGCGGTAGCTGGCAGGTGGCATGCCTGTGTGCTTAATGGTCATCGGTTTGTGCGACGCCATAGCACCGCATGACATGGCCGACTTGGAAGGCGCTAGTTGGAAGGCCAGTCGGCAGCTGAACGTTGGGATCTCTGAGAACTGAATCCCTCCCTTTAGGGTCCTTGGTTTCAGTGTTAAACGCGCTCTCCATAGCCACACAGGCACGTTTAAGAAGTAACGGTTAAAGTGGAGATTTATTGATTATTTATTTATTTATTTTTATCCTCAAGGTCGGGGGCATCGAAGAGGAGAGTGGATACCAACAGGGAGCTTGTTTACAGGGTGTTTATATTGCTACTCATACCATTCTAGCTAAATCAGTACAAAAGACATGATGATCGATGATGGATGATGGATGCAGTAGGCCCGGGAAGGTGGTTCCAGTTTTTTTCTGTTCGTGGAATGAAAAACTATGCTGCCCATTTTGTTTTAAAGGAAGGAATTCCGTCCTTATGGGAATGATCAATTCGGGATGAGATATATGATGTAGGGGGCACAAGATCGCTACGTAGCAGGGGGTTACTGTACATTATTTTGTGAAATTTCGAGGGCGGTGATGAGATTATCCGCGCTGGGATCCCAAATGGACGCAGCATATTCTAATTTACTGCGAACTAACGATTTATAAAGAAGTTTCAGTGAGACAGAAGCAGATGAGAAGTTACGACGAAGATAGCCAAGGGCGCGATTGGCATTGTTAATTATGACATTGACATGAACAGACCACGTTAGATCACTTGTTCTGTGAATTCCTAGGTAGCGGTATGATGTCACCTTTTCGAGTGCCATGTTGTCAAGGTAGTAAGAGACGGGATGGGTCGAAACGCACGAAATGCGTAACCCTTAACATTTAGTGACTTTCAGTTTCATCGACTATGTTTTACACCAGTCACAAATTCCATTAACATTTGTTCGCAAGATTTGAGCGTCGTTAGAGTCGTCAATTGCACGGAAAATTACGCAGTCATCTGCAAATAAATGAATGTTAGAAGTTACGCAGATAGGGAGATAATTTATGTATATGAGGAACAAAAGAGGGCCTAAAACGGATCCCTGCGGAACCTCGGAATGAACGACTGACAAAGGCGAATGAAGGTTATTTGCTACTACAAATTGTGTGCGATTTTAAAGAAAATATTCACCTATGCTTGGGGTAATATACAGCTTGCTAAATTTATAAAGGAGTAGCTTATGACAAACTTTCTCGAAAGCCATAGCAAAGTCTAAAATATGCAATCCGCGTATGAGCGACGATCAAGAATAGCAGGAAGTTTTTGCGTGAAAGTAAGGGGTTGTGTCTAGCATGAGAATGATTTACAAAAGCCATGTTTGGCGTCATTGAAAAAGGAGATGGAATCCAGAAAATTGGCTATATCAGTATACAAGACATGCTTTAAAAGTTTGCACGCAATGCTAGTTAGAGATATCGGGCGATAATTAAGAGGGGAGTTTCTACTACCTGGCTAGTGCAACGGAACCACCTTCCCAACCGTCCAGTCAGCCTAAGTACAGTCGTCTGGATCGATTGCTGAACTATTTTAGAGATAATGATGGAAGAATAAAGTTTTGTGCTTTTCATGAACTTAGCGTTCATCAAATCTGGGCCGGGGCTTGTAGACAATTTAAGACTGTCTATTAATTTTTCAATACCTTTGGACTCGATGCATGGTTACTGCGTCCATCACTGGAAAACGGCAATGATCAACTGTAAACGCTGTCCTGTGGTGCACAGCGTGTTATGGTACCGGGAGCCTGAAGAACAATCCTGGAAGGGATCATACTCCCGTGTTGAAGGCGGCGAACTCTCAGTCTTGCCACCAAGTCACAAGGAGGCGTGGCAGCTGCAGCACATCGCCAACCTGAAGGACTGGAACGTCTACGTGCCATATATGACAAAAGTTGGAGCGGACCAACAACATCTTTCGAGTTATGTATCAAACCCACGAGGTCCAGGAGCACCAACAGCAGCGACCTAATGGGGTTTTGCAGCAGCACGGAGCAGCAGCGTCAGTGCTGGATCATTGTACTCAGGCTTGCAAAGTTTGGTAAAAAGCTGCGTGAAAACTACAAAGAGCTTCGGTCCCTCTACTCTGAGCACGCATGGACTCCGGAGCACGGTCGGGATCCATGTCTTCACCCTGGGTTGCTATGGATTTCACGGGGAGCAAAGGGCGTGTCATTGAGGACCCCCGGGAGGCGGAAGCTGTGGCCGCAGCTGAGGCATATGTCTGGAAGCGGAAGTTTCCGTGCTGCCGGTCGGGGCAGGCATCATCAACGGCTGTCCATCAGTCCAGTGGGCCTCCACCCCAGTGGCAGGTGCCTGCGGCCGCAAGAGAGCTGGGCCTGCAGCATATGCAGCCCTGGTTCTACTATGTCCGGTGATCTTTCGCGTAGCGCGGTGTATTAATTGCCACTTTTTGCTACAGAGTATGCGTGAAACAAAGTAGAGGCACAAATTCAGAAATTAGTGATTAAGCGAGTTGCAGAGTGTGTGAAGGCATCCGATGATCGGCAAGGGGAGCCGCGTCCAGCAGGCATCAACGTGGTCGCGTCATGCTCATAAAAGCCCGCACTTACCGGCCCCCTTTCTTCCTTTTATCCGACATAGTGGTGCTATGGCGTTGAAAATTGCTAGTCTCGTGACGTCATATGCGATCTGATTTTAACAATGCTTATAACATAGGTTGATGTGCAGCGTAATAAACCAATCTTTAATTTTCGGGTCGTTGGCCATGCTACGGGTCACGATTCCGGGTGGCAACAAAAATTCGCACGTTGCTAGAATGGGGTCGTTCGAACAGACCTTTTTCAACTTCAGATTTGTCGTGGATCAACTTCACGAAATTACAATTTTCTTTCCTTCGGATGCGCTGTGTTAAAGTTTTTAGTACGAATTCGCGGCTTCACGATGTCTATAACCAGACCATCAAAATGGACGCGACGAATTCTTCTTTCGTTTCCAGTAAACCAATTACTTATGTAAAAATGTTAAATTGTGGTGATAGGAATTAATAACACATACTAATAAAATAACAATTCATGATAATTAGTGGCACAAAAACATAAAGTAAGAAATAAAATAACAACAAAACTAAATAAAATAAAAATTTTGAAAACGCAGAAATTAAAAGGAACATAAAAATATAACTCTAAATGTCAAACAGTAAACTTACAAAAACGTTGCTGTAGCTCTAATGCTTTCGCATTCTCCCGGTGTAGTATCTGCAGTGACCACTAAATTTTAGTGCGAATGCACTATTTCACGAAGTCTAACATGGTCTACCGGATGTGCGTGGTTTGACCTTGAGTGTGACCTTGCCAAGCCAAGCAGCAACAGCTCACTCGTCACGTCAGCCCACGCCACGATGGAGAGTAAGCCGGGTCCTTCTTGTCTCGGCCGTTGAAGCGCCTCGGGTCCGGCGGGCTGGGTTGGAACGGGATAGAAGACGGCTCAAACGTGAACACGTTTTTTAATATGTGTATATCCTAGAGCGTAACGAAATTTGTATTTAGTCCAAAAAAAAAAAGAAATACCTACCAAAAGCTCAACTGAATTAAACCGTGTTTTCGCAAGTGCAACTCGGTTTAACCTTGGATAAAACATTACTAATTTTTTCTTTCTTTTCTAGTTAATTGCTTACAAAATGTCTACCAAAAAATCTAGACACTTTCCTTTAAGTTTGTAGTACTTTGTCATAACTTATACCGCGGTAGTCCATTAACTAAAAGATTACGGACCCCAATTAATTATGTTGCATCTCCCAAAGTACGCAGATTCGTTTAACGAAGGCCACAGTCTCCAGCATAGTAGTTACTATGTCTTTAAATACAGCTTGCACTAGGTCAGCTCTCGTTCATCTTCCCATTCAGGAACACCAAATACAAGCATGTCACCCTGTCCGCCACTGTCCTCAATATCAAGAAGCTTTCTTTTCTTAGTTCTTGAACGTTTTCCTCTAGCTTTGGAGATGCGCACTGTGTTATAGGACTCTGACTCCTAATGTCCTTGGTAGTCTCTACGCTTTAAAAAAACGCAAGAACCTAATTGGCTCGCCGCTCTCATTTCTGGGACTGTGATCGTCGCGTCCCGTTTTAAGCAGCAGAGCCTAGGAAGGTGACTGAAATTTTTGTAACTCGTATATGAGGAAAACTACCAGTAATTAAAAAAAAAACTATCATGGGACTCCTAAACCTTTATACGATGTGATGCGAAAGCATTAGATGGTTGACCACAGCTGCACCTACCCCAAAGGTCATTCACCATAAAGGACCGATGAACACATTTATGAAAAAGTGGCTGCTGAGAGTGTGATGTTGCATCGCACTTCCTCGACTTACCAAAGAGACCATAAAGCGGCGGCCTAATTATTTCACGAAATCGGTCGCGCCATCTGGCGGGTAAACAAGGAAGGTTGAAGGCATTCGTGCGCGCTGGCCTTGCTTCGCTGCTGTTTCATAGCGTGTGCTTTTTGGGTCGTCTTTTGTATCCAAAAGTGATTTTACACTTTTCACCTGCTAGTGGTGTGCCAGTTTGTTGCAGTTGAGAGCGCGATGGCGCAATAACAAATGCGTATCACTCGTTACAAAAGTACAGACGAAGAAAAGCGAAACGCAGCTACTGCTGCTTCGAAGGCTTCCACACTCGCCAACTGTGCCAAGTGCGAGGCCAGTTCTCCATTGAAGCCGTTGGAGACGACATGACTGAGAAAAATGGGATTATCGCAGTACGACAAGCCAAGGTGGGGAACTCCAATTTGCAAATGAAAATTGATGCAACCAACTTTAAGAAACAGAATGAGGTCCATTATTTTCTTTGGCTTCAACCATATGCAAATTTAGGTCTCACGGTAAGGGTAGTTAGCACGAGGCGGTCGATTTAGACGTAACAACTCACTGTTCCGGCAATGCTTCAAGGTAAGTCGGGGGATGAAGTTATAGTTAAAACCGCAGGCATCGCTTTGCCGAAATAACAAGACCTCCTCTGTTCTGTCTCATATGGCGTAATAATCGTTTATTTCACCATGACGACCGAGCCACTTGTAAACGTGTTCGTAGAAATTTGTGAGAAACAGTGCATGTTTGCCAGGAGCCGTTCACCGCTTTGGCCGAATTTGGTGTACCTCGATTTTTTGTGCTCTCTCCGATGGTGCATATATGGTTGACGCCGGCGCACAAGAGCCGACCTGGGTTTGCCGCTGTCAGTCCCGTTTCTTGCGTACTCTCCTCTTATCGATCTTCAATCATGTGATTATTAGCGCATGTTCTCTGCCTAATTCTTAAAAAAATTGATTAAAAAAAAGCAAGAGACAAAATTCTAGTGCGTATGAAATGCTTGACGCATTTCCCCACCGCAGTGGCTCGGTGGTTAGGTCGCTCGACACCTGAACCCAAAGTACCGGGTTGAACACCGGCCTCGGCGATAGTGTTTCGACGGAGGCTAAACGCAAGACGCCTCCGCGGTGTGAAATATGCGGTGGTCGTAACTGCCCCACTCTCTGATATGAGGCGCTCACAGCCTGATGTTCTTTAGGACGCTAGACACCATAAACGAAATCCACCTTGTGAACTTAGTAACGATTATAGACAATTTTTATGCACCATGTATTTTCTCCCATTTTAATCGCGCCCATTCGATTGGTTCACAAAACTACAGATTTTGCAGCATATTAAGGGTAACATTCATGTTTTACTCGAGCTAGCACTGTTTTCATGATTTGAAGGTGCGTTTCAAGCATGTTGTGAATGGTAGAAAAAGCCTGACTGGAAAGCATGTAGGCTATGCATAGGGGAGATGAAAAATTCTAAAGAGCTTAGTATTTCAGCCCCGCTATGCCGATGTCTTCCCGTCGCATATGTGCAACCTTTGTCAAAAGTTTAGAGCCCAGGAAGTATACTTATGAGCCATGCTATGTGGCTAGTAATGCATTCCAAAGTTTCTAAACTTGCTGAGGACAAGATTTTTGGTCCTACTCTCTCCTATGGCTAATACTTCCATATTTGTTAAATAAGTCATAATATAAGGTTTAAAAGGAAACCCTCTGTGCTCTAAACTTCTAAGAAAGGCTGTACCTAGGTAGTAACCAAAATGAGCTAAATTCGTCTACCATGTAATAACGGACGTCTTTAACGTGTTTTTGTTCGAACATAGTGTTTTTGTTCGAACATTCAAAGGTAAGACTGAATGCTAATAAAGCAGAAATCTGGGCTAGTTGGCGCCTCATCTTTGCTTAAGAATACTAGCGCATGCAACTAAGACACAGATATAGAAGAAGAGTTGAGTTAATATTTAGCGCTGCTCGTCCTGTCTTCTTCTATATCTGTGTCCTAGTTACATGCAATGGTCTTTTTAATTAACGATAAGACAATTCGGAAAGCGGAATTAAACCATCGGAGCTGCGCTGTTCGCATTTCTTTGTATAGTGGTGGCCCAAAATACTCGTCAAAGACGTCTTCAGACTTCAAACGCCACGTAGTGCGAGCCCGCGACGCCGCGGGTTGCTCGCGCTCACGGCATGATGCCTCGTGAAAATAAAACACTTCTCGAAGAGCACTGGCTGTGGAGCGTTGCAGAAGATTGCAACGTCGCTATCACAGCCCGAAGCAATGACCTAAAGAGGCGTTATAGAACGGCGCGACGCCCGGTGTAGAGATAGCGTGATTGGCGGCACTTTCATTGGTGACGCGGACATCAGCTCGCTGGTGGCGGCACTCGAAGATTGTACGTTCCCTACAGATAAACCAGTGAAATCGGAACAAATGCTGGCGGCTGAATTTCATGTCGATGCAATTTGTTCATTTATCCTAATGGCGTCGAGAGCTCTGGGAGATTCCGAGCTTTACCGAACTTGAGGCAGCCTGCAAAATTCCACTGCCCTCCTCTTTTGGCCCGCTGAAGGAATGCAATGCAGCAAGCCTGTCGATCAACAAGCCAGCACATGCCGGCGCGAGCCTGCGCGTGCTTACGCCATGCAAAGCGAGAGCAGGCAGAAAACATAATGCGCGTGCCTTTATTCGATGGGCGCCCATGATCGTTGCTGGCTACCCTTTTTTACGATGCCGTATTCTACGGAAGCCTGCTACGGTGAGACCACGCTGTCGGGAATGGAATCATTACCAAACTGGCGCTGTAAAACCAAATCACGCCACAAGCGGGGCAGAAGCCCCCACACGGAGTGCGAATCAACAGAACAGAAAGGCAGCCAGTGGTCTTTATTGATGACGCTCCAGACCTTTCACCGTTCAGAAACAAAAGTCACTGTGCTTTAACGCTTGCTTCCGAGGATTTCCCGAACTATCGAAGCGGTTTGTCGTGCTCCTCATCCGTCCCTTATTCATTCGGGCTTTCCAGTACACCACCATCGGGAACCTCCACCTCTTTCTGTAGGTTAGCGGCTGTCGGTGAGCAGGCGGCAGCGGACATTGCCCCTCCGCTCGAGGCTGCGCTTCTTATGCCACAGCCTATGGCTGTGCGCCCCACTCGGCGGCGGAAAGCTCCCTCTTCTGTTGAGACCAGAGGCCTGAAGACGTTGCTGGTGGAGAGTGCAGCTGTGGTGTAAGGAAGTCGACGTGTCAATGGAGCCACCCGGTCCTGTATCGCGTGCTCCGAAGATCCTCGTGCGTATTCTGCCGGCGGTCGCTTCACTTTGGTGGTGGAGACACTGAGACTGCAGGAATGAACCAGTCCCCGCCACGGAAGTACCCGCTCCTGGATGTCCAGCGCCGAAGGTCCTTGCAGCTGCCTCTTTGGAGAGTTTGCAGGCTCGCTCTCCTGGGAGCCGCCGCCTGTGGTTCGGTTGGTCTGCATCGAGAGCTTTTAGATGATATTCCCGTTGAGCGTGAGCGCCAGAGATTCAGCACTCTGCGGAAGCCGATGTTCGAATGCGCGTTTTCTCGGTCCGCGCTATGCGCGTAGCGCTGCGCGTGGCGCTGCGCGTGGTAGGGCGCCCGAGGGCGTAGGCGCGTGAGCTACTCTAGCGTCACCGAAAGCCGACAAAGAATTGAAGTCACCTGCTTAGGCGACCAACATACCTACGAAAAACAAGCTCGACGTTCGAGATCTCCGGCTAGGGAGTCTTCGATTTTGAAAAATCTGAAGCCGTTTACTTAAACCGGCACGGAAAACAGTACCTGATGCCGGTAGGCCATATGGTTTTGGCTCCGTATTACTCGGTGGCCCTTGTTTCTGGCAAAGGAAAACAAAGAAGTCGGGAAGTCCACAGCTATAAATAACACGGATGCAAAAAAATTAAGGGCCTTAAACTTCGTCTGAACAGCAGACGAGGTATCGCCTTTAACACTGCCTTTCCATTCCGCGATTTTTTTTCGTTCGGCTTTTGGAGTAATTAAGGCGCAATATCTGTTTCACTTCATGGAATACCTAAAATACCAATTAAATGCATAGTATTGGAGGCACATATGCTGTCAATTCGAATCCCCTATAGCAGAGTAGCCTCTAACACACGTCGCCTAAATGGAAAGCGAAATGGTATGACTCCACCATGATTGCAGCACGAAGAGACGTTGCCTCACAAGTTTCTTATGAAATCACGGGAGTATTTTTTCAGGCTTATTTTTTTTCTGTTTTTTTCTGGATTAAGGCGGTGGCGACGTCTTTCGAATGCAAGAACTGTGTAGGCTTCGCGTAAAAGTTTGTGTGCACTTATAAGCTCCGCCTTTAATGTTACGAGGCGACAGCGCCCGCCGTGGTCCTCGTATACGCGTGCTATGCCACTCGCTTAATGAATAAACCCTTAGTTAAAGCCTCTATTATTCACGCCTGTGCAGTCGTAAGATGCAATTACATAAAAAACCATCCAAAAAAGGTACAACGCCCCTTAACCATGCCGTACGAGAGGCCTGCGTAGTTTTTCGCGTATGCTGTGAATAAAATAATTAAGTAAGGCAACTGCCGTGATTTACTTTTCCCCGAATATCTAAGTTTGTATTGCTTGCACT
Source organism: Amblyomma maculatum (assembly GCF_055883805.1). NCBI lineage: Eukaryota > Metazoa > Arthropoda > Arachnida > Ixodida > Ixodidae > Amblyomma > Amblyomma maculatum. Next base: position 33,007,803 of record NC_139344.1, read on the forward strand.
TTGTAGCCAATAAGAGATCGCGAGCGTTTTCTTTTTTAATTTATGACATTTATATTCTCCACCTATATCAACGCGCAGGGGAAGGGCGCCCTTTCAACGTTCTTGCTTTGGTGCAACGGTCATGCGGCGTCGACAGCTACCGCAACAAAACAGACACTCTGCCATTGGCGAGTCATTTGCAACGACGACCGAGCGGCCAGAGACAGCAAGGGCGAAGGCTGAGAAACTACGTGGCCACGTTAGGACGGTATTGGAATACCTTTATGGGGAGCACTTGAAGCAAACATAGCTGTTTCTAAATGAATATTGCGCCAAAAAAAAATGGAATATAATGAGGATCAGGCCGCACATACACGCCTAAGCGTTACTATTTTGTACAACATGATACACGATTATGTTGTGGCTTTATGTAAACAAATGAAAGATACATTAACGCTCGCTTCTGAATAATATATTGTGCCATGTAAATTTTCTTTCATGTGACTCAGACCCCGCGAGATATACGGTAGCCGCCGACTTTTCTTTCAGGGGTTGTGTCCAGAGCCCCGCCACCTCCCAGATGAATGCTCGTGATTTATCGAGGACACCGGGCTTCAAATGAGGGGTGCAATGCACCCGGTGTGTTCAATTGTCATCTCATTTTCCCGTGCATGAAAGGGGCTACTCTTGTTCCAAGCCCCTTACAACTCGACCGTGAAGTGTGGCTCGTGATCACAACCCGCCTCCTAACATGTCCTGCGACTCTCGTGAGCGAAAGGGAAATGAGTGCCGGAGTGCCAGTGCACCTCCGTCCAAGCAGTGTCTGTGTATATCGCCTGCTAACTACCACCTGGAAGATGTACACTCGCGATTGTTCGAGGCTGCGAGGCTTGAAATCGTCCACACCGATACCGCCGAAAAAATTTTGAGCATTAAAGATCCTTTTTTAGGTGAAAATCAGCGTCGGCATTGCCGAGGCGTTTTGACTGAAAAATAACTAGCTTGGTTCTGACAGGGGGTAAGTGGCAGGTGGCATGGCTGTGCTTTTATTGTTTATCGGTTTGTGTGACGCCATAACACCTGATGACATGGCCCAGTTGAAAAGCGCTAGTTGGCAGGAGAGTCGGCAGCAGAAGCTTGTAATCTCTGAGAACCGAATATCTCCCTTTAGGGCCCTGATTGGTTCCGGTGTTAGACACGTGTCCATATACCACACAGGCACTTTTAGTAAGGAACGGTTAAAGCGCAGAATTATACCTATGTCCGGTAATCTTTCGCGTAGCGTGGTGTATTAATTGCCACTTTTTGCTACAGAGTATGTGTGAAATACTGTAGAGGGATAAATTCATAATTTAGTGATTAAGCCAGTTGCAATGTGTGTGAATGCGCGCGAAGATCCGCAAGAGAAGCCGTGGGCAGCAGGTGTTAACGTGGTCGCTTCATGCACATAAAGACCCTACCTTTTTTCCGACTTGGAGGTACTAACGCTCTCGCGATGAAAAGTGCGAGTATCGTGACGTCCTATGCAATCTGGTTCCAACAATGCTTACAAATTAGATTTATGTGCAACGAAATAAATCAATCGGGTGTTGGCCATGCTACCGGTCACAATGCCGAGTGGCAACAGAAATTCGCGCGTTGCTAGTTTGGGGCCGCTGGAACAGTCTTTTTTTCAACTCTGGTTTCTCGTGTATCAACTACGCGAAATGGTTTTTTTTTTTTTCTTTCGGCCGCGCTGTGCCAAAGCTTTTAAGTACGAATGCAGTGCTTCACGAGGTCTAACCAGGCCTTCAGGATGGGCGCGAAGAGTACTACGCCTTCCGTTTCCTGTAAACGAAATACTAATGTAAAAATGTAAAGAGTTATGGTAGTAATTAATAACAAATATTAATAAAACAATAATGCATGATAATTACTAAATAAAAGAATAAGGTAAGATCTAAAATAACATGAAAATAAATTAAATAACAAAAAGTCAAAACAGAGAAGTAAAAATTAAAATAAAAATACGGCACTAAAACGTTAAAAAGCAAAAATTACAAAAGCATCGCGGTATAGCGCTAATGCTTTCGCATGCTCAAAATGTAGTTTCTGCAGTGACCTCTAAATTTTAGCGCGAATGCACTATTTCACGAGGTCTAACAGAGCCTACCGGGTGTGCGTAATTTGATCTTGAGTGTGACCTTGCCCAACCCAGCTGCAACAGCTCACTACGGCACGTCACACCACGCCCGAATGGAGAGTGAGCCGGCTTCTATGTCTCGGCGGTAGAATCACGCCGTTTCCAGCGGGCTGAGCTGGAACGGGAGGAAGGAGGAGGAGGAAAAAACTTTATTTGCAGAAGAATTCGAGGCACGCAGGCCTCCTGGGTCTCCGCACGACCCCACTCACGATCTAAACGTTCATATTATGTTTATCCATGACGTATGCGGCCCGGCTGACGACGATCTTCTGCCTGGCCGGGTCCGCTGATCGCAGTGAGGTCTCCGAAGACGCAGTAAACGTGAACGCGTTGCCTAATGCGTGTAAATCCTACTTCGTAACCAAATCTAGACTTAGTGAAAAAAAAAAAAAATACTTACCAACAGCTGAATTGAATATAAACCGTGCTTTCGCAAGTCTAACTCGGTTTAATCTTAGTTTAAACGCTTTAAATTTTTTCTTTCTTGTCTTGTTAATTGGTTCCCAAATGTCCACCGCAAAAGCAATTACTTTTCCTTTCAGATTGTAGTACTTTGAGATGTCTACCGCGGCAATCCATTAACACGATTACGGACCGCAGTTAAGAATGTTGTCTCTTCCAAAGTCTCCAGATTTGCTTAACAAAAGCCACAGTTTTCCAGCATAGCAGTTACTATGTCTTTACATACAGCTTGCACTAGGTCCGCTCGCGTTTCATTTTCCCGTCCAGGAGCATCAAATACGAACATGTTACGCAGTCCGATACGGTCTTCAGTATCAACAAGCTGTCTTTTTTAGTCCTTAAACTTTTTCCTTGAGCTTTGGTGATGCGCACTGTGTGTAATGACTCTGACTCCTAATGGCTTTGTGATCTCCACGCTCTAAAAAACACGGGAACTTAACCGACTCGCCTCTCTCGTTCCTGGGCCTGTGATCGTCGCATCACCTTTTCAGCAGCAGAGCCTACGAAGGGTGATTGAAATTTTTGTAAATCGTATATAAGAAACATTATCACTGATAAAAAAAAAAAAAAGTCTTGGGACTCCTAAACACTTATACGATGTGATGAGAAAGCATGAATCAAGGCCGAAAGCTGGGCTAGTTGGTGCGTCATAGACTAGTGGATGTAACTGGAACACAGACATAAAAGAAGAGTTGAGTTAATGTTTAGCGCTCGTCCTGTCTTCTATGTCTGTGTCCTAGTTATATGCACTAGTCTTTTTAAATAACGGTAAGACATTCGGAAAGGGAAATAAACCGTTGGCGCAGCGCTGTTCGCATTTCTTTGTATGGCTATAGGGCCTAAAATATTTCTAGCACTATACAAAAGAAACAAAAACCGTGGTTTAGCTACTGTTAAGCCTAGTGGTTTAGCGAAAGCTGCGGCCCCCTGTCTACGCTAAGGTTCAGCTTATAGTGGAGCACACAGGTTTGGCAACGGCTTAAAGTTTATTCATTCCCAAGAAGACGCTTCGATGATCAGTAAAGTAGTGAGACTTGGTTTCCACCCGTTCAATTACTTGGTTTGAATCTGCAGAGCTTAACTGTAGTGGCTACTTCCCCACTGCATTGTAGTGACTGGTTGCTCCTTGCACAACTCCAGTTGAAACCACTGTTCAGCACCCTCGATGAATGCAGGATCACGCCCGAGGTCTTTAATAAAGTCACTCGTAAGGAGAACCAGCTCCCGGTTGGCACGGCTAGGCAACCCGCTAGTCACTACGACTATAAGACAGTCTCGGCACTCGCCGGTGGAGACACTTATACACACCGGTTACAATAACACCACGTTCACGAAGTTTAACACACAAAGTTTCACCGCTGCGGCGGGGATGTGTCGAACGGCATGACGATTTTAGTTCGCATAAATGCAAACTCCAGCGTTTCGCTCCTGTTCCTGTTCCGGTCGTATGGAAGCGGTGACAAGTTTAAACCCGGAAATCAAAGGAGCTGTCTTTTCGGCCCGGCGCTTCCTTTTGTTTTCATTCCGCTGTGCACCAGTGGCTTCGGACTGGGCCGCAGCACTCGACTACCCCGTCTCCTGTCATTCTTCTTCTTCTTCTTCTTCTCGGCATACGGCACACGGTACCACGCCGACGGCTTGAAAACCTAGCGCAGTGTAGCTTTCGCTACAAAGAGCGCTCATTTCTAAGGCATCAAACTCGTTATGCATTTCCAGAAAGCAGCGTCCTTTCCGCAGCAGTGTTGGCACAAACTATTCGTCGAGGACGTCCTCAAACTTCAAACGCCACGTACTGCGAACCTGCGACGCCGCGTATAGCTCGCGTTCTCTGGAAGTTGCTGCAGTCAAATCAAAAGACGTTCCGAACAACACTTGCTGTGCACCGCTGAAGAGGATTATAACGTCGCTAGCACAGCACGAATCAACGACCAAAAGAAGCTCTAGAACGACGCCCACGCCGATGGAGAGCCTGCGTGATTGGCGGCACCTTCAGTGGTGACGCGGATGTCAGGGCGCTAGTAGCGCCTCGCGACGATTGCACATTCCCTACAGATAAACCAGTGAAATAATAAGAAATACTGACGGCCGAATTTTGTGTGTCGATACAAATTGTTCATTTATCTGACCTGCATGTCCAGAGCTCTGGGAGATTCTGAGCTTTACCGAACTTGAGGCAGCCAGCAAAGCTCCACTGCCATCCTCTTTTAGCCCGCAAAAGGAATGCAATGCAGCAAGCCTGTCGATCAACCAGCCAGCACATGCCGGCGCTAGCCTGCGTGTGCTTACGCCATGCAAAGCGAGAGCAGGCAGACCACCTATAATGTGCGTGCTTCTATTCGATGGGCGCCCGTGATCGTTGCTGGCTACCCTTTTTTACGATGCCGTATTGCCGGCTACGGTGAAACCACGCTCTCGGGAGTGGAATCATTACCAAACTGGCGCTGTAAAACCAAAGCACGCCACCAGCGGGGCAGAAGCCCCCTCACGGGGTGCACATCAACAATACAGAAAGGCAGCCAGAAGTCTTTATTGACAACACCAGACTTTTCACCGTTCAGAAACAAAAGACACTGTGCCATAACCCTTGCTTCAGTTCATTGGACGAGGTTGCAGACTTAGTCGTGCTCTTCATCCCTGTCCTATTCATCGGAGCACTCCGTCGTAGTCTTCATCGGAGTGTCCCGCTTCGAATTTTTCAAAGGACTGTTCTACACCACCACTGGAAACTTTCTCCTCTCCACTTGGGATAGCGTTAGTCTGGAAATTAGCGGCCATCGAGGGAGAGGCGGCCGCGCGCATTACCCTGCCGATCGAAGCTGCGCTTCGTATCCCAAGTCCTATAGCAGTGCGTTCCACTCGGCAGCGGTAAGTTACCTCTTCTGGGGCGACTGAAGGCTTGGTGACATCTGTGGTGGAGAGTGCGGAGGTTGTGACAGGAAGCCGACGTCTACATGGAGCCACCCGCTCCTGGATTGCGTGCTCCGAAGATCCTTGTGTGGATGCTGGCGCAGGTCTCCTAACCTTCGTGGTCGACACTGCGGAACATTGTGGTAACGCCGTGGGCATCGCCGGCCGACTTTCATGGCCGCTTGGCATTCTGTTGGTCTGCATCTGGTGGCTTTCGGATGACTGCCCTTTCGAACGTGAGCCTCGGAGATTGCACGCGGCAAGAAGCTATTGGAATGCGCTTCTCTTGGGTCCGTGCTATGCGCGTGGCACTGCGCGTGATAGGGCGCCCGAGAGCGAAGGCGCGTGGGAGCTACCGGAGCGCCGTCTAAAGCCGACAAAGAATTGAAGTTACCTGCCTCGGCGAGCAACAAGCGAGAAACACGCTGGATGCTTGAGATCTCCGACGAGAAATTCTTCCCCATTGAAAAATTTGTTAGGAAAGGTATAGGAGCAGTTTGGCTAAACCGGTACGAAAAATCAAACCGAATGTAGCTGTCATATGGGATGACTGCGTATTACTCTGCGGCCCTTGTTTCTGGGAAAGAAAGATAAATTCAAAAAGGTTGAGAGTTGTGAAGTAACACTATAAGGCCTATAATATATATATTATTGGCTTAGAATGTAGCACATAGGATATGCTATGATATATAGTGCCAGTATATTCTAGGTGTAGGGGCCTTTATTCACTCGACGCAGATGGATCCAGCTGCTTGGGATGAACTCGCAGCGAGGCATCAGGCGTAGGGAATCATAAAGACAACGACCAACTTCTTCGTTCTCGAGCGCGCCAGCACGCGACGCATGTCAGTGGCTATAACGACGAAGATTACCACACTATATAGGTTATATATTCATACGTATACATAAATGAAGATTCGTAAGCTTAGCCTGAATTACAGACACGGTAGCGTTTTTAATATATACCGCCTTTTCCTTCCGCTGTTTTTCTTAGTTCGTTAGATTATTTTGGGAAAGGAAGGCGCAGTACCTGTTTCGCTTTTAGGTTTAGAACTAAACTCCACGGCATAGAATTGGGGGCGCATATGCTCTCGGTTCGAATCGTTATCGCAAGCTATAACCTCCCAGTGGCAGATATCGGATAAATGGAAAGCGAAATGGAATCACTCCACCCTCAACCGTGCACGAAGAGAAGCTGTTGCAGATTTTTCTCACAAAAATCACATGCATATTCCTTTCGACTATTAGTAAATTTAATTCTTGGTTATGGCGACGGCAATAAAGACGCCTTTCTACCGAATGAACTATATAGGCGTCGCGTAAAAGTTTGGGTTCAGTTAAACTCCGCCTTTAATGGTGCAAGGCGACAGCATTACTGACTCGGTTTTTCGACCCGCCTTGTAGAACCTTGTTGGTGCACTCTGCTGCTCGCCTAATGCCTAATCCCTATAGTTAGTTCCTCAATTGTGTAATGCATCTACACTCGCAAGCTACCACATCGCATAAAAGATCGCCATGAAATAGATATAACGCCTCTCTCTTTCATCATGCCGTACGACAGGCCTGCGGGGTTTATTAAATAACTTTTTACTAAATTAAATAACTAATTAGGGCAACTGGACCGATGTAATTTTTATCCAAATATCCAGGTTGGTATTGTCTGCACTTTGTAGCCGGCAGATATCGAATGATTTTTTTTTTATATCTTGACATTTATATCCTCAGCCCATTAAAGCACCACGGAAAGGCGTCCAGCCAACGTTCTTCCCTAGCTCCAACGGTCATGCGGCGTCTACAGCCGCCGCAGCAACGAGACACTGTGTCATCGTCGAGGCCTACGCAACGATGGGCGAGCGGCCAGCGACAATGAAGGCATTGGCGCGAGAGATCACTTGGCCATGTCAGGAATGAGGTGGGACATGGAGCAAACATAGCCGTTTCTACACGAACAGGAGGAGGGGGAGGAGGAGGAAACAACTTCATTTAACGCACTATTCAGCGTCGAGAATGTCCTGGGCCAGGGTCACCAAGGCCATTTGGTCTTTCAGCTGGTCAGAGGCTAACCAAGCCCGCCACTTTGGGGGAGGAGGGTGTGGAAAGTGAGGTGACTGAATTCAGGGCAGGAAAACATGCAGTGTTTTAAGTTTACATAGGGTTGAGGACACATGCGGGAAAATGTCCATTGCGGTACAGAAACGATATGGCAGCAGTAAGGAGTGTATTTAGTGTATGCCATCAAAAAAAAAAAAAAACGCGTATGATCAGTGATGTTCACGCGGCATGTAAAGAGTGAGCATTGCTCTTCTACGCCAGGCTACACGATTATGTTATTGACTATGTAAGCAAATCACAAAGGCTTTAGTGCTCGTTCCTGAATCACTTACTGCACTGTGGCAATTTCAGTAGCTTCGACTTTTTTTTTTTTTTTTTCATATGAAGGTTTGAATTGAAATGGCATTATCGCCGCCTTGTCGTCAGAACCCTGTCACCTTCCATTTGCATATTCGTGATTTATCGAGGAGCCCCGCCGCGGGGCTTACAGTGGTTAAGATGCCCGACTACTGTGCCGGTGTTCCTGGATTCGATCCCGACCGCCGGCGTTTGCATTTCCATGGAGGCGAAACGGAGAGGCGTCCGTGTGCGGTGCGATCTCAAGTTAAAGATCCCCTTGGGGTCTAAATTACTTCGCAGCCCTCCACTAGGACACCTCTTTCCCTCTCTCCGCTTTCACTCCCACCTTCCTCCATTCCATTACGGCACGGGTCAGGTGTCCAGAGAAGTGTGACAGACACTTAGACTTTCCTTTCCTGCAAACCAATTATTGTTATTTTCGAGAATGCCACGCATCCAATGGGAGATGCAAAGCTCTTGATATGTTCGACTCTCATCTCACCCTTCCATATGAAATGGCCTACTCTTGTTGACAGCTCCCTGCTACTCAATCATGCCGTATAGTTTTGTGACGTCACACAACCCGCCGATCAATCACGCGTCCGGCGGTTTCCATGAACGAAAAAGAAATGCGCCCCGGCTCGCCAGTGCACCTCTCACCAATGAGGGACGTATACCAACTGCCAAAGGCATGCTCGGGAGTTTTCGGGGCGCCAAGCTTCCAGTGGTCGACGCCAACGCCTCCGAACAACTGTAGCCCAAAAGCGGTAAGGGCCCCGTTGTCCAGAAAATCCGGCATCAACTTTACCGCGGCGTTGAGTAATAAATGAGCCAACGACCCCTTTAAACTTCGTTCGATTAGGCGATTGTAGTAGTCATATAGCGGGCGCCCGACTTCTCTCTTACTTACCCCGTGAGGTCAAGAGTCATAACCAACGACCTTTGATTACTTCTGAGCACTACCCACGCTTCCAAGCCCTTACGCAAGACGATCGCTAATGGCAGCCCCTGGGGCGGACGGCCTAATATTACAATAGCCACGCTGGCCAAGCTCGAATGTCATGTTGCGGGGCCAATCAAAGACCTCCTTTTGAGCGAGTGCTCTGAGGATGGAATGCAGATGTGCAAGCAGTCGAAAACAGGTCTGGCGGCTAAGAATGGCAGAACGTAGTTATCAGTTCGCTACGGAGCCACAGACGCCGACACATACCGCAACTCAATAGTGCACTTGTAGCTTTCAGTGCCGTCTTTGTAGACTGTCTTAGGTATTCACGTCAGTGATGGTGGATAAAGCGTTGAAATGCGTTCTTTTTCTGACACTGCAGTTGTACGTGCGGAAACGATGGGACACCAAATAGAACTTGTGAATAAATACTGCTATCAGTAATTCCACTCAGTTCCTTGCTCCGCCCAGCCTTCACATTTGAACATCTGTGCTTCACTCCTTACAGTTTAACGTGCCAGGGGAGGTAAAACAAGCAGACATCGCTAGGGACAAAATGAAGAGAAACGCAATAGAAGTCGACTTATGGAAACATATTTGTGCTAAGTTCAGATGAAACTCAAGAACAGACCGGTAAATTGTTTCCCAATGCGGCCTTCCCACTATCAGTGTCGACTTATCATTCTGGTCTCGGTCAACCAAATGGCATCTGCTGGCGTCGCATCACATACGGCTGCTATATGCACGTGCCATACAACTCATTGCGTCGTCATCGAACGATAGGAAAGTAAAATGATAAATGAATTGAGTGACATGTTTTTAACATATTTGTCATTTCGGTGTTGAGGTGTGCATTGTTATATATTAATTTATCTAACTATGTAACTTCTGGCGCTCCGGACGTCCCTGGTTCTGTGTCCGCCTATGAACAGTGTCGACTTCCGAACTTGTTAGGGAATTCTGCTCTTCACGATCCACAATGTCGCGAGGATCCTGCTGCTGTCGCCGCACAGCTTTTTTTCGGGCGGGCTTTGGAACTTTGCAGGGTAACTCTGGCTTCATTTGAAGAGCGTCCCACAACTTTGTATCCCGTAGTTCAACTAGAAAACGGTCGACAATTATCAGCTCTTTCATCCCCCCGTAATCGCATATCTATGAGAAACGAACTCGACGCTCGAGTTCTGCGACAAGAAAGTCTTGCCTATAAAAAAACCTGTCAGTTTATTGAAAGCGCTGCGAAAAAAATTGTTGTAGTATAAGCATGGCTCGAACGCAACGATACGAGCGAAAAAGCTGTGAGAGTAGCCGTGATATCCCCAATAACACCGCCTTTCAATCCACGGTTTCTTTTTCATATTTTATAAGTACAGGAATGGAAAGGCGCAGTACCTGCTACATATTTTTTCTGTGGACACCTGTACCGCGCTGTATAGGAAGGGTGTAAGGGGGTAGTGAAAGTGAAAAGAGAGAAAGAGGTGCCATAATGGAGAGAATACAGAGTATTTTCGACCACCTGGAGATCTTTAACGTGCACTGACATCGCACAGTACACGGATGCCTCTCCGTTGCACCTCCATCGAAACGCAGCCGCCAACAGTCGCGTTCGAACCCAGATGCTCCAGAACAGAACCACTGCACCATCGCGGCGAGGCACATATTTTTCAATACAAGCTAGGTTTTGCGGAAAGGAACACATAATATACTTTTGGCCGGACACCTAAACTTAATTAGGCGAAGGGCACATCACCTTTTGAAGGTCTAGCTGCAAGATATATTGGGAAAAGGAGGGCCCAGTACATTTATATCCACACTGGCTTGTGGTTCCTTGAAGGTCAATGGCTAGCCCACGTTGACATCGTGTGTTGATTTACAGGAAAAAAAGATTCGGGTTCGGATTGGTTCCGGTTCGGGTTCGACACCTTGGCGTGCTCAGCTCCACTGCCTTCGTCTGTCGCCAGCTGAAAGAATGAAATGCAGCAGGCCATTCGGTCAACCAGCCAGTACATGCCGGCGCTAGCCAGCACGTGCTCACGTCATGCAAGGCGAAAACAAGCAGACCATTTCATGTGCGTGCCTCCTAAGGTAGCTGCCCGTGATCGTTGTTGGCTACCCACTTTTTCGATGCCGCATTCTACGGACGCCGGCTACGGTGAGACCACGCTCTCGGAAGTGGCGTCATTAACAAGCTGGCCTGTAAACACAGAGCACGGTACCAGCGGACCAGAAGCTCCCACGCGGGATGCGCGTCAATAACACATAAAGGAAAGGCATAGTATCCGTCACATTTTTATCTGTACAAACCTGAACGACATAGCAACAGTTTGTTGTTCTGCTCCTTGAAAGTCAAATGGAAGCACACGCTCACCTTGACCGGGGCTTTGTTCGTGTTTGCTGGCTGTCACTAAAATAATTGATGAATGTGATTTTTCTCCAAATATCTACCTAGGTGTTGCCTGTGCTTTGTAGCCAGTGAGAGATCGAATAGCTTTCTTTTTGTTTGTTTCATAACATCTTTACCCTCAACCCATCAACGCGTCGGTGGAAGGCATCCTGCCAACAGCCTTCCCTTCTCCCAACGGTAATGCGGCATCTACCGCCGCCGCAGTAACCAGACACTGTGCCATCGTCGAGGCGTACGCAACGACTGGCGAGTGGCTAGTGAAAAGGAGAGCGCAGGTGCGGCAAGCAACGCGGCCATATATGTCAGGAAGGAAGTGGAAAACCTGTATCGGGAGAACTAGGAGCAAACATAATAGCTGCTTCTAAACAGACATTCCGTCAGAAACATTCACACAAAATCAATGAGATTCCCCACGTCATGTACGCGACAGCTTTGCTTTTCTACTGCATGCTACGCGATTATTATATCGCATATGTAAGCAAATAGCAGAGACTTTAATGCTCGTTTCTCAATAATGTATTGTGATTTGGCTATTTCGTCTCTGTTGACATGCCATATTGGAAGTAGCAGTAGCCGTCGACTTTTCATTGAGATGATGGTTTCGAGAGCCCTCCCACCGGCCGGCTAGATGGATGCTCGTTATTTATGGAGTATGCCAGGCTTCAAATGAGGGGTGCAAGGCTCCCGGTGTGTTCGATTCTCATCTCCCCCTTCCATATGAAAGGGGCTACTCTTGTTGACAGCTGCTCCCTACTCGACCATTCAATATGGTCTCTTGTGATGTCACACAACCAGCCGACCAATCATACCTCCTGTGACTTCCACGAACGAAAGAGAAAGGCCTGTGCGCCTCTGCCCAGTCAGTGCCTGTGTATATCACCTGCCAACTGCAACCTGCCATGGGCGTGCTTATGATTTTTGGAGGCTGCAAGACTTCAAACGGCTGACGCCGACGGACAAATTGAAGGCAATAGCTTTAAAGGCCTTATTGTACAGAAACTCCAGCGTCGGCTTTGCCGAGGCATGTGAGAGACAGAACACTGGAATTTTGCCATCGATTTGTTTCGGCGGAATGGAGAGATCGCTGTCTAAAGTGTGCGATTCCATAACGGTCTTGGTAGAAACGCTGTAGAAAAAATTTATCGAGAAGTTTTCGATCAGCGCATGCGCCCATTTTTATGCAGCCCGTTGCTGGAAACCATGACTAGCGACCGCGATGACGACTGGCGGTTGACAAAAAGACGTATCAAAGCAAGTATAAATTTCACTCGCCAGAGTTTAATAGGATATTTTTAGCATAGACTAGCATCCTTTTCAGTTTCCGCACTCAACATAGTTACGGCACGTCTCGTCGACAAAAGTTTTAGTGGGCACTACCTTCATCCACGGATTTTAAAACAGTGGCGCTGTCTAGTGAGAAAAGCTGATAGCACGCCACTCGCCATGCGATTCAGACTTACGAAGACTGGACAGCCCCCAATACCAACGCCAAGCGCAAGCTTAGTGCCCTGCTAGACTTCATGTCGGAGTCTGGCGCCTTCAACCTTACCTAATCCACCCCCTTTCCCTCTAGGCCGCAGGTCATCATGAATAAAGGTTTATGAATGAATGAATGAATGAATGAATGAATGAATGAATGAATGAATGAATGAATGAATGAATGAATGAATGAATGAATGAATGAATGAATGGAGGGGTGGGTTTTATTTAAGAACTCACTGCATAGAGCGCGAAATATAAGAAGCATTCCTAGAAGAAAGAAAACAGTGTGCATTTACGAAAATATGTCATATTTTGCAGACAGGTAGTCACATGGGGTACTACAGTGATAGTAATAGGGTATCTCCGCAAGATGTCGCCTCAGTCGTTTGTGTGCTATTTTCAATGGTAGATTAAAATTGTAAAGCCCCTTTTGTTTCATATTGTAGTGCTCGATGTGCAAGATAGTTTCATTTCTATCATAATCTCATGACGTATTTTGGCCAGTGTTCAGTTCCTTTAAAAGTCATGACCATGCATCTGGCAGGTAGTATCTTACAGGAGACATTACCAAGCAATGAATGGTCGCCGGGTTCTGGGACATCGTGAGACCACATCTCATGAACGAGTTGGTTGGCAGGGCATCTCGGGCTTGGCCTTCAAGCTGCAGGATGGCGAGATCGCTGCATTCCACCCTTTAATTCCTTTGGATCTAGTATTAGACGCGCTGGCCATAGGCCACACAGGCACGTTTAATAAGCCACGGTTAAAGCGGAGATTTGTAATTTCTCGTTGATATTTCGCATAGCGTGATGTATTGCGACTCTATGCTACAGAATATGTGTGGCATACTGTAGCGACGCGCGTGATCGAGCCATAATGAGCTTGTCTTCCTATCATAACTACAGCGAAAACATTTTAGGCTTTGAAATATCGGCCTTTATCCAGAGTGTCATCCCAAAGAGCCTTTCGCACTTGAAACATTGAAATATCTGCTGTGGTCATTAAAGACATATCGCATCCCAAACCTTTGTACCCTTTCCAGTCTGTATTCATCTATCCTAAGCCAAAGGTCCCACACCGAACATTCATACTCTAATATATTGGACGAACGTTTGCCTTAAATAGTAATTCTTTGACGCCCGGAAGAAACTGTTTGGTATTATTCCCGAGGAAACTAAGAACGCGACATGCTTTTCCAGTCTTGAAGTCAACATGACGTCGCCAATTCAGATTAGAAGTTATGTATACGCCCAAGTTTTTATACTCGAATATTGACGAAAGATGTATTCTATTAATTTGATAAATATCTCCATGAGCACTTTTACGTGACACACATGCAAATATTTTCGTGTGTTAATAATCTCATCCCCATTTTTTACTCCATTCGGCAATTGTATTCGAATCATTCTGTAATGCAATGCAGTCATTCGGACAGCTGATAACCTTACGCAACGCACAATCATGCACGAATAAACGAAAGTTAGGAGCAGTACAAGAGCGGATGTCATTTATAAAGATCAATAACAACAATTAACGCTCCTTCAACTGATCCTTCAGGGACACCCGATGATGCAACACGCTCTGCTGACAGCTTACCATTGATTGCTACCCATTGTTTTTCTCATAAACAAGTAATATTTTATCCACTGAAAATGTTCTTATTAAGGCTGTACGAATACAATTTCTGCAGCAGGAAAGAGTCAGGAACAACATCAAATGCTTTTTTAAAATCTAAAAAGGTGGATTTGATGAAAGACCGTTCATCGAGTGCGCTAGTCAGATCGTGAAATAATTCTGTTAACTGGGTACACACACAAAAAAAAATCCCTTCGCGAAAACCGTCGTGATGATTATTTAATAAACACTACTTATTCATATGCTGAATAATGCTAGTAAACACACACAAACACACACACACACACACACACACACACACACACACACACACACACACACACACACACACACACACACACACACACACACACACACACACACACACACACACACACACACACACACACACACACACACACACACACACACACACACACACACACACACACACACACACACACACACACACACACACACACACACACACACACACACACACACACACACACGCTTTAGAACGTTATTTTCAGTTCTTATTCAATTTTAGCGTGTTGTAGAACGATTTCACCAAATCACCATTTTTCTCATTTTTGGCTGCGTTGTCCAGAGCCTTAATTTTTTCTTCCTTGTTTTGCTAACCGTCTCCCAAAAGCCTACAAAAAGAGGAAAACCTTTGTATTTCAGTTTGTAGGACATTGTCATCACTTGTACATTATAGCGGTAATTCATTACATTAATGCGGATAATATTACAGACCATGATTTAAAACGTTGCCTTTTCAAATCTGTGGATCCGCTCAACAGAAGCCACAAGTGTTTCCAGAATAGCGGCGACTTTCTCTTTAACTACAGCTTGTACTAGGCCTCCTCAGTTTCCTGTTTCAGTTTCCTGTTCAAGAACGCCAAATATGAGTAGGTCAACTCCATCCGCTAGTATCCCCAAGAGCAACAAGTATTCTTTTTAAACTTTGAACCTTTCATTTTTTTCTTTTTTTTTTTTCAATTTACGAGTCAAGGAAGCGATTTCTTTGGATACGTATACTGATTTTATGAGCACTTTCTATTTCGATTCTATGTCGCTCAACCTCTTTTCTTGAATTTCGTTTTGGCCCTTTAGAAAATCAGGTAAAAAGTTTTCGGCAATCTCTTATTTATTTTACGCTCAGAGTACAAAGCATATTACAGAGGGGAAGGGCAAGTCACAATAATAAAAAATAACACAAGGTATAATTTATATAATCATAAAAAACAATAAGGTAAAAATTATTATAGCCAACAATTTTCTTATAACATAAAAGTTTTGATGAATAATAATATAAAGTGTTCCACCAAGCCAGCAAAAGGACTCAACTAATGAACACAACCACCGTACTTACTTAATTAGCTTTGTAAGAAACTTTTACCACTGATGGGATCACTCATACCATCTAATAATATGGGTAATGAGTTCCATTCTTTTCAGAAGTAGAACATTTTTCCGCGATAGTTGGTTCATTATAGGTAAAATGTAAAGCGGTGCGAATGAAACAGGACAAGAGGCGAATTAACAGGAAATGACAACACGGGCGCAGTAACAGGAAACGACAACACGGGCGCAGTTTTGGCGCCCGTGTTGTTTTTTGTTCCTTCCTGCTTTGTCCTGTTTCATTCACGCAGTTTTACCTTTTATCATTCTTTTCAGGTTCTTCGAAAATGTAATTGCGCACAGTGGAGCTGTTGATTATTACGGCGATGAGAAATAAAAGGTGCTGGTTAAATCCTTCCGGAGCAAAGTTAAGCTTTATGGTGGAAAATCTGATCGAACAGAGAATTTCGGGTGTACTTTCGGCAGGTGGCTACTGGCATGAGGTTTAAGGCCGATATTATTGACCCTTAAGGTAGCGAAACACTGGGAGTAGTAGGCGAGTATGTCTACTTAGGACAGGTAGTAACCGCAGATCCGTACCATGAAAAGGAAATAACAAGAAGAATAAGATTGGGATGGAGCGTATTTGGCAAGCACTCGCAGATTATGAATAGCAGCTTACCGGTATCGCTAAAGAGGAAAGTATACAACAGTTGCATCTTACCTGCACTCACCTATGGGGCTTAAACGTGGAGGCTAACCAAGAGGGTTCTACTTAAATTGAGGACAACGCAGAGGGCTATGGAACGAAAAATGGTAGGGGTAACATTAAGAGATAGGAAGCGTGCAGAGTGGGTCAGAGAAATAACTCAAGTTACCGACATTTTAGTGGAAATTAAGAAGAAGAAATAGACATGGGCAGGACATGTAGTGGGAAGAGAGGATGACCGATGGTCGCTTAGGGTAACAAACTGGATTCCAAGGGAAGGAAAGCGTAGCAGGGGGCGGCAGAAAGTTAGGTGGGCGGATGAGGTTGAAGTTTACAGGAGTCAAGTGGATGCAGTTAGCGCAGAACCGGGTTAATTGGAGAAATATGGCAGAGGCCTTCGCCCTGCAGTGGGTATAGTCAGGCTGATGATGATGATCATCATCATTGACCCTAGCTCCAGCAATGGTACTTAGACAAAATAAAATGTGCAGCACGGTTCTGCACAGATTCCAGCACGTGTAGCTGTGTGACGTGCTCAGAATTTAGGGAAAGTAAAGCATATTCAATTTGTGGTCGCACATGTGCATAATAAAAATTTTAGTGATGATGGAGAAAGAAAGAAGTTGCTCCGAAAGTAACGAAGTGTTTTGTTTGCTTTTGATGCTATATACTCACTTTGTAACTTTAAGGACCGTGTGGTTGTTATCTGGACGCCGAGACCCCGCACGATGTTACGCTTTCAAGGGAAGATCCTCGGTTTGGCTCCTCATCTTTACAAACCGTGAGCAATGAACCCATCCCATGCAGGGGCCAACAGCATTTAGGACTGGGAAAACTGAGCAAGAGTGGGTTTAGCATTGAGCCGACCAATGGCCAACTGAATTGCCGTCGGAAGAATGCAGGATACGGAGGCCCATTTATATTCTCAGGTGCTGACTTCTATGAATTTACATGGCGCTGGTTCCAGTTCTCTGCGTAAGCCTGGATCTCCGGTGCGCAGTCACAGTAGGATGTAGCGCTTCACGGAACACATATTCCTTTTCCTGGGCAGTGGTGTCCGTTGTAGTTATGCCGGAAGGAAGAAACTGCGTAAAAAAAAAAAGAAAAAGAACACGCTGGGTTCGACATCCTGCCGACCGACCAGCCGGCGGTCACTTGGAGTGGCGATTGTAGACTAGAAAAAAAAAAACATTAAGGAAGATAAAGATATGATTGGAGGTCTACTCTCGTACCTACACAGTGACGGCCAGAGAAGTCGAAATTATAGATAATTTTGGGATCTACAAGACACTGCAACTTGGAGGGTTTAGCTGTGTATATGATACACTTGATGGTGTCTCAATAATTAGTGACTTAACCTCTACTACAACTGTTCCACATCACACGAACCGCTGCTACATATCAGCACTTCTGATTCGTTCGATATGAACCAACTTCAGTATCTCATAAGGCTTGTCATTGTGTGGCATACAGACTTGCGTCGCTTCGTCTAGTTCACCTGAAGTCTATGTGCTCTTCGGACTCCAGCGCTCAACATGTCTTGATACGCAAAACATACAAGACTGCCCTCAAAATTTTGTCTTATGGTCCCACCGATAGTCTGCTAAACTTGACCTTCAAAAACCCAGGCCCAGTACGTCGGTCTCTTCCGCATACTCACATGAAGACACATTTTAAACACCGTCGTGACCCGTTTACGAGCCAACTACCTCGCGCTTCTTCCCTTCCCTTTCCGCACCCTTTAGCGTGTGTTCTTCATAACACTTCCAGGAATATGCATCCCCAACATCAACAAAGTCTCCGCCTATAGCTGGCGCCTTTAACAACTTACTTGCACAAGTAAAGCAATTGGTCAAACGATGAACAAGTTTAGCCCAAAAGTCACCAAGAATGTAATTTCGTGTGTCCTACTTCCTCGACAATCCAAGAAGACCACGAAGCGACTGACAAATACTGAGAATAAAAAGTGACTATAGACGAACCACTGAAAGTGAAATTCGTGGTGACGGTTCAATTTCCTGAATTGATACATTTCTTCACTCATCTGAACTGTGTCTAAAGAGCTCGGGGAGCGGAGTTTTTCCGAACTTGAGGCAACTTGCATAGATGCGCTGCTCTCGTCTTTGTCGTCCACTGAAACAGTGCAACGCAAAAGGGCACCTGCTGTTGCGAGTCTGCACGTGCCCCCACCGTGAAAGATGCGAGCAAGCAGGCCACACATGCGCGTGACTCCAGTAGTTGCTGGCAGCGATATTTATTTGCGGCCCTTTTTTTCAGAAGCCAGCTACGACGAAACCACGCTCTCGGGAGTTAACAAGACAGCGCTGTAAAACCGCACAATGCCACCAGCGGAGTTGGAGGCCCGCACATGCGGTGCTCATTAAGAACACACAGAATGGCAGTCAGAGGTTTTTGTTGAGACCGCCGGGACGTTCACCCCTCAGAAATAAGAGGACATATGTACCTCCAGACTTGCTTCCGAGCGTCTCCCCGAACTGCCGACCTGGTTGACCGTCCTCTTCATCCGGGTCCGATTCAATCAGGCTTAAGCGTACTTTTCTGATGTCTCGGACGAGTTCATCATAGTCTTCATCCAAGTCCCCCGCTTCCACTTCTTTAAAAGCCTGTTGCGTAAGACCAGCTGACGCTTCGTCCTCACTTGGGATGACGTTCACCCCGAAGTTGGCGGCCGTCGATAAGCAGGCGGAGGTGGACAGTGCCCCGTCAGCCGAAGCTCCGCTCCAGATTCTACGGCCACTGGCTTTGTGTTCCACTTGGCGGCGGAAAGTGCACTCCGCTGTACCGGCCGAGGGTCTCCTGACTGAGGTGGTGGAAACGGCGGAAGTGGGGGAAGGAACCCGCGCAACCCTTCACACAGTCACCGGCTCCTGGATGGTCTGTCCCGAAGATTATTGCGGGGATGCCGCCGGGGGTCTTCTGACTTTACTGGTGGACACTGCGGAAGCGGAGGACGGAAGCCGCCGCGTCCAAGGAACCACCCGATCCTGGATGGCCTGCGCTGAAGCACCTTGTGGGGACGCCGCTGGCTCACTTTCTTGGGAGTGGCCGCCTGGTATTCGGTTGGCCTGCATCGCGAGCTTTCGGATGATGGCGTAGTCTAACGTCATCCTTGGATATGCAGCACTCGGGAGAAGCAGCTGTTCAATACGCTTTAGGTCCACGCTATGCGCGTTGGGCTGCGCGTGGTAGGGCGCCCGAGAGCGAAGGCGAGCGTGGAAGCTACCGGAGCGCCGCCGAAAGCCGACAAAGAATTCAGGCCACCTGCCTCGGCGAGCAACATACCTACGAGAAACAAGCTCACGTTCGAGATCTCCGACTAGGAAGCCTTCCCTATTGAAAAATGTGAACCAGTTTATTTAAACCCGCACGAAAAACTGTACCTGATGCAGCTAGCCCATATGGTTTTGTCTCCGTATCACTCGCCGGCCCTTGTTTCTGGCAAAGGAAAGCAAAGAAGACGAGAAGTTCAGAGCTTTGAAATAACACGGATACAAAAAAAAAAATTAAGATGCTTAAGCTTCCTCTGAAGAGTAGACGCGATACCACCTCTAACACCGCCTTTTCATCCGCGATTATTCTTCGTTCGTTCGTTTTTTGGAGAAATTAAAGCGCAGTATTTGTCACTTCTTGGGATGCCTAAAATTACAATTAAATGCATAGTATTGGAGGCACATATGCTCTCGGTTCGAATCCCTCTTGCAGAGTAGCCTCCAAACTGCCGGACAGACGTCGGCTAAATAGAAAGTAAAATGATATGACGCAAGCATAAACGCTGCACTGTGAAAGGTTGCGTCAGATTTTTCGGGCGAAAATCACGTGCGTGTTCCTTAAGACCTTTTTTATTTAATTCTTGGTTACAACGACGTCAACGACGTCTTTTATTTGAACGAACTGTATAGGCTTCGCGTAAAAGTTTGGGTCCACTTAAGCTTCGCCTTTACTGGTTTGAGGCGACATCATTATTGTCTGTTTTTCGACTCCCTCTGTGGACCCTTGTACGCTTACTTTCCTACTCGCCTAATGACTAAACCCTTAGTTAGACCATCTATTATATAATGCATATATAGTCGTAAGCTAGCGCACTGCATTAAAAACCACCCAAAACAGATATAACGCCCCGCTTTCAACATGCCGTACGACAGGCCTGCGTGGTTTGTTCGTGTATGCTGAGTCTCACTAAAATAATAAAGGCAAATGGCGCGATGTAATTTTTCTCCAAATATATAAGTCAATATCGACTGCGCTTTGTAGCCAGTAATTGAATGGCCTTTTTTTTTTTTTTTGGTATCACATTATTTATATCCTCAACCCATCAGCGTGCCCGGGAAAGGCGTCCAGCCAATGCCTTTCCCATCCTAACGGTATTGCAGCATATACAGCCGTCGCAGTATAGCAAACATTATTAGGCGCGTTGGTGGAAGAGATCACGCGACCATGCCAGGAAACAAGTGGAATACGTGTATCGTGAGAACTGGGAGCAAACATAGCTGTTTCTAAACTGACATGACGTCAAAACACGGACGATCGATGATATTCATGCGGCATCTAACGAGTGGGCGTTGCTTTTTTACGGCATGCTACGCCACTATGTTATCGACTATGTAAGCAAATGACAGAAGCAATAATGAAAATCTCTCCTTCGCAAAACAACGAAAAAGGGCCATTGCTAGGAGGCCTACTCCGGAAGGGAATAGTAGGTGACTGGAGGAGCCACTTATCAGAAAAATATATAGCGAGGATGAAAGCACTGACCACGCACAAGACTCAAGGCAGCGATGTTATGAGTTTTTAGAATGACGTCCACCTCTCTTGAGCATTCAAATTTATCGCTAGGGATTCTTGTAGAACTCGTTTTTGAATAATTTATTGTTCTGTAACAATCTGTTTCCAGGTGAGTTGTTCCTACTCTTTTTCCTATTTTTCTTAAGTTGTGGGAAATCCCGTGTACGTAAGGGATGACCGCGATCTTTACCTTATCTCTGATTCTTTTTTCTTTTGCTTTCAACAAGGCCTCAGCCACTGAGGATATGAGGGTTAGCGGGTATCCAGCCTGTAGTAATCGGCGTGTCTGGCTTAAAAAGCTGTTTTCCAGTTTGTGGTTGCAGGAGTTTTTGAATGAACTGTCAAAACACGAATTGGTGATACTGCGCTTAACTAAATTTGAGTGTGCTGAGCCAAAAGGAAGAAGGGATTTGTTGGCTCGAGGCTCAAAGGCCAGCACACGTGACTGGGGTTAAAATAAATTCCCAATTCTAAAAACCGTATGAAGCCATTAGTACGAAGTTCATGAGTGACAATCAATGGGCTCAGAGTGCTTGCAAAATTGCTAAGAACTTTGGAAGTTTCGGAAGGGAGGGCGTCCTGTTCACACAGTAACAACACAAGATAATCATCCACAAATCTAAAGATTTGTTTCACATTTCTTCCCTGAGTGGACCTGAGTAACGCTCTATCTTTCATGGCCAAGTAAAGATTACTACAAGCCACCTTAAATTTCTCCGGCCGCCTGGGTGCCATTTAAGGCGTTCCATCATGTTGCGTGCAGACCCGTCAGTCCGTCTCACTCATCTGCCGTCTGTGTGTTTATCGGGTAGCAATGCCTTGGACGTGTTGGTACTCAAGGCCTAAGACTGACCTCAAACGCGCCAACAATACTCCCCGACTTTTTCTTGGCTTGGGCCTTCAAAACGCTATCGGAGCCGGAGATAGTGCAGGCCCGCTGCATGCCCATTACATGCGCTCCTACCGCCTATTCACAGGCAGACATGTTTTAAACTCCATCGGAAGGCGGGCATAACCCAACTATCCCATATTCCTTCTCCTCCCTCGCCGCTTTCACCAGCATCAGCTCATCAAATCGCTTCCTCGTAATATGATTCACCAACATAACGAAAGTCACCTCCAAGCTAAGGCTAAGGTCCTCCACCGTTTCTATAGCTCCTAGCCGGATGCCGGATGTGTGAATGCGGCTTGCTCGGCCGAAGCGGTTTCACGACATATTGAACTCTCCCCCTTTTCTTTCTTACTCTAACACTCTTTTCAGGAAGCTGCTGTCGTTCACACGGAAGCCCAGTATATGCTCACAGACTTAAAAACGAGGCATATAAATCTTGATCTTGGCCACATCCACATTCCTACCGGTAACATACTGGACCGGACTTATGAACTCCCCCTCCCCCTCATCATATGGAGCTGCTTTAGGTGCCTGGTCCCTCCAGGAATCCCGGCAACGAAGCTACTGTGTTTTTAACCCGACGGTCTCTCAACCGGGCGCAGGCAGCCTGTCATGAATCTGGTTCGTGAGATGCGGGGAACGAAATGTGAATTTATCCATTTAAGTGATGGTACATGGCGCAACAATACTGGTACGGGGGAGGAACGTTACAGACTTCACGGGACTGTCTTCGCACAGCGACGGCAGGGATCGACTCCGTCGCGTCTGCTCCAGGTGAGCAGCACTGCACGCGCCAACGCTCACGAAGTCCTCAATGGTCTCGCCCGACCACTGGCCGAGGGGCCAGAAAGTTGTATTTGAACTGTCCAATCCGGACGCTGTAGTTGGCCGATTGCCAAGATGGCCAATAACGAGCGCGCTCGGCTCCCACCACGGTGCAAGGGGGAGAGAGAGGAAGCCGCGCCTCCATGGGCACGTGGCGGCGGTTGTTGAGGCGCCAGAATGTATGGCATTTGCTCTTAGTGCAGAGAAACCCGACGCCAAGGCTTCTCCTCAGTGCGTCGCTGCCATGCGGAGCAGCCCCGGGATTGTAAAGGGGCGTCAGGCCCTCGCCCGCAACCGCTCGACTCCAGTCGTCGGCCACCGCAAGATCCACGAGAACTGTGGCTGGAAGCCCGGCCATAAGAAGTCCTAGATCCAGAATTCAGGATAAAGCGCATCCATACATATCATAAGCTCACACAAGCCTACAGTGCTGAGCGTCAGCTCGATACATCACCTCATTCCTCCTATAGATAATAGACATGCAACATGCGACGATTTGGCATCGCCTCCAGGCCGGAACTATTCCCTCCCCAGTCTTCCAGTGCCACCCGCTGTATTCCATCTCCACCTGGGTACTTTGTCCTGAACCTTGCGCATTCCACTTACATATCCTCACCTTGTGCCCGGAGGACGCTCCTCTGCGCGACCAGGAATAGCTCACCAATTGGGAGGCCCGGCCGACCCTGCTGAGCCACGATCGGACACGGCGAACAAGAGGATCGCAAATGACTGATCTGCCAGCATCATTGGACCTGGCAACATAAACGTCGCAGTATGCACGGAGGTGCGGGGGCTTAGGGCGCTGCATACCCAAAACAACTGTACTTTTCAAAAGAAAGTTTCGTCTCTCTCCCTCTCTTCGGATTAGGCCGTTATTTATACCTCGCTTAACGGGCGCTAAACATCTCTTTTACCCTGTCAGGTCAGGAATTAGACCCAACGTTCCTTTAATAGGGCTGAGAGATTCCCACGCTCACAAGTACGATTCATAGTGGGAGCCCCTGGCAGAACGCCCACTATTACCATGACCATGCTGACCAAGCTCGAATGTCATGCTGCAGGACCGATCAATTAACTAATTTGGAGTGAGTGATCTGAGGATGGAATACAGATGTGCAGACATTCGAAAACACATCTGGTAGCGTAGAGCGGTAGCGCATGAACTGCAGAACGTAGTTGTAGTTGGCTGTGCAGCCGCGTGCCCACGCAAACTTTAACTGCTACCAAACACGGTTCCACTGCGTATTTGTTGAATAGTTAAGCTGGGTTAGTTGCACTTATGAATCTAAAAAACTTGTGCTGAAGTTACTTATGAAACGGCTCCATGGTTGCGGCCTTCGCTCGATTCAAACGGCTCCGTTCTTCAGTTTGTGCGGTAATTACTGTTAACCTTGGAAATCAAACTAGCGCACTTCAAAACAAAGACACAGGGTGAGAACGACACCACAGCGCTGTTTTACTTCAACTGGTTTTTATTAGACAGTGACACAATATATATATGTACGAAAAGTGGGCGTGAAAGAATTGATAACTGCTGAGTTTGCACGTGGCGTAAAACACCGAACGCAAAGTTAAAAGGCGCACGATAACAATATAGGTCAAAGCAAGGCAGAACGGCAGGGCTATAAAAAATAAAGAAGCGAAAAACGGGGAGGCATGTAGGTAAAAACAGTAAAGAAGGCACGATCCGAAGATACATAAACTAAAATCGAAAAAAGGCTAAAAGGGGCATTAAGAGCGATAAAAACCAATAGGGGCATTAAGAGCGATAAAAAAACACAAAAGGGGCATTAAGAGCGATAAAAGAGTCAAAAGGACAATTAAGAGCATTACAAGACAAAAAGGGCATTAAAAACAGAATACCTAAAACAACCAAGGCCAGGCCGCTAGAGGCTGAGGAGTGTACCCGGAATCTAAACATTAAAACTACTGTGCGTCTGATTCAGATATTCTAACTCGCGTTTAGTCAGGGCTATTGAGGGTGTGCTAACACAATTTTGACCTAGGTTTAGAATGTGAGCGGCTTCTATGATTTCGCGTGTATACTGATGTGCATTTCTCGCAATGACAGTGCAATTATGAAGGGATGGCTCACAGGGCTGAGAAGGAGAAAGACACAGGGTGAGAAGGACTTCTCACCCTGTGTCTTTGTTTTGAAGTGCGCTAGTTTGATTTCCAAGATGAATTACCAACTAGCCCGTTCTTCCACCCTTGCAAATTACTGTTAATCTTGATTTTTAAAACACCTAGCTTGAGTTTTTGAGGCATGTTGATTACGGTGGCTTTGGCGACGCAAACTGGGTGACTTGACTACGAATTCTATTGGCTTTGTGATATCCACGCTCTGAAAAACGCGGGAACGTTATCGGCTCGCCGCTCTCATTTCTGGTCCTGGAATTCTCGCACCGCGTTTTCAGCAGCAGATGCTACGAGGGGTGATTGGAAAGTTTTGTAACTCGCTTATAAAAAATCTGCCGCAAATAAAAAAAGTTCATAGGACTCCGAAACGCTGCAACGATGTCATGTTTCACATGACTGCTGAACCGGGAGTCGCCAGTGGTCGGAGAGATCTCGAGATTTCCAAACTCAAGGCAGCATGCTCAGCTCCGCTTCCCTCGTCGTAGCCTCCCGCTGAAACAATGCAATGCAGCAGGAAGGTCAGCCAACCTGTCATCGCACACTAGTGCGAGCCTGCACGTGCCCACGCCATGAAAAACGGTAGCAAGCTGGCCACCTCATGCGCGTGCATACCGTAGCCGGCCGTTCACCGCATGCTACAAACACCGGCTGCGGCGAGACCACGCTATCGGGAGTTAAAGCTATAACGAACTGACACTGTAAAATCACAGTACACCACCAGCGAGGCCGGAGGCCCGTACAAGCGGTGCACATCAAGAATACACAGAAAGGGAATGTCAGGTGTTTATTGAGAGAGCCCGACCCTTCATCATTCAGACCCAATGGGCCTTGTACCTCCAGACATGCTTGTGAGCATTTCCCCCAACTACTGACGGCGTTGGCAGTCTTCTTCATCCGGGTTCGATTCATCCAGACTTGTGAGACCTTTTGTGAAGTCTCGGACGGGTGCATCGTAGTCGTAGGAATCCCTCACTTGGAATTCCTTGAACGGTTGTTCCATAGCACAATCAGACAGTTCGTCGTCTCCGCTTGGCCTGCCGCTGGTCTGGATGTTGGCGATAGTTGATGACGAGGCGGCCATGGATAGCGCCCTGTTGTTCGAAGTTTCGTTACGAATACTGCGGCCACTGGCTGTGTGTTCGACATGACGGCCGAAGGTTCCCTCCGCTGTAGCCATCGAGGGTCTCCTGACGCTGGTGGTTGAAACAGCGGACGTGGAGGAAGCAACCCGCTGCCTCCATTCAACCACCAGCTCCTCATTTGGCTGTTTTGAAGACCCTTCTGGCGATGCCGGTGACGGTCTTCTCACCTTAGTGGTCGACACTGCGGGGGTGGACTGAAGAATCCGTCGCTTGCATGGAACCTCTCGCTCCTCCTGGATGTTCTTCTCCGAAGATCCTCGGGAAGATGCCACCGGAGGCACTGTTGGCTCACTTTCATGGGAGTCGCCGCATAGAATTCGGCTCGCCTGCATCTGGCTGCTTAAAAATGAGAGCGTTTTCGAACGTGAGAATCAGAGATTCCGGTCTCGGGGGCAAGCCGCTTTGCGAATAAGCCTGGGTGCGCGCTATGCGCGTGGCGCTGCGTGCGCTTAGTAGAACGCCCGAGAGCGAAGGCGCGTGGAAGCTACCGGAGCGCCGCCGAAAGTGGACGAAGAATTGAAGTTACCTGCCTCGAAGTTACAAGCGAGAAACAAACTTAACGCTCGATATCTCCGACCCGAAATATTTCGTCATTGAAAAATCTTTTAGCAATCTTATAGGCGACCTTTAGGTAAAGCTGCACGAAAAATTATGTCGAATGCAACTGTCATATAGGATGGCTCCGTATGACTTAACGACCCTTGTTTCTGACCTCTAATATTATTATCTGGCGCCTCTGCAGCCGTAAGCTGCAACAGTACATAAAATACCACCCAAGGTAATTGTGACCCACCGTTTTAACCATGCTGTATACATGCTAGCCCTGCGAAGGTTGTTGGCTTATGCTGACTGTCATTAAATATATAATTAAGGCAACTGGCCCAATTTAACCTTTCTCCATATATCCAAGTCGAGATTGCATGCTCTTGTAGTCAGTAAGATAACGATTTTTTTTTTGTTTAAAGCATTTATATTCTCCGCCCATCAACTCGCGTGGGAGATGCGTCCTGTCAACGTTCTTCCCGTGGTTCAGCGGACATGCGACGAACACAGCAACCGCGAAGCCAGGCACTGGGGCATTTGCGAGGAATACGCAACGATGGCCGAGGGGCTTGTGACAACAAGGTCGAGGGCGTGACAAATTACGCGGCCACGGCAGGAAGGTATTGAAATACCTGTATTGAGAGCACTTGGAGCAAAAATAGCTGTTTCTAAATGGATACGGCGCAAAAAAGTTATGGAATATAATGAGGATCAGGCGGCACATACATGCCTAAGCGTTACTATTTTATACAACATGATACACGATTATATTGTGGCTTAATGTAAACAAATGAAATATACATTAACGCTCGCTTCTGAATTATATATTGTGCCGTGTAAATTTTCTTTCATGTGACTCAGACCACGCGAGATATGCAGTAGCCGCCGACTTTTCATTCAGGGGTGGTTTCCAGAGCCCCGCCCCCTCCGAAATGAATGCTCGTGATCTATCGAGGACGCCGGGCTTCAAACGAGGGATGGAAGGCTCCCGGTGTACGGCTCTGACATGTGGTAACTGGCAGGCGGCACTAAATGGTCATCGCGTTGTATGACCCCCTTGTTGTGGAATAATATTATCGCAGAACTTTTGGACTATTCAATGCCTCCTGGTGTCTTCTTACAGGCGTATGCTGACGACACCATAGTATTGATACCGGCCAGAACGCGACATGAACTCGAACAGTTGTGTACAGACATCCTCGATAGGATAGCCAGCTGGGCCTCCCAATCCCGTGTCACCATCTGTCGTGCGAAAACATTATGTATGCTATTTTCTCATGGCGTGAGCGGTATAGAAAAACGTAACAGCACCGTGCGCTTTGCGAGCCAGCCGCTGAGCTTCAAACAAGAACTAAGAATTTTAGGTGTTGTTTTTCACCGCCATCTCACATTTTTACCTCATGCTAACTTCCTGCGCGACAAGGCAGAGGTACTCACTTCGCGCCTCGTCACATTTCTTTCATTTCATCGTTCGATACCCCCTCTTCTCTCCGTAGGCTTAATTTTCAGGTGATACAGCCCGCCTTAACCTTTGCTGCTCCAGCTTGGTGGTCTCGCCACGTTCATTCCCGCCTTCGGGATAAGATAATTACTTTGTAGCGTGTCCCTCTTCTCGCTCTCACTGGAGCATTCCGTACAACGCGCACGGCTGCTCTCTAGGTGCTCCTCCGGGTACCTCCTCGACCCTTTGCTGGACCGCCTCTTTGCAGAGTACAGTCTCTTAAACGGCGTGGATCCCGTCCTTTTTGGAGGTCACGCTTATCTCCCATCCGATATTTTTCCACGCTTTGATTTCTGGTGTGACCATACCTCTCTGGCCTTTCCTTTCTCGTTCACCCGTCTTCTCCCTTCTAATTTTCCCTTTCAGTCCTACCTTCCAGGTCTTCATATTTGCACGGACGGTTCCTATACATCCCGCTCTGTGGGCGGTGAGACAGCCCTCAGTGCCTTCGGCTTAGAGGCTGTTCCGTTTCACGAGGCTTGTTGTTATGCCCGGCACGCCCCTTCTCCTTTACCCTTGAACATCTACTCTGATTACCTTTCTCTTCTTCAGACTATTCATTCTCTTTCCACTCCAGATTTCCGCATCCGCGACATAAAATTCTACCCTTGCTACCATTTCTCTTCACCGTCCTGTCTTTTTATATCATGTCGTTGCCCACTTTGGTTTCTGGGGCAACCTGCTAGCAGACCGGGCAGCTTCTCTGGCATCGACGCGTGGCCTCTTACAACCGTCGTGGCTATCGCCTTTGTCTGTGCGCACTTGTATGCGCACTACTGTTCTAAAGCTCTGGGCATTCATGCGAACCGCAGATCACTCAGACACCCTCTTATCTATTTTTGTCCCCTCCATTCTTCATCTACCCCTCTCTTTCCCTCCATCCCGATCTCTTGTTCCTCTCCTAACGGGCCACGGCCGCTTTCCTTCGTACTTCCATCGCTTTGCACTTATCTCTTCGCCTTCCTGTCCATGCGGTGAAGCTAAGGGTGACGTGATTCATTACCTATGCGCCTGTCCACTTACTGCGGATATAGCAAAGGTGCTGCCTGGGTATCCTAACTTTGTTTCCTCTCAAGACTTCCTTTCTTTATTATCCTCCGCTCGTTCTCGTGCGCTGCTTATACGCATTGTCGTTCGTGTCTCTTCTTTGCTTCCACCTGTCAATCGCGTTCATTCCCGCCCGGGTGGTTCGTAGCACTACCGGTCGATACAAAGTCTTTAACATGTCTTGTGTGGTCGGGGGTGCTATATGGCCGATTTTGGTGGGCTGCGGCCCTGCCCCTGCCATGTGGACACGTGGCTTTCCTGTTTGAATGCCCTGAGTTCCCTCGTTTATTTTGAACTGTGTTAATACATAGATTTGTACATACATATATACATATATACATTACATACATAGATACATAGACAGTGGGCGAGGTGGCAGCAGTGCGAGCACCATGCTTACTCGCTGCCTGTTTCTTACGCATATTGCCTTCCTCGTTTGTTGTCACTTCGACTATGCTTCGTTCATGGCTCCTGACGTCACAACTCATGTGCACTCGCCGCCATCGCCGATGTTCTTGGATGAATCAGCTGGCCACTATACGAACTGTCCTATCTCTCTTACGGACCATAGTCTTGATCTGCCTGTCACCACACGTGTATGCAATCCGTGCAAAGTGACCGTCACTCTACGTCACCCATACCTCATCAAACCCAGTGACGGGACGTTCAAGGACCTGCCTATAAATTGCGTGCTGGACCGTTCCTTCATCAGTGGGCGAGGTGGCAGCAGTGCGAGCACCATGCTTACTCGCTGCCTGTTTCTTACGCAGGCATGTTATCTTCAGAATGCCCCTTGTATTCGCTCTGATGATCGATTTCTACTGCTGTTTCCTTGCCCACACCACTCTCGCAAGTGCTTTGCTTATGTTTCGCTGTACTCGCAAATTGCGACTTGTATTAGTAGACTTCTGAGGAGTGGGGATGTTGAAGGTAATCCTGGTCCTCCGCCATCAGCGATGGTTACTCGCTCTCAAAGTAATGTGAGCCCTTCAAATTCGGAAGCCGCCGCCGGTCAACCGTCGGTGTCAGATATGTTTGCTGAGCTTTTGAACGGACAGCGAAAATTAGCTCAGGATATTGCTGAAATTAAATCTTTTCATGAATCTATTAATTCACGTTTTGAGACAATTGAGTCGCGCGTGGCTGCTCTGGAGTCCTCGTTACAAAAGCCCGCCGCCGACAGTGGCAGTCTCAACAGTGAAGTTGTACGTCTAAGTTCCGAACTTCACAGTCTTTCAAATAAAAACGATGAGTTGGAAAACCGTGCACGTAGGAACAACTTAATATTGCATGGTCTGCCCGAATCCTCTGATGAAAATAATGAACGTCTCTCCTCTGACATTGCAAAATGGTTTGAGGAAGAACTCAATATGAGCTGCCCTCAAATAGAGAGGTGCCATCGTCTTGGAAGGCCTTCACATGACCGTCCCCGTCCCGTTTTCATGAAGCTTCTGGACTTTCGGGAGAAAGCTTCAGTGTTAAAAAATGGCCACAAGCTTAAGGAATCCGATTACCGTATATCGGAGGATTTTTCAATACGTGTCCGCAATATCCGGAAAAAGCTTTGGGAAGCGACTGAAAGTTTCAGAAGCAATGGCTGCACGGTCCGAATACGGTTTGATCATGTATTTATTGATAAAGTTCGGCATAACTGGAACAGTTCTTCTAATTCACTGGAAAAAGCATCCCGTAATGCGTCACTAAGTAATGCTACTAATGCAGTAGCCACTTCGCCTTGACTACCTTATCACAGCAATAACCTCCGTGTGTTAAATTTAAACGCTAGAAGCCTGCTTAATAAATTTACCGACCTTAACTCCTTGGTAACTGCTCATTCCCCTCACATTATTGGTGTTACTGAAACTTGGTTACATGGTAGCATATACGACTCTGAAGTTGCGTTAAGTGGATTCACGTTGCTGAGAGCTGACAGACCGAATGGTAGAGGCGGTGGTGTCGCCCTCTATATACAGTCACATTTGAAGTTTTCTGTCCTTGAATCTCCATGTGAAATTGAATTGCTTTTGTGTAAAGTTTATTTGGAAAACACATTCACATTAATTGGAGTGTTTTATCGGCCTCCTGGCTCTGATGATAATCAATTATTTCTTCTAAGTAAACTTTTGCATGATTTGAATCCGACAAATATAATACTTATGGGAGATTTTAATGTGCCAGGTATTCACTGGCCTTCTCTTAGCAATACCGGCCATGATGTCTCTTTCTCAAGAAAATTGTTACACCTTTCCTTATCACTTGGCCTCAAACAAATTGTTCATGCGAACACCAGGCAAGCGGCAGTCCTAGATCTAGTTTTTCTCAGCTCTAATCTATTCGAGAATGGTTTGCAGTGCTGTGTTACTGACGGCATATCGGACCATAAGGCTGTATTATTCTCAATCAGCTGCACTGTTCCCAGAGCCCGGTTTGAGTACAGCAGTTTTCGTGACTTCAACCAGGCCAATGATGTTGCTATAATTGACACATTACGTGAATCCTTTGAAATGTTTGAAGAATTATCTCTGACCAGTGATGTTGATGCTGTTGTGGGGTTTTTTGAACATATTGTTAAAACATGTATTAATCACTTTGTTCCGCTGAAAACAAAAAAGAAAAATAGAGATTTGCCATGGATAACAAGAAACCTACTGCATTTATCGCGTCGTGTTGCAAAATTGCGTAAGTCGAAAAGAAATGGCAATCCTGTCAAAATTGCAGAGTTCAATGATGCCAAGGAGGAGCTACGCGTCAGGTTAAAGTCTGCCAAGGATTTTTACTATTCCGTTACATTGCCAAAATTAATGAAAACTAACCCTCGCAAATTCTGGAAATCGATACTACCCAGTAACAGTACTTGCAACAGTTTTATAGTTAACGGCGTTCCTGTTTCAGATTCACTGACAATTGCTTCTGCTTTCAATTCCTATTTTCATTCTGTATTCACACTAGATAACTCTATCGTTCCTTCTTTTAGCTGTGACTCTTACCCTCCCATCGAAGATGTCGTCGTCTCTGGTACAGGTGTTCTCAATATGATCCTCCAATTAGATACTAAAAAGAGCTGTGGCCCAGATGACATACCTAACTCCTTCCTTGTGCGCTACTCACTTTGGACAAGCCGATATCTCACCACAATCTTCCGTAAATCATTATCCACCAGCACTGTTCCCCACTCCTGGAAGCTTGCCAAGGTCATTCCATTGTTCAAATCCGGTAGTACTCAACTACTGCAGAACTACAGACCTATCTCCTTAACAGCCCATTCATGCAAGTTACTCGAACATGTTATTTTCAAACATATCATTGAATTTCTTGAAACCCACAATATCCTAAACATTTACCAGTATGGTTTCCGTCAAGGCCTGAGCACCACTACCCAACTAATTTAATTTGCGCACCACATTTCTCAGTCATTAGATCTAGGTAGACAGGTCGACAGCATTTTTGTTGATTTATCTAAAGCTTTCGACACTGTCCCACACCCTAAACTCCTACACAAACTTAACTCTGTTCTAAAAACCCCTTCCCTGGTTGGTTGGATATCCAGTTTCTTAAATCAGCGTTCGCAGTCTGTATACTTTAATTCATCTGTTTCCACTCCTGTTAGTGTTTCATCCGGCGTTCCGCAAGGTTCCGTTTTAGGCCCGCTTCTTTTCTTATTATATATTAACGACCTGTCATGCTGTGTATCTGTAAAAATTCGTCTTTACGCTGATGACTGCGTCTTATATCACGAGATTAATACACCACTTGACCATGGAATACTTAACGACTCATTTTCTAATTTTTGTAAATGGTGCAAGGAATGGCAAATGAATATTAATTTCTCTAAAACTGTTTCCATGTCCTTTTCTAGATGCCCATCTCCTTCACATCTCACCTACAGTTTTCACGGCCAGGATTTAGAACGAGTCACCGAGTATAAATACCTCGGCCTTCATTTCTCTCATGACATCTCATGGTCTAAACACATTGACATCATATGTAATAAAGCTTTTAAACGTCTCGGATACCTCCATCGTACACTGCGTAAAGCCCCAAAGGATACCAAACTGCTCACATATAAAACACTTATCCGCCCCATTCTTGATTATGCCTGTATCGTATGGAACCCTTATAAGAAATCCGATATCAAAAAATTAGAATCAGTTCAAATAAAAAACCAGTACGCTTCATCTTTCACAACTACGGCCGCGATTTTTCCCCTTCTTCACATAATACAGATTTAGGTCTCACAACCCTATCATCTCGCCATTAAATAGAATGTTTGAAGTTTTTGCACATACTGGTTCACTCTCAGCGCCTTCCATCACTAAATAATTATTTGAACATTAGCCAGCCTTCCATAACTAGAAGTTCCCATAGCCTAAATCTCATCCCTTTCTTTTCCCGCACTGAGACATTCCAACATAGCTTCTTTCCTCTCACCATTGAACTCTGGAATTCGCTGCCTGGACACGTCCGCTCGCTACCAATTGAACAATTCTTGACAGCCATTGCTTCCTAATGCCTTTTTATATATATGTATGTATATGTGTATGTGTGTATGTATGTATGTACATATATATGTGTGTATATGTGTATATATATATATATATATATGTGTGTGTGTGTGTGTGTATATATGTTTGTATTTGCTTGGTACAGTTTGCTTTGTTTGCCCACTCCTGCCATAGCCTCATCGAGGCTGCAGTATGTATAAATAAATAAAATAAATTTGTTCCGTAATGACAGTTAGCTGAACTCCTTTCGTTATTTTTTTTCACTAGTTTCGCATCAGTTTCCTTGTTCCTACCTGTTTCTCCTCCTTATTTTCGTTTCTCTCTCACACGTTTTTTTTTCGTTTTAGGGACCTGCATTTTTAACCCCCCCCCTCCCCGCCCCCCACTGAACTGCCCCCTCTCCATTCTCTTCCCTTTCTTTTATTCCCCTCGTCTTCTTTTCTTGACTTCTCTTCCTTTCCACAGTTCCCTGCCCCTTCCCTCACCGTGGTCACTTGCGAGCACATCGCAAGTTTCTTGGCACGCCATGAGCCGTTTTGTCGCTGGGCATTTCTGCCCTAAAAACCACTTTTCCCGCCCAACATTTGTTCCATAGTTTTCCTTTTCTTCTGATTGGCTTTCTTTAAATATTCCCTTGGGGAGTTTCTCATTTTCTTTTATATTCAATTGCTTTTTGCCTGCGATAACCTCTGGTTGGGTGCGGGCTTTCTCTCACATTTATTTAGATTTTTTTTTGTCAATTTGAGAGTTTAGATAAAGGGTTGTATGACGTCACGAGACCACATGGCATGGCTGAGGTGGCAGGCGCTGCCAACTCAGGCTTCGCTTTTTAGCCGGAAGGTTGGGATCGCTGAGAACCGAATTGCACCCTTGTGGGGACCACACCAGCCACAATTGAAGGGAGCGCCTTTCCCGCGGCTACCGATGCGCCGCCCTTTACCCCTTCCCTCTCCCCGCTTGTGCCGTAATAATGGATAAGCGGTACCAGCGCGGGGGCTATAAAGCGGAGCGTATGCCGCCGCCTCTCTCTCTTCCTCGCCGGATTGCCTTGAGTGTGGGAGCTCCTGCTGCTGGCTCCCGATCATGACACCCCTGACCTTCGGACATCTGAGATAAAGATATGCTTCTTTCACGGCCTGCTGTGTGTGTGTGTGTGTGTGTGTGTGTGTGTGTGTGTGTGTGTGTGTGTGTGTGTGTGTGTGTGTGTGTGTGTGTGTGTGTGTGTGTGTGTGTGTGTGTGTGTGTGTGTGTGTGTGTGTGTGTGTGTGTGTGTGTGTGTGTGTGTGTGTGTGTGTGTGTGTGTGTGTGTGTGTGTGTGTGTGTGTGTGTGTGTGTGTGTGTGTGTGTGTGTGTGTGTGTGTGTGTGTGTGTGTGTGTGTGTGTGTGTGTGTGTGTGTGTGTGTGTGTGTGTGTGTGTGTGTGTGTGTGTGTGTGTGTGTGTGTGTGTGTGTGTGTGTGTGTGTGTGTGTGTGTGTGTGTGTGTGTGTGTGTGTGTGTGTGTGTGTGTGTGTGTGTGTGTGTGTGTGTGTGTGTGTGTGTGTGTGTGTGTGTGTGTGTGTGTGTGTGTGTGTGTGTGTGTGTGTGTGTGTGTGTGTGTGTGTGTGTGTGTGTGTGTGTGTGTGTGTGTGTGTGTGTGTGTGTGTGTGTGTGTGTGTGTGTGTGTGTGTGTGTGTGTGTGTGTGTGTGTGTGTGTGTGTGTGTGTGTGTGTGTGTGTGTGTGTGTGTGTGTGTGTGTGTGTGTGTGTGTGTGTGTGTGTGTGTGTGTGTGTGTGTGTGTGTGTGTGTGTGTGTGTGTGTGTGTGTGTGTGTGTGTGTGTGTGTGTGTGTGTGTGTGTGTGTGTGTGTGTGTGTGTGTGTGTGTGTGTGTGTGTGTGTGTGTGTGTGTGTGTGTGTGTGTGTGTGTGTGTGTGTGTGTGTGTGTGTGTGTGTGTGTGTGTGTGTGTGTGTGTGTGTGTGTGTGTGTGTGTGTGTGTGTGTGTGTGTGTGTGTGTGTGTGTGTGTGTGTGTGTGTGTGTGTGTGTGTGTGTGTGTGTGTGTGTGTGTGTGTGTGTGTGTGTGTGTGTGTGTGTGTGTGTGTGTGTGTGTGTGTGTGTGTGTGTGTGTGTGTGTGTGTGTGTGTGTGTGTGTGTGTGTGTGTGTGTGTGTGTGTGTGTGTGTGTGTGTGTGTGTGTGTGTGTGTGTGTGTGTGTGTGTGTGTGTGTGTGTGTGTGTGTGTGTGTGTGTGTGTGTGTGTGTGTGTGTGTGTGTGTGTGTGTGTGTGTGTGTGTGTGTGTGTGTGTGTGTGTGTGTGTGTGTGTGTGTGTGTGTGTGTGTGTGTGTGTGTGTGTGTGTGTGTGTGTGTGTGTGTGTGTGTGTGTGTGTGTGTGTGTGTGTGTGTGTGTGTGTGTGTGTGTGTGTGTGTGTGTGTGTGTGTGTGTGTGTGTGTGTGTGTGTGTGTGTGTGTGTGTGTGTGTGTGTGTGTGTGTGTGTCTTTCCTCTCCCTCGGGCAGAGGAATCGCCCACACCCTTTAGGGCCCTTTTATCACGAGCTAGGCACACTGTACATAGGCCACACCGGCACTTTTAGTAAGGAACGGTTAAACGCAGATTTACACCTATGTCAGGTGATATTTCGCATAGCGTGGTGTATTAATTGCGACTGTTTGCTACAGAGTATGTGTGAAATACTGTAGAGGCATAAGTTCAGAAATTAGCTATTAAGCGAGTTGCAAAGTGTTTGAATGCGAGCGAAGTTCAGCTAGGGGAGGCGCGGGTAGCAGGCGTTAACGTGACGACGCTTCGGCTTTTTTTCCCTCCCTTTTTTTCCGACATATTGGTGCTAATAACGCTCTCGCGTTGAAAATCGCCCGTCTCGTGACGTCATATGCGATCTATTTTCAACAATGTTTATAACTTAGATGGAAAAGCAACGAAATTAACCAATCGTTGATTTTTAGGTCATTGGTCATACTGCGGGTCACAATGGTGGATCGCAACAGAAATTTGCATGTTTCTAGAATGTTGCCGCTCGACGAATCCTTCTTCAACTTTAGGATTGTGGTGCATCAACTTTACCAAATGAGCACTTTCTTTCTTTCGAATGCGCTATCCCGAAGCTCCCTAATGCGAATGCACTATTTCAAAGGTCTAACTGGGCCTTCAGGATGTTCGTGACAGATACTACGCCTTGCCATTTCTGCAAATCAATTATTATATTATGCGGGTGTCATCAGAGAGAGTGACGGATTCTGCGCCTTTCCTTTCTTGTAAGCCTATTAGTAATAAAAGCATCTGTAGGGTATGTAAAAAGGAATAATATTGATGATAGTAATTAATAATAAGCACTAATAAAATAATAATCCATGATAATTGCTAGGACAAAAGAATAAAAACTAAAACTAAGAAAAAAGTAACAAAATAAATTTAAAAATGACAAATCAAAAGGAAAATAAGAATAAAACACTCAAGGTAAACAATAAAATTACAAAAAAATTAGCTCTGGTTTACCTTGTGGTTAAACCTGGATTTACGCGAAGGCTAACTGCATGACTGCGCTTAGGTTCCGCTTGAAAGTCAAGACATGGCTTTTGCACATAGTAGCTTATTGTATGGTTTCAGCTTTTTTATCCCATAGGGCACTTTTGACCACTAAAGTGCGAGCAGGAGAAAGCGTCTGTTGCGCGCTGGTCCGAAGCTCTCCACTACGGCACCTCTTTCTCTCTGTTTTCACTCCCGGCACCTTCGCCATGACGCTAAAGCGTAAGCTGCCAGCCAACATATAAAGCTCCTTTAACCGAGCCGTATGATTGTGCCTGCGTGGCCTAGGGCTAACGTGAATGCAAAAGTTTTGACCGGCTGCTTGTGACATCCCTTATGAAAGGAGAGGCCCCAGTTAGCAACTCCTGCCAACTCTTCTCCTCCTCCTCCTCCTCCTCCTCCTCCTCCTCCTTATTCTTCTTCTAGCGGTTGCTAGGCAACGGCTTAAGGTCTGTGCGATCACGGCCAAGGTGCGACCGCGACGAAAGTGCGATCATGGCGAAGAGTCGAAGCGGCTGGCGTAGTGTAACTCTCGCTAGAAAACGCCGCCTAGCGCCAATGCATTCGCATACTCCCAATGTAGTTTCCGCAGTGATTTC
The DNA here is from genome assembly GCF_055883805.1 of Amblyomma maculatum. Classification (NCBI taxonomy): domain Eukaryota; kingdom Metazoa; phylum Arthropoda; class Arachnida; order Ixodida; family Ixodidae; genus Amblyomma; species Amblyomma maculatum. Next base: position 33,045,729 of record NC_139344.1, read on the forward strand.
CGAATTTTAGTGCGAATGCACTATTTCACGAGGTCTAACCGGGCCTTCAGGATGTGCGTGGTTTGACCTTGAGTCTGACCTCGCCGAACAAGGTAGAGCAGCCATAGCCTCCTTTATATCCAACAGTTGACTACGGCACGTCAAACCACGCCAGGAGGGCGAGTGAGCCGGGTCCTTTCATGTCTCGACCGAAGGAGCGTGCCGCGTCCGGCGGGCTGAGTTGGAACGGAAGAGAAGACGCCGTAAACGTGAACACGTTGCTTAATGTGTGTGTATCTAGAGTGCAAACAAATCTTAAATTACGGATAAAAACGAAACAAATGCCGACCAAGAGCTAAACGGAATTCAACTGTGCATTCGCATATTTAACCCGTTTCATCAGAGTCGAAACCTTGATACCTTTTTCTCTTTCTTGTCTTGTTAACGGATTCCATAAAAAGTCTGCCGAAAACGCAACATCTTTGCCTTTCCGTTTGTAGTATTTTGTCATACCTTGCACCTCATCGCGGTAATTCATTAACTTCAACATCACAACAACTTGCCTTTTAACAACTTTACCTTTTCCGAAGTCTGCCAAGTCTGCAGATTTCGCAATACCAAAGTGTCCCCCCCCCCGCACACACACACACACACACACACACACACACACACACACACACACACACACACACACACACACACACACACACACACACACACACACACACACACACACACACACACACACACACACACACACACACACACACACACACACACACACACACACACACACACACACGCGCACACACACACACACACACGCGCACACGCACACACAGTGCAAATACCACAGTGCTTCCAGCATAACAGTTACTAAGTCTTTAAATACAGCTTCCACTGGGTCAACTCGCGTTTCATTTTTCCTTTCGGGAACACCAAATAAGAGCATGTCACTTTTTCTGCTTCAGTACTCACGGTCATAAAGCTTTTTTTTTTAATCTTTGAACGTATTTCTTTGTTTCTTTGCTTGTTGTTGTTTTCTTTTTTTTTTTTTTTTTCTCGAATTACGAGTACAGAAAGCGATTTCTTTGGTTGCGAATACTGATTCTTCGATTACTTTGAAATTCGACTCTGTGTCGCTCAGCTCTTCTCGATTTTGGTTTGGCCCTGTAGAAGGTCAGCTAAAAGATGTTCTCTAGTCTTTATTTATTTATTTTACCCTCACGGTACAAACTACATTATAGAGCGAGAGGGAAATTCTCAACAGTAAAAAAGAACACAAAGCATAATTTGTATCGGCGTGCAAAACAATAAAGTTAGCAATTATGATGGCTAACAATTTTCGCATGAGGTAAAAGATTTCATCGAGGACCGGTATAAAGTGTTCGAGAAGAACAGCGTAATGAACCACTTAATGAACACAACCACCTTAATCAGTTATTTGCGTTGTATGGAACTTTTAATACTGAATGAGACCACTGACGCCAGCTAATAATGCGGGCAACGAAGTCCTTTTCTTTTTACCTATTTCGAAGATATGTTTGTGCACATGTGGTACTGATTTTTTTTTTCTTGCTAATAACGATGATGAGAAATAATGGTGCTGGTTGAATCCATCTGCAGTGAAGTTCAGTTTTGTTTTAGAAAAGCCTATAAAACAAAGAAATGCGGGTGAACTTACGGGTAGCAGGTGGCATCACGTTTAATAACAATAATAAGAATAGTAATTAATGGTTTACAGGAAGGGAGAGGCGCAGTATCTGTCACACTTCTTTTTGTAGACACCTGAACCGTGCCGTAAGGTATGAGAGGAAGGTGGGAATGAAAGTGGATAGAAGGAAATAGGGGCCGTAGTGGAGGGCTACGGAGTAATTTCGACCGCCTAGGGATCTTTAGCGTGCGCTGACATCACACAGCACATGGACGCCTCTTCGTTTCCCCTCCATCGAAACGCAGCCGTCGCAGTCAGGATCGAACTCAACTACGCCGACAAAGTAGTCGGGCGTCTTACCACTGCACCACCGCGGTGGGGCTGAGGTTTAAGAGCGATTTCATTTAAGTGACTCTAGCTGAACGATAGTAGTTAGAGAAAATATAAGGTGCTGCGCGGTTCAGCACAGATTTCTAATGTGACACTGTCTGTATTTCAGACAAATGAAGCATATACGATTTGGGGTCGCACATAGGTTGTGCATAATAATAATATTATTGGTGATGGAGCAATAATTCTGTTTCATCGGAAGCAATCCAGTGGTTTGTTTGCTTCGAATGTTATATAATAATTTCTTAAGTTTAATTACCTTGTGCTAGTCACCTGGACGCCGAGGTACATGTAAGATGTGTAGGCCTCTTTGGCGCCCACGAACAGCACACATCGGAAACACAAACTGGAAAGGCCAACGTCTGTCAACATCGAGCATGTCATACCTACCGGCGCTTTCAGGGGAAGGTCTTCGGTTGGGCTCCTCATGTCACAAAACGCGAGCAATGAACCCATGTAGATGTCAACAGCAATGAGGACTGGGCAAAGTAAGCAAGATTGGGTTTAGCATTGTGTCGACCAATGGCCAACTGACTTGCTCTATTAAGAATGCAGGATGCGGAGGCCCATTTATATTCCCAGATACTGACTGCGATGAATGTACATGACGCTAGTGCCAGTTCTCTTCGTAAAACTGGAGCTACGGTGCGCAGTCGCAGTAAGATTTATCGCTCCACAGAATACACAAAGAAAAAAAAAAGCTTCTGAACTGCCCTAATCCAGTTTGGCGGATTTCACAGGGCACACTTGGTCATCAGGGGCACAATGAAGATACTATATGTTTATCCAAAGGTGCTGACGCAATCTTCGACCGCCAGGCAGTGTGCAATGCGTTAGTCAACACCTCGCCTCAGCATATCCGCGCGTTCCAACTGCCGCCACTGCCTTTAATAGCACATGCTGTTCATCTGAATCTTTCCATGAATATGCCGCCCTTTGAAGTTTCCGAGGTAGCAGCAGCTATTTGTGCACTACCATTCAAAAGAACCAGAGTTCACAGACGAAATTCCAATGTTCGTAATCAAGGGTTGTGCTAATTTACTCACGCCTGTCCTGACACAAGTTTTAACCTGCCTTTGCGCACAAAAACGTTTCTGTCTTGCTGCAAATTATCTGTGATGGTACCAGTACACAAAAGTGTGCTAGGAATAATATCAGCAACTATATACTTATCGAAAATTTTATACCGTGTGTTGCACGCCAATGTTCTCTTTTATCTAAAAAAAAATTAACGCTGAACAGCATGACTTTTTTTCCTGAGTGTTGCGTCGAAACAAACCTTGCTAGTTTTTTTAACTCAGTCGTCCCAATGGCCGCAGCAAGAGGACAGGTGGACGCCGTATAGTTTACTTAAACAAAGCTTTCGACCTCGTTAGTCATGATCTGCTCTTGTGCAAAATGCGACAAACGGATTCTCACCATCTCTGCGTGAAAGGTTTGCCAGTTACCATTGCGACCCCGTAAATGTTGTCACAAATGGCTCATGCTTCTCATTTGCATATCCTTCTAAAACTGTTTTACCACTGAGATCTAGTCTATCGCCTTAAATTTTCAATCTTTTTATTAATGATGTTTTGGACTGCGTCCGATATGGTGACATACTGCAGTTTGCTGATGACCTGAAGATTTTTCGCTCTCTGGACGCTACAATAGACGGTAACTAGTTACCGAAAGATATCAACTCAATATGCGAATGGTGCGCACGAAACACTCTGATGCTGAACTGCAACAAAACGGTAGCTATTTCCTTCACTAGAAGGAAGAAGCCAATACTGTATTACTACACTGAAGATCGCAATCTTGTAGGCCATATTGATGTTGTCCGCGACTTGGATGTATACCGTATTCCCAGCTGACATTTAACGCCCAGGTTAACAACGTAGTATACTCGAGTTACCGGTCTTTATGCGTCATTACACGTGCTACACGGAATTTCAGATCGAAAGACTGCTTTCTGCTCCTGTACAAATCGATTGTCTTGTCAAGATTAGATTTTTGCAGTGTAGTCTGGAACTCTCTGACAATCACGCAGTGTGCAGCAGTTGAACCTGTACAAAGGCGCTTTATTCAGATTCTTTACGATCGGCACATACGTCGGAAATACTACTTTGACTACAGTCGCCTGCTGTCGCCTCTCAAGCTTGTTTCACTCTCTATACGACGCAAGTTACGTGACGCAATCTTCTTGCAGAAGTTTTGAAGCGAAAAGCTTCACATACGAAGGCAGGAGCCGAGCTTCGCGTATGCCGTATGCCGCGATCGAGTGACGTCACAGCCAAGGCCAGCTGCGCAGCCCCTTCGCCAAGCTATACCGGCGTTGCCTGACAACGCTTAAGAGGTGTGCGACTCCTCCTCATTTAAAAAAAAAAAGAAAAAAAGTAAAAGAAATAGTCGCCATTCAAGAATTAAGCAGCCGAGCGCTTTACCGCTGTGCCACGCTCCTGGTCGTGAAACGCTATTCATAATTCCGCTTGCCTACCGCGAGGATGATAGCTGGATTCCGCGAGTGCCAGATACTGCGATTGGCGCGCAATTTGAAAGTACCAAAGACTAAAATAGTTAAGTCGCTCAATTAGGTGACGTCAAGGATATGACGTCACGCATCTGCCGTCAGCTATGAGGACCAAACGGGAACGAGTGCGCCCCAACGCCGCCGGGCGGCGCATCTTCCCTTCCGCTAGTGAGAGATGCTGCGCATTTCCTTTCCCTGTAAACGAATTATAGAACGCCGGTGAACTTAGACACGCTCGACATGGAAGCCAAGGAGAGTTTCGCTGCATTAACTTCTTCTGATCCCAAGGTAGCCATTGCTTTTTGCTACATATATCCAGGCATAGCAGAGCTAAGCCATTTTTCATTTTTTTTTTTTTTTTTGCATGGTGTATTTGTTGTCCCACGCTGTCAACCGCGCTCTATTTTAATGTGCCCAGACCAAACGCCCACCGTAGTCGGCCATTCTACATAGCCGGTGAAAACAGTCTCTATATTGTGCTAACTTCTTATAGCCCCTTTTTTTAATTCTCTCCTCCCTTGGACGGTGAAACAAGCTCATCTACTCATGTCTCCATGTAGCTTCTATTTGACATGTGCGTAGAATGTGGAAGCTGACGTACACTTGACACATGTATGCTTCATTTATCATAGTGCACTACCGTTCAGGCAAAACTGCGGTTTGAGGGAACTTAAAGTATTGAAAACAAATAAATGATTATTCATTTTGCAGTGAATGCTATGAAATGATGACCGCAGTAGTTACGCCGAAGAATAGAAACAACGTAGACTAAAAAGTACGCTGGGTTTGAGATCCTGCCGACCGACCAACCGACGCTGCATTGACATGCCCACTGCATACTAGAGAAAAAATAAGGAAGATAAAAAATGATTGAAGTCCACTCGTGTACCTACGTGGTGACGGCCAATGAAGTCGAAATTACGGATAATTTTGGGATCTACAAGCCACTGCAAGACGGCGAGTCTAGCTGTGTATATAATACATTTTATGGTGTCTCAGTGATAAGTGATCTAACGTCCACTACAACTGTTCCACATCACACTAACCGCTGCTACATATCCTCGCTTATGATTGATTCGATATGAACAATTTCAGTATCACATACGGCTTGCCATCGTGTTGCATGCAGACTTCCGACGCTACGTCTAGTTCACCTGACGTCTGTGTGCTCTTCGGACACCAGCACGCTACCCGCCTTGATACGCAAAACGCACAACACTGCTCTCAAAATGTTGCCCATGCTCCCAACGACCGTCTGCTAAACTTCACCTTCAGAACACTATCGGGGATCTGGTGGAGGTCCACCGCTAGCCCCAGTGCGTCGGCATCTCCCGCACACTCTATAAAGACACATTTTAAACACCGTCGTGACCCGCTTACGAGCCAACTACCTCGCACTGTTTGCCCTCCCTCTCCGCATCTTTCAGCGTCTATTCTTCAAAACAGTTCCTGGAATATGAATCGATGGATATTCCTCAACATCACCAAGGTCGCCGAGAATAGCTGTGGCCAAAGCGCTCCACCGTTTCTACGGCTCTGAGACGGACACATCATGGGTGGATGCGGCTTGCACAAGCGAAGAGGTGGTCGCGGCTATAGTCCCCCCTTCTTACCCTATCAACCCCATCAGGCACCACCCCAGACACGGCAGAACAAGCTGGGATTATCCCTGCTATAGTTCAAATGGAAGCACGCTATTCGCTCACAGACTCAAAACGGCGCTTTTAAATTTTGTTCCGGGCCACACCCACACTCTTGCCCATATAATGCAGGACAAGACCGACGCACCCCTGCCTCGTCATGTACTCGTAGAGCTGCCTTGGGTGCCTGCGCACCGCGGGAATCCCGACAACGAGGCTCCTAAGCTGTTAGACCAAGAATCTGTCATCCAGCCCAAACAGCCCCGAGCCGGAACTTGAGTAATATTTTTACCCTAAACAACTTGCTTGCACTAAATCAATGGGTGGAACACAGAAGTCACTGAGGGTGTGATCTCGTGTGTCGTACTTCTTCGACAGCCCAAGAAGTCAACGAGCGGCGGACAAATACTGATAATAATAAATTAGACTAAAGGCGAACCACTGAAATTGAAATTCGTGACGGTGACGGTTGAATTTCCAGAATTGATACCATTTCTTCGCTCATCTGAACGGTGTCTAAAAAGCTCGGGGAGTTCGCGAGCTTTCCTGAACTTGAGGCAGCCTGCATAGCTCCGCTACCCTTTGTCTTTGTCGTCTGCTGAAAGAGTGCAACGCAAAAGGGCACCTCGCTGGCGCGAGCCTGCGCGTGCCCCTGCCATGAAAGGCGGGAGCTAGCAGGCGACCCATGCGCGTGCCTGCAGTAGCTGCTGGCAGTGGTATTTATTTGCGGCCCTTTTCTTTCGACATCCCATGCTACGGAAGCCGGCTGCGGCGTATCCATGGCCTCGGGAGTTAACAATTGTCAGCCCTGTAAACCCACACCACGCTACCAGCAGAGCCTGAGGCCCGCACACGCGGTACGCATCAAGAACACATAGAATAGCAGTGAGATATTTTTAATGAGACAGCTGGACCATTCGCCCCTCAGAAATAAGAGAACATGTACCTCTACACTTGCAGGTGAGCGTCTTTCCGTACTACCAACGTGGTTGGCCGTCCTCTTCATCCGGGTCCGAATCAATCAGTCTTAACAGTACTTTTCTGATGTCACGGACGTGTCAGGGACTCTTCATCGGAGTCTTCGGCTTTCACTTCCTTGAAGGTTAGTTCCGTAACACAAGCGGACACTTCGTCATCACTTGGGATGACGTTCCCCCCGACGTTGGCTGCTGCCGTCGATGAGCAGGTGAAGGTTGACAGTGCACTGTCAGGCGAAGCTCCGCTCCGGATGCTACGGCCACTAGCTGTGCGTTCCACTTGGCGGCGGAAAGTGCCCTCCGCAATACCGACCGAGGGTTTCCTGAATATGGTGGTGGTAACGGCGGAAGTGGAGGAAGAAGCCCTCCGCGTCCACGCAACCACCGGCTCCTGGATTGGCTGCTCCGAAGATCCTTCTAAGGATACCGTTGAGGGTCTCCTGAGCATGGTGGTCGAAATTGCGGGAGTAGATGAATGAGCCCGCCACTTGCATGGAACCCCTTGCTCCTCGATGGTCACCGAAGATCCTTGTTGGGATGTCACCGGCGGCGCCGCCTGCTCACTTTCATTGAAGTGGCCGCCTCGAATTCGGTTGGCCTCCATCTGGGTGCTTATGGATGATAGCGTTTTCGAACGTGAGCCTCAGGGATTCAGCGCTCTGGGACAAGCCGCTGTACGAATGCGTTTCTCTTTGGTCCGCGCTATGCACGTGGAGCTGCGCGTGGTAAGGCGACCGAGAACGAAAGCGCGTGAGAGCTACCGGAGCACCACCAAAGACCGACAAAGAATTGAAGTTGCCGGTCTCTGTGAGAAATAAGCAGCACGCGCGAGATCACCAGTCCGACTCCCCCTGGCTGAGCCCCTGTAAATAAAGTCTTCTCATTCACTCACTCACTCACAATTGAAATATCTGCTAAATAAGTTAAAGCAGCAGTTTTTTCAAAGCCCGTGTTTCTGGGCAAGAAAAGAAAGACGAAAATTTTCATAGCTTACAAATAGCACTATAGTGCCTAGAATATACTGGCCTAGAGTATGCTGCAAATGTACAGTATTAGTGTGTTCTAGGCCTTATAATAACACGGACACATAAAATTTGCCCGCTGAAGTTTAGTAGACTCAGTGACGCCTTTATACCGCCTTTTCATTCCTCTATTATTTTTTTTTAGCTTGTTCTAGTTTTGGGGAAAGGAAGGCGCAATACGTGTCTCACTTCTAGATTTTTCGCGTAAACTTACACGGTATAAAACTGCAGGCACATATCCCGTCGGATCGAATCTCTATTGCAGTGTAGCCTCCAAATTTAGAGGCGAACGTCGACTTACTGGAAAGTGAGATGGTGGGACTCCACCCTCAGTGCTCCACAAAGAAAGGTTGCGTCAGATTTTCTTCGCGAAAATTACGTGCGTATTCCTTCAGAGATTTTTTATTTAATTCTCGGTTACAATGACGCAACAGTGACGTCTTTTATCCAAACAAACTTTGAAGGTAATTTTACACCCTACGTTCCTTAATAATAACAACAATGGTCGCAGAGGGGTTCGACTCCGTCGCGTTGAAAAAAGATAGGCAACGCGTGCTGCAAGCGCGTCATCACATGCCCGGCGGTGGACGCGGAGGCGTAACCTTCCAAAGCTGGTCGGAGTAGGATGATAATATACCGCCGCCGCCAAGCCGCCTGAGATAACGCTCTTCACTCTAACGCTGAATTAGCGGTGCGCTCTCTATTTTTTGTGATTTATTGCCTCCACGCAATGCTTTTCAATGACTCAAATACTCACAAAGACCACCTCTATGGATTTCTTGCATTGTAATATTACTGCAACTAGCATTACAAGGGGCCAATATTTAAAAATGAATGAATTTCAAAACAAAAATACTTGTGGTGTGCGGTATCGATGGACCTCAAAGATCTTATTTTTCAGCCATTGGATAAATAAACACACTGGTCCAGTCGGTATACGATTAGTCTTGATGGCGTTTCACTGACACGTGACTTCTGCTACAACTGTTCTATTTTACACAAACTGCAGCTTCATAACTCTGTTGATACAAGCCATCTTAAATTTCTCCTATTTAAGACGTGCCATCATATTGCGTGCGGACCCGTCATTCCGTCACATTCATCTGCCGTGTTTGTGTTCATCGGGCATCACATTATTGGACGTCTTGGTACTCAAGTCGTATGACTGACCTCAAACTCGCCAACAATGCTCCCCCCCCCCCCCCCCCCCCCGACTTTTTAGTTGGCTTGGGCCATGGAAACGCTATCGGAGCCGGAAATAGTGCAGGTCCGCTGCATGAACCTTATATGCGCACCTCCAGCACATTCGCAGGCAGACATTTTTTTAAACTGACATCGGAATGCGGACACAAGCCAACTATCCCATATTCGTTCCCCTCCCTCGCCGCATTCACCAGTACCAGCTCATCTAATCGCTTCCGCGTAATATGAATCACCGACATAACGAATGTCACCTACAAGATATGGCTAAGGTCCTCCACCGTTTCTATAGCTCCTAGCCGAATTCCGTATGTGCGGATGCGGCTTGCTCGGCCGAAGAGGTTTCACGACAGTGGTGAACTCTCCCTCTTTCCCTTCTTATCCTAACACTCTTGTCAGGATTCTGCGATTGCCCGCTGCTATCGTTCACACGGAAGCCGAGTACATGCTCATAGACTCAAAACGGGGCATCTAAAATTTGCTCTTGGCCGCATCCACATTCCTACCGGTAACATACAGGACCGGCCTTATGAACACCTTCTCCCCTCCCCCTCGTCATCTGAAGCTGCTTTGGGAGCTCGGTCACTCCGGAAATCCCGGCAACGGAACTGCTATGCTTTTAACCCGACGGTCTCTCAACCTGCGCAGGCAGCCTGTCACGATTCTGGTCCATTAGATGAGGTGAATGAAAGCTGAATTTATACATTTACAGTCATGGTACAAGCCACAACAATACCGGCACGGGAGCGGAAAGTTACTGTCTTCGCACGCCTCTCCTCGCAAAGCGACGGCCAACGAGACTCCGCCACGACCGCTCCAGGCAAGCAGCACTGCACGCACCAACGCTCAGGATGTCCTCGGCGGTCTCGCCCGACCACCGGTCGAGCGCTTTCTTTTACGAGGGGGGGGGGGGGGGGGGGGGGGGCAGAAAGCGAGTTGTATTCGAACTGTCCTACCGGACGCTGTAGTTGACCGATTGCCAGGGGACCAAAAACGAGCGCGCTGGGCTCCCGCCGCAGTTGGAGGGGGTGGTAGAGGAGGGCGTGCCTCCATGGTGCCGGCGGTCGTTGAGGCGCCAGAATGTCTGGAATTTGCTCTACATCCAGCCAAATCCGACGCCGAAGCTTCTCCTCAGTGCCACGGTGCCATGCGGAGCAGCACCGGACTTGTAAAGGGGCGTCAGGCGCTCGCCCGTACCCCCTTGACTCCAGTCGTCGGCCGCTACAGGAGCCGCGGGAACCGCGGCGTGAAGCCCGACCATAAGAGGCCCTAGATCCAGAATTCTAGATAGAGCGCATGCATACATACCTTCAGCGAGCTCACGCAAGCCTACAGGGCTCAGCGTCAGCGCGATGCATCACCTCACCCCTCCTATCGATAACAAGCACGCAACATGTGATTATTTGGCATCGCCTCCAGACGCACACCATTCCATCTCAAATCTCCCAGTACCACCCGCTGTATTCCATCTCCGCCTGTTTACTTTGTCCTGAGCCTTCTGCATTCCAATTACATATCCTCACTCCAAGCCCGGAGGACCCTCTTCCACTGGGCCAGGAATAGCTTACCGATTTGGAGCTCGGCCGCCCCTGGTGAGCCATGATCGGACACGGCGCACCAGAGGATCACAACTGGCCAATCTGCCAGCATCATGGACCTGGGAGCGTGAACGTTGCAGTATGAAAGGCAGTGCGGGGGCCCAGTGTTCTGTATGCCCAAAACAACTCTTCTTTTCAAAAAAAGTTTCGTCCCTCGATCTCCCTCTCTTCAGATTAGGCGGTTATATATTCCTCGATTAACGGGCGTCAAACATCTCCCTTACCCTCTGAGCTCAAGAATTCGAACCAGGGGTCCTTTAAGAGGGCTGAGAGATTCCCACGCCCCCAAGTGCGCCCCCTAGCGGGAGCCCCTGGCAGAACGCCCACTATTACTATCTATTACCATGACCAGGCTGGCCAAGCTCGATAGTCATGTTGCGTGGCCGATCAATTAACTGATGTCAAGTGAGTGATCTGAGGATGGAATACAGATGTGCAGACATTCGGCAACGCGTCGGGTAGCGTAGAGTGGTAGCGCAGAGTTGCAGAACGTAGTTGTTAGTTGGCTGTGCAGCCACATGCCCACGCAAACTTTAACTGCAGCCAAATGCGATTCCACCCGGTATTCTTAAATAGTTAAGCCCGGTTAGTTGCAATTATGCGCGTAGAAAACTTGTACTGAAGTTACTTATGAAACGGCTCCATGGTTGCGGCCTTCACTCGACTCCAACGGCTCCGTGCTTCAGTTAGTGTGGTAAGTACAGTTCGTCTTGATTTTGAAAACACCTTGATTGAGCTTCGGCTGCACGCATTGCAGTGTATTGTAGAGGCATGTTCATTTCGGCGCCTTTGGCACCGCAATCTGGGTGACCTGACTAGACTCCTACTGGCTTTGTGATATGGAAGGCTCCCGGTGTACGGCTCTGACAGGTGGTAACTGGCAGGCGGCACTAAATGGTTATCGGGTTGTATGACCCCCTTGTTGTGGAATAATATTATCGCAGACCTTCTCGACTATTCAATGCCTCCTGGTGTCTTCTTACAGGCGTATGCTGACGACACCATAGTATTGATACCGGCCAGAACGCGACTTGAACTCGAAGAGTTGTGTACAGACATCCTCGATAGGATAGCCAGCTGGGCCTCCCAATCCCGTGTCACCATCTGTCGTGCGAAAACATTCTGTATGCTATTTTCTCATGGCGTGAGCGGTATAGAAAAACGCAACAGCACCGTGCGCTTTGCGAGCCAGCCGCTGAGCTACAAACGAGAACTTAGAATTTTAGGTGTTGTTTTTGTCCGCCATCTCACATTTTTACCTCATGCTAACTTCCTGCGCGACAAGGCAGAGGTACTCACTTCGCGCCTCGTCACATTTCTTTCATTTCATCGTTCGATACCCCCTCTTTTATCCGTAGGCTTCATTTTCAGGTGATACAGCCCGCCTTAACCTTTGCTGCTCCAGCTTGGTGGTCTCGCCACGTTCATTCCCGCCTTCGGGATAAGATAATTACTTTGTAGCGTGTCCCTCTTCTCGCTCTCACTGGAGCATTCCGTACAACGCACACGGCTGCTCTCTAGGTGCTCCTCCGGGTACCTCCTCGACCCTTTGCTGGACCGCCTCTTTGCAGAGTACAGCCTCTTAAACGGCGTGGATCCCGTCCTTTTTGGAGGTCACGCTTATCTCCCATCCGATATTTTTCCACGCTTTGATTTCTGGTGTGACCATACCTCTCTGGCCTTTTCTTTCTCGTTCACCCGTCTTCTCCCTTCTAATTTTCCCTTTCAGTCCTACCTTCCAGGTCTTCATATTTGCACGGACGGTTCCTATACATCCCGCTCTGTGGGCGGTGAGACAGCCCTCAGTGCCTTCGGCTTAGAGGCTGTTCCGTTTCACGAGGCTTGTTGTTATGCCCGGCACGCCCCTTCTCCTTTACCCTTGAACATCTACTCTGATTACCTTTCTCTTCTTCAGACTATTCATTCTCTTTCCACTCCAGATTTCCGCATCCGCGACATAAAATTCTACCCTTGCTACCATTTCTCTTCACCGTCCTGTCTTTTTATATCATGTCGTTGCCCACTTTGGTTTCTGGGGCAACCTGCTAGCAGACCGGGCAGCTTCTCTGGCATCGACGCGTGGCCTCTTACAACCGTCGTGGCTATCGCCTTTGTCTGTGCGCACTTGTATGCGCACTACTGTTCTAAAGCTCTGGGCATTCATGCGAACCGCAGATCACTCAGACACCCTCTTATCTATTTTTGTCCCCTCCATTCTTCATCTACCCCTCTCTTTCCCTCCATCCCGATCTCTTGTTCCTCTCCTAACGGGCCACGGCCGCTTTCCTTCGTACTTCCATCGCTTTGCACTTATCTCTTCCCCTTCCTGTCCACGCGGTGAAGCTAAGGGTGACGTGATTCATTACCTATGCGCCTGTCCACTTACTGCGGATATAGCAAAGGTGCTGCCTGGGTATCCTAACTTTGTTTCCTCTCAAGACTTATTTCTTTATTATCCTCCGCTCGTTCTCGTGCGCTGCTTATACGCATTGTCGTTCGTGTCTCTTCTTTGCTTCCACCTGTCAATCGCGTTCATTCCCGCCCGGGTGGTTCGTAGCACTACCGGTCGATACAGAGTCTTTAACATGTCTTGTATGGTCGGGGGTGCTATATGGCCGATTTTCGTGGGCTGCGGCCCTGCCCCTGCCATGTAGACACGTGGCTTTCCTGTTTGAATGCCCTGAGTTCCCTCGTTTATTTTGAACTGTGTTAATACATAGATTTGTACATACATATATACATATATACATTACATACATAGATACATAGACAGTGGGCGAGGTGGCAGCAGTGCGAGCACCATGCTTACTCGCTGCCTGTTTCTTACGCATATTGCCTTCCTCGTTTGTTGCCGCTTCGACTATGCTTCGTTCATGGCTCCTGACGTCACAACTCATGTGCACTCGCCGCCATCGCCGATGTTCTTGGATGAATCAGCTGGCCACTATACGAACTGTCCTATCTCTCTTACGGACCATAGTCTTGATCTGCCTGTCACCACACGTGTATGCAATCCGTGCAAAGTGACCGTCACTCTACGTCACCCATATCTCATCAAACCCAGTCACGGGACGTTCAAGGACCTGCCTATAAATTGCGTGCTGGACCGTTCCTTCATCAGTGGGAGAGTTGGCAGCAGTGCGAGCACCATGCTTACTCGCTGCCTGTTTCTTACGCAGGTATGTTATCTTCAGAATGCCCCTTGTATTCGCTCTGATGATCGATTTCTAATGCTGTTTCCTTGCCCACACCACTCTCGCAAGTGCTTTGCTTATGTTTCGCTGTACTCGCAAATTGCGGCTTGTATTAGTAGACTTCTGAGGAATGGGGATGTTGAAAGTAATCCTGGTCCTCCGCCATCAGCGATGGTTACTCGCTCTCAAAGTAATGTGAGCCCTTCAAATTCGGAAGCCGCCGCCGGTCAACCGTCGGTGTCAGATATGTTTGCTGAGCTTTTGAACGGACAGCGAAAATTAGCTCAGGATATTGCTGAAATTAAATTTTTTCATGAATCTATTAATTCACGTTTTGAGACAATTGAGTCACGCGTGGCTGCTCTGGAGTCCTCGTTACAAAAGCCCGCCGCCGACAGTGGCAGTCTCAACAGTGAAGTTGCACGTCTAAGTTCCGAACTTCACAGTCTTTCAGATAAAAACGATGAGTTGGAAAACAGTGCACGTAGGAACAACTTAATATTGCATGGTCTGCCCGAATCCTCTGATGAAAATAATGAACGTCTCTCCTCTGACATTGCAAAATGGTTTGAGGAAGAACTCAATATGAGCTGCCCTCAAATAGAGAGGTGCCATCGTCTTGGAAGGCCTTCACATGACCGTCCCCGTCCCGTGATCATGAAGCTTCTGGACTTTCGGGAGAAAGCTTCAGTGTTAAAAAATGGCCACAAGCTTAAGGAATCCGATTACCGTATATCGGAGGATTTTTCAATACGTGTCCGCAATATCCGGAAAAAGCTTTGGGAAGCGACTGAAGTTTCAGAAGCAATGGCTGCACGGTCCGAATACGGTTTGATCATGTATTTATTGATAAAGTTCGGCATAACTGGAACAGTTCTTCTAATTCACTGGAAAAAGCATCCCATAATGCGTCACTAAGTAATGCTACTAATGCAGTAGCCACTTCGCCTTGACTACCTTATCACAGCAATAACCTCCGTGTGTTAAATTTAAACGCTAGAAGCCTGCGTAATAAATTTACCGACCTTAACTTCTTGGTAACTGCTCATTCCCCTCACATTATTGGTGTTACTGAAACTTGGTTACATGGTAGCACATACGACTCTGAAGTTGCGTTAAGTGGATTCACGTTGCTGAGAGCTGACAGACCGAATGGTAGAGGCGGTGGTGTCGCCCTCTATATACAGTCACATTTGAAGTTTTCTGTCCTTGAATCTCCATGTGAAATTGAATTGCTTTTGTGTAAAGTTTATTTGGAAAACACATTCACATTAATTGGAGTGTTTTATCGGCCTCCTGGCTCTGATGATAATCAATTATTTCTTCTAAGTAAACATTTGCATGATTTGAATCCGACAAATATAATACTTATGGGAGATTTTAATGTGCCAGGTATTCACTGGCCTTCTCTTAGCAATACCGGCCATGATGTCTCTTTGTCAAGAAAATTGTTACACCTTTCCTTATCACTTGGCCTCAAACAAATTGTTCATGCGAACACCAGGCAAGCGGCAGTCCTAGATCTAGTTTTTCTCAGCTCTAATCTATTCGAGAATGGTTTCCAGTGCTGTGTTACTGACGGCATATCGGACCATAAGGCTGTATTATTCTCAATCAGCTGCACTGTTCCCAGAGCCCGGTTCGAGTACAGCAGTTTTCGTGACTTCAACCAGGCCAATGATGTTGCTATAATTGACACATTACGTGAATCCTTTGAAATGTTTGAAGAATTATCTCTGACCAGTGATGTTGATGCTGTTGTGGGGTTTTTTTGAACATATTGTTAAAACATGTATTAATCACTTTGTTCCGCTGAAAACAAAAAAGAAAAATAGAGATTTGCCATGGATAACAAGAAACCTACTGCATTTATCGCGTCGTGTTGCAAAATTGCGTAAGTCGAAAAGAAATGGCAATCCTGTCAAAATTGCAGAGTTCAATGATGCCAAGGAGGAGCTACGCGTCAGGTTAAAGTCTGCCAAGGATTTTTACTATTCCGTTACATTGCCAAAATTAATGAAAACTAACCCTCGCAAATTCTGGAAATCGATACTAAACAGTAACAGTACTTGCAACAGTTTTATAGTTAACGGCGTTCCTGTTTCAAATTCACTGACAATTGCTTCTGCTCTCAATTCCTATTTTCATTCTGTATTCACACTAGATAACTCTATCGTTCCTTCTTTTAGCTGTGACTCTTACCCTCCCATCGAAGATGTCGTCGTCTCTGGTACAGGTGTTCTCAATATGATCCTCCAATTAGATACTAAAAAGAGCTGTGGCCCAGATGACATACCCAACTCCTTCCTTGTGCGCTACTCACTTTGGACAAGCCGATATCTCACCACAATCTTCCGTAAATCATTATCCACCAGCACTGTTCCCCACTCCTGGAAGCTTGCCAAGGTCATTCCATTGTTCAAATCCGGTAGTACTCAACTACTGCAGAACTACAGACCTATCTCCTTAACAGCCCATTCATGCAAGTTACTCGAACATGTTATTTTCAAACATATCATTGAATTTCTTGAAACCCACAACATCCTAAACATTTACCAGTATGGTTTCCGTCAAGGCCTGAGCACCACTACCCAACTAATTGAATTTGCGCACGACATTTCTCAGTCATTAGATCTAGGTAGACAGGTCGACCGCATTTTTGTTGATTTATCTAAAGCTTTCGACACTGTCCCACACCCTAAACTCCTACACAAACTTAACTCTGTTCTAAAAAACCCTTCCCTGGTTGGTTGGATATCCAGTTTCTTAAATCAGCGTTCGCAGTCTGTATACTTTAATTCATATATTTCCACTCCTGTTAGTGTTTCATCCGGCGTTCCGCAAGGTTCCGTTTTAGGCCCGCTTCTTTTCTTATTATATATTAACGACCTGCCATGCTGTGTATCTGTAAAAATTCGTCTTTACGCTGATGACTGCGTCTTATATCACGAGATTAATACACCACTTGACCATGGAATACTTAACGACTCATTTTCTAATTTTTGTAAATGGTGCAAGGAATGGCAAATGAATATTAATTTCTCTAAAACTGTTTCCATGTCCTTTTCTAGATGCCCATCTCCTTCACATTTCACCTACAGTTTTCACGGCCAGGATTTAGAACGAGTCACCGAGTATAAATACCTCGGCCTTCATTTCTCTCATGACATCTCATGGTCTAAACACATTGACATCATATGTAATAAAGCTTTTAAACGTCTCGGATACCTCCATCGTACACTGCGTAAAGCCCCAAAGGATACCAAACTGATCACATATAAAACACTTATCCGCCCCATTCTTGATTATGCCTGTATCGTATGGAACCCTTATAAGAAATCCGATATCAAAAAATTAGAATCAGTTCAAAAGAAATCAGTACGCTTCATCTTTCACAACTACGGCCGCGATTTTTCCCCTTCTTCCCATAATACAGATTTAGGTCTCACAACCCTATCATCTCGCCGTCAAATAGAATGTTTGAAGTTTTTGCACATACTGGTTCACTCTCAGCGCCTTCCATCACTAAATAATTATTTGAACATTAGCCAGCCTTCCATAACTAGAAGTTCCCATAGCCTAAATCTCATCCCTTTCTTTTCCCGCACTGAGACATTCAAACATAGCTTCTTTCCTCTCACCATTGAACTCTGGAATTCGCTGCCTGGACACGTCCGCTCGCTACCAATTGAACAATTCTTGACAGCCATTGCTTCCTAATGCCTTTTTATATATATATATATATATATATATATATATATATATATATATATGTATGTATATGTGTATGTGTGTGTGTATGTATGTACATATATATGTATGTATATGTGTGTATATATATATGTGCGTGTATATATGTTTGTATTTGCTTGGTACAGTTTGCTTTGTTTGCCCACTCCTGCCATAGCCTCATCGAGGCTGCAGTATGTATAAATAAATAAAATAAATAAAATAAATTTGTTCCGTAATGACTGTTAGCTGAACTCCTTTCGTTATTTTTTTCACTAGTTTCGCATCAGTTTCCTTGTTCCTACCTGTTTCTCCTCCTTATTTTCGTTTCTCTCTCACACGTTTTTTTTTTTCGTTTTAGGGACCTGCATTTTTAACCCCCCCCCTCCCCGCCCCCCACTGAACTACCCCCTCTCCATTCTCTTCTCCTTCTTTTATTCCCCTCGTCTTCTTTTCTTGACTTCTCTTCCTTTCCACAGTTCCCTGCCCCTTCCTTCACCGTGGTCACTTGCGAGCACATCGCAAGTTTCTTGGCACGCCATGAGCCGTTTTGTCGCTGGGCATTTCTGCCCTAAAAACCACTTTTCCCGCCCAACATTTGTTCCATAGTTTTCCTTTTCTTCTGATTGGCTTTCTTTAAATTTTCCCTTGGGGAGTTTCTCATTTTCTTTTATATTCAATTGCTTTTTGCCTGCGATAACCTCTGGTTGGGTGCGGGCTTTCTCTCACATTTATTTAGATTTTTTTTTTGTCAATTTGAGAGTTTAGATAAAGGGTTGTATGACGTCACGAGATCACATGGCATGGCTGAGGTGGCAGGCGCTGCCAACTCAGGCTTCGCTTTTTAGCCGGAAGGTTGGGATCGCTGAGAACCGAATCGCACCCTTGTGGGGACCACACCAGCCACAATTGAAGGGAGCGCCTTTCCCGCGGCTACCGATGCGCCGCCCTTTACCCCTTCCCTCTCCCCGCTTGTGCCGTAATAATGGATAAGCGGTACCAGCGCGGGGGCTGTAAAGCGGAGCGCATGCCGCCGCCTCTCTCTCTTCCTCGCCGGATTGCCTTAAGTGTGGGAGCTCCTGCTGCTGGCTCCCGATCATGACACCCCTGACCTTCGGACATGTGAGGTAAAGATATGTTTCTTTCACGGCCTGCTGTGTGTGTGTGTGTGTCTTTCCTCTCCCTCGGGCAGAGGAATCGCCCACACCCTTTAGGGCCCTTTTATCACGAGCTAGGCACACTGTACATAGGCCACACCGGCACTTTTAGTAAGGAACGGTTAAACACAGATTTACACCTTTGTCAGGTGATATTTCGCATAGCGTGGTGTATTAATTGCGACTGTTTACTACAGAGTATGTGTGAAATACTGTAGAGGCATAAGTTCAGAAATTAGCTATTAAGCGAGTTGCAAAGTGTTTGAATGCGAGCGAAGTTCAGCTAGGGGAGGCGCGGGTAGCAGGCGTTAACGTGACGACGCTTCGGCTTTTTTTCCCTCCCTTTTTTTCCGACATATTGGTGCTATCAACGATCTCGCGTTGAAAATCGCCCGTCTCGTGACGTCATATGCGATCTATTTTCAACAATGTTTATAACTTAGATGGAAAAGCAGCGAAATTAACCAATCGTTGATTTTTAGGTCATTGGTCATACTGCGGGTCACAATGGTGGATCGCAACAGAAATTCACATGTTTCTAGAATGTTGCTGCTCGACGAATCCTTCTTCAACTTTAGGATTGTGGTGCATCAACTTCACCAAATGAGCACTTTCTTTCTTTCGAATGCGCTATCCCAAAGCTCCCTAATGCGAATGCACTATTTCAAAGGTCTAACTGGGCCTTCAGGATGTTCGTGACAGATACTACGCCTTGCCATTTCTGCAAATCAATTATTATATTATGCAGGTGTCATCAGAGAGAGTGACGGATTCTGCGCCTTTCTTTTCCTGTAAGCCTATTAGTAATAAAAGCATCTGTAGGGTATGTAAAAAGGAATAATATTGATGATAGTAATTAATAATAAGCACTAATAAAATAATAATCCATGGTAATTGCTGGGACAAAAGAATAAAAACTAAAACTAAGAAAAAAGTAACAAAATAAATTTAAAAATGACAAATCAAAAGGAAAATAAGAATAAAACACTCAAGGTAAACAATAAAATTAGAAAAAAATTAGCTCTGGTTTAGCTTGTGGTTAAACCTGGATTTACGCGAAGGCTAACTGCATGACTGCGCTTAGGTTCCGCTTGAAAGTCAAGACATGGCTTTTGCACATAGTAGCTTATTGTATGGTTTCAGCTTTTTTATCCCATAGGGCACTTTTGACCACTAAAGTGCGAGCAGGAGAAAGCGTCTTTTGCGCGCTGGTCCGAAGCTCTCCACTACGGCACCTCTTTCTCTCTGTTTTCACTCCC
The DNA here is from genome assembly GCF_055883805.1 of Amblyomma maculatum. Classification (NCBI taxonomy): domain Eukaryota; kingdom Metazoa; phylum Arthropoda; class Arachnida; order Ixodida; family Ixodidae; genus Amblyomma; species Amblyomma maculatum. The sequence goes on from NC_139344.1 coordinate 33,066,040, forward strand.
GGCACCTTCGCCATGACGCTAAAGCGTAAGCTGCCAGCCAACATATAAAGCTCCTTTAACCGAGCCGTATGATTGTGCCTGCGTGGCCTAGGGCTAACGTGAAGGCAAAAGTTTTGACCAGCTGCTTGTGACATCCCTTATGAAAGGAGAGGCCCCAGTTAGCAACTCCTGCCAACTCTTCTTCTCCTCCTCCTCCTCCTCCTCCTCCTCCTCCTCCTCCTCCTCCTTATTCTTCTTCTAGCGGTTGCTAGGCAACGGCTTAAGGTCTGTGCGATCACGGCCAAGGTGCGACCGCGACGAAAGTGCGATCATGGCGAAGAGTCGAAGCGGCAGGCGTAGTGTAACTCTCGCTACAAAACGCCGCCTAGCGCCAATGCATTCGCATACTCCCAATGTAGTTTCCGCAGTGATTTCCGAATTTTAGTGCGAATGCACTATTTCACGAGGTCTAACCGGGCCTTTAGGATGTGCGTGGTTTGACCTTGAGTCTGACCTCGCCGAACAAGGTAGAGCAGCCATAGCCTCCTTTATATCCAACAGTTGACTACGGCACGTCAAACCACGCCAGGAGGGCGAGTAAGCCGGGTCCTTTCATGTCTCGACCGAAGGAGCGTGCCGTCTCCGGCGGGCTGAGTTGGAACGGAAGAGAAGACGCCGTAAACGTGAACACGTTGCTTAATGTGTGTGTATCTAGAGTGCAACCAAATCTTAAATTACGGATAAAACGAAACAAATGCCGACCAAGAGCTAAATAGTACTCAACTGTGCATTCGCATATCTAACCCGTTTCATCAGAGTCGAAACCTTGATACCTTTTTCTCTTTCTTGTCTTGTTAACGGATTCCATAAAAAGTCTGCCGAAAACGCAACATCTTTGCCTTTCCGTTTGTAGTATTTTGTCATACCTTGCACCTCATCGCGGTAATTCATTAACTTCAACATCACAACAACTTTCCTTTTAACAACTTTACCTTTTCCGAAGTCTGCCAAGTCTGCAGATTTCGCAATACCGAAGTGTCCCCCCCCCAAACACACACACACACACACACACACACACACACACACACACACACACACACACACACACACACACACACACACACACACACACACACACACACACACACACACACACACACACACACACACACACACACACACACACACACACGCACGCACGCACGCACGCACGCACGCACGCACGCACACACACACACACACACACACACACACACACACACACGCACGCACACACACACACACACACACACACACACACACACACACAGTGCAAATACCACAGTGCTTCCAGCATAACAGTTAATAAGTCTTTAAATACAGCTTCCACTGGGTCAACTCGCGTTTCATTTTTCCTTTCGGGAACACCAAATAAGAGCATGTCACTTTTTCTGCTTCAGTACTCACGGTCATAAAGCTTTTTTTTTTTAATCTTTGAACGTATTTCTTTGTTTGCTTGTTGTTGTTTTCTTTTTGTTTTTTTTTTTTTTTGTTTTTTTTTTTTTCGAATTACGAGTACAGAAAGCGATTTCTTTGGTTGCGAATACTGATTCTTCGATTACTTTGAAATTCGACTCTGTGTCGCTCAGCTCTTCTCGATTTTGGTTTGGCCCTGTAGAAGGTCAGCTAAAAGATGTTCTCTAGTCTTTATTTATTTATTTTACCCTCACGGTACAAACTACATTATAGAGCGAGAGGGAAATTCTCAACAGTAAAAAAGAACACAAAGCATAATTTGTATCGGCGTGCAAAACAATAAAGTTAGCAATTATGATGGCTAACAATTTTCGCATAACGTAAAAGATTTGATCGAGGACCGGTATAAAGTGTTCCAGAAGAACAGCGTAATGAATCACTTAATGAACACAACCACCTTAATCAGTTATTTGCGTTGTATGGAACTTTTAATACTGAATGAGACCACTGACGCCAGCTAATAATGCGGGCAACGAAGTCCTTTTCTTTTTACCTATTTCGAAGATATGTTTGTGCACATGTGGTACTGATTTTTATTTTTCTTGCTAATAACGATGATGAGAAATAATGGTGCTGGTTGAATCCATCTGCAGTGAAGTTCAGTTTTGTTTTAGAAAAGCCTATAAAACAAAGAAATGCGGGCGAACTTACGGGTAGCAGGTGGCGGCATCACGTTTAATAACAATAATAAGAATAGTAATTAATGGTTTACAGGAAGGGAGAGGCGCAGTATCTGTCACACTTCTTTTTGTAGACACCTGAACCGTGCCGTAAGGTATGAGAGGAAGGTGGGAATGAAAGTGGATAGAAGGAAATAGGGGCCGTAGTGGAGGGCTACGGAGTAATTTCGACCGCCTAGGGATCTTTAGCGTGCGCTGACATCACACAGCACATGGACGCCTCTTCGTTTCCCCTCCATCGAAACGCAGCCGTCGCAGTCAGGATCGAACTCAACTACGCCGACAAAGTAGTCGGGCGTCTTACCACTGCACCACCGCGGTGGGGCTGAGGTTTAGAGCGATTTCATTTAAGTGACTCTAGCTGAACGATAGTAGTTAGAGAAAATATAAGGTGCTGCGCGGTTCAGCACAGATTTCTAATGTGACACTGTCTGTATTTCAGACAAATGAAGCATATACTATTTGGGGTCGCACATAGGTTGTGCATAATAATAATATTATTGGTGATGGAGCAATAATTCTGTTTCATCGGAAGCAATCCAGTGGTTTGTTTGCTTCGAATGTTATATCATAATTTCTTAAGTTTAATTACCTTGTGCTAGTCACCTGGACGCCGAGGTACATGTAAGATGTGTAGGCCTCTTTGGCGCCCACGAACAGCACACACCGGAAACACAAACTGGAAAGGCCAACGTCTGTCAACATCGAGCATGTCATACCTACCGGCGCTTTCAGGGGAAGGTCTTCGGTTGGGCTCCTCATGTCACAAAACGCGAGCAATGAACCCATGTAGATGTCAATAGCAATGAGGACTGGGCAAAGTAAGCAAGATTGGGTTTAGCATTGTGTCGACCAATGGCCAACTGACTTGCTCTATTAAGAATGCAGGATGCGGAGGCCCATTTATATTCCCAGATACTGACTGCGATGAATGTACATGACGCTAGTGCCAGTTCTCTTCGTAAAACTGGAGCTACGGTGCGCAGTCGCAGTAAGATTTATCGCTCCACAGAATACACAAAGAAAAAAAAAAGCTTCTGAACTACCCTAATCCAGTTTGGCGGATTTCACAGGGCACACTTGGTCATCAGGGGCACAATGAAGATACTATATGTTTATCCAAAGGTGCTGACGCAATCTTCGACCGCCAGGCAGTGTGCAATGCGTTAGTCAACACCTCGCCTCAGCATATCCGCGCGTTCCAACTGCCGCCACTGCCTTTAATAGCACATGCTGTTCATCTGAATCTTTCCATGAATATGCCGCCCTTTGAAGTTTCCGAGGTAGCAGCAGCTATTTGTGCACTACCATTCAAAAGAAGCAGCGTTCACAGACGAAATTCCAATGTTCGTAATCAAGGGTTGTGCTAATTTACTCACGCCTGTCCTGACACAAGTTTTAACCTGCCTTTGCGCACAAAAACGTTTCTGTCTTGCTGCAAATTATCTGTGATGGTACCAGTACACAAAAGTGTGCTAGGAATAATATCAGCAACTATATACTTATCGAAAATTTTATACCGTGTGTTGCACGCCAATGTTCTCTTTTATCTAAAAAAAAAATTAACGCTGAACAGCATGACTTTTTTTCCTGAGTGTTGCGTCGAAACAAACCTTGCTAGTTTTTTTAACTCAGTCGCCCCAATGGCCGCAGCAAGAGGACAGGTGGACGCCGTATAGTTTACTTAAACAAAGCTTTCGACCTCGTTAGTCATGATCTGCTCTTGTGCAAAATGCGACAAACGGATTCTCACCATCTCTGCGTGAAAGGTTTGCCAGTTACCATTGCGACCCCGTAAATGTTGTCACAAATGGCTCATGCTTCTCATTTGCATATCCTTCTAAAACTGTTTTACCACAGAGATCTAGTCTATCGCCTTAAATTTTCAATCTTTTTATTAATGATGTTTTGGACTGCGTCCGATATGGTGACATACTGCAGTTTGCTGATGACCTGAAGATTTTTCGCTCTGTGGACGCTACAGTAGACGGTAACTAGTTACCGAAAGATATCAACTCAATATGCGAATGGTGCGCACGAAACACTCTGATGCTGAACTGCAACAAAACGGTAGCTATTTCCTTCACTAGAAGGAAGAAGCCAATACTGTATTACTACACTGCAGATCGCAATCTTGTAGGCCATATTGATGTTGTCCGCGACTTGGATGTATACCGTATTCCCAGCTGACATTTAACGCCCAGGTTAACAACGTAGTATACTCGAGTTACCGGTCTTTATGCGTCATTACACGTGCTACACGGAATTTCAGATCGAAAGACTGCTTTCTGCTCCTGTACAAATCGATTGTCTTGTCAAGATTAGATTTTTGCAGTGTAGTCTGGAACTCTCTGACAATCACGCAGTGTGCAGCAGTTGAACCTGTACAAAGGCGCTTTATTCAGATTCTTTACGATCGGCACATACGTCGGAAATACTACTTTGACTACAGTCGCCTGCTGTCGCCTCTCAAGCTTGTTTCACTCTCTATACGACGCAAGTTACGTGACGCAATCTTCTTGCAGAAGTTTTGAAGCGAAAAGCTTCACATACGAGGGCAGGAGCCGAGCTTCGCGTATGCCGTATGCCGCGATCGAGTGACGTCACAGCCAAGGCCAGCTGCGCAGCCCCTTCGCCAAGCTATACCGGCGTTGCCTGACAACGCTTAAGAGGTGTGCGACTCCTCCTCATTTAAAAAAAAAAGAAAAAAGTAAAAGAAATAGTCGCCATTCGAGAATTAAGCAGCCGAGCGCTTTACCGCTGTGCCATGCTCCTGGTCGTGAAACGCTATTCATAATTCCGCTTGCCTACCGCGAGGATGATAGCTGGATTCCGCGAGTGCCAGATACTGCGATTGGCGCGCAATTTGAAAGTACCAAAGACTAAAATAGTTAAGTCACTCAATTAGGTGACGTCAAGGATATGACGTCACGCATCTGCCGTCAGCTATGAGGACCAAACGGGAACGAGTGCGCCCCAACGCCGCCGGGCGGCGCATCTTCCCTTCCGCTAGTGAGAGATGCTGCGCATTTCCTTTCCTTGTAAACGAATTATAGAACACCGGTGAACTTAGACACGCTCGACATGGAAGCCAAGGAGAGTTTCGGTGCATTAACTTCTTCTGATCCCAAGGTAGCCATTGCTTTTTGCTACATATATCCAGGCATAGCAGAGCTAAGCCATTTTTCATTTTTTTTTTTTTTTGCATGGTGTATTTGTTGTCCCACGCTGTCAACCGCGCTCTATTTTAATGTGCCCAGACCAAACGCCCACGGTAGTCGGCCATTCTACATAGCCGGTGAAAACAGTCTCTATATTGTGCTAACTTCTTATAGCCCCTTTTTTTAATTCTCTCCTCCCTTGGACGGTGAAACAAGCTCATCTACTCATGTCTCCATGTAGCTTCTATTTGACATGTGCGTAGAATGTGGAAGCTGACGTACACTTGATACATGTATGCTTCATTTATCATAGTGCACTACCGTTCAGGCAAAACTGCGGTTTGAGGGAACTTAAAGTATTGAAAACAAATAAATGATTATTCATTTTGCAGTGAATGCTATGAAATGATGACCGCAGTAGTTACGCCGAAGAATAGAAACAACGTAGACTAAAAAGTACGCTGGGTTTGAGATCCTGCCGACCGACCAACCGACGCTGCATTGACATGCCCACTGCATACTAGAGAAAAAATAAGGAAGATAAAAAATGATTGAAGTCCACTCGTGTACCTACGTGGTGACGGCCAATGAAGTCGAAATTACGGATAATTTTGGGATCTACAAGCCACTACAAGACGGCGAGTCTAGCTGTGTATATAATACATTTTATGGTGTCTCAGTGATAAGTGATCTAACGTCCACTACAACTGTTCCACATCACACTAACCGCTGCTACATATCCTCGCTTATGATTGATTCGATATGAACAATTTCAGTATCACATACGGCTTGCCATCGTGTTGCATGCAGACTTCCGACGCTACGTCTAGTTCACCTGACGTCTGTGCGCTCTTCGGACACCAGCACGCTACCCGCCTTGATACGCAAAACGCACAACACTGCTCTCAAAATGTTGCCCATGCTCCCACCGACCGTCTGCTAAACTTCACCTTCAGAACACTATCGGGGATCTGGTGGAGGTCCACCGCTAGCCCCAGTACGTCGGCATCTCCCGCACACTCTATAAAGACACATTTTAAACACCGTCGTGACCCGCTTACGAGCCAACTACCTCGCACTGTTTGCCCTCCCTCTCCGCATCTTTCAGCGTCTATTCTTCAAAACAGTTCCTGGAATATGAATCGATGCATATTCCTCAACATCACCAAGGTCGCCGAGAATAGCTGTGGCCAAAGCGCTCCACCGTTTCTACGGCTCTGAGACGGACACATCATGGGTGGATGCGGCTTGCACAAGCGAAGAGGTGGTCGCGGCTATAGTCCCCCCTTCTTACCCTATCAACCCCATCAGGCACCACCCCAGACACGGAAGAACAAGCTGGGATTATCCCTGCTATAGTTCAAATGGAAGCACGCTATTCGCTCACAGACTCAAAACGGCGCTTTTAAATTTTGTTCCGGGCCACACCCACACTCTTGCCCATATAATGCAGGACAAGACCGACGCACCCCTGCATCGGCATGTACTCGTAGAGCTGCCTTGGGTGCCTGCGCACCGCGGGAATTTCCTACAACGAGGCTCCTAAGCTGTTAGATCAAGAGTCTCTCATCCCGCCCAATCAGCCCCCGAGCCGGAACTTGAGTAATATTTATACCCTAAACAACTTGCTTGCACTAAATCAATGGGTGGAACACAGAAGTCACTGAGGGTGTGATCTCGTGTGTCGTACTTCTTCGACAGCCCAAGAAGTCAACGAGCGGCGGACAAATACTGATAATAATAAATTAGACTAAAGGCAAACCACTGAAATTGAAATTCGTGACGGTGACGGTTGAATTTCCAGAATTGATACCATTTCTTCACTCATCTGAACGGTGTCTAAAGAGCTCGGGGAGTTCGCGAGCTTTCCTGAACTTGAGGCAGCCTGCATAGCACCGCTACCCTTTGTCTTTGTCGTCTGCTGAAACAGTGCAACGCAAAAGGGCACCTTGCTGGCGCGAGCCTGCGCGTGCCCCTGCCATGAAAGGCGGGAGCTAGCAGGCGACCCATGCGCGTGCCTGCAGTAGCTGCTGGCAGTGGTATTTATTTGCGGCCCTTTTCTTTCGACATCCCATGCTACGGAAGCCGGCTGCGGCGTATCCATGGCCTCGGGAGTTAACAATTGTCAGCCCTGTAAACCCACACCACGCTACCAGCAGAGCCGGAGGCCCGCACACGCGGTACGCATCAAGAACACATAGAATAGCAGTGAGATATTTTTAATGAGACAGCTGGACCATTCATCCCTCAGAAATAAGAGAACATGTACCTCTACACTTGCAGGTGAGCGTCTTTCCGTACTACCAACGTGGTTGGCCGTCCTCTTCATCCGGGTCCGAATCAATCAGTCTTAACAGTACTTTTCTGATGTCACGGACGTGTCAGGGACTCTTCATCGGAGTCCTCGGCTTTCACTTCCTTGAAGGTTAGTTCCGTAACACAAGCGGACACTTCGTCATCACTTGGGATGACGTTCCCCCCGACGTTGGCTGCTGCCGTCGATGAGCAGGTGAAGGTTGACAGTGCACTGTCAGGCGAAGCTCCGCTCCGGATGCTACGGCCACTAGCTGTGCGTTCCACTTGGCGGCGGAAAGTGCCCTCCGCAATACCGACCGAGGGTTTCCTGAATATGGTGGTGGTAACGGCGGAAGTGGAGGAAGAAGCCCTCCGCGTCCACGCAACCACCGGCTCCTGGATTGGCTGCTCCGAAGATCCTTCTAAGGATACCGTTGAGGGTCTCCTGATCATGGTGGTCGAAATTGCGGGAGTAGATGAATGAGCCCGCCACTTGCATGGAACCCCTTGCTCCTCGATGGTCACCGAAGATCCTTGTTGGGATGTCACCGGCGGCGCCGCCTGCTCACTTTCATTGAAGTGGCCGCCTCGAATTCGGTTGGCCTCCATCTGGGTGCTTATGGATGATAGCGTTTTCGAACGTGAGCCTCAGGGATTCAGCGCTCTGGGACAAGCCGCTGTACGAATGCGTTTCTCTTTGGTCCGCGCTATGCACGTGGAGCTGCGCGTGGTAAGGCGACCGAGAACGAAAGCGCGTGAGAGCTACCGGAGCACCACCAAAGACCGACAAAGAATTGAAGTTGCCGGTCTCTGTGAGAAATAAGCAGCACGCGCGAGATCACCAGTCCGACTCCCCCTGGCTGAGCCCCTGTAAATAAAGTCTTCTCATTCACTCACTCACTCACTCACTCACAATTGAAATATCTGCTAAATAAGTTAAAGCAGCAGTTTTTTCAAAGCCCGTGTTTCTGGGCAAGAAAAGAAAGACGAAAATTTTCATAGCTTACAAATAGCACTATAGTGCCTAGAATATACTGGCCTAGAGTATGCTGCAAATGTACAGTATTAGTGTGTTCTAGGCCTTATAATAACACGGACACATAAAATTTGGCCGCTGAAGTTTAGTAGACTCAGTGACGCCTTTATACCGCCTTTTCATTCCTCTATTATTTTTTTTTTAGCTTGTTCTAGTTTTGGGGAAAGGAAGGCGCAATACGTGTCTCACTTCTAGATTTTTCGCGTAAACTTACACGGTATAAAACTGGAGGCACATATCCCGTCGGATCGAATCTCTATTGCAGTGTAGCCTCCAAATTTAGAGGCGAACGTCGACTTACTGGAAAGTGAGATGGTGGGACTCCACCCTCAGTGCTCCACAAAGAAAGGTTGCGTCAGATTTTCTTCGCGAAAATTACGTGCGTATTCCTTCAGAGATTTTTTATTTAATTCTCGGTTACAATGACGCAACAGTGACGTCTTTTATCCAAACAAACTTTGAAGGTAATTTTACACCCTACGTTCCTTAATAATAACAACAATGGTCGCAGAGGGGTTCGACTCCGTCGCGTTGAAAAAAGATAAGCAACGCGTGCTACAAGCGCGTCATCACATGCCCGGCGGTGGACGCGGAGGCGTAACCTTCCAAAGCTGGTCGGAGTAGGATGATAATATACCGCCGCCGCCAAGCCGCCTGAGATAACGCTCTTCACTCTAACGCTGAATTAGCGGTGCGCTCTCTCTTTATTTTTTGTGATTTATTGCCTCCACGCAATGCTTTTCAATGACTCAAATACTCACAAAGACCACCTCTATGGATTTCTTGCATTGTAATATTACTGCAACTAGCATTACAAGGGGCCAATATTTAAAAATGAATGAATTTCAAAACAAAAATACTTGTGGTGTGCGGTATCGATGGACCTCAAAGATCTTATTTTTCAGCCATTGGATAAATAAACACACTGGTCCAGTCGGTATACGATTAGTCTTGATGGCGTTTCACTGACACGTGACTTCTGCTACAACTGTTCTATTTTACACAAACTGCAGCTTCATAACTCTGTTGATACAAGCCATCTTAAATTTCTCCTATTTAAGACGTGCCATCATGTTGCGTGCGGACCCGTCATTCCGTCACATTCATCTGCCGTGTTTGTGTTCATCGGGCATCACATTATTGGACGTCTTGGTACTCAAGTCGTATGACTGACCTCAAACTCGCCAACAATGCTCCCCCCCCCCCCCCCCCCCCCGACTTTTTAGTTGGCTTGGGCCATGGAAACGCTATCGGAGCCGGAAATAGTGCAGGCCCGCTGCATGAACCTTATATGCGCACCTCCAGCACATTCGCAGGCAGACATTTTTTTAAACTGACATCGGAATGCGGACACAAGCCAACTATCCCATATTCGTTCCCCTCCCTCGCCGCATTCACCAGTACCAGCTCATCTAATCGCTTCCGCGTAATATGAATCACCGACATAACGAATGTCGCCTACAAGATATGGCTAAGGTCCTCCACCGTTTCTATAGCTCCTAGCCGAATTCCGTATGTGCGAATGCGGCTTGCTCGGCCGAAGAGGTTTCACGACAGTGGTGAACTCTCCCTCTTTCCCTTCTTATCCTAACACTCTTGTCAGGATTCTGCGATTGCCCGCTGCTATCGTTCACACGGAAGCCGAGTACATGCTCATAGACTCAAAACGGGGCATCTAAAATTTGCTCTTGGCCGCATCCACATTCCTACCGGTAACATACAGGACCGGCCTTATGAACACCTTCTCCCCTCCCCCTCGTCATCTGAAGCTGCTTGGGGAGCTCGGTCACTCCGGAAATCCCGGCAACGGAACTGCTATGCTTTTAACCCGACGGTCTCTCAACCTGCGCAGGCAGCCTGTCACGATTCTAGTCCATTAGATGAGGTGAATGAAAGCTGAATTTATACATTTACAGTCATGGTACAAGCCACAACAATACCGGCACGGGAGCGGAAAGTTACTGTCTTCGCACGACTCTCCTCGCAAAGCGACGGCCAAAGAGACTCCGCCACGACCGCTCCAGGCAAGCAGCACTGCACGCACCAACGCTCAGGATGTCCTCGGCGGTCTCGCCCGACCACCGGTCGAGCGCTTTCTTTTACGAGGGGGGGGGGGGGGGGGGGGGGGGCAGAAAGCCGTTTGTATTCGAACTGTCCTACCGGACGCTGTAGTTGACCGATTGCCAGGGGACCAAAAACGAGCGCGCTGGGCTCCCGCCGCAGTTGGAGGGGGTGGTAGAGGAGGGCGTGCCTCCATGGTGCCGGCGGTCGTTGAGGCGCCAGAATGTCTGGAATTCGCTCTACATCCAGCCAAATCCGACGCCGAAGCTTCTCCTCAGTGCCACGGTGCCATGCGGAGCAGCACCGGACTTGTAAAAGGGCGTCAGGCGCTCGCCCGTACCCCCTTGACTCCAGTCGTCGGCCGCTACAGGAGCCGCGGGAACCGCGGCGTGAAGCCCGACCATAAGAGGCCCTAGATCCAGAATTCTAGATAGAGCGCATGCATACATACCTTCAGCGAGCTCACGCAAGCCTACAGGGCTCAGCGTCAGCGCGATGCATCACCTCATCCCTCCTATCGATAACAAGCATGCAACATGCGATTATTTGGCATCGCCTCCAGACGCACACCATTCCATCTCAAATCTCCCAGTACCACCCGCTGTATTCCATCTCCGCCTGTTTACTTTGTCCTGAGCCTTCTGCATTCCAATTACATATCCTCACTCCAAGCCCGGAGGAACCTCTTCCACTGGGCCAGGAATAGCTTACCGATTTGGAGCTCGGCCGCCCCTGGTGAGCCATGATCGGACACGCCGCACCAGAGGATCACAACTGGCCAATCTGCCAGCATCATGGACCTGGGAGCGTGAACGTTGCAGTATGAAAGGCAGTGCGGGGGCCCAGTGTTCTGTATGCCCAAAACAACTCTTCTTTTCAAAAAAAGTTTCGTCCCTCGATCTCCCTCTCTTCAGATTAGGCGGTTATATATTCCTCGATTAACGGGCGTCAAACATCTCCCTTACCCTGTGAGCTCAAGAATTCGAACCAGGGGTCCTTTAAGAGGGCTGAGAGATTCCCTCGCCCCCAAGTGCGCCCCCTAGCGGGAGCCCCTGGCAGAACGCCCACTATTACTATCTATTACCATGACCAGGCTGGCCAAGCTCGATAGTCATGTTGCGTGGCCGATCAATTAACTGATGTGAAGTGAGTGATCTGAGGATGGAATACAGATGTGCAGACATTCGGCAACGCGTCTGGTGCGTAGAGTGGTAGCGCAGAGTTGCAGAACGTAGTTGTTAGTTGGCTGTGCAGCCACATGCCCACGCCAACTTCAACTGCAGCCAAATGCGATTCCACCCGGTATTCTTAAATAGTTAAGCCCGGTTAGTTGCAATTATGCGCGTAGAAAACTTGTACTGAAGTTACTTATGAAACGGCTCCATGGTTGCGGCCTTCACTCGACTCCAACGGCTCCGTGCTTCAGTTAGTGTGGTAAGTACAGTTCGTCTTGATTTTGAAAACACCTTGATTGAGCTTCGGCTGCACGCATTGCAGTGTATTGTAGAGGCATGTTCATTTCGGCGCCTTTGGCACCGCAATCTGGGTGACCTGACTAGACTCCTACTGGCTTTGTGATATGGAAGGCTCCCGGTGTACGGCTCTGACAGGTGGTAACTGGCAGGCGGCACTAAATGGTTATCGGGTTGTATGACCCCCTTGTTGTGGAATAATATTATCGCAGACCTTCTCGACTATTCAATGCCTCCTGGTGTCTTCTTACAGGCGTATGCTGACGACACCATAGTATTGATACCGGCCAGAACGCGACTTGAACTCGAAGAGTTGTGTACAGACATCCTCGATAGGATAGCCAGCTGGGCCTCCCAATCCCGTGTCACCATCTGTCGTGCGAAAACATTCTGTATGCTATTTTCTCATGGCGTGAGCGGTATAGAAAAACGCAACAGCACCGTGCGCTTTGCGAGCCAGCCGCTGAGCTACAAACGAGAACTTAGAATTTTAGGTGTTGTTTTTGTCCGCCATCTCACATTTTTACCTCATGCTAACTTCCTGCGCGACAAGGCAGAGGTACTCACTTCGCGCCTCGTCACATTTCTTTCATTTCATCGTTCGATACCCCCTCTTTTATCCGTAGGCTTCATTTTCAGGTGATACAGCCCGCCTTAACCTTTGCTGCTCCAGCTTGGTGGTCTCGCCACGTTCATTCCCGCCTTCGGGATAAGATAATTACTTTGTAGCGTGTCCCTCTTCTCGCTCTCACTGGAGCATTCCGTACAACGCACACGGCTGCTCTCTAGGTGCTCCTCCGGGTACCTCCTCGACCCTTTGCTGGACCGCCTCTTTGCAGAGTACAGCCTCTTAAACGGCGTGGATCCCGTCCTTTTTGGAGGTCACGCTTATCTCCCATCCGATATTTTTCCACGCTTTGATTTCTGGTGTGACCATACCTCTCTGGCCTTTTCTTTCTCGTTCACCCGTCTTCTCCCTTCTAATTTTCCCTTTCAGTCCTACCTTCCAGGTCTTCATATTTGCACGGACGGTTCCTATACATCCCGCTCTATGGGCGGTGAGACAGCCCTCAGTGCCTTCGGCTTAGAGGCTGTTCCATTTCACGAGGCTTGTTGTTATGCCCGGCACGCCCCTTCTCCTTTACCCTTGAACATCTACTCTGATTACCTTTCTCTTCTTCAGACTATTCATTCTCTTTCCACTCCAGATTTCCGCATCCGCGACATAAAATTCTACCCTTGCCACCATTTCTCTTCACCCGCCTGTCTTTTTATATCATGTCGCTGCCCACTTTGGTTTCTGGGGCAACCTGCTAGCAGACCGGGCAGCTTCTCTGGCATCGACGCGTGGCCTCTTACAACCGTCGTGGCTATCGCCTTTGTCTGTGCGCACTTGTATGCGCACTACAGTTCTAAAGCTCTGGGCATTCATGCGAACCGCAGATCACTCAGACACCCTCTTATCTATTTTTGTCCCCTCCATTCTTCATCTACCCCTCTCTTTCCCTCCATCCCGATCTCTTGTTCCTCTCCTAACGGGCCACGGCCGCTTTCCTTCGTACTTCCATCGCTTTGCACTTATCTCTTCCCCTTCCTGTCCACGCGGTGAAGCTAAGGGTGACGTGATTCATTACCTATGCGCCTGTCCACTTACTGCGGATATAGCAAAGGTGCTGCCTGGGTATCCTAACTTTGTTTCCTCTCAAGACTTATTTCTTTATTATCCTCCGCTCGTTCTCGTGCGCTGCTTATACGCATTGTCGTTCGTGTCTCTTCTTTGCTTCCACCTGTCAATCGCGTTCATTCCCGCCCGGGTGGTTCGTAGCACTACCGGTCGATACAGAGTCTTTAACATGTCTTGTATGGTCGGGGGTGCTATATGGCCGATTTTCGTGGGCTGCGGCCCTGCCCCTGCCATGTAGACACGTGGCTTTCCTGTTTGAATGCCCTGAGTTCCCTCGTTTATTTTGAACTGTGTTAATACATAGATTTGTACATACATATATACATATATACATTACATACATAGATACATAGACAGTGGGGGAGGTGGCAGCAGTGCGAGCACCATGCTTACTCGCTGCCTGTTTCTTACGCATATTGCCTTCCTCGTTTGTTGCCACTTCGACTATGCTTCGTTCATGGCTCCTGACGTCACAACTCATGTGCACTCGCCGCCATCGCCGATGTTCTTGGATGAATCAGCTGGCCACTATACGAACTGTCCTATCTCTCTTACGGACCATAGTCTTGATCTGCCTGTCACCACAGGTGTATGCAATCCGTGCAAAGTGACCGTCACTCTACGTCACCCATACCTCATCAAACCCAGTCACGGGACGTTCAAGGACCTGCCTATAAATTGCGTGCTGGACCGTTCCTTCATCGGTGGGCGAGGTGGCAGCAGTGCGAGCACCATGCTTACTCGCTGCCTGTTTCTTACGCAGGTATGTTATCTTCAGAATGCCCCTTGTATTCGTTCTGATGATCGATTTCTACTGCTGTTTCCTTGCCCACACCACTCTCGCAAGTGCTTTGCTTATGTTTCGCTGTACTCGCAAATTGCGGCTTGTATTAGTAGACTTCTGAGGAGTGGGGATGTTGAAAGTAATCCTGGTCCTCCGCCATCAGCGATGGTTACTCGCTCTCAAAGTAATGTGAGCCCTTCAAATTCGGAAGCCGCCGCCGTTCAAACGTCGGTGTCAGATATGTTTGCTGAGCTTTTGAACGGACAGCGAAAATTAGCTCAGGATATTGCTGAAATTAAATCTTTTCATGAATCTATTAATTCACGTTTTGAGACAATTGAGTCGCGCGTGGCTGCTCTGGAGTCCTCGTTACAAAAGCCCGCCGCCGACAGTGGCAGTCTCAACAGTGAAGTTGCACGTCTAAGTTCCGAACTTCACAGTCTTTCAAATAAAAACGATGAGTTGAAAACCGTGCACGTAGGAACAACTTAATATTGCATGGTCTGCCCGAATCCTCTGATGAAAATAATGAACGTCTCTCCTCTGACATTGCAAAATGGTTTGAGGAAGAACTCAATATGAGCTGCCCTCAAATAGAGAGGTGCCATCGTCTTGTAAGGCCTTCACATGACCGTCACCGTCCCGTGATCATGAAGCTTCTGGACTTTCGGGAGAAAGCTTCAGTGTTAAAAAATGGCCACAAGCTTAAGGAATCCGATTACCGTATATCGGAGGATTTTTCAATACGTGTCCGCAATATCCGGAAAAAGCTTTGGGAAGCGACTGAAGTTTCAGAAGCAATGGCTGCACGGTCCGAATACGGTTTGATCATGTATTTATTGATAAAGTTCGGCATAACTGGAACAGTTCTTCTAATTCACTGGAAAAAGCATCCCATAATGCGTCACTAAGTAATGCTACTAATGCAGTAGCCACTTCGCCTTGACTACCTTATCACAGCAGTAACCTCCGTGTGTTAAATTTAAACGCTAGAAGCCTGCGTAATAAATTTATCGACCTTAACTCCTTGGTAACTGCTCATTCCCCTCACATTATTGGTGTTACTGAAACTTGGTTACATGGTAGCACATACGACTCTGAAGTTGCGTTAAGTGGATTCACGTTGCTGAGAGCTGACAGACCGAATGGTAGAGGCGATGGTGTCGCCCTCTATATACAGTCACATTTGAAGTTTTCTGTCCTTGAATCTCCATGTGAAATTGAATTGCTTTTGTGTAAAGTTTATTTGGAAAACACATTCACATTAATTGGAGTGTTTTATCGGCCTCCTGGCTCTGATGATAATCAATTATTTCTTCTAAGTAAACTTTTGCATGATTTGAATCCGACAAATATAATACTTATGGGAGATTTTAATGTGCCAGGTATTCACTGGCCTTCTCTTAGCAATACCGGCCATGATGTCTCTTTGTCAAGAAAATTGTTACACCTTTCCTTATCACTTGGCCTCAAACAAATTGTTCATGCGAACACCAGGCAAGCGGCAGTCCTAGATCTAGTTTTTCTCAGCTCTAATCTATTCGAGAATGGTTTCCAGTGCTGTGTTACTGACGGCATATCGGACCATAAGGCTGTATTATTCTCAATCAGCCGCACTGTTCCCAGAGCCCGGTTCGAGTACAGCAGTTTTCGTGACTTCAACCAGGCCAATGATGTTGCTATAATTGACACATTACGTGAATCCTTTGAAATGTTTGAAGAATTATCTCTGACCAGTGATGCTGATGCTGTTGTGGGGTTTTTTGAACATATTGTTAAAACATGTATTAATCACTTTGTTCCGCTGAAAACAAAAAAGAAAAATAGAGATTTGCCATGGATAACAAGAAACCTACTGCATTTATCGCGTCGTGTTGCAAAATTGCGTAAGTCGAAAAGAAATGGCAATCCTG
Source organism: Amblyomma maculatum (assembly GCF_055883805.1). NCBI lineage: Eukaryota > Metazoa > Arthropoda > Arachnida > Ixodida > Ixodidae > Amblyomma > Amblyomma maculatum. The sequence goes on from NC_139344.1 coordinate 33,082,620, forward strand.
TCAAAATTGCAGAGTTCAATGATGCCAAGGAGGAGCTACGCGTCAGGTTAAAGTCTGCCAAGGATTTTTACTTTTCCGTTACATTGCCAAAATTAATGAAAACTAACCCTCGCAAATTCTGGAAATCGATACTACCAGGTAACAGTACTTGCAACAGTTTTATAGTTAACGGCGTTCCTGTTTCAAATTCACTGACAATTGCTTCTGCTCTCAATTCCTATTTTCATTCTGTATTCACACTAGATAACTCTATCGTTCCTTCTTTTAGCTGTGACTCTTACCCTCCCATCGAAGATGTCGTCGTCTCTGGTACAGGTGTTCTCAATATGATCCTCCAATTAGATACTAAAAAGAGCTGTGGCCCAGATGACATACCTAACTCCTTCCTTGTGCGCTACTCACTTTGGACAAGCCGATATCTCACCACAATCTTCCGTAAATCATTATCCACCAGCACTGTTCCCCACTCCTGGAAGCTTGCCAAGGTCATTCCATTGTTCAAATCCGGTAGTACTCAACTACTGCAGAACTACAAACCTATCTCCTTAACAGCCCATTCATGCAAGTTACTCGAACATGTTATTTTCAAACATATCATTGAATTTCTTGAAACCCACAACATCCTAAACATTTACCAGTATGGTTTCCGTCAAGGCCTGAGCACCACTACCCAACTAATTGAATTTGCGCACGACATTTCTCAGTCATTAGATCTAGGTAGACAGGTCGACCGCATTTTTGTTGATTTATCTAAAGCTTTCGACACTGTCCCACACCCTAAACTCCTACACAAACTTAACTCTGTTCTAAAAAACCCTTCCCTGGTTGGTTGGATATCCAGTTTCTTAAATCAGCGTTCGCAGTCTGTATACTTTAATTCATCTGTTTCCACTCCTGTTAGTGTTTCATCCGGCGTTCCGCAAGGTTCCGTTTTAGGCCCGCTTCTTTTCTTATTATATATTAACGACCTGCCATGCTGTGTATCTGAGAAAATTCGTCTTTACGCTGATGACTGCGTCTTATATCACGAGATTAATACACCACTTGACCATGGAATACTTAACGACTCATTTCCTAATTTTTGTAAATGGTGCAAGGAATGGCAAATGAATATTAATTTCTCTAAAACTGTTTCCATGTCCTTTTCTAGATGCCCATCTCCTTCACATTTCACCTACAGTTTTCACGGCCAGGATTTAGAACGAGTCACCGAGTATAAATACCTCGGCCTTCATTTCTCTCATGACATCTCATGGTCTAAACACATTGACATCATATGTAATAAAGCTTTTAAACGTCTCGGATACCTCCATCGTACACTGCGTAAAGCCCCAAAGGATACCAAACTGCTCACATATAAAACACTTATCCGCCCCATTCTTTATTATGCCTGTATCGTATGGAACCCTTATAAGAAATCCGATATCAAAAAATTAGAATCAGTTCAAAAGAAATCAGTACGCTTCATCTTTCACAACTACGGCCGCGATTTTTCCCCTTCTTCCCATAATACAGATTTAGGTCTCACAACCCTATCATCTCGCCGTCAAATAGAATGTTTGAAGTTTTTGCACATACTGGTTCACTCTCAGCGCCTTCCATCACTAAATAATTATTTGAAGATTAGCCAGCCTTCCATAACTAGAAGTTCCCGTAGCCTAAATCTCATCCCTTTCTTTTCCCGCACTGAGACATTCAAACATAGCTTCTTTCCTCTCACCATTGAACTCTAGAATTCGCTGCCTGGACACGTCCGCACGCTACCAATTGAACAATTCTTGACAAGCATTGCTTCCTAATGCCTTTTTATATATATGTATGTATCTGTGTATGTGTGTATGTATGTATGTATATGTATATATAATATATATATATATATATATATATATATATATATATATATATATATATATATATATATATATATATATATATATGTGTGTGTGTGTGTGTGTGTGTGCATATATGTTTGTATTTGCTTGGTACAGTTTGCTTTGTTTGCCCACTCCTGCCATAGCCTCATCGAGGCTGCAGTATGTATAAATAAATAAAATAAATAAAATAAATTTGTTCCGTAATGACTGTTAGCTGAACTCCTTTCGTTATTTTTTTCACTAGTTTCGCATCAGTTTCCTTGTTCCTACCTGTTTCTCCTCCTTATTTTCGTTTCTCTCTCACACGTTTTCTTTTTTTTCGTTTTAGGGACCTGCATTTTTAACCCCCACCCCCCTCCCCGCCCCCACTGAACTGCCCCCTCTCCATTCTCTTCCCCTTCTTTTATTCCCCTCGTCTTCTTTTCTTGACTTCTCTTCCTTTCCACAGTTCCCTGCCCCTTCCTTCACCGTGGTCACTTGCGAGCACATCGCAAGTTTCTTGGCACGCCATGAGCCGTTTTGTCGCTGGGCATTTCTGCCCTAAAAACCACTTTTCCCGCCCAACATTTGTTCCATAGTTTTCCTTTTCTTCTGATTGGCTTTCTTTAAATTTTCCCTTGGGGAGTTTCTCATTTTCTTTTATATTCAATTGCTTTTTGCCTGCGATAACCTCTGGTTGGGTGCGGACTTTCTCTCACATTTATTTAGGTTTTTTTTTGTCAATTTCAGAGTTTAGATAAAGGGTTGTATGACGTCACGAGACCACATGGCATGGCTGAGGTGGCAGGCGCTGCCAACTCAGGCTTCGCTTTTTAGCCGGAAGGTTGGGATCGCTGAGAACCGAATCGCACCCTTGTGGGGACCACAACAGCCACAATTGAAGGGAGCGCCTTTCCCGCGGCTACCGATGCGCCGCCCTTTACCCCTTCCCTCTCCCCGCTTGTGCCGTAATAATGGATAAGCGGTACCAGCGCGGGGGCTGTAAAGCGGAGCGCATGCCGCCGCCTCTCTCTCTTCCTCGCCGGATTGCCTTGAGTGTGGGAGCTCCTGCTGCTGGCTCCCGATCATGACACCCCTGACCTTCGGACATCTGAGATAAAGATATGTTTCTTTCACGGCCTGCTGTGTGTGTGTGTGTGTGTCTTTCCTCTCCCTCGGGCAGAGGAATCGCCCACACCCTTTAGGGCCCTTTTATCACGAGCTAGGCACACTGTACATAGGCCACACCGGCACTTTTAGTAAGGAACGGTTAAACACAGATTTACACCTATGTCAGGTGATATTTCGCATAGCGTGGTGTATTAATTGCGACTGTTTACTACAGAGTATGTGTGAAATACTGTAGAGGCATAAGTTCAGAAATTAGCTATTAAGCGAGTTGCAAAGTGTTTGAATGCGAGCGAAGTTCAGCTAGGGGAGGCGCGGGTAGCAGGCGTTAACGTGACAACGCTTCGGCTTTTTTTCCCTCCCTTTTTTTCCGACATATTGGTGCTAATAACGCTCTCGCGTTGAAAATCGCCCGTCTCGTGACGTCATATGCGATCTATTTTCAACAATGTTTATAACTTAGATGGAAAAGCAGCGAAATTAACCAATCGTTGATTTTTAGGTCATTGGTCATACTGCGGGTCACAATGGTGGATCGCAACAGAAATTCGCATGTTTCTAGAATGTTGCCGCTCGACGAATCCTTCTTCAACTTTAGGATTGTGGTGCATCAACTTCACCAAATGAGCACTTTCTTTCTTTCGAATGCGCTATCCCAAAGCTCCCTAATGCGAATGCACTATTTCAAAGGTCTAACTGGGCCTTCAGGATGTTCGTGACTGATACTACGCCTTGCCATTTCTGCAAATCAATTATTATATTATGCAGGTGTCATCAGAGAGAGTGACGGATTCTGCGCCTTTCTTTTCCTGTAAGCCTATTAGTAATAAAAGCATCTGTAGGGTATATAAAAAGGAATAATATTGATGATAGTAATTAATAATAAGCACTAATAAAATAATAATCCATGAAAATTACTGGGACAAAAGAATAAAAACTAAAACTAAGAAAAAAGTAACAAAATAAATTTAAAAATGACAAATCAAAAGGAAAATAAGAATAAAACACTCAAGGTAAACAATAAAATTACAAAAAAATTAGCTCTGGTTTAGCTTGTGGTTAAACCTGGATTTACGCGAAGGCTAACTGCATGACTGCGCTTAGGTTCCGCTCGAAAGTCAAGACATGGCTTTTGCACATAGTAGCTTATTGTATGGTTTCAGCTTTTTTATCCCATAGGGCACTTTTGACCACTAAAGTGCGAGCAGGACAAAGCGTCTGTTGCGCGCTGGTCCGAAGCTCTCCACTACGGCACCTCTTTCTCTCTGTTTTCACTCCCGGCACCTTCGCCATGACGCTAAAGCGTAAGCTGCCAGCCAACATATAAAGCTCCTTTAACCGAGCCGTATGATTGTGCCTGCGTGGCCTAGGGCTAACGTGAATGCAAAAGTTTTGACCGGCTGCTTGTGACATCCCTTATGAAAGGAGAGGCCCCAGTTAGCAACTCCTGCCAACTCTTCTTCTCCTCCTCCTCCTCCTTATTCTTCTTCTAGCGGTTGCTAGGCAACGGCTTAAGGTCTGTGCGATCACGGCCAAGGTGCGACCGCGACGAAAGTGCGATCATGGCGAAGAGTCGAAGCGGCTGGCGTAGTGTAACTCTCGCTACAAAACGCCGCATAGCGCACAATGCATTCGCATACTCCCAATGTAGTTTCCGCAGTGATTTCCGAATTTTAGTGCGAATGCACTATTTCACGAGGTCTAACCGGGCCTTCAGGATGTGCGTGGTTTGACCTTGAGTCTGACCTCGCCGAACAAGGTAGAGCAGCCATAGCCTCCTTTATATCCAACAGTTGACTACGGCACGTCAAACCACGCCAGGAGGGCGAGTGAGCCGGGTCCTTTCATGTCTCGACCGAAGGAGCGTGCCGTTTCCGGCGGGCTGAGTTGGAACGGAAGAGAAGACGCCGTAAACGTGAACACGTTGCTTAATGTGTGTGTATCTAGAGTGCAACCAAATCTTCAATTACGGATAAAAACGAAACAAATGCCGACCAAGAGCTAAACAGTATTCAACTGTGCATTCGCATATCTAACCCGTTTCATCAGAGTCGAAACCTTGATACCTTTTTCTCTTTCTTGTCTTGTTAACGGATTCCATAAAAAGTCTGCCGAAAACGCAACAACTTTGCCTTTCCGTTTGTAGTATTTTGTCATACCTTGCACCTCATCGCGGTAATTCATTAACTTCAACATCACAACAACTTGCCTTTTAACAACTTTACCTTTTCCGAAGTCTGCCAAGTCTGCAGATTTCGCAATACCAAAGTGTTCCCCCCCCCGCGCACACACACACACACACACACACACACACACACACACACACACACACACACACACACACACACACACACACACACACACACACACACACTGTTACGACCGTGCATCCGCATTTGCGCGCTCTATTGTTCGCCTGTGGGCATGGAAAAGTATTGTGAATATGTGGTGATGGTCCATTGGCTCTAAGTGAGCCTGTTTCCAGGAATCCTGTTTTGTAAGCCTGTTTTGCTTTGTGGACAACCTGCAAATGCCAAATTGACCCTGTCAAGAGAACGTCTGGAAAAACACAAAGAAACGTCCCCCTGCGGGAAATAGCAGGAAGTGCTTTCTTTCTTTTGTTCACCCTTCCAGTCGAGAAGTGCTATCGTCCAGTGAGGAATGTCTACTTTCCAAAGGAGACAACAGAGTGACATGTCCGCTGACGTGCAGGACAAGAAAGGAGCATGACGCATACCGCCATTAAGTGATTTCCCAGGAAAGCAGGAAAGATTTGCCATTGTCGAAAACGGACAATGCTGGGAGCGTATGCGGCGCCCACGTGCCCTTGGGTTTCCGAGAAGTAAATCCACTTGCCGAAACCAGCTGCCTATCGATTCTTGGCTGAAGAATAGAAATGTACCTCCTCGCCGTTCCCAAGTTTTTCCCGCCAACAAGTGACCAGGCTCAACGAAACAATGCCGGGCCAGTCAGTGCTTCAGACCATCAGTGCAGTGATGTGTTCGAATGGATGCCGATATCTGAGGGGCGTGCCCTGGATTTGGTTGGTCAGCATCTTCAGAGAGGGGCTGGACATAGGGGGTTTTAAGGACACTGCAGAGCACGAAATGTCGCTCTGAGCCCTGGGTAAACGGCTCATCCAGTCGCTTCTCGCTATGAACTCTTAACGCTTGCCATATTGCTGATGTACCCTTCTTTTTCGTGTAAATAATCTTGTAAATAAGTTTCTCAAAGTGCCATTAAACCTGCTTGTACATATTTCACCAACTTCGAAGATTCAATCCTACTTCAACCCCGAGTCTCTGCACGCTACCAAGTGAAGGCCGGGTCGACGTAGCCCCAGCGTCACGACAACTGGTGATCAGCGGTGGGATCTGAATCTACAAGCACAACGACTGGTGACCAGCGTTGGGATCTGAATCTACAAGCCACAACATCTGATGACTGGAGGTGGGGCTGGATCTACAAGCTACAACATCTGGTGATTCGAGGTGGATCAGAATCTACAAGCCACAACATCTTGTGATCGGAGGTGGCATCTCAAGCAACAAGCAGGAGCAACAATCGGCCAACAAGAGGGCAGCTCGGAACATCGATCGCATGTGTGGGTGAGTGCTTGGCTTTCTTCTGATGTGGACCAGGTTCTAGAACAGGGTTAGAATTTAGAACTGGTAAAAAGTGTTGAAACGCCTTTAGGTTTGGTAGTTTGCACTGTTGTTTTGGAAGTAGCCGACACTCGGAGCGATCATGGACCTACAAAGGCTGCAGAAACCGGACCTGTTGCTATTGTGTGAGGAATTGGGAATTGATACAAGTGGTTTGGCACGAAAACCCTTGATTATAAAGGCAATCACTGATCTGGGAACCGATGATGAGGAGCTCAGTGAAGCATGGAACCTCATCGGGCAAAAAAAGGAACAGCTCAGACAGCAGAAAGAGCGGGAAAGAGAGGAAAAGAAGCTAGAAATTGAGCTCCGGAAATTAGAACTAGAGTTGAGCAAGAGGTCGGGCGATTGTCCCCAGCTAGCGGTACCTCGTCTCAACAAGGAGGCAGATTTCAAGATGTCAAAGTACATGCAGCCATATGTGATATCAGGGGATATCGGTCTGTATCTGGCTAACTTTGAGCGAACCTGCGAAAAACTGTCCTTACAGCGAGACACTTGGTCACAGAGATTATTGACGGTTCTGCCCAGCGAGGCAGCGGAGGTTGTCGCGCGGCTAAGCAAGGAGGACGCGGACAACTACGAGAAGGTCAAAGCTTGCCTTCTGAGAAAGTATAGGCTTAGCGCCGAGGCGTTCAGACAACGTTTTCGGAACGCTACTAAGTCCAGGGACGAGAGTTACCCTGAATTCCTGTACAATTTAAGAGTAAATTTGGGCGAGTGGCTAAAGAGCACAGATTCCTACAGTGATAGGGACGCTGTAGTCGAGCGAATTCTTTTGGAGCAGTTTTATAGCTGCCTCCCAGAAAAAGAAAGAAATTGGTTACAGGACCGAGGCGACATTAAGTCGGCAACTGAAGCTGCCGAACTCATTGAGGGGTACGCTTCGCGCCGACAATTCAGCAACCCAGCAGTGGATAGGCTCCGCAATCCCAAGTTGAGTGTGAATAACCGTCAGAAAAGGCACTTTGCTAGATTTTCAAACGAAGAAAGGAAGGCTTCTTCAGGCAAACGCCCTAGAAAGGACGGCAGTGAGAAAAGTGGGGAAGTGACCAACGCGCAGAACACAAAGAAAAAGCTTGAGGCTAGGAAGCCGCTCACATGCTTTAGGTGTAATGAGCAGGGTCACATTGCCGTCAACTGCCGGAAAGAAAAGATTGCTTTCTCGTATGTCAGGGACTGCGATGAAAATATGCAGCTTTTAGAACCCTACCTGCATGACCTAGTAGTCAACGGGAAGCCTTGCAAGGTACTGCGCGATTCGGCCGCAACGATGGATGTTGTCCATCCGGCGTATGTGTCGCCTTCCGACTATACAGGACAGTGTGCGTGGATCCGCCAGGTAGTGGAGGAACAGAGTGTGTGCTTGCCAATCGCGAACGTGGTCATCGAGGGCCCTTTCGGCAAGTTAACAACCGAGGCTGCCGTTTCAGGAAAGCTTCCTGAAAGCTATCCGTATTTGTTTTCCAACAAATCGGACATGCTACTGCGAAAGAGGGGCATCCTGTTCGGAGACAGAGTTGTGCAAGCCTTAACACGTTCAAAGGCGCGAGAACTAGCTACACTGCTCATACCAGAAAATTCCACAGCGGAGGAAGCGGCAGTTAAAACAGTGGTCGAAGCGGAAGATAGCAGGTCAGAAAACTTTGAGAGCGAGGCATCTCAGATATGTCAACTTGAAAGTGAGCTTGATGAGACGCGGAATGAGGACGTTCTTGAGAGTAACCTCTTGCCGCCAGTGTCTAGTAATCTCACGAGACTTTTAAGTGGAACCCGAGAGGACTTAGCTATGGAGCAAGCCAATGATCCTAAGATACAGGAGCTTCTCAAAAAGACGGAGCAGATAGGAGAACTAAAGAAATCTCAGCTGTCCGATCTGGGCGAGCTAATAACAGAGTTTGAGGCCTGCTTCGTGGACAGGCCAGGCAGGACTGATTTGACTGAGCACGATATTGAGCTGACTTCAGACGTGCCAGTGCGATCAAGGTGCTACCGATTTTCTCCAAGGCAAAGAGAAATTCTGGATAGGGAAGTAACTCGCATGCTGGAATTGGGAGTGATAAAACCCTCGGAAAGCGATTATGCTTCGCCTATGATCTTAGTAGAAGCTCCAGGTAAAGACCCTAGGCCTGTGGTAGACTACCGAAAGCTAAATTCTCTCACCAGGGATCAAGTGTATCCTATTCCGAATATTGAGGAGAGAGTAGAACAGGTCAGTAGAGCGGCATATGTGACTACGCTGGACCTTACTCGAGGATACTGGCAAGTACCGCTCACTGAACGCGCCAGCAGATACGCGGCTTTCGTCACTCCGACGGGCAGCTACCAGCCAACAATGATGAGTTTCGGGCTCAAAAATGCTCCATTTTGTTTTTCCCGACTCATGGATAGGGTTTTAAAGGGGTGTGAAACATTCGCAGTGCCTTACTTAGATGACATTGCGGTTTTTTCCGACTCATGGGCGGACCATATGGTACATCTAAGAGCTGTACTGAGCCTTTTGCGTCAAGCTGGACTAACCGTAAAGGCCGAGAAATGTTGCCTGGCAAGGGCGACCGTGGACTACTTGGGTCACAATGTAGGGCAAGGTTTCAGGAAACCCAGCGAGATTAAGATTTCTGCGGTAGCAGACTACCCGCGGCCGAGCACGAAGACGGAAATTCGGGCATTCTTAGGGCTGACGGGATACTACAACCACTACATCCCTCACTATTCATCTTTGGCTAGCCCTCTGACCGACGCTCTCCGCAAGACAGAACCGACAAATGTAGTCTGGGACGAACAAAAGGAAGCCTCCTTCGTAAACCTGAAGGCTGTGCTGATTAGCCGTCCGGTATTGCGAGCTCCCGACTATGACCGAGAATTCACGGTCCAGTGTGGTGCCAGTGATCGAGGGCTAGGTGCGGTTCTCTCCCAGAGAGATGACGACGGTAATGAGCACCCCGTGCTCTACCTGAGCAGAAAACTGAGTTCTAGAGAGAGGGCTTATTGCGCGTCAGAGAAAGAGTGCGCTTGCATTGTATGGGCCATTCAAAATTTGCAGTGCTATCTTGGAGGGGCCAAATTCACCATAGAGACGGACCATTGTCCCCTGGCTTGGCTGAAAACTGCGACATCGAAGAACAGTCGCCTTCTTAGGTGGAGCTTGATTTTACAGCAGTACAATTTTGAAATAAGATACAAAAAGGGGAAGGTAAATGGGAATGCGGACGCGCTTAGCCGCTGTTTCTAAGCAGTCCGAGGTGTTCCTCACCATGTATCCAAACTGATAATCAGGTTTTTTTTTTTTTTTTTTCGTGCGCTTGAATATATGTGACTATGTAAAGCAGCACGTTTGGTTTTCGAGGCATACGTGGGTCCTGAACGTCTTGAGAGTGGGCTTTTCTCGAACAACAATGGCAGTTTTCTTTTAACCTGGTCTCTTCAGACGGGAGCCGAGTGCTTGTTTAGACATGTGGTTGAGTTTCAGACAGCTCGAGCAATTTGGCCTACAACAATCAAGACAACGCGACAAGCAACAGCGAGCTTCAAGCGTTCACGTGCAGGCCATTAAGTCGTCTCTTCATGCAGCAGCGGCGACTGCTGCCCTCCGTGACTCTTCTGGCGGGGGAGGAGGCTGTTACGACCGTGCATCCGCATTTGCGCGCTCTATTGTTCGCCTGTGGGCATGGAAAAGTATTGTGAATATGTGGTGATGGTCCATTGGCTCTAAGTGAGCCTGTTTCCAGGAATCCTGTTTTGTAAGCCTGTTTTGCTTTGTGGACAACCTGCAAATGCCAAATTGACCCTGTCAAGAGAACGTCTGGAAAAACACAAAGAAACGTCCCCCTGCGGGAAATAGCAGGAAGTGCTTTCTTTCTTTTGTTCACCCTTCCAGTCGAGAAGTGCTATCGTCCAGTGAGGAATGTCTACTTTCCAAAGGAGACAACAGAGTGACATGTCCGCTGACGTGCAGGACAAGAAAGGAGCATGACGCATACCGCCATTAAGTGATTTCCCAGGAAAGCAGGAAAGATTTGCCATTGTCGAAAACGGACAATGCTGGGAGCGTATGCGGCGCCCACGTGCCCTTGGGTTTCCGAGAAGTAAATCCACTTGCCGAAACCAGCTGCCTATCGATTCTTGGCTGAAGAATAGAAATGTACCTCCTCGCCGTTCCCAAGTTTTTCCCGCCAACAAGTGACCAGGCTCAACGAAACAATGCCGGGCCAGTCAGTGCTTCAGACCATCAGTGCAGTGATGTGTTCGAATGGATGCCGATATCTGAGGGGCGTGCCCTGGATTTGGTTGGTCAGCATCTTCAGAGAGGGGCTGGACATAGGGGGTTTTAAGGACACTGCAGAGCACGAAATGTCGCTCTGAGCCCTGGGTAAACGGCTCATCCAGTCGCTTCTCGCTATGAACTCTTAACGCTTGCCATATTGCTGATGTACCCTTCTTTTTCGTGTAAATAATCTTGTAAATAAGTTTCTCAAAGTGCCATTAAACCTGCTTGTACATATTTCACCAACTTCGAAGATTCAATCCTACTTCAACCCCGAGTCTCTGCACGCTACCAAGTGAAGGCCGGGTCGACGTAGCCCCAGCGTCACGACAACTGGTGATCAGCGGTGGGATCTGAATCTACAAGCACAACGACTGGTGACCAGCGTTGGGATCTGAATCTACAAGCCACAACATCTGATGACTGGAGGTGGGGCTGGATCTACAAGCTACAACATCTGGTGATTCGAGGTGGATCAGAATCTACAAGCCACAACATCTTGTGATCGGAGGTGGCATCTCAAGCAACAAGCAGGAGCAACAATCGGCCAACAAGAGGGCAGCTCGGAACATCGATCGCATGTGTGGGTGAGTGCTTGGCTTTCTTCTGATGTGGACCAGGTTCTAGAACAGGGTTAGAATTTAGAACTGGTAAAAAGTGTTGAAACGCCTTTAGGTTTGGTAGTTTGCACTGTTGTTTTGGAAGTAGCCGACACTCGGAGCGATCATGGACCTACAAAGGCTGCAGAAACCGGACCTGTTGCTATTGTGTGAGGAATTGGGAATTGATACAAGTGGTTTGGCACGAAAACCCTTGATTATAAAGGCAATCACTGATCTGGGAACCGATGATGAGGAGCTCAGTGAAGCATGGAACCTCATCGGGCAAAAAAAGGAACAGCTCAGACAGCAGAAAGAGCGGGAAAGAGAGGAAAAGAAGCTAGAAATTGAGCTCCGGAAATTAGAACTAGAGTTGAGCAAGAGGTCGGGCGATTGTCCCCAGCTAGCGGTACCTCGTCTCAACAAGGAGGCAGATTTCAAGATGTCAAAGTACATGCAGCCATATGTGATATCAGGGGATATCGGTCTGTATCTGGCTAACTTTGAGCGAACCTGCGAAAAACTGTCCTTACAGCGAGACACTTGGTCACAGAGATTATTGACGGTTCTGCCCAGCGAGGCAGCGGAGGTTGTCGCGCGGCTAAGCAAGGAGGACGCGGACAACTACGAGAAGGTCAAAGCTTGCCTTCTGAGAAAGTATAGGCTTAGCGCCGAGGCGTTCAGACAACGTTTTCGGAACGCTACTAAGTCCAGGGACGAGAGTTACCCTGAATTCCTGTACAATTTAAGAGTAAATTTGGGCGAGTGGCTAAAGAGCACAGATTCCTACAGTGATAGGGACGCTGTAGTCGAGCGAATTCTTTTGGAGCAGTTTTATAGCTGCCTCCCAGAAAAAGAAAGAAATTGGTTACAGGACCGAGGCGACATTAAGTCGGCAACTGAAGCTGCCGAACTCATTGAGGGGTACGCTTCGCGCCGACAATTCAGCAACCCAGCAGTGGATAGGCTCCGCAATCCCAAGTTGAGTGTGAATAACCGTCAGAAAAGGCACTTTGCTAGATTTTCAAACGAAGAAAGGAAGGCTTCTTCAGGCAAACGCCCTAGAAAGGACGGCAGTGAGAAAAGTGGGGAAGTGACCAACGCGCAGAACACAAAGAAAAAGCTTGAGGCTAGGAAGCCGCTCACATGCTTTAGGTGTAATGAGCAGGGTCACATTGCCGTCAACTGCCGGAAAGAAAAGATTGCTTTCTCGTATGTCAGGGACTGCGATGAAAATATGCAGCTTTTAGAACCCTACCTGCATGACCTAGTAGTCAACGGGAAGCCTTGCAAGGTACTGCGCGATTCGGCCGCAACGATGGATGTTGTCCATCCGGCGTATGTGTCGCCTTCCGACTATACAGGACAGTGTGCGTGGATCCGCCAGGTAGTGGAGGAACAGAGTGTGTGCTTGCCAATCGCGAACGTGGTCATCGAGGGCCCTTTCGGCAAGTTAACAACCGAGGCTGCCGTTTCAGGAAAGCTTCCTGAAAGCTATCCGTATTTGTTTTCCAACAAATCGGACATGCTACTGCGAAAGAGGGGCATCCTGTTCGGAGACAGAGTTGTGCAAGCCTTAACACGTTCAAAGGCGCGAGAACTAGCTACACTGCTCATACCAGAAAATTCCACAGCGGAGGAAGCGGCAGTTAAAACAGTGGTCGAAGCGGAAGATAGCAGGTCAGAAAACTTTGAGAGCGAGGCATCTCAGATATGTCAACTTGAAAGTGAGCTTGATGAGACGCGGAATGAGGACGTTCTTGAGAGTAACCTCTTGCCGCCAGTGTCTAGTAATCTCACGAGACTTTTAAGTGGAACCCGAGAGGACTTAGCTATGGAGCAAGCCAATGATCCTAAGATACAGGAGCTTCTCAAAAAGACGGAGCAGATAGGAGAACTAAAGAAATCTCAGCTGTCCGATCTGGGCGAGCTAATAACAGAGTTTGAGGCCTGCTTCGTGGACAGGCCAGGCAGGACTGATTTGACTGAGCACGATATTGAGCTGACTTCAGACGTGCCAGTGCGATCAAGGTGCTACCGATTTTCTCCAAGGCAAAGAGAAATTCTGGATAGGGAAGTAACTCGCATGCTGGAATTGGGAGTGATAAAACCCTCGGAAAGCGATTATGCTTCGCCTATGATCTTAGTAGAAGCTCCAGGTAAAGACCCTAGGCCTGTGGTAGACTACCGAAAGCTAAATTCTCTCACCAGGGATCAAGTGTATCCTATTCCGAATATTGAGGAGAGAGTAGAACAGGTCAGTAGAGCGGCATATGTGACTACGCTGGACCTTACTCGAGGATACTGGCAAGTACCGCTCACTGAACGCGCCAGCAGATACGCGGCTTTCGTCACTCCGACGGGCAGCTACCAGCCAACAATGATGAGTTTCGGGCTCAAAAATGCTCCATTTTGTTTTTCCCGACTCATGGATAGGGTTTTAAAGGGGTGTGAAACATTCGCAGTGCCTTACTTAGATGACATTGCGGTTTTTTCCGACTCATGGGCGGACCATATGGTACATCTAAGAGCTGTACTGAGCCTTTTGCGTCAAGCTGGACTAACCGTAAAGGCCGAGAAATGTTGCCTGGCAAGGGCGACCGTGGACTACTTGGGTCACAATGTAGGGCAAGGTTTCAGGAAACCCAGCGAGATTAAGATTTCTGCGGTAGCAGACTACCCGCGGCCGAGCACGAAGACGGAAATTCGGGCATTCTTAGGGCTGACGGGATACTACAACCACTACATCCCTCACTATTCATCTTTGGCTAGCCCTCTGACCGACGCTCTCCGCAAGACAGAACCGACAAATGTAGTCTGGGACGAACAAAAGGAAGCCTCCTTCGTAAACCTGAAGGCTGTGCTGATTAGCCGTCCGGTATTGCGAGCTCCCGACTATGACCGAGAATTCACGGTCCAGTGTGGTGCCAGTGATCGAGGGCTAGGTGCGGTTCTCTCCCAGAGAGATGACGACGGTAATGAGCACCCCGTGCTCTACCTGAGCAGAAAACTGAGTTCTAGAGAGAGGGCTTATTGCGCGTCAGAGAAAGAGTGCGCTTGCATTGTATGGGCCATTCAAAATTTGCAGTGCTATCTTGGAGGGGCCAAATTCACCATAGAGACGGACCATTGTCCCCTGGCTTGGCTGAAAACTGCGACATCGAAGAACAGTCGCCTTCTTAGGTGGAGCTTGATTTTACAGCAGTACAATTTTGAAATAAGATACAAAAAGGGGAAGGTAAATGGGAATGCGGACGCGCTTAGCCGCTGTTTCTAAGCAGTCCGAGGTGTTCCTCACCATGTATCCAAACTGATAATCAGGTTTTTTTTTTTTTTTTTTCGTGCGCTTGAATATATGTGACTATGTAAAGCAGCACGTTTGGTTTTCGAGGCATACGTGGGTCCTGAACGTCTTGAGAGTGGGCTTTTCTCGAACAACAATGGCAGTTTTCTTTTAACCTGGTCTCTTCAGACGGGAGCCGAGTGCTTGTTTAGACATGTGGTTGAGTTTCAGACAGCTCGAGCAATTTGGCCTACAACAATCAAGACAACGCGACAAGCAACAGCGAGCTTCAAGCGTTCACGTGCAGGCCATTAAGTCGTCTCTTCATGCAGCAGCGGCGACTGCTGCCCTCCGTGACTCTTCTGGCGGGGGAGGAGGCTGTTACGACCGTGCATCCGCATTTGCGCGCTCTATTGTTCGCCTGTGGGCATGGAAAAGTATTGTGAATATGTGGTGATGGTCCATTGGCTCTAAGTGAGCCTGTTTCCAGGAATCCTGTTTTGTAAGCCTGTTTTGCTTTGTGGACAACCTGCAAATGCCAAATTGACCCTGTCAAGAGAACGTCTGGAAAAACACAAAGAAACGTCCCCCTGCGGGAAATAGCAGGAAGTGCTTTCTTTCTTTTGTTCACCCTTCCAGTCGAGAAGTGCTATCGTCCAGTGAGGAATGTCTACTTTCCAAAGGAGACAACAGAGTGACATGTCCGCTGACGTGCAGGACAAGAAAGGAGCATGACGCATACCGCCATTAAGTGATTTCCCAGGAAAGCAGGAAAGATTTGCCATTGTCGAAAACGGACAATGCTGGGAGCGTATGCGGCGCCCACGTGCCCTTGGGTTTCCGAGAAGTAAATCCACTTGCCGAAACCAGCTGCCTATCGATTCTTGGCTGAAGAATAGAAATGTACCTCCTCGCCGTTCCCAAGTTTTTCCCGCCAACAAGTGACCAGGCTCAACGAAACAATGCCGGGCCAGTCAGTGCTTCAGACCATCAGTGCAGTGATGTGTTCGAATGGATGCCGATATCTGAGGGGCGTGCCCTGGATTTGGTTGGTCAGCATCTTCAGAGAGGGGCTGGACATAGGGGGTTTTAAGGACACTGCAGAGCACGAAATGTCGCTCTGAGCCCTGGGTAAACGGCTCATCCAGTCGCTTCTCGCTATGAACTCTTAACGCTTGCCATATTGCTGATGTACCCTTCTTTTTCGTGTAAATAATCTTGTAAATAAGTTTCTCAAAGTGCCATTAAACCTGCTTGTACATATTTCACCAACTTCGAAGATTCAATCCTACTTCAACCCCGAGTCTCTGCACGCTACCAAGTGAAGGCCGGGTCGACGTAGCCCCAGCGTCACGACAACTGGTGATCAGCGGTGGGATCTGAATCTACAAGCACAACGACTGGTGACCAGCGTTGGGATCTGAATCTACAAGCCACAACATCTGATGACTGGAGGTGGGGCTGGATCTACAAGCTACAACATCTGGTGATTCGAGGTGGATCAGAATCTACAAGCCACAACATCTTGTGATCGGAGGTGGCATCTCAAGCAACAAGCAGGAGCAACAATCGGCCAACAAGAGGGCAGCTCGGAACATCGATCGCATGTGTGGGTGAGTGCTTGGCTTTCTTCTGATGTGGACCAGGTTCTAGAACAGGGTTAGAATTTAGAACTGGTAAAAAGTGTTGAAACGCCTTTAGGTTTGGTAGTTTGCACTGTTGTTTTGGAAGTAGCCGACACTCGGAGCGATCATGGACCTACAAAGGCTGCAGAAACCGGACCTGTTGCTATTGTGTGAGGAATTGGGAATTGATACAAGTGGTTTGGCACGAAAACCCTTGATTATAAAGGCAATCACTGATCTGGGAACCGATGATGAGGAGCTCAGTGAAGCATGGAACCTCATCGGGCAAAAAAAGGAACAGCTCAGACAGCAGAAAGAGCGGGAAAGAGAGGAAAAGAAGCTAGAAATTGAGCTCCGGAAATTAGAACTAGAGTTGAGCAAGAGGTCGGGCGATTGTCCCCAGCTAGCGGTACCTCGTCTCAACAAGGAGGCAGATTTCAAGATGTCAAAGTACATGCAGCCATATGTGATATCAGGGGATATCGGTCTGTATCTGGCTAACTTTGAGCGAACCTGCGAAAAACTGTCCTTACAGCGAGACACTTGGTCACAGAGATTATTGACGGTTCTGCCCAGCGAGGCAGCGGAGGTTGTCGCGCGGCTAAGCAAGGAGGACGCGGACAACTACGAGAAGGTCAAAGCTTGCCTTCTGAGAAAGTATAGGCTTAGCGCCGAGGCGTTCAGACAACGTTTTCGGAACGCTACTAAGTCCAGGGACGAGAGTTACCCTGAATTCCTGTACAATTTAAGAGTAAATTTGGGCGAGTGGCTAAAGAGCACAGATTCCTACAGTGATAGGGACGCTGTAGTCGAGCGAATTCTTTTGGAGCAGTTTTATAGCTGCCTCCCAGAAAAAGAAAGAAATTGGTTACAGGACCGAGGCGACATTAAGTCGGCAACTGAAGCTGCCGAACTCATTGAGGGGTACGCTTCGCGCCGACAATTCAGCAACCCAGCAGTGGATAGGCTCCGCAATCCCAAGTTGAGTGTGAATAACCGTCAGAAAAGGCACTTTGCTAGATTTTCAAACGAAGAAAGGAAGGCTTCTTCAGGCAAACGCCCTAGAAAGGACGGCAGTGAGAAAAGTGGGGAAGTGACCAACGCGCAGAACACAAAGAAAAAGCTTGAGGCTAGGAAGCCGCTCACATGCTTTAGGTGTAATGAGCAGGGTCACATTGCCGTCAACTGCCGGAAAGAAAAGATTGCTTTCTCGTATGTCAGGGACTGCGATGAAAATATGCAGCTTTTAGAACCCTACCTGCATGACCTAGTAGTCAACGGGAAGCCTTGCAAGGTACTGCGCGATTCGGCCGCAACGATGGATGTTGTCCATCCGGCGTATGTGTCGCCTTCCGACTATACAGGACAGTGTGCGTGGATCCGCCAGGTAGTGGAGGAACAGAGTGTGTGCTTGCCAATCGCGAACGTGGTCATCGAGGGCCCTTTCGGCAAGTTAACAACCGAGGCTGCCGTTTCAGGAAAGCTTCCTGAAAGCTATCCGTATTTGTTTTCCAACAAATCGGACATGCTACTGCGAAAGAGGGGCATCCTGTTCGGAGACAGAGTTGTGCAAGCCTTAACACGTTCAAAGGCGCGAGAACTAGCTACACTGCTCATACCAGAAAATTCCACAGCGGAGGAAGCGGCAGTTAAAACAGTGGTCGAAGCGGAAGATAGCAGGTCAGAAAACTTTGAGAGCGAGGCATCTCAGATATGTCAACTTGAAAGTGAGCTTGATGAGACGCGGAATGAGGACGTTCTTGAGAGTAACCTCTTGCCGCCAGTGTCTAGTAATCTCACGAGACTTTTAAGTGGAACCCGAGAGGACTTAGCTATGGAGCAAGCCAATGATCCTAAGATACAGGAGCTTCTCAAAAAGACGGAGCAGATAGGAGAACTAAAGAAATCTCAGCTGTCCGATCTGGGCGAGCTAATAACAGAGTTTGAGGCCTGCTTCGTGGACAGGCCAGGCAGGACTGATTTGACTGAGCACGATATTGAGCTGACTTCAGACGTGCCAGTGCGATCAAGGTGCTACCGATTTTCTCCAAGGCAAAGAGAAATTCTGGATAGGGAAGTAACTCGCATGCTGGAATTGGGAGTGATAAAACCCTCGGAAAGCGATTATGCTTCGCCTATGATCTTAGTAGAAGCTCCAGGTAAAGACCCTAGGCCTGTGGTAGACTACCGAAAGCTAAATTCTCTCACCAGGGATCAAGTGTATCCTATTCCGAATATTGAGGAGAGAGTAGAACAGGTCAGTAGAGCGGCATATGTGACTACGCTGGACCTTACTCGAGGATACTGGCAAGTACCGCTCACTGAACGCGCCAGCAGATACGCGGCTTTCGTCACTCCGACGGGCAGCTACCAGCCAACAATGATGAGTTTCGGGCTCAAAAATGCTCCATTTTGTTTTTCCCGACTCATGGATAGGGTTTTAAAGGGGTGTGAAACATTCGCAGTGCCTTACTTAGATGACATTGCGGTTTTTTCCGACTCATGGGCGGACCATATGGTACATCTAAGAGCTGTACTGAGCCTTTTGCGTCAAGCTGGACTAACCGTAAAGGCCGAGAAATGTTGCCTGGCAAGGGCGACCGTGGACTACTTGGGTCACAATGTAGGGCAAGGTTTCAGGAAACCCAGCGAGATTAAGATTTCTGCGGTAGCAGACTACCCGCGGCCGAGCACGAAGACGGAAATTCGGGCATTCTTAGGGCTGACGGGATACTACAACCACTACATCCCTCACTATTCATCTTTGGCTAGCCCTCTGACCGACGCTCTCCGCAAGACAGAACCGACAAATGTAGTCTGGGACGAACAAAAGGAAGCCTCCTTCGTAAACCTGAAGGCTGTGCTGATTAGCCGTCCGGTATTGCGAGCTCCCGACTATGACCGAGAATTCACGGTCCAGTGTGGTGCCAGTGATCGAGGGCTAGGTGCGGTTCTCTCCCAGAGAGATGACGACGGTAATGAGCACCCCGTGCTCTACCTGAGCAGAAAACTGAGTTCTAGAGAGAGGGCTTATTGCGCGTCAGAGAAAGAGTGCGCTTGCATTGTATGGGCCATTCAAAATTTGCAGTGCTATCTTGGAGGGGCCAAATTCACCATAGAGACGGACCATTGTCCCCTGGCTTGGCTGAAAACTGCGACATCGAAGAACAGTCGCCTTCTTAGGTGGAGCTTGATTTTACAGCAGTACAATTTTGAAATAAGATACAAAAAGGGGAAGGTAAATGGGAATGCGGACGCGCTTAGCCGCTGTTTCTAAGCAGTCCGAGGTGTTCCTCACCATGTATCCAAACTGATAATCAGGTTTTTTTTTTTTTTTTTTCGTGCGCTTGAATATATGTGACTATGTAAAGCAGCACGTTTGGTTTTCGAGGCATACGTGGGTCCTGAACGTCTTGAGAGTGGGCTTTTCTCGAACAACAATGGCAGTTTTCTTTTAACCTGGTCTCTTCAGACGGGAGCCGAGTGCTTGTTTAGACATGTGGTTGAGTTTCAGACAGCTCGAGCAATTTGGCCTACAACAATCAAGACAACGCGACAAGCAACAGCGAGCTTCAAGCGTTCACGTGCAGGCCATTAAGTCGTCTCTTCATGCAGCAGCGGCGACTGCTGCCCTCCGTGACTCTTCTGGCGGGGGAGGAGGCTGTTACGACCGTGCATCCGCATTTGCGCGCTCTATTGTTCGCCTGTGGGCATGGAAAAGTATTGTGAATATGTGGTGATGGTCCATTGGCTCTAAGTGAGCCTGTTTCCAGGAATCCTGTTTTGTAAGCCTGTTTTGCTTTGTGGACAACCTGCAAATGCCAAATTGACCCTGTCAAGAGAACGTCTGGAAAAACACAAAGAAACGTCCCCCTGCGGGAAATAGCAGGAAGTGCTTTCTTTCTTTTGTTCACCCTTCCAGTCGAGAAGTGCTATCGTCCAGTGAGGAATGTCTACTTTCCAAAGGAGACAACAGAGTGACATGTCCGCTGACGTGCAGGACAAGAAAGGAGCATGACGCATACCGCCATTAAGTGATTTCCCAGGAAAGCAGGAAAGATTTGCCATTGTCGAAAACGGACAATGCTGGGAGCGTATGCGGCGCCCACGTGCCCTTGGGTTTCCGAGAAGTAAATCCACTTGCCGAAACCAGCTGCCTATCGATTCTTGGCTGAAGAATAGAAATGTACCTCCTCGCCGTTCCCAAGTTTTTCCCGCCAACAAGTGACCAGGCTCAACGAAACAATGCCGGGCCAGTCAGTGCTTCAGACCATCAGTGCAGTGATGTGTTCGAATGGATGCCGATATCTGAGGGGCGTGCCCTGGATTTGGTTGGTCAGCATCTTCAGAGAGGGGCTGGACATAGGGGGTTTTAAGGACACTGCAGAGCACGAAATGTCGCTCTGAGCCCTGGGTAAACGGCTCATCCAGTCGCTTCTCGCTATGAACTCTTAACGCTTGCCATATTGCTGATGTACCCTTCTTTTTCGTGTAAATAATCTTGTAAATAAGTTTCTCAAAGTGCCATTAAACCTGCTTGTACATATTTCACCAACTTCGAAGATTCAATCCTACTTCAACCCCGAGTCTCTGCACGCTACCAAGTGAAGGCCGGGTCGACGTAGCCCCAGCGTCACGACAACACACACACACACACACACACACACACACACACACACACACACACACACACACACACACACACACACACACACACACACACACACACACACACACACACACACACACACACACACACACACACACACACACACACACACACAGTGCAAATACCACAGTGCTTCCAGCATAACAGTTACTAAGTCTTTAAATACAGCTTCCACTGGGTCAACTCGCGTTTCATTTTTCCTTTCGGGAACACCAAATAAGAGCACGTCACTTTTTCTGCTTCAGTACTCACGGTCATAAAGCTTTTTTTTTTAATCTTTGAACGTATTTCTTTGTTTGTTTGCTTGTTGTTGTTTTTTTTTGTTTTTTTTTTTTCGAATTACGAGTACAGAAAGCGATTTCTTTGGTTGCGAATACTGATTCTTCGATTACTTTGAAATTCGACTCTGTGTCGCTCAGCTCTTCTCGATTTTGGTTTGGCCCTGTAGAAGGTCAGCTAAAAGATGTTCTCTAGTCTTTATTTATCTATTTTACCCTCACGGTACAAACTATATTATAGAGCGAGAGGGAAATTCTCAACAGTAAAAAAGAACACAAAGCATAATTTGTATCGGCGTGCAAAACAATAAAGTTAGCAATTATGATGGCTAACAATTTTCGCATAACGTAAAAGATTTGATCGAGGACCGGTATAAAGTGTTCCAGAAGAACAGCGTAATGAATCACTTAATGAACACAACCACCTTAATCAGTTATTTGCGTTGTATGGAACTTTTAATACTGAATGAGACCACTGACGCCAGCTAATAATGCGGGCAACGAAGTCCTTTTCTTTTTACCTATTTCGAAGATATGTTTGTGCACATGTGGTACTGATATTTTTTTTTCTTCCTAATAACGATGATGAGAAATAATGGTGCTGGTTGAATCCATCTGCAGTGAAGTTCAGTTTTGTTTTAGAAAAGCCTATAAAACAAAGAAATGCGGGCGAACTTACGGGTAGCAGGTGGCATCACGTTTAATAACAATAATAAGAATAGTAATTAATGGTTTACAGGAAGGGAGAGGCGCAGTATCTGTCACACTTATTTTTGTAGACACCTGAACCGTGCCGTAAGGTATGAGAGGAAGGTGGGAATGAAAGTGGATAGAAGGAAATAGGGGCCGTAGTGGAGGGCTACGGAGTAATTTCGACCGCCTAGGGATCTTTAGCGTGCGCTGACATCACACAGCACATGGACGCCTCTTCGTTTCCCCTCCATCGAAACGCAGCCGTTGCAGTCAGTATCGAACTCAACTACGCCGACAAAGTAGTCGGGCGTCTTACCACTGCACCACCGCGGTGGGGCTGAGGTTTAAGAGCGATTTCATTTAAGTGACTCTAGCTGAACGATAGTATTTAGAGAAAATATAAGGTGCTGCGCGGTTCTGCACAGATTTCTAATGTGACACTGTCTGTATTTCAGACAAATGAAGCATATATGATTTGGGGTCGCACATAGGTTGTGCATAATAATAATATTATTGGTGATGGAGCAATAAT
The DNA here is from genome assembly GCF_055883805.1 of Amblyomma maculatum. Classification (NCBI taxonomy): domain Eukaryota; kingdom Metazoa; phylum Arthropoda; class Arachnida; order Ixodida; family Ixodidae; genus Amblyomma; species Amblyomma maculatum. The sequence continues at coordinate 33,105,209 of NC_139344.1, forward strand.
TGTGTTTCATCGGAAGCAATCCAGTGGTTTGTTTGCTTCGAATGTTATATAATAATTTCTTAAGTTTAATTACCTTGTGCTAGTCACCTGGACGCCGAGGTACATGTAAGATGTGTAGGCCTCTTTGGCGCCCACGAACAGCACACACCGGAAATACAAACTGGAAAGGCCAACGTCTGTCAACATCGAGCATGTCATACCTACCGGCGCTTTCAGGGGAAGGTCTTCGGTTGGGCTCCTCATGTCACAAAACGCGAGCAATGAACCCATGTAGATGTCAATAGCAATGAGGACTGGGCAAAGTAAGCAAGATTGGGTTTAGCATTGTGTCGACCAATGGCCAACTGACTTGCGCTATTAAGAATGCAGGATGCGGAGGCCCATTTATATTCCCAGATACTGACTGCGATGAATGTACATGACGCTAGTGCCAGTTCTCTTCGTAAAACTGGAGCTACGGTGCGCAGTCGCAGTAAGATTTATCGCTCCACAGAATACACAAAGAAAAAAAAAAAGCTTCTGAACTGCCCTAATCCAGTTTGGCGGATTTCACAGGGCACACTTGGTCATCAGGGGCACAATGAAGATACTATATGTTTATCCAAAGGTGCTGACGCAACCTTCGACCGCCAGGCAGTGTGCAATGCATTAGTCACCACCTCGCCTCAGCATATCCGCGCGTTCCAACTGCCGCCACTCCCTTTAATAGCACATGCTGTTCATCTGAATCTTTCCATGAATATGCCGCCCTTTGAAGTTTCCGAGGTAGCAGCAGCTATTTGTGCACTACCATTCAAAAGAAGCAGCGTTCACAGACGAAATTCCAATGTTCGTAATCAAGGGTTGTGCTAATTTACTCACGCCTGTCCTGACACAAGTTTTAACCTGCCTTTGCGCACAAAAACGTTTCTGTCTTGCTGCAAATTATCTGTGATGGTACCAGTACACAAAAGTGTGCTAGGAATGATATCAGCAACTATATACTTATCGAAAATTTTATACCGTGTGTTGCACGCCAATGTTCTCTTTTATCTAAAAAAAAAATTAACGCTGAACAGCATGACTTTTTTTCCTGAGTGTTGCGTCGAAACAAACCTTGCTAGTTTTTTTAACTCAGTCGCCCCAATGGCCGCAGCAAGAGGACAGGTGGACGCCGTATAGTTTACTTAAACAAAGCTTTCGACCTCGTTAGTCATGATCTGCTCTTGTGCAAAATGCGACAAACGGATTCTCACCTCCTCTGCGTGAAAGGTTTGCCAGTTACCATTGCGACCCCGTAAATGTTGTCACAAATGGCTCATGCTTCTCATTTGCATATCCTTCTAAAACTGTTTTACCACAGAGATCTAGTCTATCGCCTTAAATTTTCAATCTTTTTATTAATGATGTTTTGGACTGCGTCCGATATGGTGACATACTGCAGTTTGCTGATGACCTGAAGATTTTTCGCTCTCTGGACGCTACAATAGACGGTAACTAGTTACCGAAAGATATCAACTCAATATGCGAATGGTGCGCACGAAACACTCTGATGCTGAACTGCAACAAAACGGTAGCTATTTCCTTCACTAGAAGGAAGAAGCCAATACTGTATTACTACACTGCAGATCGCAATCTTGTAGGCCATATTGATGTTGTCCGCGACTTGGATGTATACCGTATTCCCAGCTGACATTTAACGCCCAGGTTAACAACGTAGTATACTCGAGTTACCGGTCTTTATGCGTCATTACGCGTGCTACACGGAATTTCAGATCGAAAGACTGCTTTCTGCTCCTGTACAAATCGATTGTCTTGTCAAGATTAGATTTTTGCAGTGTAGTCTGGAACTCTCTGACAATCACGCAGTGTGCAGTAGTTGAACCTGTACAAAGGCGCTTTATTCAGATTCTTTACGATCGGCACATAGGTCGGAAATACTACTTTGACTACAGTCGCCTGCTGTCGCCTCTCAAGCTTGTTTCACTCTCTATACGACGCAAGTTACGTGACGCAATCTTCTTGCAGAAGTTTTGAAGCGAAAAGCTTCACATACGAGGGCAGGAGCCGAGCTTCGCGTAGGCCGTATGCCGCGATCGAGTGACGTCACAGCCAAGGCCAGCTGCGCAGCCCCTTCGCCAAGCTATACCGGCGTTGCCTGACAACGCTTAAGAGGTGTGCGACTCCTCCTCATTTAAAAAAAAAGAAAAAAGTAAAAGAAATAGTCGCCATTCGAGAATTAAGCAGCCGAGCGCTTTACCGCTGTGCCACGCTCCTGGTCGTGAAACGCTATTCATAATTCCGCTTGTCTACCGCGAGGATGATAGCTGGATTCCGCGAGTGCCAGATACTGCGATTGGCGCGCAATTTGAAAGTACCAAAGACTAAAATAGTTAAGTCACTCAATTAGGTGACGTCAAGGATATGACGTCACGCATCTGCCGTCAGCTATGAGGACCAAACGGGAACGAGTGCGCCCCAACGCCGCCGGGCGGCGCATCTTCCCTTCCGCTAGTGAGAGATGCTGCGCATTTCCTTTCCTTGTAAACGAATTATAGAACACCGGTGAACTTAGACACGCTCGACATGGAAGCCAAGGAGAGTTTCGCTGCATTAACTTCTTCTGATCCCAAGGTAGCCATTGCTTTTTGCTACATATATCCAGACATAGCAGAGCTAAGCCATTTTTCATTTTTTTTTTGCATGGTGTATTTGTTGTCCCACGCTGTCAACCGCGCTCTATTTTAATGTGCCCAGACCAAACGCCCACCGTAGTCGGCCATTCTACATAGCCGGTGAAAACAGTCTCTATATTGTGCTAACTTCTTATAGCCCCTTTTTTTAATTCTCTCCTCCCTTGGACGGTGAAACAAGCTCATCTACTCATGCCTCCATGTAGCTTCTATTTGACATGTGCGTAGAATGTGGAAGCTGACGTACACTTGACGCATGTATGCTTCATTTATCATAGTGCACTACCGTTCAGGCAAAACTGCGGTTTGAGGGAACTTAAAGTATTGAAAACAAATAAATGATTATTCATTTTGCAGTGAATGCTATGAAATGATGACCGCAGTAGTTACGCCGAAGAATAGAAACAACGTAGACTAAAAAGTACGCTGGGTTTGAGATCCTGCCGACCGACCAACCGACGCTGCATTGACATGCCCACTGCATACTAGGGAAAAAATAAGGAAGATAAAAAATGATTGAAGTCCACTCGTGTACCTACGTGGTGACGGCCAATGAAGTCGAAATTACGGATAATTTTGGGATCTACAAGCCACTGCAAGACGGCGAGTCTAGCTGTGTATATAATACATTTTATGGTGTCTCAGTGATAAGCGATCTAACGTCCACTACAACTGTTCCACATCACACTAACCGCTGCTACATATCCTCGCTTATGATTGATTCGATATGAACAATTTCAGTATCACATACGGCTTGCCATCGTGTTGCATGCAGACTTCCGACGCTACGTCTAGTTCACCTGACGTCTGTGCGCTCTTCGGACACCAGCACGCTACCCGCCTTGATACGCAAAACGCACAACACTGCTCTCAAAATGTTGCCCATGCTCCCACCGACCGTCTGCTAAACTTCACCTTTGATTCGATGAAAAAACACGTTCCTCGAATGAACACTACGCCAATATAGTGCCTGCCGCGCTACATCCAGCTCTCCCGTTAATGCCGTCGCCGGTGAGTCTCCTAGGAGCAAACGAATCAATACGCATCACTCGCAAGCAGTGGCTTCAGCATTCATATTCTCTTCACAGAGATTTGCATCAAAATATCAGTTTCCTGGAATGTTCATTGCTGGCGAATTTTTTACCAAAGGGAAAAGCGAAAAGATTTGTGGTAACAGGGAGACAAGCGCCCACCCTCCCCCTACTCCCGCCAGGCTACATAAATGTCCATGAAATAAGCAAAGAAATAGCATACGAAAACTTTGTTATGTAAAAACAGTATATATTTTGCAATACAAGAAAATGGTATAGACACGATTATCTCAGTTTAAAAAAAAAAAAAAAAACAATGAATGTCATCTCTTGAACAACAACAAAAAAAAGAGGGGGGGGGGGGGGGGGGGGGGGCAACGAATAAATTTGGGGCACCCGATTTGACGGATGCGTAGGACGCAAAAGCAACACCTCTCCGACTCTGCTGAGCGCATTAAAGAGTTCGTTATATTCGAGTCTCTCTCTATATAAGCAATTCGTTGCATTCGAATATAGTCGTACCTCGTTAATACGACCTCCATTAATATGGACTACTCAAATTATGAACAAATCTTCTGGGAAGCAAACATTTTCAATGCATTTCCGCCTTGTTAAGTTTGGAAACTCACCGTCCGGACAATTGACACTGAGGAGAAAATGCACACAGCCCATATGGGCTTACGTATTTTTGTCACACCAATATGACCGATGAGCACAAAATCTGTACTGCTGCAGCGAGATTTTTCATTTTCTGCATTTTGAGTGCAGGCCAGCTGAGGAACGCAATTAAAAAGCGTAAATGACTTAAGGATGACCCTTTTGTGTCGTGGTTTCATTTTAACGGTACGCAGTTGCTCATCAGATGCACCTTACCGCTCAGTTCCGCATTACATGAACGGATATCAAGAAAGCACTCTCTGTGCAGTTTGTGCAAAGTAGATAGCAAAACTCAGTCACTCTCAGGCGACTGAGGGCTGATGTATGGGAACAGCTGTTGCTGAAGTGAACTCATTTACCCATTATGTGCCATTAAGTTATCACAGATCACCAGACACGCCAAGTTGCACCACATTACTTTAGTCATATAGTGGTGCTATGGGTAACGGCCTTGCAGTTACAAAAATCGTCTAATTTCCACTTCAGTGGCCACCAGTGTGCAAAAAAAAAAAAAAAAAAAAAAGCAGACCTTCACAGAATGTCTTTTTTTTTTTTTTTTCCTACTAATTTTCGTTCGCAATTCGTTATTAGAGGCAGTTTTGCTCAGAAACCAAAATGTCCATATTAACGAGATACGACTGTATTTCGTTACATCTATGAACTTTCTTGCATCGGTGTGTTTCATTATATCCGAGTGTTTCGCTTCTCTCACCTACAAGCAGGAAGGGGATATTACCCTCTCCATTTTGCTGCCTGTCAACCGTGGCTGGTGGTAGGCGGCTCTGCCATGTACCAGCCTGCCGCGGTGGCTCAGTAATCAGCGCGCTGGATTGCTGCTCCCGATCAAAGCCGTGGCTGTGGCTTTTCGATGGCGGCGAAAAACAAAACAAAACCCCAGGTGGTGAAAATTTCTGGAACCCTCCACTATGACGTCGCTCGTAGATTAAGTCACTTTGGGACGTTAAACTGTATAAGCCAAACCAAACCTCCCTTGTACCAACTGTGATAGGTGGCAGAGGCTTCGGACACTCGGACCAGTTTTCCCCTTGATAGCACTCCTAATTATTTCGCAACAAAGTGAGTTTCATTTTGTCACGGCACTGCCACGGGGACTGAATGGGTTTGGCGTTCGGTTGTTTTTCCCAAGGTCTCGTGATCGAATCCTGGCGCCAGCGGCCGCATTCCTACGGAGGCGATGAGCATGAAGCGCCCGTGTCCTGCGTCGCATGTTAACGCCCGTTGTCGGAATCAATCCGAAGCTCTATTTTAAAGGGCAACTCCGGAGATTTTTCGACATTCGAATATTCTCGTAAAAATTTAATTTAGGTTTTCCTCGCCGCCCTGACGCATTCTGCCAAATTTGGGCGCCGTGCGATAATTCATTCGCGCGCAACACGATTTTAAAATATGCGGATTTCGTGTCTTCAGCTGAGCCGATTTCTGCGGGCAACACTGCATTTGTGACGTCACAAACATTATACTCGTGTTATTGCCCAATCCCCCTATGATCATGAAGTTTTGAGGCCTGTATTAGGTTATCTAAAGCATTTTATGCACTGCGTGATTATCTCTATACTTTATTTCCACCATCCAACGTGCGTGCAAGTGTCTTTCCAAACTGTATGTGACGTCATCGTTTCGTCAACTGGAACGTCATTTCTTGCCATTAAAGCAGTTTCGATTTCTATTTGCCGTTTTTTTTTTCTTTTTTAAATACAGTTCTACTTGGAATTTCGAAGAGCGGTTTCTTTGTGTTGGAGTCAGAGCACGCTGAGGAATTTAATGCGATCAAAAACTCAAAATGCTGAAATAGCCATTGGAGTTTCCCTTTAGGCGTCCCTCATAGCCATATATCTCTTCTGGAGGTAAGCCCTACATTCAGCGCCACGGTTGCTCTGCGGTTGGGGCACTTTACTACTGTGTTCTGGGGGACCCGGGTTCAAACTCAGCCGCGACGGCAGCTCGGGCCTTTCCGGCTTTCGAGAAGCGCTGAGATATCCTTAAGCGTTTTCTAACGAACTTAAGCTCAGGAGTTGTCCTGGCGACCGTTCGTTTTTCAACGGTTAATGAATGAACCATGCGAAAAAAATCTGTGGTTTTGTTTCGTAAATTACATTTCGGCATCTATATCAGTTGTATCGGTAATCGCGCCCGGAGTATGGGTCAAGTTCGACGGAGAAGGTGCATTTACCCGTAACATATCACAGACGAGCAGTGTCACAACTGGCGTCGCATTTTCGATCATAAAGAGTAAAGCGAAGCCAGAAAAATGCTGACTGCACTATTGCAATGCAGTATGCGCAAACATCCATAACACGAAGCTCTCGGTGACAGAGAAGGTTTTGCTTTCCACCTTTTTGTGCGTGCGTGTGGAGTGAGTGCAAGGGTGGTGCTGCTAAGCGCATCGCATCCTTTTCCAAGGTTGCCTGCAGCGCGACCCGCGAAGGTAGAACAGTTCTCTTGGCGCTTGCCCGTCCGCCGCCGTGTCGCCGCTCGCGGGCGCCGCTCTTTTTGACGTCGGGCCGCCAGTGAAAGGCCCCCGCGCGGGGGGACCGCACCTGTGGCCGGCCCGGAGGCAGCAGCAGACAGGTGACTCCGCAAAGGCGGCGGCCACAGGTGCACGACCTCCTCCCGGCTTCCAGGAAGACCGCCCCAGCTCCTTTTCCCGGCCTAGGCGCCCCGCGAGCGCACACAGTAACCCCCCCGCGCGACCCCCCCCCCCCCCCCTCCCCGCCGATGGCGCCTTACGAGCACTGCCGCCTTCTACGCCGCCTCGACAGGGAAGAAAGAAACGAGTGGTACCGACTCCCCTCCCACCCCGCACGGCCCCTTCACGAGAGAACGAGATGCCGGCCTTCCGTTCATTGCAGCGTCCACAAGAGAAAGCAGAGCATGTTTATAGCCGAGCACACTGCAAATACCTCTAGACAGGTTACCTCCAAGGAGCAGAAAAGAAATAATAAATTGGTGCGCAATCGGAAAGCCTTTACAACTCATTGCTGCCGCGTCTTTCATTGAGGCCAGCAGCAAATTCTCGAGGAAGTGAAACATTGTCTTAAAGCATTTATATTCTTACACCTAAGGTATGACACAAGTGTTACCTCGTTGAAAGCGAGGATATCAAAAACTAAACAATGTATAATGTGCGTTCTTTCTCGCCGCCGTCGAGTGATGAGCCCCTCATTGCCGCTAACGGTTCTGCTTGGCTGGGAGCGAGACACCCCCGATAGCATGACGACCGGACGAAAGCTGCCAAGGTGGCGTGCAGTGCTCGTCTCGGGCCCGTGTTTACGATCTCCGCGAACAGGAAAGCGTAAAAGGGGCCAAATTTGTCCCCGGTCGGTCCACCTCATCCGTCCCCGGCGGGTCGGCCGCAAGGTGCAGCCGGTACAACGTTCCTATCGGTATCCCCCCGCGCTCTCTGTTCGCAGGCATAATTTATCGCCGCCAGCGGGCGGGAGGCCCGCGACCGCAGACGCCGCCAAGGCGGCTCGGGGAGGGGGCATCACGATCCGGTCCGCGAACAGGTGTCGGCCGCGGACGCCGCCGAGGAATGCCGCACGGGGAGACCCGCATTCCTGGCGCCCCTCGGCGCCGAAAACAGTCCCCCCTCCTGTCTCGCGCAGCGACGAGGAAATTGGGCCGCCCCTTTGGCCTTACTCTGCGACGAGGACCTCGACCTGAGGGTTCAACCGAACCAGGGGCCTTGCGCTCACTTATTGCCGATGCTAACCGGAGAAGAGGACCTCCTGCCGCCAACACCGTCTCACGGAAGGGTGTATTTGCAGAAGAGTTGGGCGGGTGTAATCTCTCCTACAAGTACCAGCACTCCGTTCCTGATCACTTCAAACGATTTGGGCTGCACGGAAAAATCTCACGAGAGCATAAGTGATTACAGGAATCGTGTTATCGGTGTAGTTTTCGAAATCATCTGGTCGCGTTTAGTAGAAATCGGAGGGGAGAGCATTTCTTTTAAGCAAATGATGCTCTATAGTTTTGCGCCTTTTGGGACGACATCGCCCGATTTGGCCACGCTGATCGCGGTGTATGCAGGATGTCGTGACTTGTGTAGTCATGAAGATAATTCTTGGAGTCTTCTACTGATTAAATCCCTGGTGAAGGACCAATATCTCTAATTTCTTGACGAGCATAGCGATGTGCTTTAGTTAGCGCCACCATTGCAAACCGAAACGGGATACATGTGGGATTGTTTCATATTTCTATATACACTTCAGTTCCCTATAACACGCGTTTCCATTTTCGCACATTAACGACCCACAGCGCGGCATATCGAATTGATTGAGCGTGTGCAGCTCTCAATCACTCCGTGAATCCATCGGATCGTGCTATTCCGCCAGCTCCTCTGTAGATATGCGAAAACAGCTTCCTCGTCTATCAATGCGTATGTCACACACCTCCGTCGATTGCGGAAGCAGATCCCAGTATACATGGAATTATAATGATTTATTATTATTTTTTTTTACCCCTCTGCCCCCTCCATTCTAATTTTTGTATTTGGTGTCTTCGGTTATACTCACCACGGAGTACGCACTCCTCTTTTTCCGTTACAAGAAAGAGACAGCTCAGCGCTTTTCTGCTTTATTTTTTTTTTATTTATGTACAGCGTTTTGCGAAAGAAAGAGCAACCATGTCCAAAGCAATATGAAAATGCGCTTTTCTGCTTTATTTTTTTTTTATTTATGTACAGCGTTTTGCGAAAGAAAGAGCAACCGTGTCCAAAGCAATATGAAAATCTTCGGTCCCAGTGCTGTCACCCTTCGCGGGCCTTGCCATCCTCATCCGTGTCTCAGCCTGTAAGCAGTGGCAGGTGAATTTCGTTTTGACTTTTATTCTCACCCTTAATCAATGGGAACCATGATGCCATGTTGTTGTTGTTGTTGTTTTTTATTTTCTTTTTTGCTAGATTTAGTTTCATAAAAAACGAAGTTGAGACTGCGATATATGGCAGTTGTTAATGTACTCTTTTAATATAGATCTTATCATAAAAAATAAAAACTGAACAGAAGACTCGGACAAAAGAAGACAGCTCGAGCGTGGTGTAGGGGTGGTAGCGGTTCATTATAAAGAAGTCAAGAGAAGCAAACGAGAATTTGATATAATGTCTTGAGCATCTGCTGCCGACCGAAATAGAAGGGACAAGGAGAGAAATACAGAGAGGGGCGAGCTAGAAAGGACAGGCGAGAGAGCTTTGCACACTGTTTACGAAATACAAAAGGGAAACAGGTTCGTGTTACTCGTGCGCAAGTGTTCAGGCACTGTCCGAAAAAAATAACTGCACGCGAGCGGCCACTGCTATATGCGCACACAACGTAAAAGTAGTACAGTCCGCGTCACCATTGTGTAGAGCACTCGATCGGTGCACTTCTCTCTATAAAAATTTACACCTCGTCGCACCTTCTACTTTCTAGAAGCAACGCTTGTACGGAAGTAGATCCATACGCATCTGCGAAGGTGAGCACGAGCACTTTGCCAGGAAACCATTGGCTGCTTTCTAATTTCAGATTTGAGTGCATGACGCACACTGCCTGACCACTGTACACAATGGTGGCGCCCACTGTACATAACCACGCGCACGTAGCGTAATTTCGCATCAACCTCTGCCATGGTCGGTCTCGAGGGTGAGCGCGTGCGCGCTCTCCCTCGAGAGCGGCCGTACCTCAGCAAACGATGTTGAGATCCCTTCAGGCGCCCTCACCTCACGTTTCCAGGGCCACTAGCAACTTCGCTCAACCTCATCGCAAACTCACATAGCGAAGCAGAGGTCAGGCGCTCGACCTAAAAACAAATTTAAAGTAAGAAGTTATTTTAAAAATGTAAAAAAAAAAAGTTTAAATGATAACCCTGTGATACAGGCAAGCCAAAAATATTTGTCGTATTAATGCTGTAACTGGCTAAAAAGAACTCCCAGACTTTAAGCTCAACTCTTCGTTCCATTCACACATATTGATGTAAAAAGAAAAAAGAATGTTTCAATACATTACCCCGACATTTGAATTGAAAAATTTTCACGTAATTGATCTGCCTGTCTAGATACATACTGTTGAGCCTAAAATACCTCCTCGTTAATTTTCAGCTGATAAGAACATGCACAACATTGCATTTTGAATATCATTTTTTTTTTTATGCGTCTGAATAACAGGACCCAACTCAAGTGACTGCCAGAGACCTTGCACTATGAAGTCAGCCAATCCATTCCCCTTCTTCTTCCTCCTGCGTTGCTCGGTTTCAGATTAACAATGTGCCCTCTATGCAAGCTGCGCCTTATAAGCTCCATCTTAATTCTCATCCTTCTCTATATTTCACCGTTCCAAGTTCCAGAGCAATTAAGTTAACAATATCGATGTTTGCGTTATGTTTAAGAAAACATTTGCAGCATTTGTGTATTGTCAAAATTTTGGGAGACGCTTAAAGGCACCATCTGAGAGTTGGCGCGATAGCGTGCGTTAATACAGTAGAAAGTCGAGCTAGTTGGTCAGGCGACATCATGTTTATGTGTGTGTGTGTATTGTGTGCCTCTCCTGTGTGTCGTCGCCTACTCTGCTGCGTGGTGCATCGTAGCGTGCGTGTTTTTCCCACAGATTCGGCGACTGTCGGTTTGGCACTGAGAGACTGGAACAGAATTTGACAGTGTTAAACTGGTTCCCTTGGTTTTCGGGGAAAGGAAAGGCGCATTATCTGTCTCGCTCTTCAGCGGACACCTGAACTTACAATTAACGGTACACTATTCGAGGTATGCATGTCGTCGGGTTCTAATCCCTATCTCAAATCAGCCCCGAAGTTGACCAACAGATGGATGGTAAATAGGATAAATGAAGTAATATGACATCAAGCTCGCTGCATAGTAAACGGTTGCGTCGTAATTTTGGTACGAAACCGCGTACGTATTCTCCAGCACGTTTGGAACAATGCCAAATTTGTTTGTTTGTTTGTTTGTTTGTTTGTTTGTTTGTTTGCTTGCTTGTTTGTTTGTTTGTTTGTTTGTTTGTTTGTTTGTTTGTTTGTTTGTTTGTTTGTTTGTTTGTTTGTTTGTTTGTTTGTTTGTTTGTTTGTTTGTTTGTTTGTTTGTTTGTTTGTTTGTTTGTTTGTTTGTTTGTTTGTTTGTTTGTTTGTTTGCTTGCGTCAACGTTTGTACGGCAGAACGATCTGTATAACAATATCGCGTAAAACGACAATACAAGGAACGTCATTTGACGTGTTTTCTTTGCGAAATAAAATCCATTCTAAAGCACGCAGATATGCATCACAACTTTTTTATGTATACGTCCCAATTTAATCAGAATGTCAGCAAAAACATACTCATCAAGTTTTAATCAGAAACGCGGCGACCAGTTTCATGAGCAGAGCATCAGAAACTCATCCAGGAGTCATCAGAAATACCTGATGAATGTGATGTCTAAAATCACTGACTTTAAATCAGAAACTTGTCACAAGGAATTAATTCATGAGCGGGCGTCACGCGGCGCATTTTTCAGTGCCAAGTGCGGGGCGAACCATGCTTAGCCAGCCACGCATTGGGCAGCTGTGCAAGGACACACAAGTATCATTCATAAGCATTGCGCTGTGTTCGTTTCAGCCCCCTCCCCCCCCCCCCCCCACACACACACACACTACTCTTCTCTATATCATTTCGCAGTGTGCGCAGCCTTGTCCAAGTCGAGCCATGTACCAGGTAGCGTACCAAAGTCTTGTCTATTTGTCACGCTGCGTCGTTCGCGATGTCAGCGGTGGGAGACATATTGATGGAATTTAGTATGAAGGTACGACGCCCAATGCCACTTAGGTGCCTTTTTTGTGTATTTTACTTAAAATCTTTTACACCTCTAAAAGCTTCGTTTAACTGCTGGTACATCGGCCTCACTGGTAGTGCAGCTATCGACAGTGTGGAAGGTTAGATCAGCCTGTCCGCATGCAAACGCAGACGCATGTAAGCAGCTTAATCCCGCGCTTCTAAAGCTCGAACAGCTCTTATGATGCAAGCCCGCTGAATCTATGACACTTTTTTGAAGATTGTTTTCATGACAGAGAAGAAATCGACTTGTCTCACGTCGTGCAATCCGCGCAAAGATTTCAAAGCTGCACTCATGTAAGGCCATCATGAAGCGTGGAGATGTACAGTCTTTGTCAAAAGTGGGCAGCCCAGGGGGTCTGTGCTTCTGAACCGCGTAGTGGCAATGAGTAAGCATCAGTGGGGGCCTTTCCCATTGGAGAGGGTAGGACAAAAAATATTCTTGCCATGAATCTAGAGATTCGGAACACTGGAAATGCATTAAAAACCGCACGAAGTGGCTCAGAAGCAGACCCCTTGGGATACACTGGGCTCTACACTTTTTTGACAGACTGTACCTGGCACGCCATTAGTTTGAAAGGAGGCCTGCAACACCCGTCGAGGTGGCACTCTGCTGCTGATCGCGAGGACGCGGGATCGAATCCAGGCCTGCCGCGTCTTGATGGAAGCGGAACGCGGAACGCAAGGCGTATGTGTGCTGTGCGATGTCAGTGCAAAGAACCCCAGGTGGTCGAAATTTTTTTAGATTTTGAACACGGCAAACAAACGCACCTAGTCAAGTCCTTTCTGGCGCCTACCTGAAATCTGCGCTACGTTACGTTACGATTACATTTCCTCGCGTAGTGCCTCGGTAACGAGGGGACTGCGGCGCTCGTCTCGGTAGTGCGATGCGTCAACATAGATGTGTGAGCTTCCATGTGAGACAGTGGCGGCGCCTCGTGTCGTTTATCGAAGACGCAGCCGACGCTGCTATGAACGCTGCTCCTACCCGCTCCTACCCCTCCCTTTGCCTTTGCTGGAGTCTTCAGTGGAGAGAGGTGAAAAAAGGGCGAGCGCGCACTCGTCCTTCGTCCGCGTCTTGTAGCAATTTCCTCTAGGTGGCGTTGCTTGTAGTGAAACATCACAACCGTAGTGAAACGGCGGCAAGCCAGACCGTTTTGCACTCCAAGGATACACCGACACATGCTTCTCCACGCACATCGTGCGCCCGCGTCTTTCCGTGCCGATTAAGTTCGAGACCTTTGAAGACTTGCTGGACAGCTTCTGTCGGGTCGCAACAAGTGGAACGAAGATCGAAATATTAGGAATGTCTACTTTGCCCTTCAAGACGCTGGTAAGACATGATGGTTTAAAAACCTCGCGTATTCTATCATCACCACCTGGCGAGAATTCCGGCGACAGTCGCTCGACACCGTCAGCAAAAACGAGCAGAAGTACCAAGGAGACTGAACTTGCCCTGCAGTCCAGAGCGCAGCAGTGAAATGAGAGCACTGACATCAAATTAAGTGCGGATTTAGGGAGAATGGGGAGGGGAGAGTGTGGTTTGGAAATCAAGCTGGACTCCAATATTTAACGAAAAAAATTCTAAATATAAATATACACGGTTAAATAAGACTCCCCTCCCCGGTTTATCCAATTAAGCCGTGGTGAGCCCCCTTGCATTCGTCACACCCTCTGCTGCTCAGCTGGCAGGTCTGGGGTATAATCTTCGACGTCATGAGAATCGGTTAACGCCATTGGCTCTGGGGAGAGAGGAAGGCCGCTTTCGTGCTTTCCGACGAGGTATCCCTGATGGAAACGAGCGTTGAACGATTTGTGTCAGGCAAACGGCATTTAATGACTAAACCAAGCAGCTGTTTGTTTCTTGGGCATCGTCCGAGTAGCTGACAGTGGCAGGCAGCAAATCCACGTCTGTGGCGTTTACCACGACACCCAACATACCTAGAAATTTTGGACATTTTTTGGTGGAAAGAGGCTTTGAACGCAATTTTGTCACATATTGTTTAGCTTATTCACGTCAAAAATACTATTATATGTGCGGACCTTTTTAAGGCAGGCTTCTAGGAGTCTTTTGCTAATTTTCAAAAACGCGCCCCATTGGTGTCGTTCGGCAGTCTTATTTTCTTATTTATTTTCTGCAAATTATTTGTGGTGACTCGTGAACGCAGCCTGGCAAACTTTAAAGGCAAAATTTTCATACGCGCTGGAAACTTAGACCACTTATATCAATATATATGTTCGTATAAAGTGGCTTACAATGTTAAACTCTTCTCGCATAATTATTTCCCAAAACGCCGTCTATTGATTTCTATGGCAGTTTTACCTACGAGCTTCGACGGGGAAAAAAATTATGTTGGTAGCAGGTCACATATCGCCAAGCGTTGTTTGGTCGGCAGATGGTGTAACGTCCAGAGACCACGTGACACGATCGAGTTAGTATAGGAGATCGAAACCGAACCTACTACCCTCCGATCCCGAATCAGCCACTCTATCCGCAGCCCATGCAAGCATATACATGTATAGCACTGCATGGATAAAGCGGGGTGTCATGAAAACCTATTCTCGACTGCGTATGAGATATTACTGGCGCGGTATGTACCGCTTCATTCGTCAATACATCCGATCCTGTGCCGCCTGCCAACGTCGCAAGAATCCACCCCCTCAGCCAGCCGCTCCGTTGCAGCCATTGCCTTGCCCCAGCCGCCCTTTTGACCGTGTCGGTATCGATCTGTATGGCCCGCTTCCGACCACTTCGGCTAACAACCGCTGGGTCATCGTTGCCGTTGACCATCTAACCCGTTACGTGGAAACATCGGCCTTGCAGTCTGCCACCGCACGGGATGTTGCTTCGTTCATTCTGCATCGCCTCGTTCTTCGTCACGGCGCACCGAAAGAATTGATCAGTGACCGCGGACGTGCGTTCCTTTCCGACACTGCCGAAGCCCTCCTCAAACAGTGCCAGATCATTCACCGGAGCACCACAGCGTATCACCCCCAAACGAACGGCATGACTGAGCGATTTAATCGCACTCTTAGTGACATGCTAGCCATGTACGTTGATAGCGCTCACTCTAATTGGGACCAAGTGCTGCCTTTCGTAACGTACGCCTACAATACGGCTACGCAGACTACGACTGGGTTCTCCCCCTTCTTTCTTTTATATTGTCGTGAACCCACGTCCACCATGGATACTATCCTGCCCTACCACCCCGACGCTTCAGAGACCACTCTACTGTCTGAAGCGCACACATTTGCCGAAGAATGCCGACAATTGGCGCGCTCCTTCACAACGGAGGATCAGGCTCAACAAAAGCATAACCGGGACCCTACAAATCCAGCGCCTTCATATCCCTCAGGTGCCCTCGTTTGGCTCTGGATGCCTTCCTCAGCACCCGGCCTCTCATCCAAACTCCTATCGCGCTATCATGGTCCTTACTGCATTCTCGAACAATCTTCTCCCGTCAATTACGCAGTAGAGCCCTTGAACCCATCTCCAGATCATCGCCGCCGCGGCCGAGAAACTGTACATGTCGACCGCCTCAAGCCGTATTATGATCCCCCTACCCTTTCCTCACCATGAGTCGCCAGGATGGTTCCTTTTCCGCCGGGGGGTATTGTAGTAATCCCGATCGCCATCAGCTCGCGCGCCAACCCGAAGAGGTAGACGAAGTGGAGCCGGAGCCTTGTTGGCACTGCACTGTTGGCAAGCTGTTGGTTCGAACGCTACCCCCGTCGCTTTGGTTTGCGGACGTTGCATACTGTCTTGGTGCTCCAATAAACACCTTTAATACCTATGCCGGGTGGTCTTGCATCTAATGTGGTAGCTGAGGAATGTATACTAATGAGCTTGTGTGAAATAATATAGGCAAAACTTAATGAATCAATGATTAACAGAGTCACAAAGTGCTTGGGCTCAAACCAGGATCTGCATGGGCAGCCGCGGACGGGAGCGTCACATGCCATTAAAAGGAGAGCTTAAGTGTCCACTCAATTTTCACCCTCTCTGCTCGTATCGCCCTTAGAGTGTCGTGTGCTGTCTCTGAAGTTGGCCGTCCAGTACTCTCGAATAGCAGACGATCCACTTGCTGCCTCGGGGAATCTGTAGGGGGAGAACTTGTTATTTGCATTTCAAAACGGTTCCCGATATGCCGGCGGCCTTGAGCCGGCAAAATCACTCTCTACCGGACCGGGCATGATAAAACTCGATAGTGGACGCGGTGATAGTGAGATATATAATTGGCTGCTCCCGACTGATCGACTTCTCGGGCTGAAAAGGAAGCCAAAATAACGACTGTATTAGCGACTACTGGAAAATTTGCAGACTAGGCATCGCGTCGCCGGAGGGATTTGTGTAATGCTTATCCTTCGCGTTTGTTCTCGCGTTCTGGATGAGACCTTGAAATTTCGCTGCGTGTTTGATAAAGGGTACAGTCGGATATTCTGTATATTATCTGCGCTTTATTTCGGAATACTACGCACTGAACGGGGCGAAGCCACACTACCACTTTCATACCGAAAATTTAAGACTCGTATTTTCCAAGGTCCTTATAAGGCTATACGTCTTGAAAGCATTCGTAGGTTTGTCAGAATACGCCGTCCAGTATATCCGCTGTTTAACACTGGACACTCAAGGCATCCTCAGTGCTACCTGGTAGTAGTGGCTTATTCCTAAATAATCAAAAGAAGGAAAAGAGTGTTGCCGGCCGCGGCAACTTCTATCTAAATATCTGAAGCACCTGAGCTGCGGCCGGCGGGAAAGAAAAGGTGATAGGGAGAGGATAGCGGGGGAAGTACTGAGGGGAGCGATAGGAAGAAAGGACAGGGGGAGCTTTGCACATTATTTACAAAATACAAAGGGTCAACGAGTTCGCTTCGCTCGCACGCAAGCGTCCGAGCACTGTCTACAAATGCCTGCGCGCGAGCGCCCACTACAATTGTTTACAATATAGTTACATGAGTGTATATAAATAGCCAAGCGCACGTAGCGTCCTATCCCAGACATATCGCGCGCTCGACACAATGCACAAGCTGCCGGGGTGGGGCTCCCGGCAGCATACGTCCAAGGAAGCACACACGGAGCGTTCGGATCACGCACGTACTAACTGGCGAAGAGCAAGCGGGACTTCAAGCCTACCTGCTCGATGAACGCACAGAGGCTCACCGTTGTCCTGTCACGGGTGCGCGTACTGCCTCGCGGCGATAGAAGCGTCAAGATGCTCTCCGAGATGATTCCAAGCGCCCCATAAGCCGCGTACATCTCGCGACATGGCTCTGCGGATGCAAAGCGAAGCAGCATGTGCTCCAACCGTAATCATCACACACGTCACTCGACGAAAGTTCGTAGCTCACCCGTCTTACCCCGGGCCACACGCAGCCGACGCGCACTCGGATGATCATTGCACGCTGAAGGCGCGACAATGAGCGCGCGTCGACAACAGAGATGCGCTCTCCTCGCGAGATCCGTGGGTTCGGGTTTTGCTGACGGAGGTGGTCATAGATCACCGCACGCACGTCCTCCAGAGCGAGAGGTTCATCGCTGAGAGGAAGCTGATGTGCGGCGGTGGCGAGCTCGTCGGTTTGCTCACTGCCGTGTATGCCGCAGTGACCGGGCACCCACTGCGCGCGAATGCTGCACTTTCGCTCTGCGAGGCGCTCGAGGCGCTCGCGTATCGCGCACAGCAGCGGTGTGCCACAGCAGGCGGCTGTGGGCGGCGCGGTAGTCACACAGGAGTGCTGCACACCTGGGCGGTGGCGGAGCAATGGTAAGCAATAGGTCCAGGCCCAGGGGAAGGCCCAGTAGTTCCGCCGTGGTCGAAGAGTCCAGGTGTGTCCCTCTTTGCTGGCAGTGCAACTGCAGGGCAGGGATGGTGGCCGTTGCGGGGAGCGAGCAACTTTCGCTCGCCACAGAGCCGTCAGTGAAAACAAGCAGGTGGTCGTTCATTGATTGATTGATTGATTAAAACTTTAATTTCCACCGATTTAGGAGGCCCCCTACTCCCCGCTCCTGGCACGCAGGCCTGAGGAACGGGGGCTGGAACCTCCGCGACTAAGGACTGGCGAATATACATTGGTTATTCGCGGCCTCAGCCGCCAGGCGGACGGCTTTCTGCTGGTCAGCGGGGACGTCGCTTCGCAGCAGGGTTACCCAGGCTTCTCTACTTTTAATGTTGTCCCTAGCGCCCGGAGACTTAGGGCATTCCCAAATTATATGGTCGAGGGTCCCCCTCGCTTCGCAGGCTTTACATTTATCGTTTTTTCTCTCCTCTATCTGGGTGTGAAACAACCAGACAGGGTTCGGGAAATTTCCGGCTTGTAATCGCCGCCAGGCTATGGCCTCTTTATTATTTAAGCTAGGATCCGGTGGCGGCATCAGACGTCTTCCTAATCTATAATTTTCGATTATTTCTTTATAGGTTTGCAAACGTTCGTCCATCGCCTGGCAGTCGGGCGGCTCCGCGTTTGCCCGGAAGTAGAGATCTCGGGCTAAATCATGGGCCGCCTCGTTGCCGGGGACGGACGTGTGTGCTGGGACCCAAATTAGGGTGATTTTGCGATCAATTTTAGTTGCAGCTTTTAGAATTCGAGCGGCTTCTTGTGAGACCCTGCCTTTTCCGATATTCCAGAGAGCAGTTTTACTGTCGCTAAAGATCAATCTAGCCTTCGTTCCGACGCAAGCGAGCGCTATTGCGACCTCTTCAGCCGTGTCTATGTTTCTACTTCGGATGGTGGCGGAGACGACTGGTGCGCCGCTACCATCGACTACCGCGGCGACTGCCGCCCCTGATAGGCCGCTTGCAGCGTCTACGTAGGCAACTTCTTTTACTCTGAATTCTTTTGCACTTTTAACCAGTGCTTCTGCTCTCTTCTCCCGTCTCTCCTTGTGGTATTCTGGGTGCATGTTGCGGGGGAGAGGACGGACAATGATGTTCTCGCGACATTGTGGTGGTAGGAAAACCTTGTCGGCTGTGCCCCTATCTATTTTTCGACCCACCCATTCTAAGATGGTTCGACCCGTGCTCGACCTACTTAATCTTTCATGTTGGGCGATTCTTACCGCTTCAGCAAGTTCCGTCCAGCTATTATGCACTCCCATTTCTATCAGGCGTTCCGTAGAAGAGGAGATGGGTAGACCCAGCGCCCTCTTGACGCAACGCCTGATGAGTGCGTCTATCTTTTCTTTTTCATTGGTCCTGATGTTGAGGAACGGTGTGGCATAGCATATTCGACTTATTATGTACGCCTGCATCAGTCTCAAGAGGCTTCTCTCTTTGAGGCCTCTGCCTTTGAATGCAATCCTCCTAAATATTCCTGTTACCTGCGTCGCGTAGGTAGTGAGTTTTTTTATCGTTCCGTCATTATACCCGTCCTCTTGAATAAAAAGTCCGAGGATTCTGATTTGCTGGACTCTTGGTACGGTTTTGCCGTCGACCTTTATTTCTACGTTAAAGTCGCCCTTGCACCTCATTGATTTTGGATTATATATGAAAAGTTCGGATTTTTGCGGAGAGCACGAAAGACCCCTTTCGGCCGCGTAGGTCACAATGGTGTCCACCGCCGCCTGTAGGCGTTCCTCTATGCTGCCATCGCTGCCGTTGTTCATCCAGAGATTAACGTCGTCCGCGTAAATGCTGAACTTCAGGTCTTTTATGACTTTAAGGGCAGCAGGAAGGCCTCTCATCACCACGTTAAAAAGGAAGGGGGAGAGCACCGAGCCTTGCGGAGTTCCTTTACTTCTCAGGTGGACAGTGGGGGATT
This sequence comes from Amblyomma maculatum, assembly GCF_055883805.1. Classification (NCBI taxonomy): domain Eukaryota; kingdom Metazoa; phylum Arthropoda; class Arachnida; order Ixodida; family Ixodidae; genus Amblyomma; species Amblyomma maculatum. The sequence goes on from NC_139344.1 coordinate 33,125,131, forward strand.
CTAGGTCCTGAAACTTTAGTTTCAACGTCCTGTTTGTCAGGAAATCCATTACGTAATTATATGTCCTCTCGCCGACTCCTAATTCCTGTAGTCCCGCGAGAATTGCCTGGTGTTTTACGTTGTCAAATGCTTTTGTTAGATCTAGTGCTAGAATTACCTTCGCGTCTCTGGATTTCGAGTCAATTATGTCATGTTGTAATCGGAGCATTACATCCTGTGTGCACAGGCCCGGTCGGAACCCGACCATCTCATGCGGCCACAGGTCGTTTTTCTCCATGAAATTAGTTAGCCTTGTTTGGATTACGCGTTCCATAAGCTTTCCAATGCATGAGGTTAGAGAAATAGGTCTGAGGTTTTCCAATTTCGGGGGCTTGCCAGGTTTTGGAATTAGCACAACGTTTGCAGTTTTCCACTGCTGGGGAAGACGACCGCTACTCCATACTTCTTGCATGTAGTTGGTGAGTGCCGTTATGGAAGCGTCGTCTAGGTTTCGTAGCATTTTATTTGTTATTCCATCGGGGCCGGGAGCTGATCGCGTCTTTAAGCTAAGGATTTCAGCTCTAACTTCCGCTTCTGAGATGGGCGCGTCGAGGGCCTCGTTCGGTGGGCCCGCGTATTGCCTAAGAGGGAGGGATGTTGTATCGCCGACATATGTGTCTACGAGTTTAGTTATTAGTTCTGCGTCAGTCCCCTCGAACGCGTGTCTTGCCTTTGCTATTGTTGTGTTTGACTGTGTTTTCGAACTGTCGGGATTAAGAAGATATCGTAGCAGGCTCCACGTCTTTGAAAGGCTCATGTTGCCCTCCATTTCATCGCACCTGTTACACCAGTTTTCCTCGCAGAGTTTAATTGCATAAGCCTCAATTTCCTTATTGTGCCTGGCTATTTTTCGCCTTAGGTTTCGGTTCCATCTCTGACTCCGGAGGCGTCTTTCCAGACCCTTTTTTGCTTCCCACATGTGTAGGAGTTTCCTGTCGACTGTTTTCGGTGCATCGTCCCCCTCTAGGTTAATGGTAGCGGATTTAACGTGGTGCATGAGGGTTTCTGCCCAATCGTCGATATTTTCAATATTTTGGTCCATGTTGGCAGATTCCCTAATTTGTCTGAATTTCTCCCATTCGATTGCGCTGATGATCTTTTCTCGTCTTACTTTGACTCCCCGTTTAAGCGTTATTTCGAGGACGTAATGATCGCTTCCAAAGTTGAGCTCTGTGTTGTTCCACCTAAGCTCCTCTATGTTTTTGGTAAATGTTAAGTCTGGGGTTGTGTCTTTGCTCACACTGTTTCCCACCCTCGTCGGGCAGCCAGAGTCTGTCTGCAGGGTGAGGTTTAATTCGTGAAAATCTTCCCATAACTGCCTGCCCTTCGGATCTTGCCTATTATATCCCCACTCTTGGTGGCAGGCGTTGAAGTCTCCTACAATTAGCAGGGGGTTAGCTCCGGCTGCCTTCATTGCTTTGCGAAATAATGTCTTGAACCTAACTTTGCGCTGCTGAGGAGAGCTATATATGTTTAGGACGAAAATACTGGGTTCCTTCTTCCTGCCCGTGATGATTTCAACGAAAACCGCCTCAATGTCGCGAGAACTAATTTCATGTTCGATCACCGCTACGTTCCTTTTGACGAATGTAGTAACCCGGGATTTTTCTCCCCGGCCACTAGCAAACGCTTGATATCCTGATAATTTAATTACTCCTTTGCCAGTTTCCTGTAGGGCTACGGCTAGAGGTTTTTCAACTATTTGCTCGAGATGTTGTTGCACTAACGCTCGCTTGCGCGGGAATCCTCGGCAGTTCCACTGCCATACCGTCGAATTAATCTTTGGTTGCGTTTTGCCCATGTTGGAATTGGTCAAGTATCTCTTCTCTCACTGTTTGCCTTTCTGCCATAGCAGCAAGAGCCGCGTTTGTTTGTTTAGATTGTTCCTGAATTCGGTTTAGGGCGCCTATGATATTGGTCATGCCTGTCTCAAGCCGCTCGAGTCTCGCCCCGTATTTGGCGTCTAGTCTACGCTCTATTGCCGCCAGCGGATCCGTTTCCCCGCCTCTTCGTTTCTGCGGGGGAGGTGGCCTGCACTGTTCAGTGATCATAGCGTCCTCCTCCGTGTCTGACGCCGCGGGTGGTGTTAGCACCTTTGGCGTCGCAGGTGGAGGTGTCGGTTTGGCTACTTGTTTTGCGGGGAGAGCCTGTGGAGGCGGGGGAGCCCCGGAATTTGGCTGTGATTTAGATTGGTATTGGTCCTGAGTGAGTTTCTTAATTATCTCCCTCAGTTCCGCAACTTCCTTTCTTAACTTTTCTATTTCTTTATCTTTTTCTTTGTTTTCCTCATCTTTAGCCTGGGGAACCCCACTGCTGAAACTCACGGTTTTACTGTCCCCGCTCGGGCTTCGCTTTTGGGTGGCCGACGGGTTCCTTGGGTCCCTGGAGTTAGCCGTGACTCTGGATTTGGACCCCGACCTGGACTTGGATCCGGACCGCTCCCTGCTGCTGCGGGAGCTTGAACGGTGACGTCGGTTGGCGTCCTCCAACTGCGGGAAGTCCCCGCTCTGCGCCCGGAAGCCTCCGTCCCTTTCTTGAGAATATCCGCGTTGGTCACGGTGGTCTCTTCTGAATTTCGAGCGTCCTCTGCGGCCGCTCTCAGGTGTGGTGTTGGGATATTGGTGCTGCTCGTTGTGCTGCTGCTGCTGCTGTTGCTGCTGCTGTTCGGCAATTTTCTGCTCCCATTGACGTTTCTTGGTCTTGTAGGGAGTCCTGTAGAGCTCTCTGCACTTCTTGTCGCCAAGCGGATGGTCTTTACCGCACAGCTGACATTTTATTTCGCAGGTGTGTCCCTGATCTGGGCGCTCTTCTCCGCATCCTCTGCACTTAGCGTTATTCGGATCTGGGCAGACATCTTCGCGGTGCCCTAGGCGCCCGCATGCGTTGCAAACCTCGTATTTCTTTCTGTATAAGACACATCTTTGCCATGTAAGTGAGAGTTTCACCCACCTCAGCACCTCTGGTTTTTCAAACAGTATGAGCACGGTGGTTGAGCTCCTGCCCAGGCGCCTGGCTCCTAGCACGGGGGGGTTGCCTTTGATCGTGCGTAGCCGTTGCACTATTTCTTCCTCGGTGATGCGAAGGGGAATGTCGTGTACCACCCCCTTACCGCAGTCTTCGGGCATAGCGACGTACGCCGTGATTTCAATTTTCTGGCCCTCGAATTCGAGGACGCGTAGTGCGACGTATTTTCTTTTCCGGTCTTCGCTGTCTGTTGCGATGAGGATAGACTGCTGTTTTGTGTTGACCGAGAAGGTGTCTTCCGCGGCCTCTCTGATGTTTATATTTGCGGTGCGAGCGATCAACTCCGCAAGTTCAATGTTGCCATACTTAAGTAGGCGGCTGACTCCTCCCCGTGGGCGGAGAATTATTTTGTCAGTTCCGTCAGGTATCTTGATCGATTGCCTTTCAACCGACTTTGCTGCCAATCTCCTTCCGGCGAGCTTGGACGCGGCTCGCTCTCTCCCTTGATCATCGGTGACGCTGCGTCCCTCGTTCTCAAGTGGCACCGCCTTTCCTCTTTTCTTGGCAATAAACCACTGGCCAGGTTCTTTCAGCTCCGCAGGGTCTATGCTCGTTCCCTCCACGGTTTCCATCATTTTCGTCAAGCTTCTAAACGGCCGGGGGTGCCTTTGTTTGCCTAGGCCTAACTAGGCCTAGTGTCCCCCGTGGCTTGCGAAGTTCTTCAAAGCCTCAAAAATGTGCGAAAGAATCGGCCCACCTTGGAGTCTTGATAATCCGCGGTGAGCGCTTCCTGAATAGAGTCGAATCCCAGAAAATTTCCGAAATCCAGTGGCCGAAATAGAGCGCAAGCGTTCGTGGTCGATGAAGCCCATCGATTGCACGTCCGCTCTCCAGCTTGGTCGGCTCGTGTATGACGGCTCTGGCTAGCTGTTGCAAGGCACAGAGTGGTGTGCTGCATTTTCCCGCGATGCCGACGATATCTCTCTGTACCTCCGTCGTGAGGGGCCAGGGGGAGCAGAGGCCGTAGGGGGGCTTAGCGCGCGTCAGCTGGTCATACTCCTACAGCGCCGCGCCCATACTTGAGCGTGAGAAATTCCGAATGGCGCCGCAGGAGTTCGCCGCCCTCTGGTGCGCGCGGTGAAGGCGGTTGATGTGGTGCCGTGGTGCAGCGCTCGCCGTGTGGCCTGTAGCTGCAGTTTCCAGGCAGGCCGAGGCAGGCTCACAGCGTTTTGTGATGCCGCACCTCCAGTGCCCTCCACGATGGTTTGCGCACCGTCACGAGTGGCAGTGTAGAGAATCGCCCCCACGGCGGCTGCATTGTAGAGGCGCAGCCTTATGGGAAATTCCCTGACCCCGGGCGGTGAGCTTGTGCACGGCGGCTGTGGTCGTCTCCATCTGCTGGCATGCCCTGGTCGCCGCGGGACGGAAGGTACCTGGGCATGCTCCGTGCGGTACCTGGGCCTAGGCCCAGGTACCGCACGGAGCTTTTCCACGGCAGCGGCGTCCAAGCCAGTGTTAGCGGCGAAAAGCGGGCGCCCCTGCGAGCGCCGCAGGCCATGGCCGCGGACTTGCCCGGGCTATCGCGCAAGGGGCCCCCTGAAGGCACTCTCTAAAGCGGGAAGCCTCGCCCGGCGGCCCCAGGCACCACAGTGCGATGTCGTCCGCGTACATGGAAATGTACACACGGAACGGGGACAACGCCAACCCTTGCGGAACGCCCAGACCCACAGTCCGGAGCCGCGAGAGAGCCCCTCCAACGCGCACGCGAATAGTGCGCGCGTTGAGGAATGTCCTGCACATAGCGCAACAGGCGCCCGTTCACGCCTGCCTCTTCCAGCCTCGCGAGGATTACCGCATGGTGGACGCTGCTAAACGCACTCGACACGTCGAGCAGCAACAGCAGTGCGACCTGCCGCGCCGCTACGGCGTACTCGAGCGCAGAAAAAACGTCCACGATTGAGTCTTTCGTGCAACGCATCCTGCGAAAACCTTTCTGACGCTCATCTAACAAGTCCGCCTCCGCAGCCCGCGTATGCAAGCGCTATATACCATATTTTCGCGACTCTAAGTGTCCCCGAACCTAATCCGACCCCCCAACCCCCCAACCCCCTGATTTCGAAAAAAAAAAAAAAAAAGAACGAAGTTTGCATGCGAATCTATGAGCACCCATTTTTTTTTCTTTTTTTCTTTTTTTTCTTTTTTTTTTGCGGGGAAGAGCGCGTAGACAAGGCTGCCAGCGCACTTAATTGCTCAGTCGTCGAGCCGGAGCTATCGGAATCATGTCCAGCCGCCGGCGTGGCGCAGTGGTTAGGGCGCTCGACTACTGTGCCTAAGGATGCGGGATCGAATCTCGGCCTCGGCGGCCGCTTTTCGGTGGAGGCGAAAAGCAAGGCGCCCGTGTTTCGTGCGATGTCGGTGCTCGTTAAAGAACCCCAGGTTCTCTTTAAAACAGGATGCTGGTTTAGTTGGTGACACAAACTTGGAACGTAGCGAGCCCAAAAAATGAGAACCACAGAAAGGGCCCGATATAAAGAACGCTGCTATCAATTGATTTCTTTTGTAAGCTAGTCACACTTATATAGGCGGTCACTTATATAGGCCATCTGCAATCCCACACTTGAACGCGTGCCAAGGAACGCGACGCGACATGAGCGATAGTGTACCGTTCAAACGCACACTTGTCGGAGAAAGTGTGACAGATATTGCGCCTTTCCTTTCCTGCAATCCAATTATAATCATATGTAGCACTGCAACTAACGCCGATAAAAGGCAAACAACGAGAGGCAAATGATAGGAAAGGAAGGGTAGGCTTTCGTCATTCTCCTCTTAAGAGACATCTAAGAAACTCTCTAATTTTTTTCTCCCCTTCCGTGCATGATCCAATGTCATGTGCAGTTCTTTGATATCAGTTTCTTTCTTTGTGAAAGAGGAGAATTCAACTCTTTTTGTTTTCACCTTGACATCTTCCAAAACTCGCTCTCTTCATTTATATTGGACGTTCGTAGCTTTGTACCCTAAGCTGTATTTTCACATATAACTTCCACTTTCTAGCCGAAGTATTGTATTTAATTTACTTCACGTTTTGCTTTTTCTCCTGTTCAGCGCTGTTTAAAGTATCTTGTACTGCTATCCGTTTCTTATTTATATTTTAAATTTAAACTTTATTTTCGAATCTTACCGTCCCGCGTTCAATTCTATATTTTTATTTGTATTTCCCTGAATTTCTAGCCTGTGTTTTAAGTACCACGCACTTGTTGTGCCTGGAAGGATTGTTTATTTTATGTATATTTCTATTTACTATAATCAATGTCAGTTATTGTTTTTTTTTTCTATCTATCTATCTGTTTTTTTCGTGATGTTCTCTACAATTCTCTGACTGTGTATATAAGACATGCCACTCTTTGTTTTCTTTATGTGACACTTTTCGTCTCAGTTTCATTTCATGTGTTATTTGTTTCTTCTTTTGTGTTCTATCTGTGTGTGTAAAATTTTTGTGTGCATTTTCATTTTATTTTTGTGCTGCAGCACGAAGACCACATAGTTGTTCCTGCGCACATTGAATAAAGCTTGATTTATTATTATTATTATTATTATTATTATTATTATTATTATTATTATTATTATTATTATTATTATTATTATTATTATTATTATTATTATTATTATTATTATTATTATTATTATTATTATTATTATTGAAGGGCGCAGTATCTGTCATACTGTTTCTGTGGACGCCTGAATCGAACCGTAAGGGAAGGGGGGAAGGTGGGAGTGAAAGTGGAAAGAGAGAAATAGAAGCCGTAGTGGAGGGCTACGGAACAATTTCGACCACCTGGGGATCCTTAACGTGCACTGACATCGCACAGCACACGGACGCCTCTTCGTTTCGCCTCCATCGATATGCAGCCTCCGGCGGTCGGGTTCGAATCCGGGTATTGCGGTACAGTAGTCGGGCATCTTAACCACTACGCCACTGCGGCGCGAGGCTAGGTTTTTGATTATTTTTTGTACTTTCTTGTTTATGTTTGCGTGAAAGTGGAGAGGGACGGGGGCAGCACCACAAAAACTTTTTTTAACAGCTGGCTGTTATTAACGAGTAGTTGTGCTCTGGCGCGCAAGAAAACTCTACAAGAAATTAACCTTACTACTGTTTCCTTTATTCTGTCCAGGTCCCAAATTACACGCCAGTATTTACTACTGAATTTTTTGCATGTGGTTCCGCCCTTGAAAAAGTTCCCGGAAATTTCTCAATCATGCCTCTCAGTCTCAACAGTACTTGAAAGCTAGTGGATTCCGAGGCATGGCGGCATTACTTCCAATGTGGTGACCAATTTATTAGCGGATTCAGCTCTCACCGGGCCCGTTGCCACTTTCATACCTAACATTATTCTAATGACCATGTTCCGCGTTTTGAATGTTTCCAGCTAGCACACGCACTCAGGAGACTCGGGTATCCAGCCCCCAGCACCCCCTTACCACCATATACAGAGCCCATGGACCCTTAATGAGAGCAAAGATACAAGTGGCCCCGATTCCGAAAAGCATGCACCCAGACCTTAATGCGGGCCGACGGCAGGCCCGAGTACGGGCACTTCAAAATACATTAAGAAATAGCGAATTCGTATTATACGCCGACGCAACAAGTTACTCCAGCAAATTTCCTGCCGCGAGCCTGGCCCTCACGAAAGATGACAATCAAGTACAAGTAACAGGTTTCATCCTCACGACCTCGATTAGAACGGCGGAAGAGACAGCCATAGCCCTCGCCATCCGATACATATCATCCAACCCCCAGGACAAACACTTGAAATCCTGCACTATTGTCACAGACTCGCAGGTAGCATGCCGAGCCTTCTCATCCGGTCTGTTGTTTCCCAATGGCCACAAAATACTCCGTCAGTGCAAAGAAAAGACGCACACGGTCAATTCGAATACTTTGAGTACCAGGCCACGCATTATTTTCTGTCGTGCTCACCCGTGAAATAACTTGCCGGGCACCAGGACGGAAGACGGCCGATTACCAGTTAATACGGAAACTGGAGTGGAAGATGCTCCGAGGCCACCACCAAGCTCTTTGCTATCAACCACCACAGAACCACTCACGTACACACTTACCCTCGTATATTATAGACAACAACGAAGAATACTTCCAGCACCGCACAAATCACTCTCCAGAGCAGATGCCACTGCTTGGCGACAACTTCAAACACACATGTTCCCGAACCTCTACCACAAACACCTTTTCTTTCCCTCGCAGTACCCTTCGAGCTGCCAATCATGCGGCAGCTCCGAACCAACCCTATACCATTCCTTATGGGCGTGTCCAAAGTCGCAGGTCTTCCTGCCCATTCCTCATCACACTGTCTCCTCTTGGGAAGCTGTCCTGTCTAGCTCCCATCAGCAAGATCAGCAACGGCTGATCGAGCGGGCGCGCGGGATAGCAGCGGCTACCGGCATCCTGGACTGAGGAGGCCGCCTGAAGCGGATTCGACCCCCTACTCACCTGTGCCCAAATATTGGATTTAAATAAATGTTTTTCCTCCTCCGTGAACCATGAGCTCATCCTTGCTACTGAGGAAATTTTAAATTTCCTTCGAATTCACGGTCTTGCAGCCCAAGGCAATGCGAGGTCTAGACGTTCTCGCGCTGCTGAATTCCTTGTCTCACTATTTATTTATGTCGTTAGGTGTTCAGACGTTAAATCTTTGCGCGCCAGGCGCTGATGTGGAAAGTATATATCATTAGATCCTCTCCTTCCGGAGGTATATGCTCCCTAAGAAGAAATTGTCTGGAAATTCCCCTCGGTTGAGAAGGATCCCGTTTGCGTCCTCCTGTCCTTCAGTGCAACCGTCAAAGGGGCATTCCCTGAAGCGAGCTACCTCGTATCGGGAGCTTGCATGATGCGATGCATGCTGGGTAATCCACCATGATGTTGTTGTTGGCAGCAGACTACGCAGCACGGCACTGCCACAGAGCCTCATCTACATGGTCGCGTAGTGCACGCAGACGATGCTGGCGCGATCGAACAGGAAAACTGCGGGTTCTGCACGATTTCAAAGATACATCTGCACGAGGGCGAGAAGGCAAATGATTCCTTCAGCGATGCCGACGCGAATGGCTCGCACGGGCCAACACACGCAAGACCGACACCAATCCAGTTAAGTATCAAACTACTCGCCAGAACTGAAATCATGAATGTCGGCGATGTCGACGGGCGGCCTGATCCAGACGCATAGTGTAGTCAGTCGTTCGGCGCTTGAAGAAGCGTAGCTTGAACATTTCTGCATTTCTCCATAGCGCTTCCGATTTTTCGGACACAGCATCGACGCGTACGTTCTTCAGGAATTTGCCGACAATTGCATGCACTTACTAAAAGCGCACTAAAAGCCGCGTGTTTGCTCGGTGGACCGTTGAAAACGACAAGGCACTTGCTCAATCAGACTTGCTGCGCTGCCCGCCGTCTGCTGCCAGCGACAACATCATGGCGGATTACCCAGCATTCATCGCTTCATGCAAGTTCCCTATATCATTGCAATCAGATTTTTTTTTTTTCGTTAGCGTTTCACTGCCCTCATTTTACTCTCAGGTTCTGTTTACCGGAATATTTTTTTCTTGATTACTATCCTTACCACCACAAAATTTTTCCCGAGTTATTTTTCACCGACGCTGACTCCTAATTCATAATTTAGGTATAGTACAACCGAAATCAGGGTAATTATTGTTTGTGCCTACACCGAACCCTGACCATTCCCCAACTCTGGGTATGTGACATGAAGCCTGATTTACATAGACTGAGATTGGGCGTCGCTTTTATGGGGCGATACTTGCATTTAATTGGAATCGCGGATTCTTCGGGCTATTCGATCTGGCCAAGTCACTGTGACTCTGGGTCATGTTATCTTTCTGCATATGTGCGCGAGCTACGTGCTCTGGCTGCTTCTTTGGCGTGTTTCAACTGCAGTCCACTCTCGGAAGATGGACGCTTGGCTGCAGATTTGGGAAGCTCTCCAAGAAACGTGGGCGCCCATGTTTAATTCGTTTCTATCTCGACGCCGTTCTAGACTCATGGTTGTGATTGCGCGTGCTAATATCTCTCTTTTGTTCATATCGCCACCCATCATCACCTCCTTTCTCCTGCTCTTCCCTTTCCTGACCTCTTCACCTATCTTTCAAATGAACCTCTCTTTTGATTTTTGATATAGCAGAATAAAAGCATTTATTAATAGCTGCACTCGAATATATTATGGGCGTTCAGATCTTTCTAAATAATTCCGCTGTTTTAGCAACGGGACAGACCTATAAACAACGGACGATATATTTTTAAGTAAACGCAGAACCCGCGCTTGCAAGACCATCACCTCCTCAAATGGGCAAATCCGCATTCTTGGCCTGCCCATCTCAAGCTGCAACAGTCCCCAGAAATGGGTTCATCAGCAACAACGCCTTTGGCGAGCATTGCTACACACTATTCGTCGCCTGTCCAACCGGCACGGCGGTGCGCGGCAACATGCCTGCCGTGCGATGGCCCGAGCAGCGGCGGTCGGAAAAATCCTCTATGACACACCCGTCCTCCAACTGTCGAAGACTGACTTCTCTAAGGTCGAACGCCTTCATCGCGTAACACTACGCACTATTACTGGTCTACCTAAGCACACTCCTATTTTGCTGAACTTGAGCGTTTAGCCGCTCTTCCATAGCTCGCTACCATCATTTCCGAGGCACAGACGCGTCATCGAATACGTCTAGAGAACACTGTCCAAGGGCGTCGCCTGCTGGCCTGGGATGAACAGCGTAACGACAAAACACCAGCCCTATACGCATATCTTCCCCCTTGGGAGATGCCAGTAGTCACACGCCTCCATTGCCGACCTATAAATTGCGATTTTGTCATTCCCCGGGAGTTCCTCGCTGCCTATCAACGACAAGAGCGAATCCCTGATACGACTGACATATACACCGACGCTTCGATTACAAGCGAATTTGCATCAATGGGCTGGGTATGCGATGACAACCCTTCCCTTTCAGGCGCTTATGCCTGCCACCTATCTCAACGTACCGCTCTTCATGCTGAACTCCTCGCGATTTGGGGAGCCTTGTCAGGAGTGCCTTGCACCGAAACTAGTTCAATACGTATTCTTACTGATTCCTATGAAGCTTACAATGAAATCGCTACTCCGGGTTCACAAGATGCAGTTGCTACGGCCATACAGCGCCTCCTTAAACGCCACCAACTCGCGACCAGAATTGTCGTTATTCAGTGGACCCCAGGCCACTCGGACGAATCAGGAGGCAATGCGGCGGCAAACGCCGCGGCTGCCTTCGCAGGTACGTTGGATGTCCACATTTACTTCCCCACCCCCCCTTGCTTCATCCTTACTCGACCTTTGGCGGGCAACACACGCCTTCTCTTGACCTTATGCACTATACTCGGACCAGTCTTCGTAGCCTCAGTCAGTATCGCATGCAGGTGGCCACACCAGGTCCACCTTTTACGCGAAAATCCCATCTCACCCGAAGTCAAGAAGTCTTTTTGAATTAGCTCATCGCCCATGCGGCTTACACGTCACGTATTATGGCCCGCTGGCGTCAGTATACAGAGGAAATGATATGTGCCCCCACTGTACGAATCTAACGCGCGGCGGCATATCTCATCTACTCTGGGATTGCCCTGCTTTTTCTACTGGACGCTCCGAGATCAAACCTTACCGCCTGAAACACCGTTCCCTTCTAGAAACTACACAGATGATATTTGCCAAGTATGGATCCCTTAGTGGCCTGGTTAGAGCAATATGATTTGAGTGACGACCTAAACAATGAAGATTCTGTCTACTTACCTTTACCCCCATCCATGGCCATGAGCCTTCCCATTCAATAAAGGACATTCAATCAATCAATCTGCGCTTGCAGTCACGGGATGCATTACGGGGTGCAAGTACGGCACAAGAACGCCGCACTACAGCAGCCTCAAGTAAAACACTAATTAAAGTTGCGCATTGTATGCTGTGCTTGTTGAGCGTAGCATGGCAGATTTTTCTCGACATCTAGCTGTTTGAGCTGTTTGTACCAAGTTTGTACTATTTGTACTTAGCGCCATCGAGCGCGTCAGCTGACACGCTCGATCGCTGCTAGTTACTCCGCTCGTAGCATCATTTCGCCTAGATTTTACATAATTTATTCGCGCTTTATAAAATACTAATGCAAAATTTAGGCTTATAAACAAATTACTAATGACAACTTTTGAGTTATTTTTTGATGTTTTGTGGTTTTGTGGCGTTGGTAACTTGGTAACATCTAGCAACACTGCTCTGCGGCCCCAGTTGCCAGACCTCGATCAGTGCCATCTATCGCACTCAGGGGCCTGGTCATGCCAGTCTTCTGCATGACCACTTAACCCTATTGCTCCAATTTTAATCATTTCCCTTTGGCATCACCCTGCAAAGCTCGTTTTGCAAAAGCACGAAGCGGCAGCTTCGGTGCGCGAACTCTCTTGCAAGCAACGGCAACGTAAGCGACGACCGTCGTTTCTGCTTGTGTTGATGGGTAAGGGAATCGAAACATTGTTCTCACTGTACGCACGCTCAATCGTTTCACCATCATTAACAACGATCGCTGCTTGTTAGCGGTGTAGTTGTAGTACCATATTGCAGGTCAGGGTGGCTTTCACTTAACGAAAATATATGCTGCGACAAGGGGCCCAACCGCCCAGAAGAAAGGGGGAGGGGTGTAGCCCGCAGTCAGGTCTAGACGCTTCTGGTTGTTTTTTAAAGAAACAGTTATTTTACTCTTTTGCGTTGATGACGTTTTGTCTAGCGAACTGTTCTTAGCCCCAGGGCCTTCTTGAGGTCAATCGCACGTAGCTGCCGCGGACGTTTTGGCAACACCCGACAAAAAACAATTGTATTGGCTAGCGTAGTCAGCTGCTGATAAACAGCGCTTTCTCTGTTGTATAACAACCCTCTGAGAGGTCTGCGCGGCGTATGATTTCGCCTCTTGGTTGTGTTTTATTTGTTTTAGTCAATCATTCTTAGTTTCGCTTCTCTGTTGTCGTTGACATGCTGTCCTGCGTAATTGTTTCCCAAGGAGTCTTGGTGCTTTGCTTTCGACCTCTTGCGGTCAGTTATAACAGAGGTTGTAAAACGATAGTTATACCGCCCCCGCAGTTTTTAGGAAAATTTCGGCCTTGCTTTTCTTGTTTCGTACGCTCACGCAAGATGTTTTCAATTGTCAGCATCACAGAGGGCATACGGCTGAACGAATTTTGGAGGCCTGTCGCGGCTAATTGTGTGTAAGTGTAATGTACTGTCAACTTTTTTCGCGACCGACATTATAGCTGCTGGCACCTGATATATGCTACGATTTTTTTTATGCAAGTTATTGACCTCATGCCGGTTCTTTCCAAACTGCTTTCTTCCATTTTTCTGTTTTGTAGTTCATTCCATTCTATTGTCTAGCAGATGGGCATGAAAGTAGACTGAGTAGACCGATCTGGTTCGTGTAAGCGTGTTACCAGCACCATTTTGCCTGCGCTATTTTTGGTTATGCTGAGTTTTGAAACTGCTAGGTTAGGAGATTGTCTAAAGTGATCAGACCATGTCATCGCTGCTACATAATAACTTGGGTTCACTTGGATGCTGTCATGCATTTACAGGAGGGCTTTTACTGGGGAAAGGTGAATCTTTGTCGACAGTGCTTCATAAACACTGAGATAATGTACAGTTGCTGTAAAAGGATACATAGTCTCCTCTTGGTCTCAGACCTATGCCATATAGCATTGGGATTGCCGTGTAGAATTGTCTGCGTAAGAGTTACTTGTAGCCGTAAAAGTAAGCACTGTGAAGGTTATGCTTATATCCTCTTAAGCATACGATTGAATTGTTGTAGGAGGCTTGATGAATTATTTGTGTGCATGAATTATGGGTGCCACTGATCAGGTATGTGAACCTAACACATCGTATGGTGTCTCTGAAACCAGAATTTAAATTTGTCCGAAGCATTGGGCGCACTGATGCTGACCCCTAAACATGCACTGCTACAGTACCTGGAAGAGTATCTGCTTGAGGCATGTAACCTTTTCTTTCCAAGTGTTACACACGAAATTAAGAAATAAACAAAACCTTTTTCCATTTGCACATGTTCATGTGCAGAAGGTCATGTATCAGGAAGGTATCAGGAGCAGTTGTCACTATTTTCATGTGTAGGTTTCCTCATAAATCTAGTGATCATAGATTTTATTTCAGCCCAGGCATATATTCATAGTTTTAATTGGTTCCCTTGGAGTGTAAAATGTTTTTTTCTTTTTGGTGAATTGGCAGACATCATAACAAATATCATAAGCACTTTGCTTTTAGCAAAAGTCGTATTTCCTCCAGTATATTTTGCTGTGCAGGAAGTTTATGATGCATCTTAATCTTTGCGCAGGCTGTATTTTTGTTTCCTTGAAAGTTCAGGTGTGTGTGGGAGTAGGTTTCATACGAGGCCATCCTAATGTCATTCTGTAAGCAGAAACTTTGGCTAATTGTTGTTATAAAAGATGACTACAGTCCTCTAATCCAAACTGCACTTACAGAGCACTTGCGAATGTAGTCTGTGCGATCACATCGAATAGTATGCTCATTGGATTTAATTAAATATATGGCCATTGCATGCTTTCTATAGGTTTCATATTCATAATAGATTTTGTGACTGTGGGAGCTGAGGCTGGCATGGTATTTTTTGCAGACTCTCCTCCCTTCTGTTGTCTTGTAGGATGACTTCCCATGAGGTGTCTGTATGAAGTGTTGCATTAATTTTTTCGTAGCTGAAAATTCTTGCATGCTTCTCATTTGGGACTGTTTTAGTCTCATTCCAACTCCCAGCTGGCTTATCCAGTATTGTCCTATTTATCCTGGATGTGCCAGCTTATAAGATTCATCACAACTCTGTAATGTCTCTTCATTGAAATTGGAAATGCTGAGTTTGTGATTTGCCTTTTGTTTCTCAAAACAAAAGCTTGCTACTTTGTAGTTGTGGTAGTGAGCACAATGCAAACATTTAGGTTAATGAGTAATTGAATATTAGACTGCACTTATTGCATCAAGTGTCAGCTTTGCACTGCCTGTCTTCTTTCTCTGATAATTGCTTTAACTGATATGTGTAGCGGCTGAGAGCAGGGAAATAAACAAACATGTGTTTATTTTTACCTTTTTTTTTTTCTGTATTATGATTAAAAAAATGAGCAGTTTGATGGCTCTGTAATGTGTGTATTTGTTGGTACTTGACACCACTGCATAGGGTCACATATTATATACGCTCGCAATCATTAGAACCTCAAAGTTATTTGCAATGCTTGCATTAAGTGTGGACGCAAAAATTGTACAATACGGTAGCTATTATCACTGTATTCCAAAATTGTTATTATTGGGTATATCATTTTTGTTGCTTGTTGGTGGAGCAGTGAAGTTGGACATAATGAACAATAGTTTGCAAGCAGTGGCATTTGTCAACATCAATTTCATTTTGCTGTTTCTTGAATACATTGACTGGGTTTTAATGTTAAATGGTTCTTCAATAGTTTCTTTGAAACTATTACGCAGCTGCCTCTCTGCAAGTGAGCATGCTCCTATGTTGACCTTGTCAATGAAAGAGGAATTCCATGCTGTCATTGCCCACTTAGTACTTTCAATGATAAAATCGGGACTTAATAATGCATTCAGCCAAACATGGTATGTGCACTGCGTTCTTTGGAGTGCACCAGCATATGCATAGCAACATCAATGAATGCCTTTGCAACAAAAGACCGTGCCAAAGGCTGTATTATGCAGAGGTGAGGTTATTGCTATGAGTGGCCATTGAAAGCCACACTTAGGAAAACCTCACGGAATTATTGTTCTTGATAAAAATTCATTCTTTGGCTCTTTCTGGTTACATTCTACCCTGCATCAAACGACACGCTTATGGCTGAGAAAGCTGAATTTAAAAATCTCACCGCCAGTCGATTCAAACTCTTGTTGTCTACACTGTTTTGAAGCAAACGGCAGTGTAGCAGAGTGACTAGGCTTCTGCATCCCAAATTCAGTGCTGACGCGTGCAGTTTACTTGCAAAACTGGCTGGTGATAATGGTGAATTTTTTTTTTTAATTACTTGTAGCTTATATAAGCTTCATCGGTCTGTTTGTTTTAGGATGCTGTTCATAATGGATACAGGGCAGCTTCAGTGCCCTTTTGACAGTAAGGTTGCTGAGCTGCATATCTAATTCGTCCTAAACCAAGCCCCAGCAAAGCCCTCAATTTATATCTGGTGCTTCCTTGGTAACCTTGGGCGGCTTTCCGCTCATTAATTTGCTAGCTGCTGCATGCCAACAGCAACAATGCAGATATGATATGACAATACTGTATCTCTTGCAAATCGTGATCAAAGTTGGATTTCTGGAAAATATCCATAGCTTAAGGATTTAATTTATGTACAGGGTCTGATGTTTGTGATGGCAATGTTTTTTTTTTTTCTTTCTTTCCTTTTGAAATATCTTTCTGTGCTGGTTGGTTAAATGGAGGAATAATTGGAGCAGGTGTGACACTGAATAAGCCAAATTGAGTGTTGCATGTAAACAAGGAGGGCACTGGTTGGCCACAAGTTGATGAACAAGAGTAATACTCTATCACAATTAGGGATGAAAAGCATGAAATGTGCTGTTCAATTCATTAAGAGGGAGTGTCTTGTATTAAATATCACATTTTCATTAAGAATATTTCAGACCACCGATGCAGAAAGTACATTTTTTTAATTTTGAACTCATTGCAGATGCTTGATACATGAAGGTTTAATTAAAAAAAGAACTGCCTGTAGTTGGTTGTTTACAGTTGCTAGAGCAAATAAGAATGTTGTTTTTATTCCAGCTTACCTAAGCAGTTATTAAAAAGAAATAATAATTTGCATTATGAACTTCTAGAGATGCATGAAAACTTTTAGTTGGAACTTTGTAGACCTAGCATCAAAAGAATTCATGAGTGGTGTAATTTTCATGGCAGTAGTAATATGGCAAAAGTGACCTTTGTGTCCTGAATAAAGCGATATGAAGTAGAAAATATTCATAGTAGTGTATGCATTTTGAAGATCCTAACCTTGTAGCATTTTCATACTGGCTTTTCATGTGGTGTGCCCTAAATTGTGATGGCATGGCCCCTATTAGTGTGCAAATTATGCCCTGGAACAGCTTTCTATGGCTATGCAGCCAGGGCTACGGAGGCGGTGCTTTTCTTAGTGTTACTAACAGAGTAATTAATGTATATCTTGCCTCAGCTGCAGTTTCGGTGTCGGTTCCACTGACAAAATGGTAGTTCTTTCGAACTGCCAACTACGTAGAAAAGTGTTCCTTTATGTCAGTGAAGGCCTATGTAAATGTATATTTCTGACCAATTTATAGTCCACACAATGTGCATTGTCAAAACAGGTGCATTTCAAAAGCATGCAGAAATTGAAGGGAGACACAGCAAACACTGCCTGCCTACGCTTTGCAGCATTGCTGACAGGCAGCGAGGCTATCGGCATGCTCACGGCATGTTATGCTGTACTGTCTAGGGTTGTAGTGTAACCTTGATGAAATAAGTGTCAGTGGTATAATATTTCAAAGCAAGGTCCCACAAATAACAGAGATTATATTGTACTGCCAAGAGAGCTAGTACATTTTGGCTCTTTTCACCGCCACATAGCCTCCGAAAATTGTCCCCAAGTGTGGAAGCATTGTTCTCAAAACCAAAGTTTCATATATAATTCCTTCAGTGCTTGGGAAAAATGCTTAGTTTAAACCTTTAGCTTTGCAAGTGATGCAATCTTTAGTTTTTGATCCAGTGCAAATGACCTGTTAAAACGTTTTGCGCATGTGTAGTGCTTTGAAATTTGATTATCTTAATTAATTCACACTTGCAGATTACAGTTAATTGTCATGAGTGCATATACTGTAAAGAGTGCACACATACATTTAAAAATGCCCAATGTATGTACTATGATGGCTTATGGGTGGAAATCTTGACTGTGCACTCATTTGTATGTCAGGACATACGTTACGTACATCAGGCTGGCATAGTGGAACTCTCATGGCATAAGCCGCTGTACATTTACTGCAGATATCGATAATATTGATCTAACCCAAGGTATCCTATTCAACGTTGACTTTCTCTTAGCTTGCGTTGCTCATTTTCCCAAGTGCCGTTGACACGGGAAAATCGGAACCGGTTGTGCACGGTCGCAGGTGTTCATCACAAGGATGCCATGTATATGCAGGGATGGAGCCCTACTGAAAGAAAGCAGTCATGGAAGAGGAGGCCAGCTCAGACTCGCTGGCCACAAGTGAGGAGTATGAGCTGGTCTGCCCCGAAGCACCACGGTTAAGCATAGCGGGCAATGGCAGCCAAGACCAGCTGCAGAGTCACCTAGGAGAGCTGCTAGCTGAGGGGCCTGTCCACAAGGTGGGTCAGCAACACACTCCCATGCAATACCCAGTGCCCAGGTTTTTTGGGTGAAATACCTAAGGAAATGGCTCTTTGAACTTGCCTTATGTAGGCCAAAGTTCGTTGGGCTGTGGTGCTGTTTGGTCAGATCTGCCCTTGTACTGTAAAAATTCATTATCAAGAGGGTGCGCACCTATATAAGCTTGCCCTTGTAACTATACAAGTTGACAACATGCTATGAATTAAAGAGTCAAGGATGTGCAGATGTGTTTAGAGAAAGTAATGCACGAATGTCTAGTCCTGTGCTCTGCCTTTAAATTAGACATGCCAGCAATGAGGCATGTGCAGAGAAAAGTTAGAGGTGCATCAAGATGTAGCTGCTAACTACATCAGTATCGAAGCTAAGTGGGAACATTTGTATAAAATAGCAATTTATTTGGCGAGGCACTTTATCTTGATCAAGTGAACCTGAATGAGGACCTGAGTTAAGGTTGGTGTACTTTTAGAATTATGGTCAACCAGTGGCTTGTTGTTTGCCAGGATGTGAGCCGGGGTGCTGATGACCAGGGTGGAGAAGGGGAAATGAAGACAGCCTCAGAGAGTTCTCCAGAAGAAACCATGCCAGAGCCCAAGCCAAGATCATCTTCTCTGGAGTCTGGTACAGTGGCTTTCTGCTGCTCTGTTATGTTTGTCTATCCAGCCTCGAACTTATTGAACTTATTGTAATGAAGTTCGGGATAGGTGTGGAATGTATTGTTAAGTCAAGGGTTTAACTTAGAAGAATTGTAGGTATCATTATCTTATGCTTTGGCTAATCTTTAGTGCAGGCTGTCATACTGTTCATGTGTTCTTCTCTCTGTCTTTGACTGGGTTTAGTCATACATGCCCATAAGTAAGTCTGTTGTAGACAGCTTGTAATGTCTGATGCAGAAATAGAAAACATTCGCATTTTGATGCACTTTTGCTAAACATCCGTGTTTGTGAACAGTTAGCATTTTGCCTCTGCAACAATTTTTATAGCATTTCAAGCATGCAAAGAAAAAGTTGCCGGTTTAGCTGAAATTAGTGCTTGCTGAAGTCACCGGAGCGGATGGGCTTGATCACAGGTACAGCGTCCCACACCCCAACTTTCTACCGAATGCGATAGGCTCA
The DNA here is from genome assembly GCF_055883805.1 of Amblyomma maculatum. NCBI lineage: Eukaryota > Metazoa > Arthropoda > Arachnida > Ixodida > Ixodidae > Amblyomma > Amblyomma maculatum. The sequence goes on from NC_139344.1 coordinate 33,144,709, forward strand.
AATGCCTACCAAAAAAGGCTCACTAAAGGCTCCCTTGGCAGATCGATGATGCACTGCGTCTATAAGCTACATCAGTGCTGGTGTTTGATACTAAGAAAGAGCTCACTGGGCCACGAGGGGTCTGTCTAAACACCCACCGGTAAAAATGGGTACAAGCGTCCCCCGGCCTGGCGCTCTGCTTTTCTAGGGGTATGCGCTTGGGAGAAGCTCCGTAAACCCCGCTGTGCCTCCCCCTCCCCGGTGGGCCCAAACCCAGTTTCGAACCTTGCAGCCTGCAAAAAGTAGTAGCAAATGCAGTGTGCACTCTGCATATACTTTACTAGTGGTTCTTCAGCAGGCGCAAAACACTCAAGCAGAACAGATGCACCCGCTGTCAGAAATTGTTTCAGCAGAACTACATCATCTGGTATAGCATTTCAGATTCTTATAATGCGAAAGTCACAGAATTCTATATCCATCATGATGGTGGGTCCACCCTAGCACACCAGACACAATCCAACGCTGCAACAGAACATGCAGTATGTGGCAGGGAGAGCGGCTTGCTTCGATTAATTAGTGTAAGAGAGGTCGACCAAAGACTTGTAGCTCTGAAGGATATGAGGAACTGAGATATGAGGAACTAATTCTCCAAACAGCAAGTGAGAGCCATCCCTTCAGTAAAGGTTTTATTAATTCGTTGCTACTGAGAAGAATTGGTATCAAACTAGCGACCAACAACAACCCTTCTCTGTCTGTTTTAGTTGCCGTTATTGCTGTTGCCTCACGTCAGTCTCCCCAACTCTGCTTTCTCATTGGTTAATGTACACATCTCCACATTGATAACGTTTTTTTCAGGGTAGAAGTGTGCCCCTCTGGAAAAAGAAATCTAATTTTTTTTTTCCCTGCTCTCCTCTTTATTTCTTTTCTCTTTGCTTATCTTTACACATTTCGGTTATGGCACATTACCGGCCTATAACCTGGCAGCCTTTGATGCTGTGCTGGAAAGTGTACTCGCTGCTCTGTACTGTTGGTATATTGCCAAGCATTTAACAGCATTAACAGCATTTTCTCTTTTTTTGGTTGTATATTAAAAGTATATTTTTATGTTAATCCTATACCAAGCAGACTGTTTGTGCAAGAAAGCCACAAGGTATTCAGTCTTGCTGCATAAACTGTTGTTTTATGGTTGCCATCTGCTACATTAAAGTATGAACGGTTTTGCCTAACTAATACCCGAGACGATTTGAGAGGAATCTGACCTCTGACATGGATGCACTCAAATCGCATACCTTTCTGGGGTGCTTACCTTTAGTTTGTGTACATAGCATGCAAGTGGCACTTGAACTAGCGGTTTAACTGAGGATTGCAGTTGAAGCATTAGTTATGGATGAATTCGCAGGTCCTGAGGTGTCTTCTGGTCGTGAGCAGGCCTTTGAGGAAGTGGCCTACTTGGGGTGTGCAGCCATCAATGCTCCACGAAGTGAGGCGGAGATCCAAAGCAACATGGCCATCCTTAATGATCAGTCCCCTGAGCAGCACATACAGGTGGCACTTGTTGTCCCCCCTGACTCGGAAGGTGTTGTCACGTGAGCATGCTTTCCGTCTATCCTTTAAAAGCAGGGAGAAACAGAGATCTTATGTGTGTATGTGTGCACACGTGTGGCCTTTTACGGTACCAGTAAGTATTGACCGCTGTCGTATTTGGCAATTCATTAAGTACCCCACATCTTACGTAATGCCCCACACCTGGGGCCTTCGAGATGTATTCTGAGTACGCGCTGGCACGCATTGCTGATCTGTCAGAGTTTCCTAGAACAATTCTGTACTTTCGATTTGCACTTTCTCTACCAAATGTCTATGCAAAATCGAGATCCTTTGCTTTTCATGATTCTTTTAAAGCCTTTTTTCTCTTTCCTGCACTATATTTTTTATGCCGTTACAAGAAGTTGCACGCCTTGTCAGATTTGAAATGACCGAGGCAGTTGAAGGTTACATGTAATATCGGCAGTACTGTTGCTTATCGTTCATGTTGATTTGGCCATTTGGCAGTGAAGGGCAACATCGAATCTCAATGTTGCAAAGTTGTACTTGTTGCTGAAAACTTTATATATGATTTTGTCTAGTCAGTTTCTCTGTTCTAGGCAGTCTAAACAATTTCTCAGATCTGGGGAACACTCTTGTCGAGTATGATATTGTTGTTAATCACTTAGGCAATCACCTCAAGAATCTCTAATAAAAAATTGTGTACTACGAGCACAAGCTGTGAGTGTATGACCGGATGGTGCGTGCGGACATGTGCTTAATAGAAAACGGAAGGTTGTAGTCTCTTGTGCACAGAGCGTTCACAGCCACCACAAGGTGTCATTATGTGCGCGGGGTAATCATTATCATTTTCTGTCAGCGGTACACTTGAAGTTTCATTTACAGTGCTGTAATAGTTCCTGAGGTCTAGGTGACAGCAACGTCAACACCCTGGTGATAAGAAGCGTGGCATACACTTATTGCTCTTTATCACAGTTGCATAAACTTTTACCGTGCATGCTCGCAATAAAAAGCGTTCCCAGTATTTGTTTTGTGTGGGCACAACAGACTGCGCAGCAGTATATCGCACTCAACCTTTGTGCGTCCAACCACTTTGTTTCTGCCCGTCGTTTTTTTTGCGGGGAAACGCACACACAGTCTTGCAGTCATTGTTTTGAAAACATTTCAAAACTAGTATGGGTTTGTTAGTTTGTTGTTGACAGTGAACAGGACAGGAGTTTGAATTTGTATGACGAGGATCTGGCGTAGTGATCCAGCGTAGGTGCTTGGCATGGGGCCTTCATTCTTTTAACATAGCCTGGAGGAATAAGGATTCGAGCGGAAGGCATGTCCTCAGGTTTCTTTCTTCGGATGAGGCAGAGGTGTTGCCCCAGTCAATCTGGTGGGCCACTGGTGTGTGCTTGGCTTGCGAGTGCATTTGTAGCTTTTTTCCCGTCACAATGTCCTGGTTGGTCATCGTAAATAAGACACTCATACAGGCTTCGAAATGCCTTTGTTAAAAGTTTTTACTTTGACAAATTGAAACCGTGGCAGAAAGTGGGGCCAGCCCCCAGAAAATATCGCTTAATGTTGTGTTTAGTTAAACATGTGTTAGTATTTGCTTCATGTTGCTCAATATGTACGTAATTTTCTGTGTGCAAATTTCTTTGTTTTGGCTCAGTGTGCATACCTGTGTTGTCTTTCATGCAACACCTGAGCATACAAGGAGCACGTCTTGTATGTCTATGTCAAGTCTGTGATCACGAACAGAGCGAACAGAGGAAAGCCTTGGCCATTTCAAGCATTTTTATGAAATTGTCTTGAATAGAACTTCATTCCTGGGATAAATCAGTTGCAATACCAGAGCAGAATTGTTGAGTGAAGCATTGCTGGCCGCTGTTTTTGAAGAGAAATCAGTAGATGTACCCTCTATCTTGAGAGCAGTTGGTCTACCACCAGCAATGGGAGGAGAGAGAAAAGGGAGAGAAATAGCATATTGCATTTTATAATTACGTTTTATCTAGAGTGAGTCAGTGTTTGATGGTGCGGCCACTTTTAAACAATGATTGTGCCTGGCTGTGTGTAATACAGGCTGAAACAATGGAAAGGAAGGCAGCATCAGTTTATTAAGAAATGTTTTGACACGCAGACTTAGTTTTTCTGGCAAAGTGAAAAGAAATGAAATTTTCCTTCTATGGCCAAATTAGCACTTAGAAACTCTCTTCCATCTCACTAATTTATGCCTGACTGTGTGTGTGTGTGTAAAGTTGCATGTTCAGTTAGTTCAAGTACTAGAATTAATGCTGCATTGAATAGTGGTACCCAACTGCTTATTAAACACTGTGTTAATTTTCTTGCTTTTTCGTATGAGTGCACACACTGGTGGTTGCAGCCTTTTAGTCTTCCTAAAGTCTGTGTTCAATAATGACGTGTTTAAAATTGAAAGGGAGTAATATTTGTCCCTTGTGCTGAGCAATGAAGATGGGGCAGAACAAACTTATTTAAGGTGGCAAGCTGGGACGCTGTGCACGTTGACATTTGGCCAACTGTGGTTGCAGCTCTGGAATTATATTTACTTGAGCAGGCAGCCCGCTATGAAACACTTGTGGGTACTACTAGTTGCCAGCAATTTTTCCGCATCTAATAGCAATCTCAGAATGCCCTGGTTAAGGCCTTTAACTTTCTGCAGTGGAAAGTCTTGAAATTTCATGGATTGAGAATGAATAACCTGCAAAATTCAGTTGGAGACATCAAATTGTTCTCCAGAATGCACCCCGAATTATATGCAGAACTATAAGGGTAAATGGGTGCTGGACTTGGTAGCGGGAAACAGGGTAGAAATGGCGCCGTGCAGTGATGCCAGCTGCTGCTGCTGCTGCTGTGTGGGAGGCTGCCTGCATTAAGCAATCTGAGGTTTGGCATTGCTGTATTGTGGTGCATGCATTTGAAACATTGCCTTTTAACACAGCATATCCATCCCTTTTATATTTATTGTGCCATTTGTTTTCTTGACGGGTTCTCTTCTGTGGCTGGTCTAAACAGCCGAGATTGCATTTTCATTGTGATATTATTTGAGGTTTCTCCCGAGTCCTAGAGCTACTCCCTTCCCATTGTATTAATGCAAATAAGGTAAAATAGTAATTTTTTCATCATACTATCATGTCTATTGATATCCGTCACAAAAATAGCATCCAAAAAGAGAATGCGACTGTTAAGGCCTAATTCCGCGAAAAATACCGTAAATTGCGGGGAGCTAAAGGCCTTAGTGAAGGTAACGGCAGTATGTCCCTATTGCAACGTGCCCACGGACAGCGAATTGACAAGGTGCTTTTTGTTTCTTTTTGTTTGGAATGTGTCGACTGCTTTTTTTTGCATATGTATATGTATGCGCGTCCATGTGTGTGTTTTACTGTTCAAACTATCTTCCTCCTTTATGCGCCTTACACTTCCTCTTTTGGGGGGCATTGGTCTTTCTATTGTGCAGGGTCTATGAGAGCAGTACGCGCAGTGAAGTTGCCAGTTTTCCGGTCCAGCGAATCCTGTTCTGTGCAAGAGGCATCCAGGGTTCCGCCGAGCAGAACTGTTTTGCTTTCACCTGCTCACATGGAAACAGTGCCGAGGAAGCCATCTTCCAGTGCCATGTCTTTCGGTGCACCAAGGGAGGGCCTGCTGCTGTACATAGGTGAAGTCATCTTGTGCATTTTAACGAGCATTTTAATGCTCTTGCATGCCTTTGCAGCCATCGTGTCTTTAACTGTGCAATTTCTATCCTCACCAAAGGAATGAAACCTGTGGCAAAATGTCAGCCTAAGTCGGTTGTTGCCTGTTCCTGCCTTTGCCTTACTAGAGTAATCTAGTGTAGTTTTTTTTTTTTTTCAAAACAAGCATCATCAGAATTAACTGAAGAGCTTGACTTTTGAGGTATGCGAAGCAACCAAAACCATCCGCAGACATTGCAGTTCAGTGGAAATGTGCCACATCTGGTCCCCCTCCTTTTTTTTTTTTTTTTTTTTTTTTTTTTTTTTTTTTTTTTTTAACGAGGTGATGAGAAAGTTACTGAAAAATGAAACTTCTGAAACAGAAATATTGAGCAAATTAGCTCCTAGCTACTGCTGCAGTAGCTTCAGGAGTTCTTGGCATTCCTGCTTAGACTTGGTGCCTGATTCTTATGAGCGCACTTTAAATAAAGTGAACATACCATATAGTATATGTATAATCAACGAAAGCACGTAGTCAGCTGCATCCTTGTCAACTGTTTTTAGCATTGCTTGCTTCAGAAGGCGTTTGTTGTTATCACAACTCAATATGATGATTGTGGGGTGGTGGATGGCACTGGGCAATCATGGTGAGATGAAATGAATATATGCCGAACACCAGGCTTTCTAAACACACACTGGCGCAGCCGGTCATGCTGTGGCTTGCCATTGGCAAGCCACTGCCGCCAACTCTCTTGTCAAGGGCGCACAGTGTCATGGCATGCCACCAAGTTCGCTGACAGTGTCACCTCCTACAGGAGCTTTCATCAGAGGTGAACATGCCATGATGTTATCATCGTGCAGCATCTTGGTGCATTGCCAAGGCCTGCGCAGTGGACTGCGAAAGTAATAGCATGAAATCGAGTTCAGGATGTGCTACAATTAAACATCCAGGGACAAAAGGGAGGGTGGGTTCGTTATGAGAGTTTGTCCATTACACGAGTAAGTGCGGTATAAGTGAGGTATTCTTAGCATTAAAGCCCTTATATGATCTATTGCAAACTCATGTTTAAGGCAAGGAGATTGACATTCCCACTCACCAGAAATTTGGAAAGCTTTTCTGCATGCAACCTTTGGCCATCAGATGGATGTTAGAGGGCTCCCTTCAGTCCTTGTTGAATGTGTTCCATAAAAACTGTATAAAAATCCCCTCCGCTCAGTGGTTAGATCGCTTGACTACTGAGCCAGGTGACCTAGTTTGACCCCAGCCATGTTTCGACGTAGGCAGAATGCAAAGTGCTCGTGCCCTTTTTTTGAGCTCATGGAATTTGAAATTTTCTGCCACAGAAAGTTAGCAGCCTTAGCCATGCCATGGTGGCATCTCTCGTGGGAGCTTTAAAACAGTTCTCTTTGTGCCTGTGACCAATTAAATGTCAACAGAGTGCTGTAGGCTATAGTGTAGGGTGCTGTAGTACATAATGTGGTCAACGGATGCCAGCACATTTTTGTTTTCTGCCCTGCACTGATTTACGTATTCATGGCAACATTGTGATGAGCTTACTGTAAACAGTTTAGAGGGAACGTTTCACTTCGAATTTGTTATGAAGGAACGTTGACTACTTCCAACAGATCAGCGATTTGTTTAATTATCTTTAAAGCCTATAGAGTATCTGTTTGTTTATAAAGCCTATAAAGCATCTATAAAGCAGACGTTAGCTGATATCAATGTTGTCAGAAGTATATTAGGAAGTATCGCCATATCTGGTAGCAAGAGGTACACATGGCAACCTCAAGAATTTTGATAAGGGGGCGCTTGCAATGGGAAGGGGGTGGGGTGGCAAATGATGACGTGTTTCTATTTTGTTTCATTCAAGAAGCCACCCTAATTTTTATTCATTTGTTCACTTCTTTTGGCTAGCACAAAATTTGTGAAAATATTGTTGGTTGTCATAGTGTAGAGATTTTTCAAAGAACTGCTTTGATGAGCAAACTTGTGTGCGGAGAATTGATGTGTTCACTTCTTGTTGATCTGACATAGTTGTTTTGTCTTCCTTGCTTTCTTTTACTCTTTTTTTGTGTAGGTAGCTGTGGTCTCCTCCCTTAACTGGCCTGCTCCCCCCCCCTTTTTTTTTTGTGTGCCATGAGATTGATTTTTTTCTTCATGTGAGTGGGTCACCTACTTGAAGCCTGTGTAACTGGTGTGGTTCTTTTCCGTGGATTTCATTTTGTTCCTCCGTGTTCATAAGGATAGCGAACTATTTGGGCATCAGCAGCTTAACTCACCTTTTTAATTGCGCACATATTCGAATTTGCATTGGCCTAAAAAACCTGCTGTACCTGGGTTTGTCCGCTGCAGGGTGTTGCAGAGCTTTGCTGGTGCATTTCGTCGAATGCCACGACAGCCCCCAGGCGCCCTGGGAGGCTCGCCGCCACTTGCCACCACCACAGGAGTCCCCAACAATGAGCAGGTGCACACCTTTGAGGCTTCCCTGGATGTGCGCGAAGAAGACACACGGGTGAGTGATTCAAAGGGAAAATGCGAAACGCGTCAGGGCTCACTTGTGGGCAGTTTGTAAGGAGTAAAGCTAAAAGCGGATCAGGCTCTTTTTAAATGAAAGTGCTATTACCTAGGGGCATTCCTTATAAATGTACAGTCGTAAGCAAAAGTGGTATACAACACCCAGCCCACGGCGGAGCTCGAGAAAACTGCATTGCAACGCCATCTAGCAATAGCTATCTAGGATCTAGAGAATTGTGGCGGTGCCTCACCTAATCGACATGCATATCAGCTTGGCTCGATGCATCACGCGCCTTCTCGCCTGAACGCTCCGATGCAATAAAAACTGTGTGGATGGCGTTTTCGTTCATATTGTTGCGAAGAAGTAGTTCGGCAGTGGCACGAGAGGAGCCCTCGCGCTAGGCCAGACATTAAATCATTGTTCATCCTGTCGCCATGTTGTGCCGTCCTCTTTGCTTGTCACCACGTAACAATACTATTTTTTACTTTCACTGCATGGTCGCGATAAGGCAAGGCAACCGACGCATGACCGCCGCTTGCTGCGCTGCAATATCGCTAGTGTAATGGTCGTTCCCGTGAAGCTAAGTCGATGAACGGTAACTTAAATGCAATGTCTGTGGTGTCCAGTTTTAACCCAATGTTTTCGTCTCCAGGAGGAAACAATCTCTTTCGTTACATTGTGTGTGTTAGCAGTACTCTCCTGCTCACGTCGATAAATCATGTGTAATTTTAAACGCACTACATAACACGACACACATATAAAAAAAAAGGTGTACAGTCGTGCCTCGTACACAGGGCAGTACAGGGCAGATCCGTAGTAACGAGTCATGAATAAAAACAAAAAGGATTTTATTGAGAGAAAAGAATAGTAATTAATGACTGCTTTTGTACATAACGGTGTGCACTGGATTCAAAATTTGACAGAACACCGGCAATTTTGAGTGCATTATCCCTGTTATTGCTGTCTTCGAAAAATTGTAGTGCAGTCTAAAGTGACTCGCTTACCATGACACGCGTGATGGTGGGCTTTGTGTTGATCGAACTTTCGAGCACGAACTCCTCACTGGCCGATGCATCAGCGTCTGGTTCTCTACTCACCGCCACTTCCAAAATGGCCTCGTCACTGAGCAAAGTAGCCGCTAAGTAGCTGCTTGAGATTCTCCTGAGGCAAGGAAACAGCTGAGCTGCTCATACTAGCCCCTCACGGCTTGGATTGACTGAGATGACTTTTGCCGCTTGTATTCACAGATTTCTTACTTTGCGCCTACGTTCAGCTCTGTTATTTTGCGTTTAACTACCGCCATGCCAAAAGCCAGACTCAAGTTGAGGGTTACAGGCTCCTGATGCTTTGCACTTTTTTGCCTAGTTAACCTTTCTGCCTTTCCGTTCTTCTAATCCTCTCTTTTTTGCCTTGTACTGTTTCCGTAAGGAAGCGAGGGATTCAAGTTGGCAAGCTGCTATGCAGAGGGCTATCGAACATCCCATCTTCTTGGCGCCGTTTCTATGTGTTCCTATAAAACAAACACTGCAAGCTGAAGTACAGTTTAGAATGACGGCTACCGATCACGAAGGGCTCGGACGTTGTCAAGGCCGCATCGTTCACTTAAAGCAAAGCAGACATGTGGACCCTTGGGTGCAAAATGTGGCAGTTCGGTAGCGCAACAAGGACGAAAACCAGGAGCATGAGAGGGAAGCGCGTCCAGGACGGGACGCCGCCCGGTCTCGGTTGCGTGCTCGTACGTCGCCTTTCTTTTGTCGCTCTACTTTGTGAGTGTGTCTTAACTCTCACCGAAAAGTGTTAACGGCTTCATGGAACACACATTGTGCTTTAGGAAAGAAAACTTGAGTTCCCGCCGCCACTCTAGGCACTTGTCTTTCTTCCTGTCATTTCTTGCTTACGCTTTTACCAGCTCTCTGTTCACGTTCAGCAGAATTTATTGCAACCACATGTTGCTGTTTTCCAGACTGCGGCGGCACTTCCGCTGCACCCAGAAATCTCTTGGTTCCCCCCTTTCAGGGTCTTTCTTATGCTGACTCTCGGTTTGCTGTGTATGTTCCTCTCTGCTTTTTAAACACATTTTTTCAATTTTTGGTGTGGGTTATATGCGAGTAAATACGGTATGATAAAACATTGCTACACGCCCGAGTAAAGCGCATCGTCATTTGTAAAGGAAACATTGCTGTAATTTTAAGAGACAGGACGAAAACAGTTCCAGAGAACATGTGCTTGTTAAATATACCCTATGTGAAGTCACGATTTTTGTACAATGCAACAAAAGCGGCTGCCATGGCCAGAATTAAATGGCATTTCTGGATTAGCAGCCTCGCGCCCTATAGCTTCTAAGCTACAAGGGGAGAATTTTTATCCAAAGTGCGTAGTGAATAATAAATGTGCACAATATAGTACTATAACTGCTCTTCGAGGAGCAGTTATAGAAGTTAGGATTTAGGCTTTCTTATTAGTGATGATAAGCAAGACATTGCTAGATATACATGGATCATCACTTGATATTCTCTTATATCGTACGGCCTAGCAATTTAAAGCTGAATTTATTCTTCAATCTGTTTCGGTTGCAATCACACAGCTATGGCTATAAGTCAACAGTTAGTATAGGTGGCGTGAGGCATGGAGAATATAATCGCTCCATCACTTGTGGTTTTAGATCTTTGGACAGACCAGCTTCGACGTCTTTATGAATAAAGCAATGAAGCAGTGATAGCATTGCACTTTTCTAATTCCTCATATCATGTTTTGCTAACTTTTGACGTAATAGACGTAATAGCATCGTTTGGTTTTCCTAAATCAAAAGAGAAAAATGGGCGTTCGCACGGCGTTATAATTTATTTACCGGTGGTATATAGGCGAACAATACGCGTAGTTTGGCACATAACGGTTTGCGCAAAATTACAAAGGACAAAAAAGACAACCCAAAAATTTGCATATCTTTGTACTCGTTTAGGCGAATACTTCACGGCAGTTTGACTGCCCTCGAAGGGAACAAAACATTGCATACCTACAGTTGACTGGGTGACACACACGCTGTTGTTGATCCCACCTAGTTGAAAATGTGGACTCGTCGGTGAAGACTAGCTCTCTCCATTCATTTATTGTCCAGTCTTCAAGTGCTTTAGTGAATTCCAGACGTAGACTTCCCTGCCGTTCAGTTAAACGTGATTTTTGGGTAGCCACATAACTGCAAATCCCTGCCTCTCTCAGTCGGCGACGAATAGTCGAGCAGGAGACGTCCATGTTGAGTGCGTCTCGAATGTCCTTAGCAGCGCAAAAAGGATCTGCTACAGCCGCTGCGACAATCAATCTATCAGTCTCATCGTTGGTAGATCTTGGCCTACCACTACGTGGGGCTTCATGCAGCCTGCCTTCTTCATCACGGTACGCCTGGACGATTCTGTTAACTGCTTTCAGTGATCTTCCAGCGAGACGACATATACTCCTTTGCGACATTCCGCGAATGCTTAGCTCCACAATCCGCCTTCTCTCGCACGCAGGAATCATTGGTGCCATTGTAATCCAGCTTTCAGGAGAATACAAACGACGGACCACATTATGGGGCGTCCCGAGTAAAAAGATACCGCCGAGAAAAGGTTGCACTGAGATAGCAATCTTGCCACTCATTGCAGTAGACCCGTGAATCCGGTTCTAAGGCTTCTTCGGCCCTCAAGTTAGTCGCGTAGCGGAAGACCATCCGCAAAACAAATAAAACTTTCGATAATGTATGGCAGAATCACGCCGGGGCGAGCACCAGCCAGCCATGGTAACTTGAGTGCGAACAAAGAAAATATCAATAAAAAAGGACGCCACAGGCACAGTACTGCTGCGGCACCGTTTGGCATTTCACCGAATAATAGCACGACACAACTAAAGGAGCCAACTGGCCTGCCTGCAGATAAGATGGTTCCACGTTGGAGCTGTCTCAACCTCTGTGCTATCGCTAGGTCGGATTGCAATACAGTTTTCCCGAGCTCCGCCACGGGCAAGGTGTTGTATACCACTTTTGCTCACGACTGTACAGGAGTATTGACCTGTGAATGTGGGCCATCAACCAGCACCGAGAAGGTTCCGTATGCTTTTCTTTGTGTGATGCGCCATGCTTTCTATTACCTGCTCTAACCGGCTGTTATTTTGTATTCCAATTAGGGCAACTTTTCGGCATGTGCTCGCGATAAGGACTGCTTCAAGTTTCGCTGCAATACGGAGAAGATGGTGCAGGTGACAATTCAACAGACAACTTCTACTCAAGAGCTTGGCATTGAAAGGTGAACCCTTCTTGTGGCACTCCATGCACTGCGCTGCTTTTCCTCCGCTTGCTGTTTTGGTCTTGGCCGGGGGGGCTGGCCAAGCACTTAAGATATGAACTAACCAGACCGTTGTTATTAATTATGAGGGCTTTGTTTTAAAATGGGGAGTAGAAATCGTGAAACCTTTGCATTAAGGACGGCACAGGTAGCTTTCCTTGCTGAGGATTTGGGTGAGCCGTTTAAGTAATCAGGGAAGACTCCGTGTTGTATTGTAAGCAGAAGTTGCATGTGGAATGGAAGAAGTGGAGCTAAACGTGAAAATGAATGGAAACGTCTGGTTGAAAAAAAATTATAAGAAAATGCTATAGTGCAAGCAATGTGGGGGGATTTTCACTTTCTTGTATACATTTTGGAATTCTTTTGCTTTTGTACTAGGTGCTTTGGCATGCTTATTTGCCCCGGCCGACATGTGAAGCATAGCGATATGCAACTGATTGGCATGGTGAGTATCTGAGCATTTTTGTTTATTAATATTCTGGTAATTCAAACCCTTCTCATTGATGCACAGGAGGAGTTCAGGTTTCCATGCAGGTGCCATCAACATACTGTATACCTAAAACCTTGGTTATTTGTACTTGCCAACCAACAGAAGTGTGGTGATTCAGGAGCTTGGCTGCGGTCACTAGGTGGGGCTTGGGAAGTGTTAAGGGTAGAAAGTCACTTCAATGCTTTTATTAGCCATCATAGCATTGTACGCATGCCAAATAAAAACTGAACTTTTTCATGCTGTGGGAAAAATGGCTGTATATTGTGGGTTTTCACTGACTTTCTTTTTTGATTCAGAAACTAAGAGGGTTAAATTTTAAGGCAATACAGTCGAACCTCGATATATCGAACACGGATATATCGAATTATTGATTATATCGAACACTTTCTATATCACGCGGAAACGCATGCATTTTTAATTTTTTATTTCGAACGGCGTCGGTAGCCAAATGGATAAATCGAACTCCGCCACCCCAAACCATGTGCACTCTGTTGACAGGAGGCGAGCTTTCCCTCAACGCCCTCGAAGATAGCGGCAGCGCGATGGGCGTTCCCGACTGCTGCGCACGATCGCTGCATACATCGGTCGCGCCGAGGGCGCCATTTGAACGTAGCGGCGTATGCACGCGGCGGCTTGGCCGGGCTAGGGTGGCTAGCCTGATTTAGTTTGTCAACGACTAACCGCGTCTCGGCGCCGCCAGGCCGCCACTTGTGCTGCGCCAGTCGTTGTTATCGTGTGTGGCCTAGGCAGCCTAGGTGGCCTAGGCCTGTCACGGCGTGGTCGGTGTTGTGATGGCTGCAAACGCGAAGAAGCGGACGACCCTGACATTTGCTGCGAAATTGGAAGTGATCCGCCGCGTTGAAAATGGTGAAAAAAATGTCAAGCGTCGCCAAAGCTTTCAGCATACCGAGGAGCACTTTGAGCACTCTGCTGAAAAACAAGAGTGACATAAAGGCCAAGGCGGAACAAAACCAGCACTCAGGCGCGCGGCGGGTGCTCAAAGCTGCCTTTGAAGACGTTGAGAAGGCGCTGCACAAATGGTTCATCGACGCAAGGGCCCGGAATATTCCTGTATCGGGACCGATGATACAACAGAAGGCCAAGAACTTTGCGTTCATTCTCGGTGCCGAGAACTTCAGTGCCAGCAGCGGTTGGCTGCAACGTTTTAAGGCCCGCTTTAACATTGTCGGGAAGACAGTCTCGGGGGAAAGTGAGGACGCCAATGAAGGCGAGATCAAGAAGTGGCTTGAAGAAGAGTGGCCTAAGATTCTCGTCAAGTATGAGCCCAATCAGATATTCAATGCTGACGAGACGGGCCTGTTCTGGCAAATGCTTCCGCGACAAACGCTCGACACGTGCGGAGACAAGTGCCACGGCGGCAAGCAAGGCAAGGCTCGTATTACAGTTCTATTGGCTGCGAATATGGATGGCAGCACGAAGCTGCGGCCACTTGTCATAGGCAAGTTCCAAACCCCGAGATGCATGCGCAACTGCCCCAGTGTTCCGGTGACATACGCATGGAACAAGAAATCGTGGATGACTCGGGAGATATTCCAAAAATGGTTGAAGACATGGGACTCGGAGCTGGCGCGTCAAGGCCGGACGGTTTGCCTCATCGTTGACAATTGCACAGCACACCACACTGATGTCCAGCTGAGCAACATTGAAATTAAGTTTTTGCCGCCGAACACGACGTCGAAGCTGCAACCATTGGACCAGGGCATTATTCGCGCTTTCAAATCCATTTATAAACGTCGGCTGATCGACATTTTGCTTCTCAAGCTGCGGATGGGCCAAGAGCTAAAGATAGACCTTTTGGATGCCATTCAAATGCTGAAAGCCTCTTGGGACAGCGTCAAGCAGTCGACAGTAGTTCACTGCTTTCGGCATGCGGGTTTTGTAAGCCGCATTGAAGAAGCTTCCGAGCAAGCAACTGAAGAATCAGCGTTGGACGACGGCACAGAGGAAGAATGCCAGCTCGAAGAAACCTGGAGCCAGTTGGAGCGCTTTGTCGGTGCTGAGCCACACAGCATGTGCATTGATGACTTCGTTGGCGGTGATGACAGCACCGGAACAGTGGCGGAGTTGGCAGATGTAGAGATTGCGGCGGAAGTTACTGCTGAGCGGCCAAACGAAGACGCTGTCGAGGTTGATCCCGTAAGCGCTGCCCCGCTCCCGACTGCAACTGAGGCTGTAGCTGATTTGGACCTTGTACGCCGCTACTGCGGCGCAATAGAAGGCGCTGGACTATCGCTTGTGGACCGTTTAGACTACGTTGAGGACGCCGTGGTTAAGCACGCGGTTGCCAATTTGAAGCAAGCTACGCTGCTACAGTACTTTAAGCCAAAGGAATAAATTCTTTGTTTGAAACTTCAAGTGAGTATTTATTGCGCCACTGTGCCACGATTGGTTCATTGATTGATTTGTACTAGATTTTGACACGTTTTCTACGTGATTTTGTATATCGAATTCCGGCTATATCGAGCTATTTTGCAATCACCGCGCTGTTCGATATATCGAGGTTCGACTGTACATCAGTACGAAGCCAGTTGCATAAGCACTTTATTTATGATCTAGTTTTGACAAGTGAATTGTTCACTAATACCTCGTTGTATCATAGATGAAAAAAAAAAAAATTCATTCCTAAAAATGGTATCTGCAAAAAAAAAAAAACGCATTCTGATATCAGTGCCGACAAAAACAAAAAAAGCCGCCAAGTTAAAAAAAAATACTCAGCCCGGACTCCACCTCTTTTTGGAGATCAGTTTAATCAATTTGCATCGACTACTGTAAAAAAAATAGCAAATGAGAACATTAGAGGCAACATCATCTACAGAGACTCCGTGAGTGTACTTTATATGCTTAACTTTAAAAATGCTGTCAACCCCTTAACACTTCTCTGCCCACGCCTATTCCCATCGGTAGCCCGCTATCAATGTTTCCACGATTCGAATTTTCCTGCTTTTGAAGCATTCGTTGACAAGCAGCATCATTCAGTGGGAAATATAAAAACCCTTCTTTCAGCTTCACTTTTGGTTTTATTTTTTCCCCATGCCTCGCCCATTCGGACGGTCTCCGGAGTCAGGTGGTCGGGGCTCCTTGTTTACATCATAGCGTTGACATCGTACGCTGCTGCTGCGCGGTAACAGCACGTTTCTACGGAAATTGATGCATTTGAGAGCTCATTTTTGGATGCGAACAGCAGCAGCGATGACTCGGAAAACGAATTCAGGTTTTCATGTTTTAGCACCGACAGCGATACTGCGTCAAACTGACCCAGAACGTCAACAGCCATGCCCCAATAAGTTTCGATTTAGCTGCCGAAAAGTTCTGCTTTTGCTGCGCGCTGATCGGTAGAGATCACTGTTCTGAAGGTCACAACTGTTACCTGAAGGGTGTCAACGCCTTTTGGGTGGGATTACTTGCCGCCACCTGCGCAGAGTCGTGTTTTCCGCTAGAAGACAGCCAAGGGTCAACCTCGACTACTGTTTTCTTTTCTAACTCAACAAATACTGCACACAGAAAGCTAGAATTCGCTGCAGTGTTGCATTGACTTGTGTTGAAATTTTTTAAAATTTTTATCTGTTCCAAGAAACTTTGATTCTTCTGTGCGTTTTTATAACTAAAATTTTTTCTGCGTTTTTTTAACTACAATTTTTTTATATATTTTTTTGTCATCACCTAATAAATATATTCATTGTCAGTGATACCATTGTGAAGAGGAATTCCTTTTCTACAATTTGATACTAGACACTCCCGTACCAAGCAAATTTTCTTAAAGAAAAAAAAGACACCACCCAAAAACCGTCATTTTTCTTGCGGGCAGGAAAGTGTTAACAGGAAGCATCATGCACAATATAGAAAATGGCTCTGTACAACGAAGTACCATAAAATTCTGCTGGGTCCCCAGTCACGTTGGGATCAACGGTAATGAGAGGGCAGATGTGTGCACTACACGATTCAGGAGTATGGAAATAAAACACATTTGCATACCACACAGAGACTGCATTAAGTTAGTGCACTCAAAATTGAAAAGCAAATGGCAGGTGGCAAAAAAAAAAAAAAGAAGCATTCTGTAAAACTGTTTTTGTGAGAATGGAAATCATGCCGCCATCAGGAGGTATGTTTTATTGAAGTAATTTTATGTCTCTATGAATGGGACTTACACACATCACCCATAATTTCCTGCTAACCAAAAAAGACGCAACTGTGTGTGAAATGTGTGGTGATCAGCTCACAGTTAATGACATTTTAATCTCATGTTTACATCTTGAAGGGCTCGGGAAAAAGTATTTTACTGTATTTTACAAAGAATGCATTCCATTTCATCCAGCATTACTTTTAGGAGAACAAGCAATCGCCGATTTTTCTCTTGTTTTCACGTTTCTTAAAAAAGCCAATGTTTTAAACCATATACAAGTATCATAACTCCAGGTACTTCATATAACAAATCGCCTAACGTTTTGTTTGGCGCATCGTAGCCATAGTTGCTTTTGCGCCATAAAACCCCCTATAAATAACATTTTGCATCGTATTGTTTTTTCACGTTTCTTCTTGGAGCACTGAGCTCGCTGTGCTCAAGTTTCTGATCGTTTATGCACTATATTTGCACTTTAGGAGCATCAGGGATGCATCTGAAAAAATTTTTCTGGTGTTTTTCACTTTATGCTTGTCATGTTTGGGATCAGCTGATGCTTTGTCTTCAGTGATCAAAGTGGAATTCCTGTCTCATTTTCATCAGTTGCCAGTTTATCAACCTTTCTTTTTTTTTCACCGGCTTTTCAGGTTTCTATGGCCAAGTCCACAGTGGGGACAGAACCAACAGCGTACCAAATCACTGGTCGCTGGAATCCCCAGGAGCCAGCATTTGAACTACTCAACACAGAGACCTCACGAGGTAGATTGTGTTCTTATTAGTATTGTGTTTAGATAAGGGCCAAGAATAGGGAGGGGGGGGGGGGGGGGGGCAGTAGTTGGCAGACTGTTCTCGCTCTTTGTACGGAAGACTTCTGGGTCCATCTTAAGTTGCTCTTTGCTTCTCTCTTCTCTTCTGCCACTCTTGATGATAGACACACGGGTGTACCTGACAGTGGCCGTGGATTTGGTGGTCACTGGTGTGCGTGAGCCTGTGCGCTTTGTCTTTGAGACAAAGGCCAAAATCTTCCCCCAAGCAGAAAAGTTTTGGTACTTTGGACGGAAGCCTTTTCATGAAGAATTCTTCCTGCGTCTAAGAGAAGTAAGCTCCCAGTTCCTTCTTTTGCTTTTCTTTTAGAACTGCATGCAACTTTGTAATTATTCGTAGTCAAAGCAGTACGAGAATAACTCTTGAGGAATGCAGCATCATTGAGCTTGCTTCTGAACTTGCAGCTGATAGAATACAAAATCACCCCTGAAATGTATGCTTTGAAATGCAAGTTCGTACTGCATCTTTTTGTTCAAATTTGGATTACTAGTTAGTACCTGGCTCTAACTTATACCTTTATGAGGATTAGTTCTAGGCAAGGCAATTCATTTGACTGAAGCAGCAGTAGAGAGAGTGCTGGTCATGTGATGCAATTAGAGCACCATCTAACTAGTCAAGTAGGTGTTGTTAGTGCATCACTACATGGGCCCCCCTCAACGCATCGATTTTGTTTGCTCTGTGGCCTCCAAGAGTGCAAGAGGGCATTAACCATTACTGTTTAGGGGCACTTTATTGAACTGCACATTCGAGTTCAGTGAGGCTGTCACCACAATCATGTAGGAGTTAGGAGCATTAAATAGGGTCACAGAGGGCATTTTTTGCTTAATGTGCACTTTTAAAGGGTTAGAATTTTCCAAACATGTTTTATGAAGCCGTCGTGTGGTTTTTTTTTTTGCGGGTGGCGCTCCTAGTTTAAAAATTAAAAATGAGCACAGCTGCTGTAGCGCGCTTCAGGCTTTCAACGGCGAGGGCAAACTAAGCTCACGTGATGTGACTCCACATTTTGTCTCAAATTAATGTGCACAAGTGCTTCCACTGTTTCAGCTAAATCGGTGCACAGTTCAAGGTGTCAACACTCGTTAGAATTGAATAGTGTGGGCTCTGATTTTATATGTGTGGACAGGTTAATGCGATGGAAGCCAGCTGTAGTTTTCTTTTACAAAACAAGTTGTGAATGCTTCATTCCTTTTTCGTTTTGGCATGTATTTATGTGTGAATAATGACGTCTTGTATGGTACTTTTTTTTAATAGTGTTTCAGCAGAATAAAGCTACGAATACCTCTAAACTGAAGTAATTGATAACCTTTAAATTGTGCATTTGAAATTGGTACAGAAACTAAATAGCTGTAGTTGTTCCGAAAGCCGTATTCATTCTTAATTTCTTAGTCCAGTCATTCGGTAGAATGTGCGGTGAATGCTTATTGTCTATGATAAAAATGCATTCTTCATTTCATGTTGTGAGAACTGGACTTTGTATTAGTCATGTGTTTTTTCTTTAATCTGATAACAGTGCAGGTGATGGAGGAGCTGAGCACTCTTGTCCAGCACTAGCGAGGTCTGAAACAAGATAAGGTGTAACGCAGTTTGCATCAGTCTGTTTTTAGCATACATTATTGTATGGTTTATATAACAGGTGGAGCCAGAGGAATCCCGGCAGGGTCACCGCTGGGAGGTGGTGGGTGTGAGTAGCGGGAGCCAAATTCGACGCAAAGCAGCCCTGTCCCTTGCCTTGGACCAGCACAGTCCTTGCCAGGAGCCCTCACCAGAGTCTGCCTCGGGGGACATTGATTCAGGTAGATGCCTCGACCACAACAGCCGCTTGCTTTCATCTCACTGAAGCGCCTGTGATTACTGTTTTGTGTCGATGGCGAAAATTGCGCCGTTAGCTTAATCAGCATGCTGAGTACTGTACTGCCAATTTTGTAATAATGCAGATCTGGACGAGCCGCTATTGAGCGGCACTGGCGAGGTGAGCAAGGACTGCTCTGCCGATGAGCTGGAAGGCTGGGCCCAGGCTCTAAATCGGTGGCGCCAGGCGGGCCTTGAGGCGGGGCCTCCCAAGAGCCTGGGGCCCCTTGTGCGTGCTTCGGGGGTACCCGAAGCGCTTCGTGGTGAAGTCTGGCAGCTCCTGGCGGGTGCGGCCCAGGACCCCCATGCAGCACAGGCCTACCGGTTGCTACTGGCACGGGACTGCCCGTGCGAGGGTGTTATCCAGCGGGACCTGCACCGAACTTTTCCCGCGCATGAGTTCTTCCGTGACGCTGCTGGTCAAGACGCTCTCTACAAGATCTGCAAGGTACGCGGCATACTAGACTGCATACCGGACTGGTCTGTGGGCCACCAAGCCCACCTCTACGTCAACTTCTCGAGTTATTATCTGTCCTATGGTAACTCTATTTTAGTGGCTGTTTCTGAAGGTCTGCATTAGGTGGCATGACACAGCGGCTTGTTCCTTGGTGTTTAGACGATTGTAACACTCAACAGATGTATTTTTATCATGTTCAGGGGCAGTTATTTGAAAGTACCAAGTATGGTGACACATTTTGTTTTGCCAGATATAACGGCTAGGTTAAGACGGGGGACCCAAACTTTACATGCACCCCTATTCAGTGTAACAAATGTCAACCCTTTGGCCTGCAGACGTAATCGAGCTTATGTTAAGGGCCGGGCATGTCTGAGCTCCTTTTTCCACTCTCGTCATTCTAGCTGAAAACCAAGACTTTTGGTTAAGAACTTTTATTCACTTTATTGCTTTGTAGCAAGTCAAAAGAACATAATGATTAGAAGTAGTGAGCAACTTTTTTCGTGAGGTGAATTCATTTGTCTTTTTTTGAACAAAGAAAGACTGCTTCTAAAAATTCTCCGCGCATAAGGTAGGCAGAACCTGCAGTTACAGTCGATACCACTTCTAACAATATTCAAGTGCCACAAAATTTCCATTGTTATAACCGATAATTGTTATAAATGGTTCGCACGAAAAAAAAGCATAACTGCAGAGAGGGGTCACGGACAGCAAGTGACATGCGAGCTCTGCCGAGACATCGTTTTGGTAGCCCCGATAGGGATCTTGTAAAAAATACGAGAAGGTTGCCGCAGTTGCCCCTTAGCTTGAGAAACTCTGAAGTAGCGCTGGAGTAAAGAGAGAGAGACGAAACTTTTATTTAAAGGCAGAGGAGATTGGAGCACGCAGGTCCCTGGGGTGAAATTGCCACAAGCATCTCACCACGTACATCTCACTGGCTTGCATGAGAAAACCCCATGTCCGTTAACCTTGCTTGCCATCCTTCTCCATGGCATCTAGGTACACCACGTAGTGCAGCGGAAGGTGCCTCACGAAAACAAAGACCCAGAGGGACTGAATCAACTGCAGGGCCTCTTGCGAGAACAACGTTGAGGCAGCATGCCCTACCGCGTCATCGTCTCTGTCGTTGCTGTCACTGTCGTCGTCAGGCGCCTTGTCGAACGCGTTTGCGCCCACTGTCAAGCGAAGACTTTTCTTTGTCGAACTTCTCAACGGAGCGGATGATCGTCGACACTGTCGGTTGCGATAGTGCATACTCCTTCGCGACACTGCACTTTGTCTCCAAATCGATAGCCGTGCTCTTTCTTTTCACCGGCAATGTCGTCCAATAATCAGCGGATGGATCAGTCATCTTCCGTTTCAGCGGCAATTCAAACGAGACGAAGAAAATGCGTGGCCAGGAATGACTTCGACGCAGTCAACTTGCACAATCAATCAAATCCGCTTCCAGAACTGCTCAAAATGAGGGGCGAGCGGGTGAGTGAGCAGATCAGCGGATCAGCACTGTCGGCGCGTTGGCGTAGTTCATTTGTGTTCCGAGGGGTGGAAGGGCAGCGGGAGAAAGGCGCGCGGGCTTACAATGCGGAGAAGGCTAGAAAGCAGGTTCTATTGTATGAGTGCGCGGCGGGGAGGGTGCAACAGCTGGAATGTTTTTTTTTTTTTTTTATCTTTTCAAGGGTTTTGCATTCCACTACCTTTTGACACGAAAACTCAGAAGCCAGACTTCATTGTTATAACTGATAATGTGGCAAGGGGGCATTGTAGTAAGCGGGTTATTTTACCATAGAAAACATACAAAAGCGGACGGTACAGCAGGTTTTCATTGTTGTAACCGATATATTGTTAAGGGGAGATGCTCCCCGAAAACACTTTTTCATTAATATTGAACCTAAGGTTATGAAACATTGGCCATTTATAGAGTTTTTAATGCTGATTCCAAATATGTTTTTACTTTCTACATATCTTTATTAGTTCTTGTGTAGAAGTGTCTGCAAAAGCACAATATAGGGCCTTTTGTGCACACTTTTTTGATAATGAAATGCATGTTTAGACCAGCTTGCAATAGCTCATTCTGTTGCTTTGGTAATATAGTATGTCGAAAGCTACTTCATATTTATTCATTCTATCCTATAATTGTAAAAAAAAAATTCAGGAACACCAATGGAACACCAATGTGTATATTTTGGGCACCATGTGTAAACATTCTGAATTTTTTTCAAAAAAAGTTCAAGAGATTTTTTATAACCAGGTAGATAACAACATTCTACACACTTTGAAGAGGCTGTGTGCAAAATTTCATCCAAATCTGACTACTAAAAGTACTCAAAATTTGTTGCACAAAATGTAAAAAATGCTAAAAACTACGAATGGAGAAAATTGCATTTGAAAGTTTCAAACATCTGTATTTTTTCATAAACACAACAAAAGCACATGAAACTTCTTGCCACTGCTTTCATGGCCGTACCATGAACTTTCTTGCTGATCGCAGCAAAGTTCTTGTCGTGTAATGGGTTCGGCAGGTCAAGAATTGCACAAAATCGCGACAGCTGTTCATGTCCGATGCCAATCGCGCGCGCAGCCACCACCACCTTCACGTCGACGGCGAAGCTGTCGCGAGAGCTTCCACTCCGATAGTCCCGATTTCCACTGGCGCTATCTGCAAGTCCACCAGGCACAACGCGGCTCGAGGTGTGCACAGCAGAAAGCACTGACGCTGGGCACTCGCTACTTTCACAGTGCAGCTCAAGAAAAACCGAAAGCCCCTTTCGCTTTTCCACCGGTACGCGTACCGCAAGGGTACAGGTACGGCACGTAGGGCAAGCAGCACCGCTTACCAGCACCGTAAGCGTGCTAATCTCGCATATCGCAGCACTCATAGAATATCGATGACCGCATGCTGCCCTATCTTCCTTGAAGAGTCCAATCTTCACCTCCGAGGCGCTCACAAAGTTCACCGCGGCATCGATCTCGTCCGAGTGTACGTTGGCCTGGTTAGGACTAGCTTGCGTCTCCCGCTGCAGTTTTCCGGTGAGGTCCGCGACGGCGTCCTCGGTACGGGTTCTTCGACCGAGACTTTCGAGCTCGGAAGTTGCGCTTTTGCGTGTCGTTCATCGCGAACTCAACAAATGCTAAAAGGCCGCTGAAAAGAAC
Organism: Amblyomma maculatum; assembly: GCF_055883805.1. Lineage (NCBI taxonomy): Eukaryota > Metazoa > Arthropoda > Arachnida > Ixodida > Ixodidae > Amblyomma > Amblyomma maculatum. The sequence continues at coordinate 33,167,641 of NC_139344.1, forward strand.
TAGCAGAGCACGATGTAGCGCGATCCAGACGCAGCACAAAACGAAAGCAGGAGGTAGGCTTCGCCACAGCGTCGTATCAGTCCAGGCCACTGGCGGCCTCTCTAGAGCACCACGTGATTTAAAAGGTCCAGTAGGGACGCTCGAAGCGTGCGCGGAAAACGTTTTTTTTATTATTTGCAGCCGAGATACAAGAGAAAGGCTTACTCAACCTCTCCCAGCAAACGGCAATGGCGGGCAATGCGGCATTCTCGAGGTATAGGCGCACGAAAATTGACGATTTGCGCGGAAAATAGCACTTTCTCGAGCCACCGTGGTTGAATAAAATGGACTTTTTACTAACTTCACGATCGAATTTTGCCTTGATCTTTTAGAAAGTTGTAGCTAAATGTTCAAAGATAATTTTACAGGCAAAAACTGAAAACTGAAAAATTACTCGGAAAACTCGCTTTTTCGACACGCATCTCCTCTTAAAACCGGTATCGTTATAAGTGGACTCGACTGTATTGCCGTCGGATGACTTGAAGCAGGCCTCTCCAGCCACACTCAGCATGTGGGTCATGGATGCTTCGACCAGCATCCCTTTGGAGCCCTGCTTTCAAGAAGTGCCGAATGTACAGTGCACTCGATGGTGCCGGCGGCATACTTCTGTGGCAAGATGTCTCTGACAAAAGACTCTTTAAAAACAGCACACCCAACGTTGACAGTCGCCAAAGTGATAAATGTAGTCCAAATAGGTGCCTTCACTGAGCTTTTCTCATCCACATTATACCTGGATGAAACTTTCTTTTCTTCTTTTTTTTGTTATCCCCACCAAATTGTCATATATATTGCCACATATAAGTTTATTTTTTTTATCTTGCAAAAATCCCAAATTGGGAGGTCGACCCATATGCTGCGCCAACCTATTCGCGGTGTGTAAGCTAGTTTCGGCTGAGCCACTGTTACTACATGCCTAGTGTCAGTGCTCATTCCTGTCAGTATGCATGGAGCTTTGCGTGCATAAAAGAAAAGTCAATTTGTGTGCCGGTCGGTTCTAAATGCGAATCATTTACCTGGCTCGTTCATGCTTGGAGCCGCTTTCTTGGGCGAGTGGTAGATAGTGCAAAAAAACACTTCTGGTTACCTCCAGAGCATCCATTATGCCAGAATCCAAAACTGCAGTAGCTCTGGTAATTCAACTTGCTGCTAACCAGGCTAGTCAACCGGGCTGTGCGCAAACAGGGAATTGCAGTAAGGTTTACCGTTTTACCTCCTTTGGTCCCCATTTCCCTTCTACTGATGACCTTGCATTCTTTCTATGCATTCATCGACTTTGAGTTGCACGTACATCATGACACCATTGCTCAAGCCAATGTTGTGGACATGCTTATGACTCTTAGCGATCTTGGCGATGGGGCAGCATCAAAGTGCTATGCGCTAATATATGGTACACTTTTTATTATGTGCGAGTTCATATTATACGCATGCTCTTATTGTAAATGCGGCTGTGCCTTCCACAATATTAGGGCCATTTGTGTGTGTGTGTGTGTGTGTGTGTGTGTGTGTGTGTGTGTGTGTGTGTGTGTGTGTGTGTGTGTGTGTGTGTGTGTGTGTGTGTGTGTGTGTGTGTGTGTGTGCGCGTGTGCGTGTGCGTGTGTGTGTGTGTGTGTGTGACAATAGTGTAGCAAACCAATATTGGAGGAATTGGAGTTTTGCTACACTGATAGAGCTGGCCTAGGTAAAAGATTTGCCCTAATTACATTGGAGTCATCCTTTCTGATTTTGAGTTCGAGTACAAATATTAAAGTTGAAGCATTCTTAGTGATCTGTGCATGCACATACAAACTGTTGTTAAAGGAGTGGTGCACTTTATGCCACTCAAAGGGCCATTGAGCCACTCTTGCAAAATCATTGTGACCCTTTTTTCACATCTAGTTATTAGGATGTTGGTCTGTAGTATTGCAAAGCCCACGGACTCTGCCGGGGTTGTGCAGTGGTTACAGCGCTCGACTATTGTTCTCAAGGATGCGGGATCGAATCCTGGCCTCGGCAACTGCTTCTCGATAGAGGCAAAAAGCAAGACGCCTGTGTGCTGTGCGATGTCGGTACACGTTAAAGAACCCCAGGTGGTCAAAATTTTCGGAGTCCTCCACTACGGCATCTCTCATAGCTTGAGTCGCTTTGGGACGTTAAACCCCAAGCAAACAAAGCCCACGAAAATGCTATTTTACTGGCTAGCATCTTTCTTCAACGAGGGGGGAAGAGTAATTTTTCACGGTGTCAACAGTTAAGCCCGCCCCCTTGGTTTGACATCATAGTGGTACGGTGCAGTCCACTTATAACGATATTGAGAAAACCAGAAAATTTGATCATTATAACCGATTATCGTTATATCTGGACCGAAAAAAAAAACACGTGCACACCTACGTATTTTCCCGTACATGTATGCTCGCCTGCTTACCAGCGATGAGTGAATTGGGTTGAACAACTCCAATCATCGTAGAGAGCACTGAAGATTTCATTACAGGATACGTAAATAGCCATGAAATAGCTTAAGCATGCTTTAAAAGGTCACAAAATCACGCTCACTTGAGCGGCAGCTGAAGCTTGACAGTCGCTGTGAGCATTGCTTCTAGTAGGGCATATTATGTTGTCACTCCATTTTGCCTGCACGAAACCGATCAGCAGCTGATGAACCGCAGAACATCCCCAATTTTGATTATCATTAAAATCATAGAGTTTGAATGCCCATATTTTTTCGCGAGGCTACCCCATGAATCTGCTGTTTCATCTCGAGAGCTATCCCTACGTCGTTACTGTACCATCGTCTTGGTTAGCGCTATCTTGCGCAGACGCTTAATCAGCCAATGGCAATGACGATATGGTTGCATCCTTTGTGCGGCAACAGCCAGCGATTATACTGATGATAGCACTCGTTTCCTAACTGCACACAATGCCCCTCACAAATTTACTCCACTCTGGTCCATTTTCAGCAACTATGTTACATTTTCACGTAATTCTCTTCTTAGTATTTTATTTTTATCAAACATTTAGAAACATTTTCATGGTAAACATCATCTGGGTGGCCAGAAAGCTATCGTATCCAATGGGCCGCCGATAATCTGTCGTTATTTATGGTTTATTTTTACATAGGGGCAGTGGGAAAACTGATAAATCCCAAGAATTTAATCATTATATCTAGGATCGTTATAAGTGGACTGCACTGTGTGCATAACCGAATGGTGGTTGTCACAGGAGCCACTTGCAGGCTGCTTACTGCTTACTATAATGCCATTAATGTAATGGCATTAACAAGATTCAAGCCAACTAGCCTGACAACAACTCTTGCTTAAGGACGCCTGTTTTTCTGTTGCGTTGCAAAGCTCGAGCAGAAATGTATTCACTGTGTTTGATTGGAATACATGGATTTAGGTCACTGTTGAAGTTGTGGCCCATTTTATAGCATGAGTGATTGGCTCTGCTACAGGCATATGCTGTCCAGGACCCAGAGGTTGGTTACTGTCAAGGGCTGTCTTTTCTCGCTGCTGCCCTTCTTCTACATGTGAGTAATGCACGGTAACAACTTGTGTGACCATTCTTTAATGCCAATTTGTTGTGATGTTGTGGTAGGATGGTACTAATGGGATGTGTTTGTGCAGATGCCAGAAGAGCAAGCCTTTGGAGTCTTCTGCAAAGTTATGTCTGAATATGGCCTCAGAGACCTCTTCCGCAATTCCTTTGAATGCCTCCACCTCAAGCTCTTCCAACTTGAACGACTTATGGAGGTACCTTCTTTGTGCATGTTTTGCAGCCTTTCTAGCTTCTGCTTTTCCAAAGAGGTGTGGCAGCCCTGAACCGTACAGTTACTAGTCTAAATCATAAGTAGAATCCCTCTATAATGGGGTCACCCAGACTAGCCAAAATGTTTACTATTTCAGTGCCTTTACCACATCAGCTGGTGGTGGCATGGCCCTGAAGATGCTTAGTGGTAATTCTGCTTGCTAAACACAGTGTTTGGTTTATAAATAAAACACTAAAAAGTGCCTTCCATCCTGCTCTTATCGGTTCCTTACATCATGCATTTTTTTATTATTGTATTTCGTTGTTTTTGATATTGTTTCCATCCTGTAGAAGTATATACCACATTTAATTCAATGTAACGCTAGTTTGATGGCAGGTTAAAAACTGAAGCTTTGTGTGGACACTGTGTTGTCTTGTGTGACTTCAGTGTCTTAATGACACTGAGAAACATGAGTCAAGCGTGGCAAAACCACTTGCACAAGTCACATGCCTCTGTTTCTTGTAAACACTGGAACAGTACTCTGCACCACCCACTACTGCGAACATTTGCCCCAGTTTCTCCTCTTCCCTACACCTTATTGCACTTTTAAGGTCTTCCTCTTTTCCAATGGACCATGCCATTCCATGTTCATAGCAGCTTTAGTCTCTCTCTCTCTCTTTTTTTTTTTTTTTCGTCGTGTGTGTTGCACCCTTTGTCTAATGCCTCAAGGTCTTGGCAAAGGTGGTGTCTCGTGTCACAACTCATGAGTCTGATGCTAAAGTCGTCTCAAAGAGCGCTGTTTGATCGTCTTCATTATCCTGAATGCTGGCTGGTAATTAATTGGCTATTTAGTAAACACATAGTGTTGTCCTGTAAAACAGTTGGGATTGCCTTCCATCCTACTTTCATCATCCTTTTACATGATACACCTTTTTTCAATTGTTGTGGCGTCACATATTCGATTTTCTTTATCGCGTGTATGTGCCTCATTTGCACAAATTCAATGTGGCGACGAAAGTAGTGCATTTCATTCCACGTGAAAACCAGCGCTTTGTCTATATGCAGCATCGTCTTCCGTGGTGTCATTGTCATTTAAGGGGCACTGTTTAAAATATGCCCACCACACAGTCAAGCAGGGCAAAAAGGCACTTACATATTGTTCACTGGCTTCGTGGATCATACCTTGACATGAGTGCCCATCTGAATTAACCAGTGTGAGGCTGCCTATGCTTGAATTCGAGGGTGTGGCACTATAGACTTTCATGGCTGTTGGCTGGGACTACGCTGCTAGTTCGGATGGTCTGAATTTCCAATTTAACAGGGTTGAATTAGCAAGATCCTATAAATGGGAATTTTTTTTTTTTTTTGTCTTTTCAAGGTTACTAAAGTGAATTTCATCACCAGGCTGAAGAACAGCTAGGTGAGGCCTGCTTTTAATTGGCCTTGAGGTAATGATTCGGAACTACAACAGTACAGGGTTGGGACTCCTGCTTCAATTGCGCCATTTATTGCAAACGCAACTTCTTGCACCTAACTGCTCCAACCACACCGAAGAGACTAAAACTGTGTCACTTTGTGCCAAAATGGCCAGAACGACTTCGGCATCTGTGTTTCAGCAGTGTTCGAGAACAGCGTGATCATTTGTTTTTCGAAACGAAAATGCAGCCATTCGTATTCAGTGTCGTGGGCACCTTCCGCAGAGTTTTTAATTATTTTTGTGTCTTCACCAAGTAGCACACATGACAAGAGAGCACTACATATGCCTGGGTTTATTCAGACGCCGTCTGGCACACGAAGAAGAACCTCCAAGATCAGGGAAGCTGCTTTTATAGCGGCTATCACCTGACCCATGACGTCACACAAGCATACTGTTGCAAGCAATGGCACAACATTCCTTCCCCTATACAGTGTTCGTCGTCATTATGGCCGATAGTGGTCTGGCGCCCTTGTTATGACTGCTATGACGGAGTGGCGGTTGCGGAGTAGGTTGCACTTAAGGACCAGGCTGGGGATTAGGTGGCGGTTGAGGATCTGGCTGTGGTGTAGGCACAGAGCCCTATTGCAGATATTCTGGTGCTGAAGTGTTGCCTTCGTTTGTTGCCGTGTCGTTCGAGGTGCACAGCCCTGTACTCTAGGGCGGAGTCATATGCAGCTGGATGCTCGATCACCTCCGGCCGGGATGGTAGGGTGGTTAGATGTCACCTTGTCCTGAAGTACACCGTCGGAGGTCATCAGCATAAGTGTATCGTTCTTTGTTCCCCGTGAAAACCAAGCATGTGCAGGCGCTCACCCACCTGCGGATTATCCCTGCTATTCATTTTTCATCGAAAGGTCTGAGACCCTTTACCAGGACGCGATCACCCTCCTCGAACTCTCTCCAGGATCCACGGGTTCAGTTTGCAGACTGCTTTATACGATCCAATTTGCTTCTCATTTTTTGCTCCATGTCAAGGTGCAGCAGGCTCAGTCGGGTTCGGGGCAACCACGACAGGAGTCTCTGCGCTGGTGTTTCCTCTGTGGGTCCCGTTGGGGTGTTCCTGTATCGGAACAAGAAGTGATGAATACGGTGCTGCATAAGCCCTGTATACATGGACTCGACAGCACCGGGTCGGGTAAGCGTCGAGTAAGCGAGGTCACCATTACTCGACCCGATTGGTGTCTACATGAACTCGCTTTCTAGCGAGTAAGTATCGCAGCGGCGCGTAGCGTCGAGATTTGAAGTTATTGTGCAAGTTTCTTACTCGCAATTGATTCCGTTGCCTTTTAGTATCGAGAGCTTCGATTATTATTTATTATCGTTGATGAGGGCTAAAAAGCCTTTAACTTTGCTGACGCTCCCCGCCGTTCCGGTTGCTTTTTAATCCCAGAGTTCGCCATAACTCGACTCCCTAACTCGACAGCGTCTACATGCTTTTAGACAAGCGGGTCAAGCGAGTTAACCTACCCCCCGCAAGCGAGTTAACGCGACCCGCTCCGCGGCTATTTTACTCGACCCGATTGCGTATACATGAACCCGACAACTGGTTTTTTACTCGACAGACTTACTCGACCCGACTCTGTCGAGTCCATGTATACAGGGCTATAGACATTGTCTCCCATTTCTGGTGCTCGTCCTGGATCTGCTTGCAGAGGTCTCTTTTCACTGTCTGCACACAGCGCTCTGCACTGCCATTTGAAGCAGGATAATATGGAGGAGATTTACTGTGCCGAATGCCATTCCTGATGAAGAAGTTCTCAAAAAATGCAGAAGAAAGCTGCTGGCCGTTGTCGGTCACTACCTCTTCTGGTAACCCATATGCGACAAACACACCACGCAGTTTTTCCAGTCTTTTCACTGGTCGTCGAACTCATGACAAACACTTCCACCCACTTAGAATGCGCATCCACAAGCACTAGAATCCACTGTCCATCACAATACGCAAAGTCCAGGTGCATTCTTTCTTATCTACGCGTGGGCCAGCCCCAGGATGACAAGGGATCATGCTGTGCCGCGTTCTGCGATAACTGGCATGTGGCACACTCTTTCACCGTTTGTTCTATATCCTGAGTTAATCTCGGCCACCACACGTGGCTTCTCGACAGCATTTTCATTCGGGTCATTCCCGGGTGGCCTTCGTGTAACATTGACAACACTTCTGTACGCAGGCACACTGGCACTAATACGCAGTTTCCCCAAGTTACACAATCTTGGTCAAAAGTTTGTGGCGGCGAACAAAATACGGTGCCAGCAGTTCATCTGGAATGCTCGAAGGCCAACCAGTTTGTGTATAATAGAGCACTTTTGATAAAACCTTGTCCTTGCGAGTTTCCAGTTTTATTTCCTTAGCAGAGAGAGGTACTTAATGAAGTACAGAAAAAAATTAACGCTGTCAAGTTCGTCAGCTTCAGTTGTCAAGGGCAGCGGCGATAGTGCGTCGGCGTTTGCAATCTCCCTAGACTTCCGATAAACCCAAGCAACAACGCCCATCGCTGAACACGGGCCGCTGACATAGTGGGAATCGGTTTGTTATGCCCCAGACCTACTAAGGGCTGATAATCACTGTAAATGCAAAACTTCCGCCCGAACAAATACTTGGAAAATTTGTTTAGTCTGAACACAACGGCGAGTGCCTCTTTTTTGATGTGGGCATAGCCTTGTTCTGCTTTGCTGAGTATTTTCGACACGAAAGCGACTGGCCTTTCTACAGAACCTATCTTGTGGAACAGAACGGCTCCTACGCTGTACGCAGATGCGTCACAGACTAGCCCTAACTCTTTTGTAGGGTCGTAGTACATTAGTATGGAGTTCTGCACAAGCCATCCTTTTGTTTTCTGAAAAGTTGTTTCTGCTTCAGCTGTCCATTTCCATCTCTCGTTATTACTGAGTAGCCCATACAGTGGTTTCAGTTCTACTGAAAGGTTTGGAAGAAACTTTCTATAGAAATTGATTAGCTAATGGTATGCTCAGAGCTCATGTTTGTCCCTGGGGCTTGGGGCTTCCTTGATAGCCTGTACTTTCCTGGGGGGAAGGACGTATTCCCTTGCCATCGATCACATGACCCAGGTACGTTACTGAGTACTGAAAGAACTTGCATTTTTCTTTCTTCAGTTTGATTCTTCTTTTCTTAAACCTTGTTAGCACACTTTCGACGTTTCCGCGGCTATCAAAACATCAAGACAGCAAGACACTCCTTCTAACTCGCTGAGAACCTCATCCATTACTGCCTGAAAAATGAACAGTGCATTTGTTATTCCGTACAGAAGACTTGTGTATTTAAACAAGCCGGTATGCTATCGTTACAAGCTCCTGGAAATCCGGGTGCAATCTTAGCTACTGGTAGGCTGTTGAAAGATCAAGCACCGTGAAATACTTGCTGCCATGTAACGTTGCAAATATGTCCTCAATTACTGGCAACAAATAATAGTCTGTTCTGAGGCACGGATTTACAGTCACTTTGTAATCTCCACATATTCTTACTTTCCCGCCTGCTTTGGGAGTGACTACTGAGGGAGTCGCCCACTCACTGCGTTCGAGTCTGACTAGCACTCCTGATTGTACTAAGGACTGAAACTCATTTGCTACTGTTTCGCGGAGCGCAAAGGGCACAGGGCGGTGCTTACAGATACAGGAGTACTACAGTCTTTCAACAGGAGCTTCACTGGAACGCTGTCTATTAATCCTAGTGCGGGCTCAAATACTTTCGAGTGTTTTTCTACAAGGCCTGCTACCTTGTCCACACTGATTCCACAGACGCTTGTCCAGTCTAATTTCAAAGCTTCCAGCCAGTCGCGACCCAACAGTAAAGTTTCACACCTTTGTGAAGTGCGCACAACGATAAGAGGCAGAGTAACCGTTTGACCATTGTGCTCGACCAGGACATCTAACTTCCCTACAATCTTCCCTAAGGCACGCCCCCGTAAGCTTTCAGCTTTGGTGCGCAGCCTCTTAGAGTTAGGGCTGGCCAGTACTTTTGATAAACACTTTCTGGAACAATAGAAACAGACGCACCTGTATCAATTTGCATTGTAACATTTCTACCACCCACAAGAACATTCACAGTGTAGCTGCGGCGACTAGTATTGTCACAAGAAAATACACTATGCAGTACGAGGCAGTCCTCACCGTTCATTACTGCTTCTTGATCTGCACTCTCCTTCACGGTTTGCACAGAATGCACCCGTGCTAGACAGACCCTGGCCAGGCGTCCTGTCTGCTTGCAGATACGGCAGCGGTATTTCCGGAACGGGCAGGTAGCTTCAGCGTGCGCGTTTCCGCAGCAGGGACAACCACAAGCTTCGAGTTTGTACTCCATAGGTTCTGCTAGTACTGCCTTTGTGTCTCGTGCTCTAGGTCCGGTCTTCCAATTGCCTCGTCTTAGCACGTTCACTTACTCTTCTTCGTTAGAGGCAGGCTGAAATTTTCTTGTCTCTGTGCGGGCTAGTTCAATACTTTCGGCGAAGTCACAGGCTTCTGCAAACGACAGCGTGGTTTTCTTTAGGAACTCTGCTTGAGTAACCTGGTCCCTCAGACCAGCTACGAAACGGTCCTGCAATGTTTCATCCAAGAATAGCCCAAAATTGCAGGTCGCTGCTAGCCTTTTCAATTCCACAGAGAACGCTGCCACTGTCTTGTTTAAATGCTGCGTTCAGCAGTTAAAACGAAACCTGTCTACTATTATCAATCGTTTTGGAAAGTAGTGCTCCTTGAGCACCTTCACCAAGTGATGGTAGTCTCTCTCTCTTCTGGCTTCTCCGGAGCTGGCAAATTTTTGAGCATCCGATAAGTCTTCTACCCTATGGCAGTCACAAAAGTCGCTACCTTCAAGTCGTTGCTCACCTTGTTAGCTTGGAGGTAACCATGAAAGCGTTCGACGTAGGACTCTAAATCTTCGTCCCCGTCCTTTGCAAACTGGTCGAACTGGCCGAGCGTAGCCATGCTGCTATCCGGCGTCTATGTGCTTGCCCTATCCGGCATTACGGTGCTTGCACTACCAAACCATGTTACTTCAATTGCAGGGTGGATCCCATCCCCATCGCCACTGTTATGTCTTCACCAAGTAGCACACATGACAAGAGAGCACTACATATGCTTGGGTTTATTTAGACGTCTGGCGCACGAAGAACCACCAAGATCAGTGCAGCTGCTTTTATAGCCGCTATCACCTGACCCGTGACTTCACACAAGCATTCTGTAAGAGCAATGACACAATTGTCATGCTCTTTTAGGTGGTTCAAGCAAGCGATGGCGCGCGCGCGTGCGCGTGGCCACTCCCGAATCCCAGCTGTCGTTGCTGCTGAGGCCAAGGAACTGAATGGTGTTGAGAGAACTGAGCAGTGCAGCCAAGTGCACAGCATTTCATAACTTAATGCAAAACATTAAAAGGCAGGCTGAGGACCCTGTGAGCAAACTCTCTGCTAATAGGGCAATTCTAGAGCACTGTAGCTGAACCATGTTGATTCTGAGGGCATGGCAGATTTAGAATAGATTTGAAAGAATGGTGTTGAGAGGACCAAGCAGCGCAGCTAAGTGCACAGCATTTCATAACTTGCACGCAAAACATTAAAAGGGAGGCTGAGGACGCTGCTAGCAAACTCTGTGCTAATGGGGCAATTCTAGAGCACTGTAACTGAACCACGTTGATTCTAAGGGCATGGCAGATTTAGAATAAATTGAAAGAGTTATACGTTTACCAGCCCGTAGTCGATTGCGCTCTATGGGTCTGAGGTGACTCATATGTTACTGCGTCGATCGGACCGCACATTTGGGAGCACTTTTGCTTCCTCGTGAGTGTCGGCTCGGCGATGTATAGTTCGATGGTAGTGCCACCACTGTTTTCGGTTTTATGGGCAAGCCTGCACCGTGCTGCCATTCAACCCACTTTTCCATTTCTACTTGTCTGCTGCCCGGCATATTGATTGGCTTGCGGAAATACAAAACTACAGGCGGAAGACAAGAGTGATGTGTGCTGCTGACAGTCTTCGCTGGCGGTGGCATTTTGATAGAGATGAAGTGCTACAGAGGCACTTGTATTGTGCGATGTCAGTTCACCTTAAAGAACCCCCATAACGACATGCCTCATAATAATATATGTTTTGACACATAAACGCCTGAGCCGTATTGCTCCAAAACACGATTTTACTTGATTCAAAAATTGCTGCAAAATGACTTTTGGGCATTCCCATCTCTGACAGTACTCCGTGTCCCAAGAACGCAGTAGACTGGCTCTGATAACGATGATGGGGCGCTCCGTGCTATCTGTTCATGTGTCGTTTAGTGCTGCTGACATTCCCTCTCTAGAGTCACTGGGTAAAATTAAATTAGAGTACCACTAAGGTTCTAGTTGGGTTTCGACAGCAGCGACCAGTGCCATCCATAAGGCTTTTAAATGGCCAGAGGTGTACCGTTGGGCATACCTCCATAAGAATTAAAAGAGGCCGACCGACAAACCAAAAAAGGGGTGTCTCTATGGGCATGTGTGAATGCCTGCTGAAAAGAGCACATCAGTGTTCAAAACACATGCGGCCATAAAAGCATGACCTCAGCTGAAGAAGGCTGGAAAGCTGGGCAAATTTGTAACGGTTAATTGTGAATTGAACAATGCAAAATGAGACGTCATTGGTCTGCGCATACCTTCTCTTCTCTGTCGTTTATCTTATTTTGTGTGGTTTTGTCTATCTGCACTGACATTAGCTTTCTTTGTATTTTTGTCTTTCTCACAAATTCACCACCTTGAGTCCCGCTGAGGTGGCGCAGTGGTTACGGCACTCGATTACTGTTCCCAAGGATGCAGGATCGAATCCCGGCCTCGGCGGCTGCTTTTTGGTGGAGGCGAAAAGCAAGGCACCTGTGTGATGTGTGATGTCAGTGCACGTTAAAGAACCCCAGGTGGTCGAAATTTCCGGAGCCCTCCACTACGGCGTCTCTTATAGCCTGAGTCGCTTTGGGACGCTAAACCCCACAAACCAAACCGAACCAAACCAATCATCGCCTAGGAATGTAATAAATCAGGCATAGCTCTTGCACTTGTGCAAAACCATATTTGCAGAGCTAGAACTCTGTCATCTGCCCCAAGTCTTATAATGCTGCATTTTTACGACAAGTTATTGAGAAATGATGTGACAGTTTCTTAGCCTGAGTGTGAGTGTACAAATTTATGCATCACCAGTTGTTTGTCTAATTACATGAGTATTTTGTCTCTTGCAGGACCAGCTTCCACAGCTGCATGCTCACTTTGTGGATCTTGGCGTGGAAGCGCACATGTTTGGGTCCCAGTGGTTCCTGACATTGTTCACAGCCAAGTTTCCATTGCACGTAGTCTTCTTCATCTTGGACCTCTTCCTGCTTGATGTAACTACCCACCTTTACTTTTTTCATGTGTATGCCATTCAATATCTTTGCAAATTTTAAACTAGTCAGAAAAGATTTTCTAACTAAATGGTCTGTTCACTTGCACAAAATGGGGCACGTGTGCTTCATAAAGGTTTTTAAAGGGCTCTGAGGATCGCTCCTGCGCTTATTAAATGGCTCCGGTAAAAGAGGCTCGCTCCTTTGTCAGTTCGTTAATGTGTAAGCAGAGGTCTTTAACAGTAAATTGTTAGAAGTATTGAAAAATATTTATGGTTTGCTTCTTGCATCTTTTGTATTTGGGAGCTAAGGAAAAATGGGATGTTAGAAGTAGAAAAATATTTATGGTTTGCTTCCTGCATCTTTTGTATTTGGGAGCTAAGGAGATTTGATTGGTATCCTTCTTTCTTGTTTTTTAAATTTTCAGTGCAGGGTAATACACTGGCTAGACCACCTTGTGTTTGACAGTGTGATAAAGGCAGATTTGTGTTGCTCGGAGATGTACACCGTTTTGTGTTTGTTTCCGCCCAGGGCATGGACACACTGTTCCAGGTAGCAGTTGCCTTGCTCACGGTGAGGATCAATTTGCGCTGCACGGTTCACCTGGCAATCTGATATGTACAGCAGGTGGAGGTGGGGTTTTGCCAACAGGCTGAGCAGTTACCCTGACCTAAAAAAAAAAAAGCTCACTTTTCGTGCCACTGATGTGTAGTACCACATTTCTCGGAGTATAGACGACGGCAGGAGAAAATTTCGGCTTGAAATAAGTTTTTGCCTAGATTGTCCGTACTAAGTGTATACACAATCTACAGAGAAATGCCAGCTTAAGATCAATATCTTTCTATTTGTATTTCAATATTTAGAGTCTTTAGTTCTAACCCTGCCAAAATCTCTTTCCGGAGTGTTGTCGTGATAAATTAAGCACGTCAGATTTGATAAACGGCTCCCGGTGTCTTCATGCCTCCAGAACCAGACCCCTCTGCCAGAGCAACTTGTAGTCTGGCTTTCATGAAGCCATTGAGGACATTCTCCTGGATGCCTTCTTTAGCAGCCATAGTATGACTCGTAACTGCACTGCCCCTTTTGGTACTATTAACGTAACAGCATTAAGGGCTCCATTCTGCAGAAGATTGAGCATCGGCGTTGTCAGCATTGGGAGTAAAGATGTCATGAGCATTCAAGGGGAGCCACAGACAGGGGCCATTAATGCCATCGTGTCATACTCTTGAAGACCAAGCTTAAGTTATTGTGCATGTGCTTGCAAATCAAAGCACTGAAAAGTAGCCACTGCAAGCAGAATTTGTTCGCATATTGAAGCTGATCGGATATGGGAGCATTTTCGCTGTGTGATTTAGCATGATAAAATGCTGCAAACATAGCTGGGCGACATATCTTACTCTGACAGCTAGGCCTGGCGGCTATGACTCCGACAAGTGATGTTAAATTAAATTGCGTAGTTTGCGTCTATAGGTAGTCCGCACCACGCAAAATTTCTGCATGTTAACATGTATAGTTCATGGGATAGTTCAGAAGATATGGTAACTTAGTACCAAAATGCAATATATATTTAGTTGACTAATGAATAAGGTGATCAGTTCAAAATTTAGATTGACGTGTTGCTTTTCTTAAATGTATTTAATGTAAACACCCGCATATAATATGAACCCACATATAATACGAGATGTAATGTCGGGATAGTGAAAACGGGAAAAAAGAAATTTTCATCCGTGTATAATGCAAGCAAGGAAAGAGGAGTAGAAGTATTTATTTGCACTACATTTTGCGGTTGCCACACGAGGCATACATGCTCCGCGCTTTCACGTCTCAACGCCACCTCCACTAACCTTCATGTGCCAACACGCTCAATCGGAGTATTTCACGTGCTGTGAGAAGTGCAGCTCACATTTTTCCCGCAATTACGAAAGCCACATGGTCCTCGCTTTGATCTAAAACCAGCAGGCTGCTTCCAGCTTGGACATGAGATAGCAGCGAATGAGCTGCCAGCTGGCAGGCATTGCACTCGCACATTTTCGCCTCTAGCATTGTGCCTGCTGTGAGCGTATGCGTCCAGAGTTTTCACGATCGTTGTCATTTGGTGTATCCTCTGCTGAGAGTTCCTTGCTAAAGACATCTTTCTCCTCAGTACGTCTATCTAAATGCGTTCTGTATCCCGCATTTCTCGAAAGCGTAACTGATGCGCTCCTTGGAAATGCTGGTCGAGTGTTCGCGATTGGGCTGTAGGGCATGGCCAGCATGGCTGGAGAGGCCTGTGAGAGACTCGTGCAAGGTGTGATCGGCCTCCTTCTGATCGTGTGTGCGTTGTAGGCGCCATGGTGTCGCGAGAATTGCGTTATTAGCCTGGTGAAACCGAAACCACCGAACCAGTCAGCCAGTAGCACCGCTAAATAGCTCCTCCTCTGGCTGGAAACCCGAGGCTGATAGCGTTGATTTATAATGAGGCCAGAACCGCAAATTTAGGCTGAAGTTTGTTTGGACCTGCATACAATACAAGGTAGAAATCTGACGTGATGAAATCGGGAAAAGAAAAAGGCCGTATTGTACGCGAGTTTTTATGGTACGTCCATAAAGCACTAGCACTGATACTATTTGTAAAAAGCTCTGACACACATAGAGCTGCTGATTTGTTCAACCTATAAGTGCCAATAAAAATGACCTACATGGTGGGCCCCCTTCAAATGCAGCACTCGTGCCGGGACCTTCTGGCGCTGGATTTTGAGGGAGTGCTGAAGCACTTCCGGGTGGCTGTCCCCAAGAAGTACCGTTCAGAAGAGGCTGCCAGGTCACTTCTCAAGACAGCTGTTGGGATCAAGGTGAAGCCCACTGTCTAATCCTGCTATTGACATAATCGCCTCCATATTTATGGCTTCGAATAAGGGCGGGAGCTGCAAACATTTTTAAGATCACTCTGCCTGCATTTGTCCGCATTGTTCTTTCGAGTCTTCACGTTAAAACTGCATGCAACAATAAGTTGAGCTTTGTTTTTCTTTTTTCTTTTTTAGTTTTGTTACAGCCAGGTGTAGGTGTACTTAGAGAATGCAATGTGCCTGTAATGAAGAAAAGACTGTGTCTCTTGTTTGTCAATTCAAAAGGGCTTTGTTGTTTTGTTGTTGTTTGCAGGTTAAGAGGCTAAAACGATATGAGCGAGAATACCAGCTGCACAAAGAACAAGAACGTCAGATGGAAGATCCCGTTCAGGTTCTTCAGGTAGCCATTGCTTGCTTATTACATTTTTAAATTTGCTACAAGTGCCTACTCAAGTTATGAAGACATTAGGACTTGTAGGAGGCACTCTGAAAGGCATCGAACCGGCATAGTATTCACAGAATTGAGAACTACATTTCTACATTTTGAATGGTCGTCATTTGAAATTTTCCCTAAGTAATGTAAGTGTCTGTCTTTTTTCAGTCCATAAATGAACAAGTTCATTGATTGTGTAATAGTTAAGGAGGAAAACTGCCCATTTGAAGCAAAACAAAAAATAAAAAGAAAGCTGTGTGTTTGAATGAACCATTCCTTCCACACAAGCAGTAAGCTAATTACGATGTGTGTAGTAATTAAATGTTTGTTATGATTTCAAATTTTCATTTCCATGTGGTTTTCATGATAACCTGGCACTAGGAGGGCAGAGTCTGTGACTGAGAATTGTCAAAAGCATATCTATTTCGTTGCTGGAGGTCATACAGTCGCACACATCATGTTGATAGTATCCTTCACGTGCCGCCGTTCACGCACTGACCGCCATGCACGTCTCGCGCTTGTCCACATACAACCATGATCAACATATCCCACACTAATGCGCACCCCATTCCACCTTGTGCTGTTCCCAAGTCTCCTGTGCATCCGTTTTGTGTCACCTGCACTGACCCTTACAGCATTTATAGAACATTCATGCTCTTGTCCTCTATTGTAACTCGTACAGGCTCGTGGTTTCTACCTGGTTCTCTATACAGAGCAAGCTGCCAGTGAATCGAAATGTACAGGTCAGCATACAGATAAACACACGGCTGATTGTGACCAAAAAAAACAAAACAAATCCAACGCCTAAAAATTTGCCTAATAATAAGTGTTTTACGTTACCAATTTATGTTTTACGTTACTGGAATTACATTACCATTTAATTAGACAATGCAAAAAAAATTGTTACAATTTTAACGAGGCAGACATAATAATAAAGGGTCCATGCTTCTATTATCATGGGCCACTTGTAAACGGTGTCTTGGTTCACGCGTGCAACATCACCTTACAGTAGCACCTTATGCCTCTCGGCAGCAATGTGTGCGGTTTTGTCGAAAAAGAAATGGGCGCGTAATAATTTTATGCGAAGGAACGGTCTAGCACGCTTTCAGTTGCCACAGTTATAACGAATGCTGGCTTGTTTTAATGAAGTTAGCGCTGCCATCAGAACACTCATTTGGGAAGCGGCTTGTGTGTCAGATACGGTGAACAACTATGGGCGCAACTTGGTTAGCAAACGAGGAGACGCAAAAATTCGGCCTCATCATTGAAAAATGTACGCTTTCCACCAGCTTGGTGACCAAAAAAGCCCACTTTTGTGATACCATCGCACCTGTTTCACAACCAACTTGGGGACCCAAAAAATGCAACAGGAAAGCATTGAAATCGCTTGGCCAGGTGTGCACTAACTGGCTGCAATGCCAATCTGTGTGTACGTTTGTCGGATGGTCTTATTTGAAGCAAAATTGTGATGGTGTCAGCTTTGAAAAACCACCGTGTGCAGTCAATGATCAGGTACTGGCAGTGAGAACTTTGAATGCTATTTGTGTGGTACACCTTGTTGTTGCCTGCGCAATCGTCTCTCCAAATCCTGCAGTTCTGCAGCATGGAGTCAGTAACTCTTACAGCAGGCAGCTTAGTGTGTTGCGCTAGCTTTGTTGTGGTCAAAGATCTTGGTCAAAGATCGTTAACTGACCTACCTCTAGGTATTGACTATTAATGATGCATTCCTAACCACCAGTTAGTAATTGGTAATATCACATTTCTAAAGCTGTTAATTGGCACAAAGAAGCTTAGCAAGTCGCATGAAGAAGTAGACATGCACAACAGGCCTTTTAAAGATCATAAGTGTCACTTTTGCGCAACTTTGCATTTCCGGCTGTAGTAGGAAGTAGCTAATACGAACCTCAGATACAACAAACTTGATCTCTGTGACCATTTGGTTCGTTATAAATGGTCTCAACTGTATATTCTGGCAGTCAAGTTAGCAGGTGTATTCGTAATGCAGGTTTTTCAGTACACCAATGAATAGAGCTCAACAAAGCAATATCTTGGTGATACCCATACAATGTTGCTAAAATGTATGCAATGTTTAAGCAGCATTGTGACATTGGCTCTAGGTAATCCTGTTACAAGCAGCGCCGAATTTGTCATCAAATTCTTAGCTGGTGTATCATACTTTCTTTTTTTTAGGACAAAGATTGTGTGCCCAGTCTGGGGGCTCGATGGACTGGCTAGATGGAAAAGGCTAGATGGACTGTTTGTTCACATCTCTGTTGGAAGTTTGAATTACCCCTGAGAGCCCTATTCATCTCATTGTGTTTGAACAAGGTATCCTCACAATACTCAGCCTCTCTTACTGATTTTTTGTTCCAGAAAGAAAAGCAGCGCCTGATGGAGAGCAATTTGCGCCTGGAGCGGGAAAATGATGAATTGGCTCATGAGTTGGTGACGAGCAAGATCCAACTGCGCAAGGACTTAGATGCTGTGAGTGATTGCCTCATTTTAGCCTTGTTTTTCTTTTTCCAAACCAGAAGGATGCTGTCCTTTGACAGAACAGGAATGGGGCAGTAGCTTGAGCCAGCTGGCAAATGACGCGTACATGTCGTGAGCCTGGAGATTTAACAGCTGTGTTGGTGAACCACTGCATTTGGATGCCTACAGTCGACTCGATAATAGACCTCTCGCTGTTGTAAACTTGAAGAAGTATAGACACGGAATTTTTGTGGCATTTTTCTTGTTAATAATGCTTAAGGCGTTCCTGTATATAGATCGCCACGTGGTTTCCGCCTATGACCACGATATAAATCGCTGACTCTTCACTTGTTGTGATTCCTGTTCTTGAGGCAGGCTGACATTATCATTGTAGTGAATTCAGAAGACGCAGGAACGATTATCTCGCTCCTTTCTCACCCGTCACGTGACCTAGACTTGACTTTGACGTCACAGCCATCACTCGGCTGTTGAAACCGAAACAGGTGAGGAAAAAAATTCATCGTGGTGATCCGTGTACAGTAATATTTTACGCATCATTACAAAGCATAAAACACGAACCCAAAAATTAGGTGTCTAGACTCCTTTAATGTCAACGAGATATTACTTGATAGGTGAAATCGTCCACTTTTGCTTCTAAACCAATTTTTCTAGTTACTAGCGCTCCTCGCCACTTTTCTTCTCCTATATAGAGGCAGCTTACTCTGCATAATTAAAGGGAAAAAACTTCGTTACTCTCATCTACTGTGTAGAGCAGACGATTGGCAACGATGAGTCACATTTGACCTCGAAATGCATTTTCCTAAGTGAGCAACATCATATGTATGATGTGTACCTGGAGGCAAGTTCGTTTTATAATTAAATATGCAAAAATTCTACCAGCACTCTGAAATAAAGCAGCACACTCGTTGATCGTTGTTGTTCATTGTGCTGTTCGCTATATACTGTACGGTTTGGTTAGTTATATTTCAACCTTAATATAAAGCAGATTGTGTGCGGTCAAATAATAAGCATACAAAGCGAAAGAAGTGTTCTTATACGGCCAAGAATGCCAGCAGACTGAAATGCCTGATGTGTTTGTGACGTGCATGCTCCATGCGCTGGGACATGCGGCTCTCTCGCTGGTTTGTGATGCAGGTGAGATTCAAGCTCGGCGAAGCCAGGCATATGCTGTTACCCTCATTTATTCTAGTTTTTATGCAATGCTTACGAATCATTTCTTTGAAAATATTCACTGTGTACTCATAAAACCTGTGGAGCGAAAGGTTGTTTCATGAGACTTGTTTTTTTTTGTGTGTGTTTTTTTTTTTAATTGACCAATTTGCAGAAATCTGTAAGTCAGCTTCTCAGCAAGACTCGCTTTCTGGCCAGAAGACCTCATTTTCCGACACTTTCTTGGTCATTGCGGAAGAGAAGTGGCAGGTGTCCCTTATAAGTAGGGGTTGGAGTTTTCGGTTTTTATTTTCAGAGAATTCGGCTGTGACTTTTTTCAGTGTTTATTTGCAAATACAATTTTCGTTTTTTTTTTTTGTTTTTTTTTTTTGTTTTTTTCGGTTAATATTATTTTCTGCTGAAGAAATGTTGGCTTTTTTTTGGTGATATAAGAGACATCTGTTTACAGTTAACAGTGACATAGTGTTCTCATTTTTTTTTCTTGCATGATGTTTTATGTGCCTTTATTTAATGTACAGTTGGTCATAAATACAGCTAAGCTCCTAGAAGAAAATGATATTGCCATGATGAAAAATGGCGTTGTGACAAAACTCATATGTAAAACAAATTAGCTCGTTAGACAAAAGAGTAACTGAAATATTATTTATTACGATCAAATTCTTGCATAAACCAAATCAGTTAAAAAAACAAATGCGCTTCTCTCGGCTTGTGTCTGAGAAGTGTCACATGGCAAGGAACTGGCGGGCTTTGGTTTTCGCGATTTCCTGGAAGCACTTCCGCTGCAAATGCTCTGGTCTAGCCTTCGCCCCTCGAAGTGCCTGCCTTGCCGCAAGCGCCCCTCCTCGGACGCTTGACATGTTTAAGGGTCGGAAAGCACGGCTGCCATTCTCTCTTCATTCTTGAGGCCATGAACAAGGCCTCAAAACACTCATCCGCTGTACTTAAACAAACGATCCCACTGTCCCACATCATGTCCCTGGATTGAGCACTGTTGTACTTTCTCCCGTCACCGAGAGTTTGCGGTGTCCACGAAAATGTGCTGACCTTTTTCGGTTCAAACCGAACCTTTTAAAATGCTTTCGGCGTACCTTTATCGGTGCTTTTCGGTTCAAACCGAAAAGTGCAACCCCTACTTACAAGGCGCATTCACTCTTGCGAGTTGCGGACGTCACACACCTGATTTCATTTGATTCGATGGGCTTCAGAGCACTAATAAAGCAATGACGAGGCGTAGTAAAATGGCTAAAACCAGTCACGCCCGAAGAGCGAGATGCGCTGGGACAGTTTTCTGGACCCTTCGTTTTCTAGGCACGGTATTAAACCATCGTACCCTTTCGACACCTTTCTCCAAGCCATCTTGGTCTACTAGGGACGTTCCCTTGTTTACGCAGAAGGGGAAACTTGGCCAGTTTCATTTCCACAAAGGATGCGAGATGTCTTGGAACGAAGCCTCTTTGTTTGAAAAGAAGCCTTGCAGAGAAGCTGACAGAGTATAATTTGTTAGTTTCGTAGGTTGGTCTCGTTCTGTAGTGTTTCGTGTACTGTTTTAGCAGCCCATGGCACAATAGTACTTCGTACTCCCTTTCTTGCTTCGGCCGGATAGCTTCTTCTGTCATCATGAAAATACTGCCTCGCGCAACATACTCGCTGCACATGCACAGAAAGCTAGACGAGCATCTGCTCCGGTGGCAACTCGACATTTCACTGTTCACCGCCACGAGAGAAATGTGCTGCTGCTGCTGCCACGCAACCTAACTTTAGCTAGGTTTCCCTATTAGAACTCAATGGTAGACAAAGAAGTTTGCTTGAATTATCTCGAGTCTTCACTTCAGATAGCTGTTCTCAGAGCATTTCTATGATTGAAATATGTCAGTTTCAAGCCTCGGCAACGTGTTACATCAATAAGTGCACAGTGTCATGGTTTGTTTCTTTATCCTACCAAGTTCGTTAGTTGCATGTGCATGTGTTATTAAAATGTTACTAAAAATCTTATTAAAAAAAAGACTGATTCTAACTGTGAGGCCTTTAACAAACACTAGAAGAACTCTGCTTACATTGCTAGTTTTGATGCATAGGTGTTACACTTTGCCAAACCTTCTTATGTAGGATATTGAATGTATTGGGAATCTTTTTATGCATAATCAAGGCCCTCTATGTCTGAATACAGTTTGTTGGGCCAAGTGTAATGTCTTGCTCATTGTTCGATGACACCCTTGCAATTTGCAATCTTCCATTTTGTTTTAAAATAGCTTTTTTTTTTTTTGGTCATAATGTTCATGAGAAAAGTGTGGCACAGTTCTTGTACACAATGCATGCTATAAAAAATTCATGTGTAGTTGGTTCTTCTGTTGTAGGCTGAAGAGAAAGCTGATGTTCTTGAGAAGGAACTGCAGACAGCCACTACCGCATTGGCAGAGCTGGAAGAAGAGAAGCGTCGGTTGGACACCGAAGTGGGCCAGGTACGCTTTGGGCATTTGCTGGAAACTCCCAGTGGTTATTGTTTTGCTTGCATCAATTTTTGTGGGCATGCTTTTCTAGTCTAGTCGCTTGTTTTGTTAATCTTCAGATGTTCTGGAATGCTTCTGTATATATTGGTTACATGCTTATTGTAGTAGCAGCGTGGCCCTTAACGCACGCTACTTCAGTGGTCATGAATGAACGCCCTTGCAGCTTTTGGGAGAAGGCATAAGAATATGTAAGGTAGAAAGAAAAAATTGGTGCAATTCTTTTTTCTCAAACTAGTGCTAGCTTTGCAACATATACTTGGTGGATGAGTGGATTACCAACCCACATAGAGCTTGACCAAATTTTGGAATGACACAAAAGAAAAAGGAGCAAACAAACAAGGCATGAATTTCGCCTGAATGCAAAAAAGTGCTTTGCAAATGCGCTCTTGATTACCGTAAAAACCCGCGTATAATGCGGACCCGCATATGATACGAAGTGTAATTTCGGAATAGCAAATACGGAAAAAGAAAAGTTTTCATCCGCGTATACTGCGAGCGAGGAGATATCAGCAGAAGTACTCGCGTAATGGACCCACTTTTTTTTTTTTTTTTTTTTTTTTTTTCATGAAACATTGAGGTCAGTTTGAGAGGAGGTTTCAGTAAGCAGGAACAAGTTTGTTTTTTTTCCCCCCCAATCAGTCGTGAAAGAAGGCACGCGGTCAGCCGTGATCATGACGCGGGACGCGGGCATTTAGCATCGTTTCCTTCAAAAGGCGTTTGCTGCTACACAGGTTCCAATAATTTTGAGGCAGTGAACTCGCCCACCCCAGTCACTGCTTGATAAAGTGAAGGCACTGAGCAACTGGACCAGCTGAGCAAGCCACCGCGGGCGGCACTCCCAAGGTCAATTCAAATGGTTGCGTAACTTAGAAGAAAACGTGTGCAGCTGTCTATTGCCAGCGGCATCAACTCGATGAGGGCCCCTGCGAACTGTGAGGCAAATTACTAAAGCACAGAAAATAAGATCTGCCAGAACTCCAAAGAACTAGAAAGTAAACATAATATTCGCGCTCAGGAATGAATGCAGTTTTTGTTTCTTGCGTAAGAAAAAAACATGTCACATTTATAATATTTTAACTTGTTTCTAACGGCCTCTCTCGGCCATTTAGTATCCGCTGCGTAGTTGCCCAAAGCTCAGATATGGCTCAGACTAAAGCTTTTTTCATCCACGGAATGGGTGCGTCATCGGCCCCGGTTCAACGTTCATCGTTGCGTGCTGCGTACAGAGTGGGTTATCTGTACCAAACAGTCAGTATTTCATTCTGCTGGTTACGGTAGAGCTTTACAGCAAGGTGAAAACTGTGTGTGCTCGATGAGAAACTGATTGCCGCTGCATGTGCGCATTTCCGGACGATGGGACAATGCTGTGTCACAGCTCGGCGGCTCAGCTCGGCCTCCCAGGCACGTCGCAAAAGTGGTGGCTTGTTTTACGAATACATGTCTGCATGAGCGGCGTATCGCTGCATGTTTTAATTGAACGGTGAAGGTGAGATTTTATTGCCCCCAAGACGCATGTCGCATTGCGCAAAGCCTTCCGTTCCGCTCTCTTTGCTGCGTGTTTTGCTTACTGCGTCGTATTACTGCACCAACGTTCGCTGAATGTGCTTTAGCTGTTATCACAGGAATGTTCCTATTGTCAATAGGATCTTTCTCATGAACATGTTAAATGCTTAAGTTGTAAATTTGTAGCCTCACATTGACTCCTCTCAGTGGGAAATGAAGCGCGAGTAAAATAATGGAATCGGGAACAGGGCGAGACTTGTTGGATCGAAGCTGTATCGTAGATATTTTCACTTCTCAGACACATTAACTTCTAAATACTAGCAATCCCAATTTGAATTGCTTACCTAAGCTCTTACAGGTTGGTGTTCTAGTGCTAGCGTTAGTTACTCCGAGCGTAGGTCTCGTTTGGAGACCTACGCTCAGGTCGTTTTGTTATCACGAGGATTTCATGAAGACCGTGACGAATGAGTGGTGGTCGCTTACCTACACTTAAAGATTTGCATTGTCGTGAAGCATCTATGTAAGTAATCGTGAATTAATAAAGCCTGGCTTTCTATGTAGCACAGCTTCACTCATGCAGCACAGCTTCAAATCCCTCAAGCCATGTGATTCTATCCATGTGCTTGCCGAATTCACTTGAAGGCCCTTGTTCACAAATGTGCCCAAAGAAATAAGCCCCAGAATGCGTTTACATGACACACGACGAAAGACTAGGCTAACGACGATGGAGGCAGAACGATGCTATGATAATGTGGTTGAAGATGTCGTAACATTTCAGTTAACATAAAACTTGACAGTAGAAATCCATGTCAAGTAAAGTTGGCTGAACAGTTACAGTGTCCATTTTTCTGCCTTATCTGAGCATCGTTCTGCCTCCGTCGTTGTTGGCCTTGTTTTTCGATCATAAGTAAAAAGACTGTCAAATTCCCTGCCAAAAGTATGTCACTGTGACGTCACAAGCAACGTCACGTGTGTGCCTCATAGTTCGCAGGGGGCGCCGGGAAACTAAAGCCTCGCTCAGAGTCGACACACAGGCTTCTATGGGAGTTACGCTACCATACTAATTCTACCATGGCACTCCCACAAAGGCCACTGGCACTCTGCCAAGTGATGTCGCTGCGGGAAATCTGACTCGCTGCCAAGAAATACACTGGACGGCGACCGCGTGAAAAGAAGAGACGCGCTAACATTTTTTTGCTTTTTTTTTTAAGTTCTCAGTGTCAAAACTGGAAGGCAGGTTCGTTATACAAGTGGGTTCATTATGCGAGTAAATAAGGTATTTATTTGCGCAACATTTCACGGTTGTCACGTGAATCATAGGCGATTCCGCGGCTTCGCGTCCAACGCTATCACACACCAGGCGACATTAGTGCCACGAATGAACCTTCATGAGCCGCTGCTGTATCGCTCCCCTTCTTGCACCGACACGCGCGATCGGAGAATTTCACGCACCGTGATGAGAAAAGCACCTCACATTTGCCCCGCTAATCAGTCGTCCGGCTGTTCTAAAACCAGTAGGTCGCTTCCAGCTCGGACGCGAGACGGCAGCGCACGAGCAGCGGGCCACCATGCGCCGCGCTCGCGCCTGTCGCGTCTAGCACCGCGCACAGGTGCGCCACGTGTGTGCCCCGGAAGTGTTTTCAGGTTTGGAGTTTTCGCGATCGTCGTTGTCCGGTTCGTGTACCGTCTGTCGAGAGTCCCTTGCTAGAGACAGCTTTTTGTCAAATCTTTTTCACAATATCCCGCATTTCTCAAAAGTGTGACCGATGCGCTCCTCGGGGGTACTGGTCAAGCGTCCCCGATTTGGCCATAGGGCATGACAGCGTGGCTGGAGAGGCCGTGAGAAACCCGTGCGAGGTGTGCTCTGCCTGCTTCCGTTCACGGGCACTGTGGTCGCAATGATCGTGGTGTCAGCATGGTGAAACCGAAACCATCGAAGCAGCCGGCCGATGTCATCGCTAGATAGCGGCTCCACTCGCTGGAAGCCTGAACAGCAAATTTAGGCTGAATTTTTTTTTGGATCCGCATATAAGAGGGGGAAATCTGACATGATAAAATCAGGAAAAAAACCTCGTATTATATGCTGGTACGACCTCCGAATATACAGACAACATTATTACCCAAGAAAGTAGCAGGGGGGACAGCGGCCGATGTAGCTCAGTTGGAAGAGCACTGGACGCGATATTCGGAGGTCGTGGGTTCGGTTCGCACCATCGGCACGTTGTTTTTTCTTCTACTTTGCGTTTATCTATATTTCCCCTGAATAGATTACATAACTAATTTATGTGATTACCGAAGTAAAAATTAAACAAAAAAGACAAAGTACAATCCCCAACGCTTTCCTTGGCCTCGCCGACTGCTGGCTTCTTTCCTTCATGTATTATAACGAGCACCCTCATTTCCCCTTCATTTATCTGCTTATAGCTTACGGGGGTCTCGGTTCTGGCAGTCTTGAAGCCATAGGTAGCGTAAGAGGGTTCTAGCACAGCTTTCACCCTCGCTCTTGATCACATTCTACGTGACGCTGGCGGTAACACAGGACGTGCCACGTCCGCCGCTTTGGTTGAGGGTGCTCAGGGTGGCGCTGGTGAACACTCTCAAGGTTCGTATACAGACAACATTAAAGGGACACTAAAGACAGCCAAAGATGGTATGAAAATCTAATAAACTACATTTGGTGACACTGTCGCCGCATATCCGGCAGCAAAAAATCGAATAATTGCTGAGATATTGCGATAAGAAGATGAGGTTTTTTCTTGTTCCCGCTGGTCGAATTCAAACTGTGGCCTCCAACTACGTAGTTGGAGTTGAGTGACGCACACTATGACGTAAGCGGAGACTCCGTGATAGCTAGCGAGCCGGTGCGGCCCGCGGCGTCGCATCCCTCAAGGGCCAACTTGGCAACAGCGTACTCGCAATGAAGGCCTCAGCTGAAATAAATAAAACGATGAAGAGTTATTTACCGAGCGATGGGCCCATAAAGGAAGAAAAAAAAAAAAACATAGAGCGCTTGTAATGCACAATACTTTACATGTTTCTCAAGCTTTTGCGCTCCTTCTTGCACTGTGTATAAACAAACCGAGCCCTCGGTCATCGCAACGCTTCCTGACATGTTTACATACAAATAAGATTTAGTTACCAGCAAAATAGTGTCCTCGCTGCTGCGCTTGTCAGTTTTGAAGCTTCGTCGCACTTTTTTCCTTCAAGGTTTGTGCTACAGCTCCGTGTTCAGCGAAAATTACGTCCACGGTAGCAGAACATGACCGAAGTGCCGGCGCCACTACATTTGCCAGCGCTGTGAAATTCCACGTTAAAATGGATCCAGTGCACAATATAGTGCGCATAGGCATCCAGAACATTAGTTGCAAGACGTGAGAGCAGGCAGCATGCGCCGATGATCAAGAAGTTGCAATTTTTAGACCAGCAGCAGAAACACTTTATTGTAAATTGGGCGATGACATAAAAACTAAAAATACTTCCGAGGTCCTTGTGGCGCGGCGTAGCCGAGCGGTTAGCGCCGAACGTTACAGAGCAAACAGTAGCTAGTTCGATTCTTACCGCTTCTGGTGTTTTTTTGTTTTTTTTTTTTTGTTTTTTTTTTACAAATCGATTTTTTTTTTAACCTTTTGTATTGTATTTTTGGTGCTTCGTTATTTTTAGTTTTTAGTTTTTACCCGAGGCCCTTTTTTTTTTCGCCGGGCGACGAGCGCAATATATCGACGCTCTCCTTGGTATGGGCGGCAAGTATGCCCCTTTTGTTTACGACGCCTGCAAATAGCAAGTTGAAGGTCTTGTTGACGCAGTATATGTTGGTCAGATGTGCCATGATTTAGTGAACAATTGAATGATAATGCGTTTTTCCTTTGGTACTTAGCATATGTATGCTTTTCGTGGCGTACGTAGCTGCAGTCAAGCGGTCAGGTCGCAGTCGAAGCGGCAACGGCGGCGATTTGTTGGCGCAGAAGTGTGAACGAAGGAGCTTGTCGGCGGTAGCGGATTTCGCTCGCTCGTGCCTCCGAATGCTCAAATGGGAACCATCAAGGCGCATCTGCTGCTCCAAGCTCGTAATTCAGGCGCTGCAGGTTCAAACAAACTATCCGAGTGCGCACGAAATGCCTGAGCCGAAACATAAACCAAAACTGAAGTGGGCGCCTGTGGTGCCTCTAAGTATATTTTTGTACTTGTCTTGCAACGTTTACGTTGTCTTTTCGCCGTCGTTTACGTATGATAAAAGCGTGTTATCATGTTTGAGAAAAAACGTACTACCGCATTCAAACATGCAACGTAGTTCGCATTTGTCAGCCTCCGGATCCCTAGCGCGTCACGTGATTTGTAGTTGCGAGCCTCGGCCGTTTCGCTGTTGTGGCGATACCTGTATTTCTGTTATTCTTCTTTACTACCTTATAACAGCTCTGTTTTCAGTAAGAGTGGTCTTTTTGTAATCAGGAACTGGCATTCTATCGATGCAAACCCACTTCCTTTCTCTCTTTAGTGTCCCTTTAATACCCAAGAAAGTAGCAGGGGGGACAGCAGCCGATGTAGCTCAGTTGGAAGAGCACCGGACGCGATATTCGGAGGTCGGGGGTTCGGTTCCCACCATCGGCACGTTGTTTTTTCTTCGACTTTGCGTTTATCTATATTTCCCCTGAATAGATTACATAACTAATTTATGTGATTACCGAAGTAAAAATTAAACAAAAAAGACAAAGTAGAATCCCCAACGCTTTCCTTGGCCTCGCCGACTGGTGGCTTCTTTCCTTCATGTATATGTGGTGTTACAGGTGTGGCATTGCGGGGCATATCGCTAGATACTGCCGCCGTCGTTTTCCAACTGTACAAGATTACCGACCCCACGCGAACATTCACGGACGGCTGCACACCGAACAACAACAATCCCCGACTATGCCTACTGGGGACTCACACCATTCGACACATTTGCGGAATTCATCTCCTGCATCTGATCGTAGTGTGACGCCGCCACCCCAGCGCCCGCGCAGGTCACCTTCCCCTCGACGTCGTTCTACCCTGCACCTCCACCAAGATGTTACGTACTTTGTACGCGATGTTACGTACTTTGTACGCACGGGGGGTTTGTTTACAGGGATCGGTACAAAGAGGATTGCGGCGAAGCGTACAAACGTTCCTCTGCCCTTGCTCTTTCTTCTTCTTCACCGATCTACCCGACCGCTCTTTTTCATCTTCCGTCGACGTTCTACGAAGGCGCGTGACATTATATATATATATATATATATATATATTTATTGGCAAGAACAAACTGTCAGGTGCGGCTGACTCAATTTGCTGCAAAACTCTTAATTATACAACAAATTAACTAAAACTCACTAATTAAAGAGAGAAACCTTAAGTGGGGGGGAATCATTACACGATCTAGGTTCTGCTAATTGTATAGAATGTTGTTTTCATTTTTCTAGTTGTCGAAAGTGGTAAGTAATTATCGTTCACAATTTTAGGGGCTCCAGTCAAAAGCAGCGAAACAAGTCAGGGGCATGTTTTAGTATACCGTGTGCACAAACATGCGCATATGTATCTGCTTTTGTTACGCTGTTGCGGTGGTGCGGGGGTTGAATGCTTGACTGCTATGCCCATTTTGCTTCTATCAAAACAGGCTTGTTAACCCCGTTGTGATGGAATCAAAATATAAAAATATTACTTTTCTAGCTCTTCAGTGCACAACAAAGAATTCAGGTCATCAAAAATCTCAAATTGTGCTCTACGAGTGGTGCACCGTAGTTTGTGTTAAGGTGTTTTGTATGCTGCAGGGTATGTGAAAAATGTAGCTTTTCTTCTTGTCTTAAAGACAGTTGTTGTGTAGTATTGTATATTTAGCCCTCTGCTATAAGCAGTTGTATTACAATTGGCCCAGACAGTATTTCAGGTTTATGTGTCGAAGTGTCAAGGCTACATATTCTTTAGTTTTAATCCGACTATATGCAGGAAAATAATTGTATCCAAAAGGGACCAGAAGCAGTGCATTTATTTAAAATCATCTACTGTTGTTGTAGCCTGCACTTGGAGGGGAAAAAAAAGAAAGGAAAGGAATGTGCAATTTTCAGCGAACTCACTTAATTGCTGTTTGCTTTTACGAATGTCAGACCCTCACTGTGGAACTAATGCAATGTTCGTTTTTTCTCTCAATTTTCAAGTTGCTCTTTTTTTTTTCTGTGTGTGTTTGAACAGCTGAAGGAGATGTGCCGGCGTGAGCTACAGACAGCTGAAGCTGAAGCTGTGCGCAACACTGCCATCCTGGCTGAATACAAGCAGGTTAGTCTTCAGTAGTTTTCAAGGAACATGGCGTGCATTTATAAAGACTGATGTTTTACCAGTGCTCTGCATGAAAAGTGTTGACCATGTCTTTTTTGGATATACAGTCGATGCTAGTCACGCCACAAACAAATGTACGCTCTATTAGAAGCAATAACATTCAGTTTTGGGTAATGACGGTCGCGAAGACTGCGAGATGGAAATCTTTGGAAGAAATCAAGCGAAACAAGGGAAGAGAAAGAAATGGGGGGGGCTTTGCGGCCTAGCGGCATCATCAAAGCCACAGCAGGCACTGCTCGTGTTTCATTTTCAATCCGATTGCATGCTCTTTGTTGGCCATCACATTGACAACAAAGACCATACCGCTATTACCACTACTTCAGATGGAAACGATGAATAAATAGCAAGGCTAGTCTATCCGAATGACTCTGTTTAAATCCAAGATGCCGCCTTTTATGGTTGCGAAAAACTGGTTGGTTGTGATAGCGATGCCTGCTCGCGTCTACATCATGCCTGAAAAAAACAAAGCAAAAAAAAAAAAACACGAGCTCTTGGCTGAAAAATGATCTCCGCAGTATTGCTGGTGCTTATTTTAGCCCGAAAAATCTAACTTTTGTACCTTACAGTCAGAAATGTTGGCCGTGAAAATGCACACGTTCCTATGAGGCATGTGACGGTTCCTAAATGAAGTCTGAAATATTGCACAAGTCTGAATTATTGGAGTCCAGAAAATCGGCTACTGAACTGCGCACTGCGCCCATGCAAGGGGCACTTTTAATGGCTCATGCACGGTCGGTCAGGTCGGCTGATGAGAGGCAGTGTTCGCGCTCTAGAACAGAGTTACGAGGTGATCATCAAGTCCACTTGAAAATGGCCTTTGGTCTTTTTACATGACACTGCTGTCACGTGGTAAAGCTGCCTATTTGTCTGAAAGATTGTAGCTGCCCTCGCATGGAATGCTTCGCTGCTGAAGGCAACTTAAACCAACAGCTCTAATTTTAATCTCGAGATTATTGAATTTATAGTGTACCAGTAACAAAAATAGACCTTTTATGATAGATGGTGGCTTTTGCCAAAACACAGCGAGCTGTAGCTTTGATGGTACGGCACGTGCAGGGACATACTATGTGCATATGCCAGAGCCGGTCTGTTGGTGTGCGTGGTACAAGACGGGAGCAGCGCAAACTTTGGGGCTCGGATATGACCTTGCCAGATATATGTGGTGCTCATACCGACAGAGTGATGATGCATGAAGGTGCACCTAGAGTGTCCCCTTTTTCAATGCCTGGTGTGATGCAGTGCTTGGTACGGGTGTGCAAGCGTATGCCAAACTGATGTCCTTGGGGTCACTGCACCTACGGCGAGCACTATGCTCTGCCAGTGCACTGGCAGGCAGGGGTAGCCTGCAGTCTGGCATTCTCATTTTGCACACGCTATTGCCATCATGCGATGCCCCATCAGCCTGACCGAAGATTACCAACCACCATCGCCTGACTTCCGTCATTTGCTTAGGTGCTAACATCATGGTAGCCAACTACCTTAACTTCAGTGAGATTAGATTAGTACTGTTTGTGGTATTGTACTACTTGCATAATGAACCCACCTTTCTATTTTACCATTCAGAATTTACTTTTACCCCGACGATTTTACCCCGTCACTATTGTAGTGCCAGTAGGTTTGCTCATTGGAGCTCCGGAAGAAGTTTAGTGGGGGACATTCTTGTCGCGCAGAATGCGCGCTTGTTTCAGACGTCACGCTATCTTAGAAGTTAGTGACGCGAAGAATGCGTGCAGATCTGTCGCCAGCTGAGCGAGCAGTTGGAGCGAGAGCAGCGGAGGGCCAAGGACTCCCTGGGACTGCTTCAAGTTGCTGCGTGCCCCGCTTGTGCAGCGCTAGTGGAGCGGGCCATCGATGAACATGGCTGGCCACAGCTGAAAAAGTCCTCGGCTGGCGACTGTGGCCGACCACAGGAGAGCGCACAGCTGCGCCAGCTCGAGCTGGAGCTGGCCCAGACCAAGTTAGCCTTGGTCGAAGCCCAGTGTCACAATCAGGTAAGCGCACAGTGCCATTGCTCAAGAATAGAAGTTTTTTTTCTTTTACAGGGAAAGCCCAGGCAGCCAGTAATGAAATACTCTTTAGACACATCCATGAGTTGGTCGAAAGGGCCCCCTTAAGGGGGGAAATGGGTCTTAGTTTTCTTGTTATCTTTTGGTAAAT
This sequence comes from Amblyomma maculatum, assembly GCF_055883805.1. Classification (NCBI taxonomy): domain Eukaryota; kingdom Metazoa; phylum Arthropoda; class Arachnida; order Ixodida; family Ixodidae; genus Amblyomma; species Amblyomma maculatum. Next base: position 33,199,655 of record NC_139344.1, read on the forward strand.
TGTAATAAAGATTCACAGCCTTACTTAATTTTTTATGCATGCTTCAAATATGCAATCCGTTTTCCTGTAGCCCAATTAGTTTGCAAGATAAATATTAATTAGCTTCCATTGTTTAAGGCCTAAACTTTGAAATAATTGGTTGTTAAAAACTTAAAATTAAGGCATGGTTAGGTAGCCAGAAGAGTAAAGAATGAAATTATAGGAGCAGTTGCCGAATGTGTTAATTAGCACTTATTTTGCAGCCTCTTTAATTTCAGTATACAAAGTCTGTGTACCAAGTGGGAATAAACCCACCAAAATAATTAATTTTAGCTTTCAAAAACAAAAAATTTGTTTCCAGCATTTCACACAGCATACATTCAGCTTCCCATTGCAAAAATAATTTCAGCTCTATGTGCTTTGAGTGCCGAGATATTGAGGCCGCAAAACTGCAATTGGTCAACAATGCATGTTGTGAGAAAAGAGCAAAAAAAGAAACGGGGTATTTACTGATGCAATGCACACATTTACAATTTAAAATGGCTAGAAACTCTCAGGGATGTAGTCTCTTTGCTTTACAATGTCCAAATGTCACCTCTTTCATTATGATTTGCAGTTGCAGCACGTTCAATTGTCACTTTTTTGGCTGTGCAAGTCACATGCAGGCAGCAACATTTTTTTTTTTTTTTTTCCGCATACGTCGTCTTGCCCCGTTTTTGCATCAAGACCGCGGTGAGGAATGTTCACTGCGGGAAAAAAATTATTTGGAGCTGTTTGCTGCTTCCCAGTGCTCTGCATTGCACGGAAAGCAAGCGCATTCACCAAAGACTATGAACGCGATCCGGTCGGCGCAAACGTGTGGCGAGCTCTATGACAACGATGTGTCCCCGCAAATAACGCACCATGATTTCTTATTCACGATCGCCTTTTTCAACGCGAATACCGCCGCCATATGTTTTACACTACGCCAGTCTCTGTAAACTGTTTACATCTGATGATCGTGAACTCCGCCTCGCCAAGTGGTCTGTCCGCCGCGCCGCCGCCATCGTCACGAAAACAATCCGACTACCGCTTTGTTGCTGAAGTTGCCGTGAGTTCAAGCTTTTTCTTTTTTGAGCTTATCTTTCTGCCCATCTGTGGCCTGCAATATCAGTGTCGCGGCAGGTGCGACCGCCGGCAGTAGCAGCAGTCTCCCGTGCTGGGTGACACGCTAGGCCTTCTTCAGGCTCATACGCTCGATCGTTTGGTGCGCAACTTTTGGCGGCCTGAGCGCACAGAGCCAGGGCATGGCATCACTTGAGATTGATTATTCAACAATTTTTTTTTCTCTTGTCCCCAAAATCTTGCCCTGAATGCACCTTGAGATTCGGAAACAAGCGTGACCGGCGTCACGTCTTCGTAGTCTCCCCGCGGCTCAGGCGCGCCGAGCAGATGCCACCAGCCAGCTCCACCAATTCAATGACACCCTGCCGTCACGTGCACCCCGAAAGCCAATGGAATTACGAAAGCCGCGTTTTCTTTTTTGCTATTTTTATGCGACCAATGGGCGAATGGAAACAGCAGAGGAGGCAATTTGAAGACAAAAGGCAGCCCTTCCAAATGAGACCAAGATGGCTCCGATGGCGCGCATGAAATGGGAGCTACGCCTCGCAGAAAATGGTTGTTTTGGTGGCCGTTTTTGACCCAAATTCGGGCAACATTGATTCGATCGAAGTCGATCGAGTGAATCGTCGATACGGGGCAACGGATATACATCTTTTTTTGTGATGTCATTCAGTTTCCTGTAATCAACGCAAAAACGCAGCGTGCCATCCTTTTTCTTAACCAACACGACGGGCGACGACCACGGACTTTTAGACGGCTGAATAACATCATCATTAAGCATTTCCTGGACTTGTGTCCGAATTGCCTCACGTTCTTTGGCCGAAATACGGTACGGCTGCTGTCGAATAGGTCGGGCATCGTCAGACGTTAAGATGCGATGCTTGGTGATAGAAGTTTGCCGGACTTTCGATGATGAGGCAAAGCACGGGGCGTACTCCAGCAGTAAGGCACGCAGGGCGCGTTGTTGACAGAAAGAAAGGTCACTGCTAACATCGATGCGGTCTAGAACACTGGGAGTATCGATAACGTCAAACGCAAAACATTCAGAAACTTCATTTAACAGTTCGCCGAAAGCGATGGCAGTAGAGCGATAGAGGTGGCGAGATTCATTCGTGAAGTTCGTAACGAGAAGCTCAGAGTGACCATTATTGAGAATAATTAAGCTTCGAGCTGCACAGATGCCATGAGAAAATAAAAGAGAACGGTTGCTTTCAGCTATTATCGGCCCGTGACGAAGCCCGTCGCACACAACACTCACAAACACGCTGGAGCGGGGAGGCACTGAAACACACTCGGCTGAAACCCGTAGGGCGCACGTACGTTGGCCATCGGTGGGGCTGGCAGCCGCTTTCTCCGTTGAGAACGAGACCGTTCGCTGTCGGAGATCGATGATGGCGCCATATTCCCGCAGGAAATCCACACCGAGAATCAAATCACGAGAGCATTCCCGGAGAACGACGCAGCTGACAACGAACGTTGACGTACGAATCTGGATTCTAGCCGTGCACTGTCCAATAGGAGTAATTACATGCCCCCCAGCCGTGCGTATTTGCGTGCTACACCATGGTGTCATAACCTTCCTAAGGGTCGCTGCCAGTTTCCCACTCAAAATCGAAAAGTCTGCTCCGGTATCCACTAAAGCGCTGACATTATGACCATCGATGCACACAGGGATGTCCAGCGATAGCCGGTCTCGTGAACCAAATGCTGTCGTTTCTGCTCCAAAATCTATATCTGTTCTCATTGGGGGGACTTCTTTGTGCTGACCATTAGCGGCCCCGCCCCCGGAGGTCGCGCTACTCAGTTTTCCCGGTGGGGGCTTGGCGAGCGACCAGGCGGTGCTCGCGGGAAGTTACCAGTTGTTGAAGCGGTTTGCCGACGTGGGGATGGAGACCTGGATTGTCGGCGCGCCATCCGGAGGCTCTCTTGTGCGAGGTTGTCTCCAATGTCACGAGGTAGTTGTCCGAACGTGCGTCTAGGTGCGTTGGTGTAAAAACCCTCCGGTCCGAGTTCCCGATAAGGGCACCATCGGAAAATGTGACCAGGTTCCCCACAGTGGTAGCAAAGGCGGCGGCTCCGAGGGGCCTGCCAGACGTCCGTTCGTCGAAAGTTTGATCGCGGTGGCCGCACGTACCGCGTAGGCTGCTGTACAGGAATGTATTGCATTGGCTGCTGGACGGGCATGCACTGGGTTGGTGGTAACGTAGACAACGGAGCTTGGACGGGAACTGGGCGTCGGAGAATTTCAGCGTAAGTCGGACGAGAATAATCAGGAACAGGGGTACTTTGAGCTTCAGCAACATGCAGAGATGGCTGCGTGACTTGCTGAATCTCTTCGCAGATCATATGTGCGAGAGAATCACCCCTGGGTTGGAACGTGCCACAAACCTTCTGCAGTTCCTCGCGTACAATCGCACGAATAAGATCTTGGAGCTGTTCAGTATTTCTTACAGCAGCTGTAAGAGGCTCGGCAGCAGTCGTAGCGAGGATTGGGCTGTCGTAGACCGCCGAGCGGCGCTGGTGTAGGATCTTTTCCATGGTGACCGCCTCTGTTAAAAATGAGGTAACTGTAGTTGGTGGGCTACGTACAAGACCAGCAAAAAGCTGTTCTTTAACCCCATGCATGAGGTGGCGCAGCTTTCTCTCTTCAGACATGTTGGGATCCGCACGTCGAAATAGTTTCGTCATGTCCTCAACATACATCATGACGGACTCGTTTGGCATCTGTTTTCGAGATTGTAGAGCACGTTCTGCTCGTTCGCGCTTATCCAGGCTGATATACGCCTCTACGATAAGACGGCGGAACTGAGGCCATGATGTTATTGTGCCTTCTCGGTTCTCATACCATGTCAAAGCATGGTCTTCCAGGCAGAAAGTGGCGTTCCGTAGCTTCAAGTTGTCGTCCCACTGATTAAAGGATGCAACTCGTTCGAACTGAGTTAGCCAATCCTCAACGTCTTCATGCGCAGTGCCATGGAACGATTTCGGCACTCGGGGGTTTTGAACGTAAACAGGAGTACCTTGCATGACTGTCGTAGTGCTTTGCGTGGCTGGCCGGAGGCTCGCTGTTGAAGTGGACTCCAAGGGCCCGTGTTCGGGAGGAAGGCCCAGGTTCCTCCGGCTGACGCGATGAACTGGCGTGTCCACAGGCAAAAGCTCGGTGTCGTTGGTTCGCGGAGGGGTGTGCGACATTGAGAGGACAATTACCCAGCGGCTCCACCAAAACTGTCACGAAGACAGGGATTTATGGGTACCGGCAACAGGGGCAGATACACACAGTCAAGAGAGAGGTTCCCGAGAAACGGTAGCACGAAGACACAAGCTCAAGAGTCCACAGGGGTTAACTAGCCGAAGCGCGCGAGAGTCTCCAACTTCTTTGTCGTTCAAGCGCTACCTCGAACCGTCAGGTGGCAATATTGTTACGGGAAATATTCACAGTACGGCAGGTGTCCACACCACTGAGGATGATCACAGCTCAGCACTCGCACAGCACAGCACTCGTCTGCGTCTTCTTCTTCTGGAAGTCTGTCGCACTTCTTTTTCGTCAGCACGACCAGCGAATACCGCTCAGTAACACTACCCCCCCTCAGGAAAAGCACAGTCCCGGTGCGTTCTACGTGTGTGAAACAGAACGTGCATAATAGGGCTTCAGGCGGGACACATGCGCTATTTCAGAGGATGGCGCTGTGGACAAGGACTTAGGAGGCACAGATTCAACTTCGTATGTGACGTTGGTCACGGGGCGCAAAACTCGATAAGGGCCTGTGTAACGGGGCAAAAGTTTTTCACGCAAGCCCACGCGATGGCACGGGAGCCACAGCAAGATGAGTGACCCAGGACTGTAGTGGACATCACGGTGGCGACTGTCGTACCGGAACTTTTGAGAGTCTTGGGATGCAGAGAGCCTGGCATGAGCTATCCGGCGGGCATAATGAGCGCGGGCTACGGCATCACTGGTGTAAGTACTGGTGGCGTCTGGCGCGGGTAGTGAGGTGTCGAAGGGCAGTAACAGGTGTCGGCCAAATAACAGATAAAATGGAGAGTATCCAGCGGTAGAATGGACAGATGAATTGTAGGCGAATGTCACAAAGGGTAGATGAACGTCCCAATCCCGGGGGTCGTCAAACACATACATGGACAGCATGCCTGTGAGGGTACGGTTTAGGCGTTCCGTGAGGCCGTTGGTCTGGGGGTGATAGGCTGTGGTGAATTTGTGGCGGACGGAGCACGAACGAAGAATTTCGTCAACCACTCGCGACAGAAAGCAACGGTCACGGTCAGTTAGTAGTTCACGAGAGGCACCATGATGTATAATCACGTTTTCTAGGAGGAAGTCAGCGACGTCTGTGGCGCAGCTGGTCGGGATGGCTCTGGTAATAGCATACCGCGTAGCATAATCGGTGGCGACGGCGATCCATTTGTTCCCTGAGGCGGAAACTGGAAAGGGCCCAAGAAGGTCAACACCTACACGGGAAAACGGGTCAGCGGGTATGAGGATCGGCTGCAAATGGCCTGAAGGCAAAATTGTGGGCTTCTTTCGACGCTGGCACAATTCACATGCGGCAATGTATTGTTGGATGGAGCGGTAGAGCCCCGGCCAGTAGAAACGTCGACGCAGGCTGTCGTATGTGGGAGACACACCCAGGTGGCCAGCCGTAGGAGCATCATGGAACTGGTCAAGGATGGTGGAACGCAGATGTTGAGGAACGAAGAGCAAAAGGTCTGCGTCGTCTGGTCGCATATTGCATCGGTATAGGGTGTTCTTGTGGAGTACATATAAGGCAAGAGATGGATCAGGTCGGTCGCAGGTCAGATGGAGGATAATGGAATGGAGCAAAGGATCTAAGTGTTGTTCGTCGGCAATGTTAGAAAAGGCCGACACAGACAAGACACATGCGTCATCGTCAGAGTCGGTAGGACTAGGGGAGTCGACGGGATGACGGGACAAGCAGTCTGCATCTTGGTGAAGCCGGCCGGACTTGTACACGACGGAAAATGTATACTCTTGTAATCGAAGCGCCCAGAGCCCCAAACGGCCTGTAGGATCTTTGAGGGAAGAAAGCCAACACAAGGCATGATGGTCTGTTATAACAGTAAAAGGCCGGCCAAACAAATAAGGCCGGAATTTTGTAACAGCCCAAACAAGTGCCAGGCACTCTCGCTCTGTGATAGAGTAATTTTGTTTGGACGTAGATAGGAGGCGGCTGGCATACACAATCTCCCTTGTGCAGCCGTGTTGTCACTGGGCAAATATAGCTCCAATGCCATGGCCACTTGCGTCGGTGCGGAGTTCAGTATTGGCAGATGGGTTGAAATGGGCCAAGACGGGTGGATGTGAGAGCAGCAATAAGTTCCGAGAAAGCTGCAACTTGTTCAGGCCCCCAGGAGAATGAAACGTCTTTCTTTAGGAGATTGGTGAGAGGACGAGCTAGCGCTGCAAAATTCTGGACGTATCTTTGGAAATAAGAACATAGGCCAATAAAGCTTCGAACATCGCTGGATGAACGTGGAGTGGGAAAATATCTGACGGCACGAATCTTGTCGGGGTCAGGCTGAACGCCGGCAGCATTTACCAAGTGACCAAGGACTTTGATTTGTCGGTGACCAAAGCTGCACTTTTTGGAGTTTAGTTGCAGTCCGGCGCGGCGAAAAAGCGCTAAGATTGTAGAAAGGCGACGGAGATGGCTTTCAAATGTAGGCGAGAAAACTATTACATCGTCAAGAAAACACAAACAAGTGGTCCATTTGAAGCCTCGGAGAAAAGAATCCATCATGCGTTCGAAGGTTGCTGGAGCATTGCAAAGGCCAAAAGGCATGACTGAATTGATAAAGGCCGTCAGGGGTGATGAACGCTGTTTTTCACGGTCTCTCTCGTCGACAGAGATCTGCCAGTAGCCGAAACGAAGGTCAGTGGACGAAAAGTAGCTGGCTCCGTGCAAAGTATCAAGCGCGTCGTCAATATGCGGAAGAGGATACACATCTTTTCTGGTTATCTTATTTAAATGATGATAGTCAACTCAGAACCTCCAACTGTTATCTTCCTTTTTGACCAACACAACAGGGGATGCCCAGGGGCTACTGGAAGGCTCAATTATGTCAATCGCCAACATTTTGTCGACCTCTGTTTGGATGACGCGTCGCTCGACAAGCGAAACACGATAGGGCCGCCTGTGAATAGGACTGATGTCACCGGTGTCAATGCGGTGACTGACAACTGTGGTTTGACCCAGTGGGCGGGTACCGAAGTCAAAAAGGTCACTGTAGGTGAGCAAAAGCTGTTTTAACTCTGCGGCGAATCAATCATGCTTTTAACAGGATCAGGGCGCGATGTAGAGGACGAGGGAGGGTTGGCAGGGACGGCATTTGGATTATCATCTGTAGTCAGAGCTGAAATGGCACAATCTATCATCGGCGACAGCTCTGCTAGTGAAATTCCCTCGGGCAGAACTTGAGTTAAGCTGAAGTTAAGGACCGGGAGAGTCGTACGGTTCTAGGAGATATGCACAATCAGATGAGGAAGGGTGACGTGCCGCTGCAAGATGACATCAGTAATGGGACACGCGAGATAGTTGCCGTCTGGGACGGGTGGGAATGGCGACATAGGGATGTAGACGGCAGCTTCAGGAGGAAGGTGGCAGAACTGTGCTGATCGAAGGCGGGGTGAGCAGGAGGGGTCTTCAGAGCAGAGCGGTAGGTCCAAGCGAAGTAGGCCGGTAGAGCAGTCAATGAGGGCAGAGTGGGCTGTTAAAAAGTCAATGCCAAGGATAACGTGGGGGCATTCTTGGAGGACGGTGAACAACACTGGAGCATGGCGACCACCAATGGTAACTTGGCTATGCACATGCCAACCACGGCAGCAGGGCTTCCATTGGAGACGTGAACTGTGGGCGAGACGGTTGGAGTGAGGACTTTTTTGAGGTGACGGCGAAATGAGGAGCTGAGAATGGACTGTTGGGCGCCGGTATCAATAAGAGCAGAAACGGGAACACCATCCACAAGGACGTCGATGCGATTATTTTGTAGGGCAGGGGTCAGCAGAGGTTTTTCAGTCCGGGTCACAAATGCAGCGTCACCTCTGGGAGCTGCATTGGCTAGTTTTCCGGTATGTGGCTGGAATAGGACGGGGACAAACTGCGACGAGGAAGAGGAGAACGCGAGCGTCGGGTCTGCGGGGATGGTGAACGGTTGGCAGCACGAACAGGGACACCGGGGTCAACAGTGGTCTGGTTGGGGCGAGGTGGGGAATAGCGAGGCGTATAGTCTCCGCGGCGGTCGACGTAGGTGAATTGACGAGATGGCGTGTACCAATGGCTGAGGCAGTGACGGGAAATGTGGCCAACGCGGGAACAAGTAAAGCAGATGGGGCGATTGTCATGGGTACACCACTCATTCGGATTGCGGTACCGATATCGGGGCGTGAAACCGGCGGAGGGTGAGGCAGCTGCAATCACTGGAGGGGCAGGTCCTGAATCCACGGTGTCGGTGCGGCATGTAGAAGCGAGACCCATATTCGCAACCTCTTGGCGAACAGCCTGAATAAGTGATATTGTAGCCAAGGTGTTGTCTGGGGTATGTGAGAGTGAAGTCATTGCCTCGAGCTCTTGGCGGACGATGCGGTCAAAGTAGTGTCATTAGTTGGCGGTCGAGGAGTCTGAATATCGATACAGGAGGAGTTGGCAGCCATGTTCGGTAGCCTGTCGAAACGTTGAGATACGCGCTCTGTTTCGCTTGTTCGAAACGTCTGCACACTTGTAGCACAGAGTCCATGGTGGAACATGGTGGAGGTTGAAAGCATCGTCGGCAATGCCTTTTACTATGTGGCCGACTTTATCCTCCTCAGGCATGGCATGGTCGACTTTGCGGCACAGGGATAGGACGTCCTGTATATAAGTGATGTAAGACTCTGTAGACGTTTGCGCGCGAGAAGCGAGCGCCTTTTTGGCGGCAAGGTGATGGCCAATGGGCTTTCCGAAGAGGTCGTGGAGCTTCTGCTTACAGATGTCCCAAGATGTGAGGTCCTCTTCATGGGTCTCAAACCACACCCGCGCTGTCCCAGTCAAGTAAAAGATGATATTAGCGAGCATAAGTGTGGGATCCCACCTGTTGTGCTTGCTGACGCGTTCGTATAGGGCCAGCCAGGCGTCGACATCGTCGTCTGTCCCACAGAAGGTTCCGGAGTCACGGGGATGAGCCATGACGACAGCAGGTGCGGCGGCAGTTGATGTAGCGGCGTCAGTAGTCATAGTGGTGGTAGCGATGCGTCGGCCGCTGCGGAGATCCAGCTTGTGACGGGGATCGAAAGACTCACCTCCACCAAGAGATGTTACGAGAAATGTTCACAGTACGGCAGCTGTCCACACCACTGATAATGATCAGAGCTCAGCACTTGCACAGCACAGCACAGCACTCGTCTGCATCTTCTTCTTCTGGAAGTCTGACGCACTTTTTTTCGTCAGCATGACCAGCGAATACCGCTCAGTAACAATATAAATTGGCACTGTGACTAAAATACTGATCCTAGAGTTGAAAAACTTAGCAGATAGGTAGATAACGAGCTACTGTTTGCGAAAATCACATTTTCTAAAGAGCGATTTTTTTCGCGATTTTTTTGGTCCGAAAGACCCTTAAAGGTCCACGGAAACGGCCCCCAAGAAACCACTGGTAAACGTGTTCAGTGTGTAGAACACATCCTTTTGAGCATTAACGCAAAGTATAACTCCTTGGAACAAAGCCAGCGATTTATTATTAATTTTTAAAAACAGCGTTTTTTGAAATTCGCGGGCAGAGGAAATGTCGCTTGGCGGTGTCGCATGGAACTATTTCCTAATCCCGTGACGTCACGGGTCGGTTGACTGGCAAGGCTTGCTAGAAGCTGCCATTCGCTGCGGTGACTGCAACCATGACGTCTTGAACACACTTCCGGTAGCTGCGAAAGTCGTCTGCTCGTGCGCTGCTCGAACTCTGTGCGGGCTGTTACAGCTCGCCGCCCTTATCGGTTAGGTGGCCATTGCCCATTAAGTGCAACAACCGAAGCGACGCAGGGATTGGCAGAACGAAGCTGCATTTACAAATATCTTATTTATATAACGTGGTTTCAGGAGTATCGGAGTGTCGTCCGACGAGGCGTCAACAGCACGGTCAAGCACCGCACGATGGCAGCACCTCCTTGACCGCCGTAAACATCGCTGCTGTGGCCCCTCCTCCCGCATACCGTTCGCGAACCACACGGCGGATCGTTAGCACCGATGTCCGAAATAAAGCGTGCAAAAATTTGTTGGCGTCTGGAATACTGAGCCGAATATCAAGTATGAAGCCCTCGTGAGGATCGCTGACCAGCAGCAAATTGCTGGTAAGAGCGATAGCCGTGATACAAGCTAGTTTCTGCTCAAGCCAGCTGCCGCTGGTGCATTTCGGCTGATCCGATCTGCTCGTACTAGCTCTGCGATTAATGCGTCGGCAGAGTTAATCCTATAATTATTTTACTATGACAGGATAGGAATCACTATAAGGCAGTTTTATAAGTAGACGATTTACGACAGCGTTGATCATGTTCCAAAGCGTCGACCGCCGCGGCTTCGAAGCGAAACATTAGGCCTAGCGACGACTAGGGACGGTCACGCACGGCGCCGGCGTTCGCCGCGCTCGCACGTTCCACCCCCGCGGTAATTGTGTAACGTACCTCGGCCTGCTCGCGGCATCCCGTGCTGCAAGCGTTGCAAACTCGTGTACTTTCATAGCTAAGGCCGCATATTTTTTTGCGTTCTGCTCAGCAACAAGCCGTTCAAACGATACTGTAGGCACGACAAGGCTTCAGCACGCAGTCGCTGCGCTGTCGGCCGTAATCGAAGACGTCGGGCGGCACCATAATCTATACATCGATCTTTAAACGTGATACAGTGGGCAAATGAATAACTTTGTGAAGCAGACCCGCTCGTACATTTCGCGCACTCGGGCGCCGACGAGTAGCTTCCGTCAACAGACGCCGTCATAACCTCGGTTAACGACGCAAACCGAGGTCGTCAAGCTCGGTTTGCGGTAACCGCGGTTAGTGGTGCAACCATGGTTTGGTCCGCCGTGTAACATAGGATAACCAGGGGTTCGCGGTTACACTAACCGTCGCTGCGCGAACTGGCGAACTCCTCAGGCGTGTGCGAGCGAGGACGGGTTGGCGCGAGTACGCCAGCGAGCGAGCGCGCGGCAACCGGAAGTTCGTCGAAGTGACGTATGTCTGGGCAGAGCTTTGAACTTGCTTGTATCCTTTGTTTTTTTATGGCTCCCTTCGGCGTACGAGTTGAGGGGGAAAATTGGAAGGGTCATTTTTAATCGCCGATATCTCTGGTGTTGCAGAAGCTAGATCGAAAATTTTTGCGGGAGAATGATGGGTGGTTCAATAACTATCAGTGTTATGGCGTTGTTTACCCTTCTTGGTGACCCCTTTCTGGGGACCTTTAACTCTTTTGGGATCGTGAAGGAGAAACGGACAATTTCTGAGGGGTCATGAAAATGTTTTTCAATAACTGAAGTATCTAAACAACCATGGTGTAACATATGCCAAAATGTAACTGTTTAAATTTTCTTTCATCGGTGTAAATAATATTTCATTTAGGGATTACACATCACTCCCGATTTGCGCAGAGCTTTGCAGAGGTTAAAGTATCTTACTGTAATGAAACTGACTCTTTGTTGTTATCCGTTGAGCGCTACTGGTTCATTAGTGGTAGTATTACTGTATATAACAATTTCTGTGGAAAGCTCACTCTTGCATTTTCTGTGCATCACAAGGACTGTGCAGAAAATGATCATTCGGGAGAAATCTGAGAAGAGAAAAGTGCCATGGGTGTTTATCACTTCTGTCTCTGGATAATTGCTATGTGCAAAATGTCGTGATTTTGCAATTTTACCTGCGTACAAAAAATGTCGACCTTGTGTCATTTACAGTATTTGTAGCTTTGAAAAGGGCCTGATGTAATGTTTCTGCAACACTTCTATCGCATCACTCAAACAAGGCAAAGAAATCTAGCAACAGAAGCTTCACAGGACTTGCTGCTAGCTTGTTAACGTGTGCTTTGACACCACAGAAATGTGTGACAAATGAGCAGAAGTTTGAGTATTACCGTTCAGTCAAATTCCCAAGTCATAAAAGACATTGTACTGGTGCAACGAAACTCTGGTGTTATTGGAAAAGAAAACGCACCCCTTGCCAGTTGCTTTTCTTTTTTTTCCCTTGTAATAGTTGTTTTTAATTAGCTCATGCAGCACTCTGTGTAGCAAGTCGCATGCGTTGATGAATCGTCGTGATGAATCATACAGTTTGATGCAGTTTAATGCTCCTTCGTCTCAAAAGTTGTGGTGCTGGTGTGGCCATATTTTATACTCACGAAGGCGGTGAAGGTTTCTGCTTGTTGCACTTAGCCTAAGTAAGATTCAGTTAGTTAAACAAGTTTCAATATCCAGAGAACTTTGTCTTAGCAAGAGTGAGTAATCAGTGAAGGTCAGCTATATGTTTTCATCCTTGAGTCATTTGTGGCGTACTCTTCACAGATGGAAGGCAAAATAGCGCACTTCAAAACACAGACACAGGAAGGGAACGACAACACAGCGCTGACTTCAACTGGTTTTTTATTAGAGAGTGACAATAAAAAACCAGTTGAAGTCAGCGCTGTGTTGTCGTTCCCTTCCTGTGTCTGTGTTTTGAAGTGCGCTATTTTGCTTTCCAAGATGATTTACCAACTAGCCCGTTCTTCCACCCTTGCAAGTCTTCACAGATGGCATTGTTATCTAGGTTTTGGTTCAGATGCCAACGGGCGTGCGCGCTGGTGAAGGTCATGAGTGATTTCACACACGTCACGGTAACTTGCTCCCATTTCATCGTGGCAGGATCGGTTCACCTGCCGCGCCTGGAAGTTCAGAGTTAGCATGGTGGCAACATGCAAGAAATCAATAGTTACAATGTAGAAAGTGACAGTGGTAGTGCTGGCTAATCATTCACGGTCTCAAAACAACCAGGGACTACTATGACCGTGGCTGCTGTGACCCTGCCAAGTCATTGAGTGGTGACGAGTGAAATGAAATGGGAGCACCTGTTATTTCACGCAGGTGCTCACATCCATCAAAATGTAAGGTTTGCAAAGCATAATTGAAGTTTGCATGTCCCTGATTACATTTCCTGGTAAAGTGTTGTCGTTATTTTCTTTTGCCAGCCTAAAATTGAAGCAGTACACTTTGTTTGTCACTCCAGCTGCGCAGAAAGCAGCCATGATGCCAGGATGAATGGCAGATGCACTAATCTAATGGGGACAGCTCTAATGGAAGGCCCATTTTCTTTGCTGGTTCCTGATGTACTGCTTGGCTTTTCCTTTTTTGCCCTTTCCCCTTGCTTTTAGTGCTGGTGATGAACACGTGTACTGACAAAATTGCTGAGAAATTGTGGGTTTTGTTAGAAAGCATTTTGCATTGTCTGCTACGTTGGTGTTGGACACATGTACCAAAAGTAACCGAGCAGCCCCCCAGTTAGCAGAGTGGGAGTGGGGCCGAGCGGCCACCGTCGGTGGCTGCTGCTCTCCGGCTGCGAGCGTAAAGTGGCTGGCCTGAATCTCTAAAACTCTATGTGGCTTCTCTTGCAATTTCTAGTCTTCGATTATGAAGCTTCATTTACTGGGAGGAGAGAAAAATAAAAGAGGAGGAAATATTTCCTGCTGTTTCAAGTGTGGCATTTGCTACACATGTAATCAGGCGATATTACTGATGCGCATTTGCTGTCGCTTGGTCATGCAAAGAAATAATTAATACTTTTCACGATTGTAATGCCAATGTGAACACGGGAAATTTGAGTGAGGAGGTGCAACTGCCTCGAAAATATTTGGCAATAGCGAATGCGTAATGTAAATGCTCGCCAACGTATTATCCCAAAACGAAAACCTCCCTATTACGAAGGATGCCTGAAAAGAAATTGTCTTTCTAGTTGCATTGCATCTCCCACTGAGCTCTACTATCGCTGCAGCCAGGGACTTCAGCAAGGGCGGGACGCCTCAGGTTCCGAACTTGATCTTGCATGGCACTTGAAGGTTGCATCTAACGGTTTATTTACTAGGTACTGATGGCACTATTGTGTCAGCGGTCACTAAACTACCATTCAAGTGGCTAGGTAGTGCCACGTCAGCAAACAAATGCAGGGAAAATAGTTTACAGTGCCAATGCTGTGTGCCCGGTTTTCAGTTCATTTGCAGAGCATATTGCTACAGTAAAATCTCGGTGATACGATTCCGGTTGATACGAATTTCGGGATGATATGAATTCACGGAATTCCTCAGCCAGAGTGCATTGTGTACAATGTGCAAAATTTGGGATGGTCCGAACACTCTTCCACATCACAATGGACGATACGAACACGCGAACTGCGACCGCAGCCTTGAGCACTACGCACCGCCTGCACATCGTTGACTCCGCGATTGCCAGCCGCGCTGTATGTATGCGTCACGGGCAGTTTGCGGTGACACGTGGACCGCACCTCGCAGACATCGCAATTTTCTGTTGGACTCACACCACGAAAAGCTTTCAGCGGCGCGTGGCCCACAAACCACAGATGTCACAACCGCCATAGCTGTCGACGGCGTACGCAGTGGGTGTGCACGGACCGGACGTTGCTGGCTCTGCGATCGTGATCTACCTGCAGTTTGCGGCACCGTGCGGCCCGCATGTCGCCATCTCCAGTCATGCTGTATGCACCGTGAGATGTACATCGCCGGCATCGCAATTGTTTTCCAAGCCGTGAAAGGTTTGCAGCGGCATGCGGCTGTAAGTAGTAGTCGGCAGCGTCCGCACATGGGCCGCACATTGTAGACTTCGCAACCACTGTCGCGATGTACACATTGCGAGCAGTCTGCAGCGCCACGCGGCTGGCATGTCGCCATCTCTTGTCGTGCTGTACGCACCGCAAGAAGTCTGCGGAGGCACACGTCCTGCGTGTCGCCGACGTCGCTATTGCCTGTTGCATTGTGTGCGCCGCGAGTGGCAAGCTGTGACCACGCGACGATAATAAACCTTCTTGAACGTAAACAGATCTGCGCGACTGCCTTTCTCATGCTTCTGCATACTTATTTTCTTTTGTTTTGATGATACGAATGTTCGGATGATGCAAATTTTTTCGCGACCCTGTGAGATCCGTATCACCGAGGTTCTACTGTGTTAGGCTCAGAAGATGGTGTTCCCACGAACAAGCGGCCACGCTTATTTTGAAAATGAATGACGTATTATGTTTGAGGTGGTGAGAGTGGCATTGCTTCACACAGCTTGCTCATGAAATGAAAAGATTGCCCACAGATCAGTGCGAGAGAATAATTACCATCGCAAAAAAGCATTACACACTTTTGTATGTTACCGAATAGCACAAAATACAGTATGCATTATATAGGTGCACTTGAAACAGCTGGAAATATTGGATCATATTTTCTCTCCTCCAGCTAAACGAAGCGTCGCAACAAAGCTGGTCGTGGTCACAACAGAAGACTACGAACTGCCGGAAAAAGCACATCGACTTTCCGAGATCTGTTCTCCACCTTACTTTTCCGACATTCCAAACGAGCAGAAAAGCAAGTATTTGCGAAATCGTTGCTGCTACGGGAGCAACATTCCGATACTAAACGCCCAAGGTGTTCTAATAAGGAGCGCAGCTTCATAGCGCCAGCCAAGAAGGAGCAATGAGCGAATCACGCTATGCGGAGCAGCCTTCCACAGTAGCACAGCGCTCCAAAGGTGCCAAATCGAGTGCCACACACGATACTCACTTTTTATCATCCCACCAAACAGAGAGAGAGCATGCTTACATCAGCCACCTTACACTTGCCGCTGGAGAGCAGCAGCCAGTGACAGCAATCGTAGTGCCGCCACTTGGCCCTGTGCTTGCTCAGCTTTCCGGCAGGGTTGCTGCCCAGTTTCTTTCTTTCGTTAAAGACTGTGCATACAGAATCACTAAAGAATTATGAATCTCATTGGAAAGCATTTTACATGGCCTAGCATTTTTTTAAATATTTATTAATAGCATGTTATCTCTAGACCATCATCTCATAACTAATGCAGCACACCTAGACAACAAGTGCTGGGAAAGCATGATGTTGCACGACGACACATTCAAACTCTTGCATACCCTAGGTGCACTGGAGGTGTATTTTGTGTGTGCATGTTTCCACTCCAAGGCTCACATGCGTAGCTTCCCATGCAATAAGTGCATTTCTGTGCAGGACTTGACCCACCAACTGAGCTGCACGTCAGCCGAGTTGCAGGCATCTAAAAGCACCTGGCTGCATAAGACTCTCTCCTCCATACGCGACGTGGCCCGCAAAGAGCCCTCCTCTTCAGGGCTCGCTAAAGACCCCATTGTGCCCTGATGGGCCCAGCCTCCAGCGGACACTGGGCCAAAACTAGCCGAGGCTGTGCCCTGTCCACCATCATGACAGACAGTTGATAAGACTGTGTGGGGTATTCGCGAGCATGCCAGCCGTGGCCCACACCGCACAGCAACCCCGAAGAGTCGAAGGCCAGGCAGTGTGAAAGATAGTGCTGCCACAGCATACCCTTCAATACATTTTGCGGGAAGGCTCACTGCTGCACTAACAACGGTTTTGTGGTGACCTTACCTCAAGCTGTTACTGCCAAAGGATGCGGCTGTCGGCCACGGCAGCAACTCAATAAGGGGCAGCGAGCAACTGTGACAGATCTGGACGGTGACATTTAAGTGTGCTGTGTCACTAGTCTCTCGATGGTGGTCCAAATGAAGTCGAGAACACAAGCTTAGCTTATGTGATATCGGGCACTTTGACGGCATGTCTCCTTCTGCGGTTACTTGCAATAGTGGGAAGTGCCAGGCAAAGCAAGTGTGGAAGGAATTGCTCATCCCTCTGCAAAGTTCTGGCTAAAGCAGTAGCCTTGGTTATGGTAGGAGCCTGTAAATGTCGTGCAAGACTTTTACGACTTGCTTAATGCAAGGTGGAGAGTATGCAGCCTGCAGATCTGAAGTGGTAGTCTGCTTGCTATTGGCAGTCCGATTGTTCCTGCAACTCCAGTGATGCGTACCAAGCATGGCTACTCCGTTCTTTGTCCCTGTGAACTACTAGTCTCACCGATGTGACATTCCATTAGCTGCAACAGCTGTGTCTTGTTAAGCTTTCAGCATAACAGCAGCCCAAGTTAGGCACCGGTTCAACAATGCAACATTCCTATGTCACATGATGCTTTGTCTGCATTGGTTCTGTGACCTCATGGCTTTTAGCTACTTGAACAATGCCCGGTGTTAGAAATGGCACATTTTTATGTTGTGGTGAAGTGACCAAGCTGTGTAAATTAGAGGCCTTCAGGTGTGATGGTCACAATAGATGTTAGGAGTTACGCACAAAATCTTAGTATCTTAAATGTAACTGCAGTGTTCCTGAAACTTCATACTTTTTCAAACCTCATACTTTTTCGACCAAAATACATGTGCAATGTCTCCTGGTTTAGGAAGACTAGCACCTAGCGTTTGGCAGCAGTTTGACGTTAACGCTTTGCAAGGACATCTGATGTACCAGCTGTCAATCGTTTTCTGCTTAGAAGGTCTGCCAGCATCGCAAACATGCATCAACCTTTTTTGTCATGAAAATGTCGATGCAAGCTGCATTGCAAAGAGTTCAACTGAAAGTGTGTCATGTGTCAGTTTTACTGTATTTTTAACAATTAATTGCTGCTGCCGCTTTTTTAATTGTACCGTCTGTTGCAGAAGTTTGCAACCCAACGCGCCGGTAGGAGGAGCAGTATTGCTCCCGAGAGGCGGCGCTGCGCCCGCCGGCGCTGCCTGGTGACGCAGCTATAAAGAGTGAGGAGGCTTGTTCTCTTCCCCTCATCCCTCGGCTGAGAGCAAAGATGTGCGATATCAATCGCGAGATGAAGGGAAGAGAACAAGCCTCCTCACTCTTTATAGCTGCGTCACCAGGCAGCGCCGGCAGGCAGCGCCGCCTCTCAGAAGCGATACTGCTGCTCCGCCTGGCGCGTTGGGCTGCAAACGTCTGCAACAGACAGTACACCAGCAATTGACACACCAGGCAATAAAAGCCCCACGCTTCAAGTATGCAGTAGTGTGTGCTGAAACAAGTAACCCCTGCTCCGACATTCAAGGACTATGGTGTGAGCAATGAATGCACAGTCCCCATTGTTCGCCAATAGTTTGTCTGCACTAGAAGTTGCATAATTATGCGTATTCTGCTGAGAAATATTACATTGCAAATTTTGTGCTCTGGATTATGGATGTCATACAGGGTGTGAAATTTAACACGCATTGTGTTGTATTTGGCTGCTATCAAATGCCATGCTGTACAAACTAATACAAAGCAACAGTGCATGTTTTCAGGAAGTGTGAAGGTTTCATTTTTAGTTGTTTTTGCATCCTCCGTTTTATCCGTGCAGTGGGTATTTTATTTTTTGAATGTGGGTAGGCAAGCACATTTGTGTTCATTTGCATCTAGCAATCAGATATATTGCAATATTCCCTGCTGGATTTCAATAATCTTTTTACATGGGCAGTGAGCATGGAATTCAGTGGTTTTTAAGTCAGTCTCTTTTTACTAGTTTGTGTAGTGTAGGTATGTGATATCTTTATGTATAATCTTGTATACTCTGTGCTCTGGAGAGAATTTTCACTGGCTGCCCTCCTTTTTTGTGCAGCTTTTTATTTGAGTTTTGTTCGTGGTTGCCTCGCTTAGATTCTGTACTTATTTTGGCAAACAGGGCAATAACATAGGCTTTTATGTTTTCTGTTGCCTAAAATCGCAATTTCTTTTACAACATATGTCTTCTGTGTCATAACTCGCTAATATTCAGCACAGTTATTTCAGTTTATAACTGTGTAAATAAGCTTTGGTTCAAGTACTAGAGATGCATGTACATGTAACTTTCCTATGTATTCAGTGTTCATATGACAGTCTTGTCACTTATATTGTTTCACTCATAGCTGCCTGTATGCATAATGAAGG
Source organism: Amblyomma maculatum (assembly GCF_055883805.1). Taxonomy (NCBI): domain Eukaryota; kingdom Metazoa; phylum Arthropoda; class Arachnida; order Ixodida; family Ixodidae; genus Amblyomma; species Amblyomma maculatum. Next base: position 33,218,734 of record NC_139344.1, read on the forward strand.
GAGCAAATGATTGTGAAAGGGTGTGCACAGTGTGTATGTGTGCATGTGATGAAAAAGACTGCAGATATCTTTTTGTCATAGAAAGAAAGTGCTCAGGTAATCTGAAAATTTGGAAGCTGCCACCAGGCACAGTTTATGGGCAGCTTTCATGGGGATGGTTTAATGCATACCAAATAAGCCTTCACTCTGGTATGCTGCCTTTATCCCTGGTAATTTTTTCAGTTATTTTGCAGTGAAAAACTCTTGATAGGAATTAACATATGGCTAATGACATTTTTTAATGTAAGTTCATCACTGTTTTGTTCCCGTTCAATGCCAAGGCAGTACAGGTTTGCAGATAATTAATGCTATACACTCTCCAGAACTTTCTTGTGACATGAGCCATCGAAGCTGCTGTGAGAAAACATAAGAATGCTCACACAATGTGTGAGATGTTCACGTGTAGGATTTGAGCTCTGTGCTAGCACAAAAAGAAAGATGTGCTTCATGTGGAGATAAAACTCCAAATGCAATCAGTTTTTTAAAAGGTAGGCAGATGCTTCAACACTGTGAACTTTGCCTGCGTGCGAAATGTTGTTGAATGGGCGTGTGAGCTGATAATCAAGGCTCTAGCAATTTTCAAAGACCAGCGGCTACTGCTAGCTCCTCCAGTCAACGTTGGATGAAGTTTCCTGTCAAGGCCAATGCAGCAGTGCATGAAACTGCAGCCTTTTTCGGGAACGCATTGTGTTTAAATTGTTACGCCACTTAATATAAATATATCCATCTAGCTCCCTAATTTTTCTCATAACCTTGGAAAGCAAAGGGCATGCTATGGGCACAAGTTTAACTGGCTGCTTGGCTCCTGAGGGCATGAGAACAGTACGCTTAACTGCAGACAATTCTTGCTTCGTAACATGGCCATGGCTTCCACTTCACTGAAACAAGTGGCAAAAAGCAACGAGCAAGGCTGCTTTTTTTTTTTTTTAATGGCTTTTTTTTTATGATTCAAAGGTCAAAATTTGACTACCGGGGGCTAACAGATTGCTATGTGCAAGCTTCTCTTTCTGCTCTTCTTTTTCACCACACTGATTGCATCTAGCTCTAGTCTGCCTAAATCAGTCCTGCTTTATAAAGGTAACATGCAGCGTACAGTTGGTCAATATATGCTGCTGAGTGGAAAGATGACGTGGAGTTTGCAGCACTGCTTTACAGAGAATTGTTCACTGCTCGAGGCTAACCAGGAGAGTGGCACCTTTGTTGCAGCCGATTTCTATCAGGTATTTCTGTGAATTTCATTACCATCTGGCTTACTTTTTAACCTAGCTACAGGTAACACCATAAGTATTTACAAGTACTGGTACAGGAAATTTGACAAATACCTCAATCTTCCGATAAAATACTAGGGTTAGGGGTGCCTCAGTGCTAGCGCTGCTGCACTTGCTGATAAGTGTACCTGTCGTGTCCAGTGTTTATAGATAAACATTGCCTCTTATAACATGTGGGTATGTCGACATAATTTGCCGTTCCGTGCTATCGCGATGAAAGTGACATTTTCAGCTCTGTTGGCCTAGAAGCCACTGACATTGAGGCACCCTAACAAGCACTGCCATGGCTCCTGCAGTGTGCGGGGAGCTTCAAAATAAATGCGCCAAGTTTGGTTTGTGAATGGGCGGGTGCGTCATGTAAATAACTTGTAGAATGTGTGCCAGTGCTAAGGAGAACGCATAATGCTCGGATGATGGATCTTACATCAATTTAGCTTGGTTGGCTGTGTGTGGGGCTTTGCTTGCTTCCTCCAGCTTGCTGCTGCTGGGCTTTTTCCATTCTTAGATATGTAAGCCAGCTGTCAGCAACGCCGCTGAGCCACAGCTGTGCTAGAGAATGAATATGTAAGAGGAGTTGAATATGCTGAAGAAATGTTTCTGTTCTTTGCCTGTAAATAAAAAGCGAGAAATATATGAAGCCAAATCTCTATACTGGTGTACTGCTAATTTACAGAAACGTTTTTTAGATCACATGTGCATAACCTAGTACAAAGCAATCTGCAAGTCTCGATGAAACATTCAAATTGACTAAGAGTGAGAAAAGAAAAATTTAGAAGGTGCTGTTTGGCAATGGCAAATTCTTATTTGTGGCTGGCTTAGCTCAAGTGCATACTTGCGAACAAGACGAAATGACTAAATGAACATGGTGTAGCCCAAATGAAACATTTCCATAGAAGCCACGTTTCTTGTGATTTCCCTCCCCCTCCCGTTGTTTTTAAAGGCACCGCCTTAATTTGCGCCAATAATTTTTTTTTCATACACGAATGGTTACCAAAAATTAGTGCCGCTTTTTGTTTGCCTTAACACCCCTCCCCCTCTAATTTCAGTTCCTGGGGAAGCTCTGGGTTAGCTGTTGCTGCTTGATTGGTCAACCAGCAGCCATGCATGGTGGGCTTGGTAGATAACTATCATTTTACATCATTGATGCTGAAAGGCGCGGTCACCACACCATTTTTAAAAAGTCTAGAGCCTAGGGATTGCTGCGATAAAAGCAGTACAGAGGTGATCCTGCAGTATTTGGCGAAGTCCTGTGCATTGTCGAGTGAAGAAACAAAAATATTCATTTCCAAGAGATTCATACAATTTACAGCAGTGGGCATGCATTACGACTCGTACGGTGTAACTCTGAAGTAAACCCCTAGTAAAATCAAATTGGTTTGCAAGAAACTAAGTGTGCAGTACGTGGACTGCATCATAAGGGAGGAAGATGGGAGTGAAAGGATGTGCGCCATAATGGAGTGCTCCGGGCCACTCGGGGATCTTCACGTGCACCGACATATCGCACAGCACACGGATGCTTTTCCGTTTCACCTCCAAAAACATGCGGTCGCCGAGGTCGAATTCAGTTCATTAGCCGCTCGAGTGTCTTATTGAACCACTGAGCTGGTGAAGGTGGGCTCCAAATTTTTCATGAAAACTGGATCAGAACATGGAAAGTATGTGTGCAGCGAGGTGATTTACGTGCTAAAGTTGTGGAAGGCTGGCTTTGTGTGGAACAACTTGCAAGGCTCGTGACTGCTCGCAGCAAAAATGGGTACGTAGCATCTATTATCGTAACACGCTGTTAATGAAGAACATTATAAAACAGTTGCAGGTACCTTTTTATATAATGAAACCTTTATCAGGTTTAGCTGGCGACAGTTGTGGCAACCCTGTATTGCGAAGCCGTCATAATGTTGGGCAGTTCGGAACTGAAAGCACACAAATGTTTCTGACGTATCGGCGTATCTCACACCTGAGACTCGATTTTACAACGCCGTCCAGCTGTGCAATAAATAAATGAATTGTTGAAGACCTTGAACAGGGTGATACGTCGTCAAAAGTCAATGGAACGTTCTGCAATCAGTCGTGAGGCGTGTCAGCACACGTACGAGCGTCGAAGCGAGCTTCGTTGTCGTCGTCTTTCCTGCCCGTCACGCACGTTGAACATGCTTGTCGTCGTTCTCTTCAGCAACAGGCGCTGAACATATCAGAGCCCAATACCTGTTTTACAACTTTCCCCGGGCGAAAAGACTCCATCTTGGCGGCTCATGGCGATGTGACGATGGCCGGATCGTAGTAAGGTTTCAGGCGGTTACTGTGTACTATTTCACGATTTCAGCGACGATGGTCAGTGGATGGCGTAAGGGGTTCGATGAGGTAGTTGACGGGGGATGTTTGCTTGACAATATGGTAGGGGCCCTGATACTTGCTCAGAAGTTTGGATGAAAGGCCGGGACTGGAGGAAGGCACCCATAGCCAGACCAAAGAGAGTGTACGGTAAGTAGGAAGAAGTGCAGATTGATCTCGGGTGGTTTTCTGCTGTTGCTGGGCGTGAGAAGTGAAGGACCGGGCAAGCTGGCGGCATTCTTCGGCATAAGTTGCAGCTTGTGAAACAGTCGTGAATTCGGAAGAATCCGGTCGTTAAGGGAGAATGGTGTCCATGGTACAAGAGGGCTCACGACCGTACAGGAGGAAGTAGGGCGAAAAACCGGTGGTTGCTTGTATGGCAGAGTTATAAGCGAATGTGACGAATGGAATAACGCGGTCCCAGTTGGAGTGGTCGGAAGCGACATACATTGCTAGCATGTCTCCCATGGTGCGGTTAAAATGCTCAACCATTCCATTTGTTTGCGGATGGTACGCGGAGGTGGCGCGGTGAACGATTTTGCATTCTCTAAGAACAGCTTCGACAACTTCAGAAAGGAAAGCGGTACCTCTGTCACTCAGCAATTCTTTGGGAGCCCCGTGGCGAAGAATTATGTGATGGAGGATGAAGGAGGCAATGTCTTGGGCTTAGCAGATGTTAAAGGCGCCGTTTCGGCATAGCGTGCGAGATGATCGATTGCAACGATGATCCAGCAATTGCCTGTTGATGGGCTAGGAAGCGGGCCGTATAGGTCTATTCCAACACGCTCAAAGGGCTGAGCTGGGCAGGTCAGCGGCTGCAGAGGAGCGGCGGGTTGGCGCGGTGGGTGTTTTCGGCGCTGACACTTTTGGCAGGATTGGACGAACCGACGAACATAACGGTACGTCCCACGCCAGTAGTACCGCTGTCGCAGGCGAGTGAAGGTTTTCAATAAGCCGGCGTGGGCACACTGGGGATCGTCGTGGTAATGGGAGCAAATCGCGGAGCGTAGATGTGTCGGAATTGCAAGCAGCCACTTTCTACCATCCGGAAGGTAATTCCTACGGTAGAGAGCTCGTCTCTGATGGCGAAATGGTGAGACTGGCGACGGAGAGCGCGGCAAGGAGGTCGTGAGGCGTGGCCAGATAAAAAATCCAGGAGTGAAGCGATCCATGCGTCTTTGCGTTGCTCAGAAGTCATATCGGTGGGCATGTCGATGGGATGTAGAACGGATATAGCAGGAGTGGCTTCAGACGGCAAGGAAGAACGTGAGAGAGCATCAGCATCGGCTGGTTTACGGCCAGAGCGATAGATGACGTTAATGTCGTATTCTTGGAGCCTCGGAGCCCAACGGGCCAGTCGACCAGAAGGATCTTTCAAAGAAGACAGCCAGCAGAGGGAGTGATATGATCGGTGACGACATCAATAGAACGGTAGGGGCGAAATTTTACTATTGCCCAGAGGGAACGTTGGTACAGGTGGGTCACCGCCGCTTGCGGCAGGGGCTAGCCTGGCACCGAATTTTTATCTGTTCTAGGCCGTCATTGCACAAGCCACCGCTGGTGTGGACGACGGCTGTTGTTGCGGCGCGCGTCTTTCTTTCCCTCTTCCTTTTCTTTCTTCTCTATACGAGGCAGCGGAGGTGGCTAAGCTACAGAGCCAGTAGCAGGCCCGCGCATTTTCTTTTCCTTCTTCCTACAGCCACAACAACAACAACATTGCCCAGAGAATAGCGAGACACTCTTTCTCGGTGACGGAATAGTTTGCTTCAGCTTTTGTTAGGGTCCGACTTGCGTAAGCGACAACGTACTCATCAAAGCCAGACTTCCGCTGAGCGAGTACTGCGCCGAGGCCGACGCCGCTGGCATCAGGGTGGATTTCCGTGGGAGAAGGGTCGAAATGACGCAGGATTGGCGGAGTCGTCAGAAGGTGGCGGAGTGTTGCGAAGGCATCATCACAGTGTGGAGACCAGGCTGAAAGATCGTGGCTGGACAGAAGCTTGGTGAGAGGGTTGATGATTGTGGCGAAATTGCGAACGAAGCGGCGGAAGTACGAGCAGAGGCCGACGAAGGAGTTCTTTCACATTAGTTGGCTTGGAAAATTCTGCCACAGCGCGTAATTTTGCCGGATCGGGAAGAACGCCATCCTTAGAGATGACATGTCCGGGTATGGTTAGCTGCCGCGCTCCGAAACGGCACTTCTTTAAATTTAATTGGAGGCCAGCGTCGGTCAGGCATCGCAGAACTGTATCAAGGCGCTGGAGGTGAGATGGAAAATCTGGGGAAAAGATGACAACGTCGTCAAGGTAACAAAGGCAAGTGTGCCATTTGAGCCCTCTGAGTAGGTTGTCCATCATGCGTTCGAATGTGGCAGGGGCATTGCACAGTCCGAATGGCATGACATTAAACTCATAGAGCCAAGCGGTTTTTGGGCGATCGGTCTCTGCCATCGGCACCTGCCAGTAGCCGGAACGCAGGTCTATTGAAGAAAAGAACTCAGCTCCCTGCAGGCAGTCAAGGGCGTCGTCGATACGAGGGAGAGGATAAACGTCCTTGCGCGTGATCTTGTTCAGTCGGCGGTAATCCATACAGAATCGGATGGAACCGTCTTTTTTCTTGACCAGGACGACCGGAGACGCCCAAGGGCTGTGCGACGGTTGGATCACGTTGCGCTGGAGCATGTCGGTCACCTGTTCGTCAATAATGCGGCGCTCGGCGGCTGAAACACGGTACGGACGCTGGCGCAAAGGGGAATGGGTGCCGGTATGAATACGGTAACGGTAATTGTGCGCCCCAACGAATGTTGCTGGGAGTCGAACGAAGCCGCGAAACGTTGTAGGATGGTGACAAGCTGGGCTCGTTGTAAGGGCGTCAGGCCAGCGTCGATGGACCGGTGGAAAACTTCGAGGGATGATGGAGTGGCGACAGGCATAGGTGTTATGGCGCTGATGTGAAGGCCGGCGATGGTCTCGCCGAAGGGATAGGTGGCGTGGAATCGAACAAAGCAACACTACCCGGTGACTGGCCATGAAGTAAAGTGGTAGGGCAGGGGCACGGGTTACAAACAAAAATAGCACTTGAGTTGCGAAAAATTGTCAGCACAAGCATGGGGCAGCAACACGGATTTTTGGTCAGCGCATCGTAACGAAGGTGTGTAGATAACAGTGGCGTCGGAAAGAGTAGCACAATAAAGAGGCACAAGCACTGAGGAGAAAGGCGGAACGTCGGTGTCCTCTGCGACGTGCACGGCAGCGGCAGCGGGTGTGTCGAAAAAAGTGTCACTGAGGGGTGATAACTCAAGTTGAGCACGGGCGCAGTCTATTAGGGTGTTATGATTGGAGAGGAAGTCCCAACCAAGGATAACGTCGTGTGATGAGCGGGCGAGGACGAGGAATTCTATTGTGTATTGAACGTCGTCGATGACAAGGCGGGCGGTGCAGGCGGCTAATGGTCGAATGTCCTGAGCGCTGGCTGTGCGAAGAGAAATTGCAGGAAGCGGCGTCATAACCTTTTTGAGTTTGCGACAGAGGGCGTAATTAAGAACAGAAACGGCTGCGTGCTTCGACAGGAACTCCCTCGATGAATATATGGTAATAATGTTGGCTGGTACGTGAACAGGTCTTGAGTTGGTCCCTGATGGCGCAGTTCTTGCCTCCGGAACTGCGGCCGTTAGTTTTCCGTGTTAACGGCTGATTGGCGGCGGAGCATCGGAGAACGGGAACGACGGCCAGGAGAAGGCGAGCGGTGGGATCGGCGATCGTAACTTGAAGAGGACTGCGGAGGAGGCTCAGGGAACACAGGCGAGGGGGACGGAGGAAGATTGTACATCGGCTCACGTGTATAGTCGTAGGGACGAGGGCCACGATTGCGGCACAAACGAGCCACATGGCCGGCGACTCCACAGGCGTAGCAAATAGGTCGGTTGTCTTGTGTGCGCCAGGGGTTGGAAGGGTGTGGCTGTGGTCGACGGCGGAGAACCGGACGATAAGGGGGGATTGTAGGTTGCTCAGTTTGCTGACGTCCCTGAGGCTCGTATAGGAGGGGAGGCCGGCTGTACACAGGGGCGACAGGGGGTGGTGGCCGCACCAAAACATCAGCGTACGTGAGAGGAGCCGCCACCAACGGCTGCTGAGGAGGTGAAGGCAGAACCTCAGCGACCTGCTCTTGTATGACACGCTGAAGAGTGGGAGTGAGCGGCGGCGCAGGCGCAGGTGCTGGCGGGCAAGTGAAGGTGGACAAGGAAAGCTGGCGTGCGACTTCCTCACGAACAAACTGTTGAATGTGCTGAATTAGCGACTGCTGGTCCTGGGCACCGTCCCCGGAGAGAGCCAAGCTGGAAAGGGTGGCCTGCTGAAGGCCAGCACGTCGTGTGGAAAGCCGCCTTTTGCGCAGCTCATCGAAAATTTGGCAGAAGCTGATAACGTCGGACACAGTTTGGGGATTTTTGGCGACGAGCATGTGGAAGGCGTCATCGTCAATGCCTTGCATAATGTGCCCGATCTTCTCGGCGTCGCTCATGGTAGGGTTGACGCGCTTGCAGAGGTCGACGACATCTTCTATGAAACTGGTGAAGTTCTCGCCGGTTTGTTGTGCCCGACTTTGCAAGCGTTGCTCGGCGCGAAGCTTACGTATAGTGGTACGGCCAAAAACTTCGGTCAGGCTGGTCTTGAGAGCCGCCCAGGTAGGGATGTCACTCTCATGGTTTCGAAACCATAGATTGGCCACGTCGCTCAAATAAAAAATGACGTTTGTGAGCTTCACGTTGTCGTCCCACTTGTTGTACGCACTTACGCGTTCATACGACGCCAACCAGTCTTCTACATCCGTGTCATCGGTGCCGCTGAAGATGGCTGGGTCGCGCTGACGCGCTGCACCGGGACAGATGACAGGCGATGGGGTTGGCGGTTGGCTGGCGGTCTCAGGCATCGCGGAAGTGGTAGGCAAAGCTCGGCTGCGAAGCTCCAGGTTGAGCGGATTGCTGGCACCTCCACCACTTGTTGTAGAAGACCTTGAACAGGGCGATACGTCTTCAACAGTCAATGGAACGTTCTGCGATCAGTCGTGAGACATGTCAGCACACGTACGAGCGTCGAAGCGAGCTTCGTTGTCGTTTTCTTTCCTGCCCGTCACGCGCGTTGAACATGCTTGTCGTCGTTCTCTTCAGCAACATGCGCTGAACATATCAGAGCCCAATACCTGTTTTACAGAATGGGTTTACCGGAAAAAATAAGGCGACTTTTTTCTGTGGACACATAAACAGCAAGGGAGGAAAATAGTGTAAATGAAAAAAGAGAACGAGGAACCGTAGTGGACGGTTACTATTGTCACGTGACGTCAGAAGGAAGCACTGAGGACTTCCTTGTCTATGCGGTAATGTTATGGCGCGTCATGCCCACGGTATAGTGAACTAGAATATACTAGCACTATAGTAAACAGAAAAAAAAGTGTGGCAGATAATGCGCCTTTCCATTCCCGAAAACCAATTATTATTGTTATCACCAAATAACTTGAAGGGGGGGAGGGGGGTGCAGCGGTCTCTGTAGCATTCCTTGCTATGTTATGGCAGAAAAAAGAAAGCTGCATTAACAGTCGCATGCCAACCAAAGAGGGCGGTGTAAATTTCGAAAGAGTTGCTGTTATCTAAAAGCCTAGAGAAAAAGCTTTACTTCGGTTTCGAATCTTATGTACTCTACAGCTGCCAGCAAACGATTCATTCATTTCCCCTTCTGTGGATCAGCATTTACTCGTACTTTATGGTGGATATACTTTTGAAACTCGTGGCTCATGGCATGTCCCGTTGCCCCAAGCAAGCTGAGATCGTTCAGCTTGCTCATTCTGAACACGGATATTTTGGTTTTGCAAGAGACCTACATTCATCGTCTTGGCCAGATCAGGAGCTTCGATAGAACATTTGGTACCAGGTCCTACTGGAGCTATGGCGCGTCGGGATCCCGTGTGGTTGGCATTATTCTTATGCCACGCTTCCGCGGCTCGGTTTTGCGCCACTTCAGGGATGCTGAAGGCCGCGTCCTATCTGTGGATCTTGATTCTGGCCTCATTCGCATAGTTAACGTCTACGCTCCGAATAATGGTCGTGCTCAGGGTGCTTTCTACAAGCGCCTTGACTCCCAGGTTCATCCAAGGTAGGTCTGGTTGGTGATTTCAACTGTGTCTTTGACAGGGCGGATCGCCTCTCCTCTCGTGGCACTCCGCCTGAGGAGCGGGATAGGCAGGGAGCACGGGCATTGCTTCTGGTTGATGCCTGGAGAGTGCTCCGCTCGGGACAGTCAGGGATGACATAGACTGGAAGGCGCCTTCAGAACAGGCTAGACCGTTTCTGTGTTTCTCCAACACATGGCTTCTGGCATGTATTCCATGTAGTCTGTTCATTCCGCATTGAGTTATCACAGGTGTGTCATCCTTCGCTTCAGTGATGGGACCCTTGTCCCCTGGTCCCTCGCGGGAAGCGAACTTGGGGCCTCAACTTGCGGCTTCTAGAGGACCAGGAAATCTTTAAGGAAGTCTACGGTATTCTTATAAATTCTCTCACGTCCAACTCAGTTTAGACGGTGCTGGATGGGACAACATTTAAGACTGAAGTGCGTGACTGTTTCAGGGCGGAGGGAATGAGGCAGGCACGTAGGAGCGACAGCTGGAGATTACCATTGTCTCTGATGTCATCCGCCTGCTCTCTAAGCATCTTTCTGCTGGCCGGGGGTCACCGAAGCACTTGCCTAGCAGTGCATCCGGCTCCGGAAACTACTCCAAGGTTGCCGGGATGGCCTATAGGGTTTTGGCGCGCTGAGCAGTGGGAGAGGGAACATTGGTGCAGCAGGCACCTCCTCCGACGCCACTTAGCGCGCACGGAGACTTCCCTCACATAATTGGTAAACCCAGTTACGGGTTCCATCTCCAACACGTCGGACGCTGTTCTTGAATCAGCATGGCAGTTCTGTTCCGCTCTTTATCAAGCTCCAGTTCCAAGCACAGCTACTTTCCCATTCGAAACTCCCTCCAATCTAGTTCATTTATCAGGGGCTCCTTTGGATGAGATTGAACTCGATGCGGCGCTTAAGTCCTTCCATGGAAATCGTAGCCCAGGTTCGGACAGCCTAGCTACTGAGGTTTACGTCAAGTTCTGGGGGCAGCAATTGGGAAGCCTTTCACCGCCCTTATAAATAGTCTCCTGGGTGAGGGGATGCTTCAGATACTCAAAGGGAAGGCCGGGCTGATCACTCTCCTTTGTAACGATGAGTCAAGAAGCACTGACCTGCGAGCCTGGCGTCCCATCACGCTCCTGAACATCGACTACAAGTGCCTGTCCTCCCAGTTAACTTCTTTCCTACCAGATATTATAGGTCCTTATGTTTGCTGTGTTCTGGGTCGTTCCACTCAATTTCACGGTTTTGCCCTTAGGGACCTCTTTTTTGGGGCTCAACATAGAAATTTATAGGGTATATTCTCTGTTCTTTTAATCAGGAAAAGGCATTCAATGTGGTCAGTCATCCATACTTATTCCAAGTCCTGGAGGAAGCTCGTATAGATTGATTTCCAGTGCATGGTCAGAGTTCTGTATTCCAGGCCAGTGTCAGCCATCGCTGTGTTAGGTCGCACCTCAGAAGCTTTCGACGTGGACCGTGGAGTTTGGCAGGGATGTCCTCTATCTCCTGCTCTCTACGTGCCCGCATTACAAAGGCTCTCTCGGGATAGTTGAATAGCTCGTTTTCCTTTGCCACCAGGTTCTCCGCCAGTTCCCATCTTTGCCTATGCAGATGACCTAACCATTGTCGTCCCTAATGAGGCTTCTGTCTCCTTCATTCTGGATGTCATGGAGGTGTACTGTAAGGCGAGTGGGGCTAAATTCAATAGTTCGAAGAGTGCCGCCTTCTATTTTGGTTGTGCACCCGTGCACCATCCAGTCCTAAGCCTGCTCACGGTCTTCATGTGGAGACTGAAGTCTGCTTTCTTGGTTTTTACTTTAATTCAGAAGGTCTTTCAGGCAGGAATTGGTCCTCCGCTCAAGAGAAAATTGAATCTAGGGCAAGAGAGTACTAGAAGCTGTTGTGTCCGCTCACGGCTCGGGCCACTATCACGCGGTCCCTCCTCTCGGTGCCGACCTATGTCGCTGGCGTAACACGTACTCTGTCGACACGGACGAAGCTCTGCCTGGAGCGGATCCTTTTCCATTTATTGTGGAGGGGAGCTTCGGACAAGTTCAAAAGACTTGTGGTAAAGCTGCCTAAGGACAGGGGAGGCCTTGGAATATCCGACCTGGGCACCATAGCCTAGCTCGGCCTTGCACGTCATGTGGACCCAAGTGGCACTGATCTCGGACATGCCTCTAACTCGAAGCCTGACTTCGTTTTTTCTGAGTACTCGACTCCCCCTCTTTGCCCAGAGCATGTATTCTCATTGTGTGCCACGGTCGGGCTCTCTCCGTCTTCCTTTTATGCTCAGGCCGCTAATAGCCTTCAACGTCTCCGTAAGGCGGAGGCGTACATTGGTGTGGTTTCGGTTCCCCTCTAGAAGTTGGTTAGGCTTATGCACTCCAAGTCTTCCTCCTCACTTCCGTCAGTATGATCTTGTCAATGTTAGGCCCAGCTGGCGGTACATCACGGCGGACTTTTGGAAGCAAGCAGAGCGTCCGTTATGTACCGCTTCGCTAGGGGAGTCCCCCCATAAATAAAGACTCCAGCGTTTACACGAGCCAGCTTGCGACCAGCTTTTCCTGTTTTTGATGGTAGAGAGGACACTGTGCACATGTTCTCGCAGTGTCTTCTTCCTGAAGCGCTTCTCCGTCGTGTAGCTGACCTCTTCCAGCTTCCGGGTATACCGTACCAGACTGCGATACCTGAATCCGCTGCCAGGCGCAGCCGTTAAGCAGTTCGTCCTCCTGCTCGTGGAGTGCGCGTACCAAGTATGGCTGGCACGCTGTGCGGCCGCATACAGCAGCAGGGTTCCGGGTCTCCATGAAGTAACTGCAAAGGTACGGAAGGAGGTCTGGTACACTTGCTGCGGGAACGTTGTATCCTTGGCGAGCGGAGGATCTCGCAGATTTGGAGTCGGCCGTCTGTGATTTTCTCGATTACGGGTGAAACACACTATCTGTGTCGCTATTATTCCATTGCAGGAAATGGTCGTGCTTGATGACACCTGTTGCGTGATCATGAAAGTCCGCCTCGTTGCCTCAATGCTACGATGGCGCTGTAGGCCGTCTTCGCGTAAGATGCTACCCACTCCTGTGGAGGCATCGCGCGGTGGCCCCCTTGCCCAGGTAGGGCCCTCACCTCGAACACAAACGCTCCCTCAGTCCCTACTTGGCCCTGGGGGGAGCCTGCCGGTGGTGTTCAATGGATGATGATGGGCCGATGAGTTATATGTGAGACTGGAGCACGGCACTTGCGGGTGTCAATCCTCTTCTCATACCTGACAATGGCAGGGCTCCACAAATGGAACGGTGTTTTGCTTTAGATGAAAATAAGTGGCGTTCATATAACTGCTCTGTGAGTCATACGGAGTTGTCCCGATTCAATACTAGCTAGAAACGGATTATGCGAAGCCAGGAATTGGTTAATGAATGCGTAGCCTTACTGCGCGTTTCTGGTCTTTTACTGACAACTTCTGCTCCTCTAGCGAGAAACTGTAATCATCTCACTGTTCGTCGTTATGGCGTGAATAGGTTGAAATCTGAACATCGAAAGAGTAGGCTAATGTGTTAAAGACGAGGAGTTCTCGCGTAAAAAGGCAACTTGCAAAAAGCTGGAAAACCAGAAACTTGTGTGTCGAAGACTGTCATCTGCGGCGAAAAACCCGCATTGCACGCGCGCAGCAAGGGAATGCGCTTAAAAAAAAAAAAAAAAAAAAAAAAAGTCATACAAAAGGAAATCGCCGAGGTGTTTCTAAATAGCTTGATACTAAAGAAGTGGCGCGCCGAAAATTGCGTCCTCTTCATTTCTGAAAACATGCATTCCACCCGCGCATTTATTTTCACTGCTGCTAACTCACACTATGAACGTCGCACAGTCCCTGTGTTGTTGCCGCTCGTGCATCAGATATTTTTATCGAATGAAACGCGTAGTCGGTTGTCAATGAAGCTTTTAAAACCAAAAGTAAACATTGGGAAATGAAGCCGTGCTTGAAAATTACTGGTAGGGATCTTCATCGTGTAGCTTGATATGTGTATTTTACGTGGGTACGCACGCGAGGTTCGATAAATCATATTGACCGTATTTGTAATTTTATTCCTTTACAGCTTTCTCATGTTTAATTTGTTTACACCGTTTCGGTAAAAGGTGTATCACGATGACAAATACTTCTACATCTCTGCAGTGTGCCCTGGTGAAACGATTGCACCATACGTGCAAGATGTCCGGACCAATCTTCCGCATCCCACGAGTCAATAGGTCTGAGCTTTCACATTCGGCTTGCCATTTCACGTGACCTAATGAGCACATCCGGTATTTCTACAACATTATAAGTGTTAATTAACACGAAAAATGTGTTAATAGGTGTTAAATAAATGTCCCTGTTTCCTGAAATATTAATATCAGTGCATATTTTCACATTCCAACGAATTGACCATGTGATAACATTGCAAGCTAAGCTTGGTTGGTTTGTATTGTTTACCGTCCCAAGAGACCCAGGCTATAACGACGCGCATAATAGGGAAACCATTTTTATATTGTACCTATTAGGCATTCTGGCCTTGAATACAACGAGCTCTAGTCACATTTTCATGCAAAATGTAAATGAATGCAAGGCGCTGTGTAACATGAGTCTGAATGTTTTCCAGCTTATTTCTGGCTTATAGAATATTTGTGTTTAGAATTAAACTTTCTGAAAAGGTAATGCTTAGGATAAAAGACGTGACCGTCTGCTGGAAATTTGCTGCCAAGTTCGTACCCAAAAGCACATGATGGTGTGAGGAAAGGGTGCACATTTAAGCTCAAAGTAGTGTTGTCCATAATACCCAAGATGACTTGGAGTATTTGCTTGAAATCTGTGTTTAAAATACAATACCGGGTACTCTGAGGGAGACGCAAGTATATGGTGGGCATAGTGTATGTCTATTTTCTTATGTACCATTTTTCATACTTTGTATATCTGCATGTCATGTCTACCATTGTTTCTTGCCTTGTGCAATATATTATTATTATTTTTTTTTTCAGTTTTTTGTAATGTACACGTCGGCTGATGTATCCTACGTTTTGTCTGTCTTCCTGGTTGCTTTTATGCACCAAATTGTAACAGATTTGTATAGGTTTTGTTTCTGTATGAAGCAAAATAAATGTTCATTTCACATATTTCCTGGCATCTTTCCTGCAATACTGTTGTTTGGCAAAGGCTTTGATGCTGCTGCGTTGATGGCCAGTCAGCAGTAATTGTGACACAATTTTATATTCCAATGCTGAAAATCAGATAATGTGCCGACAGGGTGCGACAGTACGGCAAGAGCTTGCTAGCATTGCGCATGCTCAGACTTCAAATATATGCTGCTGAGCCTCGCTAGAGTAGCAGAAGCTGTCAGTAAGAGACCAAAAGCGCGCAATGAGGCTACGCATTCGTTAGCCAATCTTGGATTCCCATACTCGACTTGTAGCCAATTTGGAATCGAAACAACTCCGTACGACTCACAAAGAACTTCCATGAACACCTCTTGTTTTGATCTACGGCAAAACTCCGTCCCATTCGCGGAGTCCTTCAAAAGTACTCGACAACACCACGGAAGAAATACTGTTCTCCACAAGGGGAAGCCGATTGAGCGGTTTGATTCCAGCTGTAGACTACATAAGAAGACGACGTATATTGTAAAAGAGAATGGCAACTTAAGTGAAGCTTTTTCTGTCTGGTTTTAGATAAGAATAACTTTTTCCGTTACTTTCACCCTGCTCCTAGGTTGACATGCAACTGTTATAGTATCTTTTTTTCTGCAATAACCTGGCTTGGAATGATAAGTCCGCTACGCAGAGGCCGTGGCCCCCACCGCCAAGTTATTTGAAATAATAATAATAATAATAAATTGGTAAACAGGAACGGAAACCTACAGTACCTAGCTGCCGCACTTTTTTTCTGTGGACACCTGACGCTCCGTAACAGCACCACATAGACAAGAAAGGCTTCAGTGCTTCTTTCTGACGTCAGTGCCCCGTCACAACAATAGGCATGCTATGCGACAATCAGCGCAATTGCTGCCGAACTATGGCCGAACGTATGCTGTGTTCGCAATGAGTCTGGATGCACAACGCGTGCTATGGAGCTTATTCACGTTACGTTATTGCAGCTCTAATGGGAAATAGGGCACGCAACGCAACGTCAGTGAAAGGGAAAGAAAGAGTGAGAAAGGTAAAGAAAGAAAGAAAGAGAGACGTCCATGGCGTTTGTTGGCACGGCGTCGATGAACTCCGAGCTCTGGTTGCACAGCTGGTGCCCCGCTTTTATGCGCAGTGGTTAAGACGCTCGCCTACTGTTCCGAAGTACCCAGGTTCGAACGCGACCGTCAACGGCTGCGTTTCGTTGGAGGTGAAAGTAAGAGGCGTCCGTGTGCTGTGCGATGTCAGCGTACATTAAAGATTCCAAGATGGTCAGAATTACCCTGCAGCCCTTCACTACGGTTCCTCTTTCTCTCCACTTTCACTCTCACTTTCTTCTTTTCCGGTTCAGTCGTCCCCCCCAAAAAAGCCGGACAATATCGGCATTTACATGGACCCGACAGGAGCGGATTGAGTTGAGTTATTGGGTCGAAACCCGGTTACCGGGTTCATGTAAACTGCGTCGGTCGGGTCGAGAAGACGAGGGGTCGAGTCCAGTCAAAATAACGGCTTGAGGGGCTAGTTGGTGCTGGATCATATTCAGATTCAGACGCGTGTGTTGTGTATCTTCTCCTGT
The DNA here is from genome assembly GCF_055883805.1 of Amblyomma maculatum. Lineage (NCBI taxonomy): Eukaryota > Metazoa > Arthropoda > Arachnida > Ixodida > Ixodidae > Amblyomma > Amblyomma maculatum. The sequence continues at coordinate 33,235,251 of NC_139344.1, forward strand.
GTTTGTGTTTTTTGCGCCACATATCTGAATATGAGTCCAGTCAACTCCCGCGCAGAGGGTTGGATGACAACTCGAACCCGCTGCAGGAAGCATGTAAACGATAAACCTGTTTACATGGACAGAACAGCGGAGGGTCGAGTTGGGGAGTTGAGTAATATCGACCCTACCGTGTTTACATGAACCGACCCGATGAGCGCAGTACCGGCTCTGGACGAGCGGCGATTACGGCTGCACTTCGCGTCGAGGCGAAGAACGAGGAGACGGCACACTACTCCGTTTTTTTTTTCCGCGCATCTCTAGCATTTTTCGTACTGTTCTCCTCTCTCGCTTGTTCCCCAACTCGACCCGACAGCGTTTACATGCTTTCTGCAGTGGGACAGAGTCCAGTCAACCCACCCCCAGTACGGGAGTTGACTGGACTCGACCTGTCGCCTTCTCGACCGACCCGACGGGGTTTACATGAACCCGGTAGCAGGTTTTGGGCCAACTGAACTCAACCCGCTCCTGTCGGGTCCATGTAAACGCCGCTGATGTCGGGATGAGTCGGGGCTAAGTGGGAGAGGAGAAAAGTGCGGAAAACACTAGAGATGAGCGGGGTGAAAACCGAAATCGGGACCTTTGCCCGCGCAGGCCAGTGTGTACTCGAGTTCGTCCACTCCGGGTCGTATACCTGAGAGCGCAGCTCGACCCTTTCGATCGTGATTCAACGATCCGCGTCAGGCGTGCCTTGCGATGGTTGCCCATACTCTCTCAAAGAAACCCTTGGGCCACCGCGAGAGAGATCACACCACGCCCTTGCATGCTTGCAGCGCGCATTCCTTGCCACTTCGTGCGCGCAGCGGAGCCTTTCTCCCGGGACGCGGCGACTGAGTGTTTGTGTGTGTACCACTGAAGGATGGCGTTTCAATAACCGTCTCCTTTGCGAACTTGGAGGTTTGTGTCCTTGCAGCGAAGCGCTCTCTTCCCTGTGGATGTTGAGTGCGCGCTGCGGAGTTTCAGTGTGCGCTTGGTGACGGCTGCTCGCGACTTCGGCTCGCGCGACGCTCGAACACGTGGTGGTTGGTGGCCTATGCCTACGTAGATACCACAACAGATACAGCGCCTTTCCTTTCTGGTAAATCAATCATTGGTTTACCACATAGAAAAGACGCTGTTATTTATTTTTTGCGCAGCTCGACGACGTTGCAAAGCATCTCAGGTGTGGAATACGCCGGCGCGTCGGAAACATTTTTGGTGTGCTTTTAGTTCCCAACTGCCCAGCATCATAGCAGCACAGCTATGCAGGGTTGCCACAATTGCCACCAGGTAAACCTGATCGACAATAGGGAGCAGTCGCGCGTCTGTGGGTATTCAGGCTAGATTTTGACAAACTAGGTCAAAACAAAGCGCTGTGGACGCTACCGGTTTTAACACTTCTTTTCCACTGACTTCCATGAGAACGACTCGTGCGATAATTTGTTGCTTGTTGCGAACTTTTGCACCTGACTGACAGCATGTTGCCAGCGCAGCAGAGCAGTTTAGTACGTGCTTGTTTTCTGCGGTTGGTTGCTGGGATGCTGTGAGGGCTTTTAAGGCGAAAGCATTTCTAGGCTTATGGAACGAAATCCTGTGCGCGAGATCTGTCCTAGTCTGCGCGATTCCGTGAGATGCGATCTTGTCTAGCATTTCTGGCATCTGCAATCCCACACTTGAACGCGCGCCAAAGAAAGTCACGTGTCGGGAACTATGGTGTATGGTCCAAAATCACACTTGTCGGAGAAAGTGTGACAGATACTGCGCCTTTAATTTCCTGTATAATTATAATTATTTTATTTTTAGGGATAAAGGTCAATGACTCCAACCAAGTTCTTTAACAGAAAGTCACGACGTTTCGGAGCCGGCTCGGTTCCTTCGGTCCGTTTGTTTCACCTGCACTACGTGAACTGGTTCACGTGGTGCTGCACTTCACCATTCGTTGCAACGATGCAAGATGGCGCCCTCTGCACCACGCCGTTCGTTTCAAAAAGTGCAGACGTCGTGCAGGTCGAGTTCACGAAAAGTTCAGCAAAACTGTGCACCTCCTCAGCGGTCAGTGCCGAAATGGTGCAGCTGCAGCAGCCGCATGAAAGCAGACGACAGCTTGCGCGACGATGGCTTGCGTCTTGTGATAAATAGTGAAGCGACCCTTATTCCACTCATGAGTCATCAACGAGAGCGGTACCCGTGTTTGCCAAAGAAAAGACGACGCGTACTTCAAACCATGTCTACCAAGTAAGCACGTGCATGCGTTATGGTTCATGCTGACTTCAATCATGATCGAAGTTTGTTATTTGCGCTTCGTGCCAGCTGCCGCATGGTGCGCATACACATACATCGATCGAGGCTGGTTCGCTTCATTGCGATGTGCTGTTTGAAAATTGATCTCATTTAGCATTTTGGCGCCGGTTGATGTGAGTGGCAATATAATTCACAGATAGCCGAGCACATATGCGGTCGGCTTTTGTACATATATGCATCGCATATATGAATGAATAAAGAAACATGAAGATTTTCATGTATACCACATCGCATTAAGTACGTCTTGTACAAATGCATATATATGCGCCTTTTGCGGCAGCCAGCGATCGAAGCGCATATGGTCATGATTGAAATATATATCAGCATGCATCACACCGCATACGTGTGTCTACTTCTTGAGTATGCGTAGCCGATACCCTGGCTAACTCGATCGTGTTCTCGTTGACAAGTGCCGTTTATTACAAAGCACAGGCCAAAAGCATCGCGGCTGAATAATGTCAAAACTTCGTTGTCATGTGCTATTTGAAAATTCATTGGCGTCCGCTGAAATGTTGGCGTCCGCTGACGCGATGTTGCTACACAGCCGGCCACAGCTTGTTGGCGACGCCAAGGCTAGCAGACGGCCCGGCCTGCACTCTACCATTCGTTCGTAAGTAACTGGTGCCGATGCTGCACCTGAACTGCTAGAAATGGTGCTGAACGCTTGTGGCACCGCCGCAGAACTTTACGGAACTGGTGCAAAGAGTACAGCTGAATCGAACAGACCTATGGTGTGACTCCGAGTAAGGCGCAGCTTGGCTCTTTAAGGCCTTGTGTCGATCACCTCCGGGTAATTGGCCGCAATCCATGAATGTATGAAGAGGGAAGGGCGCCCAAAGAGCAATTAACATTTCCCGGTGTTTTCTGAATATGCCACGACACAAGTCAAAGCCTCCTGCGCGGATTAGCTTCGGTATCCAGTATAATCGATCTGTCAAAGTCAATTATAATTATTATTTCATTTAGGTTGTGAGGAACGGAAAGAGCCTTATACGACAGAACGAAGTGAGCGATGATGTGGTCCCTGCTTCCAGGCGACATACGAGGCAGGATTGCTTGCTTAAAGGTCAGCTATCGTCAGGTGCAGGATTCGTGTCGGTTTCTGGGTTGGGCAGTCCCACACCAAGGGGTGAATGTCGGCTTCAACGTTTTCGTTTTTATACATATCGGACCGATCTACGATGAAGCAACTAGCCCGCAAGAACTTTCTACTACATGAACGACAAGGTTGAATAGATGCATAGCCTTATGATGGCCTGAACAGACGAGTGAAGACGATACAAAGAAGGTAACGGTTTACCGCTATAATCATGCGCTTCCTGCCTTTTAAAAATTTCGGGCATTTTCGGCCCCAGGTTTGCATCACTCGCCGAAGGTGCAGATCTCCTTGGTTAGTGGCATCCTAAACCGAGAGATAAGCCGTGAACAGAGGACGCAGGAAAAGAAGCACCCAATGAACCGTGTGATAAACTTTTGTTTCAACACCTTGCTTTCAATATAAGCACAGTAATTGCAAACAACCCACGCTTGTTATTTTCAGTACGAAGTAATTGACAGTGAATGTAGAAATTCCATGCAGGGTCCCGGGATCCCCAAAAAAAAGAGGAGTTTAAAATAAGCAGCAAGGTATTAGTATCGGCAGGACAATACGCCAGTTTATATAAAAAGTAGTGAAGGCTGATCAGGATGATGAAACTGGACTTGTATCTGAAAATGATGGGGTGCATTTGGGAGATACTCATGAGGTCATTAATAGCAGCTGACATATATTTATTTTCTAAGAGGAAAGCATACGACAGTGGCGTATTGTCATTACAAAATTACCTATTGGGGGAGTAACGACAAAGCTTGAAATTCATCTGAGGAGGAAGCAGGAAGGTGTCACAAGGGAATGATGAGTTGCATAGGGAAGACCACTAGATCATTTTATCCCAGCAGATATTAAAACGAAATTGACATTGGAGAGTATGCAATGCGGAAGGCGGACGGTCGGCGGTTTCATGCACTTCTGCAGAGAAAGTGCGGAGCACGAGCCATCAGGAAATCAGTTTGTCAGATCAGATTAAGAGGCATGTGAGACTAAAGTGCCAGCAACTTGCACCGGACTGAATTACTTACTGACAACGCAACGGTGAGGCCTTTGTCCTGAGCTTCCCATATCTGGAATGAAAATAATCACTATACATTTATTGAAATAAACACAGAAAAGTCATCACAGCTGACATAGCCTAGTCGCCATTATTGAAAAAAAAAAAAACAAAAAAAAAACAGGCAATTCGCTTGGCGATATTTTTACACTTACAAACTCATTTATTGCTCTTTTCATGGCCGACAAAATTAAGAATTCCTTAATTCTGTACGATGCAAATGACTGATGCAGTATACAGTGTCACTTCACGTGTCGTTATCCTCGTCACGTGGCGCCTAAATATGGGTCGTCGTGAAGTGGTATAGCTTGTCACCAAACTATCCGAGGACGAAGGCGTTGGCAGTAGAGAATCTCGTTTCCGTTGGCCGGGTCACCACTGGCCCTACTCCCTGGGCCAGCTACTGCTGCGGTGGCAGCGGTGGTCGAGACTGCTGTGGCGATGTCCAAGCGCCTGCTCTGGCTGGAGCACCTGCTCCTGGTGGTCTCCACGAAAGAGCGACAGTTTCCTGCAGCAAGAATTGCATTGTGTCGTCCATTTCAATTTCTTCGAGATACCTTTCCAACATTGATTTTGGCTGAGAGGAACAGCGCAATGAAGAATGGCCTCCAGGTTTGGAGTTTGATGGCTGTAGTCGTCGGGTAAGGACTGAAGACTTCTGACCTGGACTGCCGGGATGAGATGATCCCATCGCTATGGTGCTGAACACTGGCTCCAGTTTTGTCACAGTGGGTTGTAGTGAGCACGGCGACTCCCAGGACGGGGTTGATGTATCACCTGCCAACTCCTGACCATTTGGTGGCATTACCAATTGCTGCTGGACAGGTAAAACGTTATCATTGTTAAAAGCTCGTGAAGGTGCGGATATCGGCGAGGGGGCGTCCATGATCAGTGCGAGCTTGGCGGACACCGCGGAGATGGCCCCCGCGTTGCCGTTGGCCGGGACACCACTGGCCCTGCTCCCTGAGCCAGATACCGCTGAGGCGGCAGCGATGGTCCGACGGCTGTGGCGAAGTTCAAGCACCTGCTCTGCCGGGGACACCAGCTCCTGATGGCCCCCTTCGCAGTTCCCCTGGTCCCCTTCCAGTTCCAGATGGTCCCCTTCGCAGATGGCACCCTTCGCAGTTACCACAGCGCAGGGCAATGATGGCGCGCTATAGCTTAACCCCCATCGACGAAGTTTTCTGCCTCTGTCGGAAAACTGCAGCCGTTCTCGTCGGTGACTAGGCTTCTTCTTCATCGATGCTGGCACGTGGAGGTGTTCAATGAAGGAGGTTGAGGTAAATTACCAAGCCCGCTCCCGGCTCTGTCTTGGCAGCTAGCTCCTTTCTTTTATTCGTGGTACAAAACGTCTAATTGCAAGTTCATCCACTGGTCGCCAAATCTCACGTTGTAATTTCATTTTTCAGATAGAGCGCAGATGCAAATGATCATCCTACATGACCACACCCTGCCATTGCTTGAAGCTATCGAAAGTTTTCAGGTAGTACTTCGAGACGAAGAGAAAGAGTAATGTGGTCCTAAATTAATGTGTAGACTTGCGTCCCAAAAAATGGTCAATTCGGAGGCGGAAATAGAAACATGCGCCCTCGATGTTAGCCAGGAAACAGAATCACAACCGTTTTTGTCATAGTGAATTTAAAGGTGTGTAAGAAAGCCAGAACTACGAAAATATTGAACAACGGAGAAGCAGCCATGAGTGGCAACGATTACTCTAGGTAAACAAGGTCAAATAAAGAAAGCCGCTTACCGGCGGTACAATGTACCTAACAAAATTCTTACCATGACCACCTGTGTAGCAGCTATCAGGCGGTCCTTGAACAGATAGATCCTCAGCTCAACGGCCTTCGAAATGTCTGCGGAACACGGATATAACTGACTCTAAGGTTGTGGGAGGAATGCCGGGGCAACCAAACAACGGTGTGTAGGCGGCGTTTGTCGAATAGCTAGCGCGATGCTGACCAATGAAGTAGGATTTCAATTGGGGGACAGCGGATATATGCCGCTCTAAAGTTCACCAGAATTTCTTCAGGCAAGATTGTCATAAAGCTAGCCAATGTGACGGGGATAAAATTTATCCATTTTATCCTCAGATACCAAACTTTCCTTGGATTATATCTACATAGATGCTCATAGCGCGGTTCGTCGATGCGTCTTCACGGCACCGTCGCTTCCATGCCTTCGAAATGTTCCTAGACGTCCGCAGGATTTGTGCATCCGCGGAGGGTGTCACACAGGCATTGTCAAAAAATAATTTGATTGCAAGTACTGCCACCTCGCATTATTAATGAGTAGCTTTAAAACAAAAAAGCAAAAATAGAGAGAACTGTTCAAGTGTATTACAAAGTGGCTTTCGACTTATAATGTCCGTCTTAGGTTTCGAGGGTGGAAGTTATCTCTAGAGTATATAGCGCCCGTCTCGGCAGGTTATATAGCTACTTGCGCTAATTGGGATAATTTAGAAACCGAACGTCAGGTTTAGGTGCCTAAATCATTTTAATTATGAAAATTATAATGGGAAGATACAGTCTCCACCATCTCTAAAATAAGGTAAAATTTACCAACTCCCCTGTGATGTGTCGATCAACTCCCCTGTGATCTTCAGGTGATGAGTGAGTGAGAGAGAGAGAGAGAGAGAGAGAGAGAGAGAGAGACCATTTAATAAAAAATAGAGAATTTAGCCGGCGTTTAGATTTCGCTTGCATGCTACTGCGTACAGAAAGGGGAATTGGGGAGGGAAACATTGAAAAAGAATGGCGAGGAAATTAAAAGAAATAAAGGGGGAGATAAAATGCGGCCATTAAATGCGTTGTAATGTGCATCGTGGAGAAATGGTATAAAAGGAAATGATGAAATTCATAGTCGATAAATGTGCTTATAGAGTTCACAGTATGAAAAATGCCTGAGGGTGGCCTCCAATGTGAATTTAGAGTTTGTCTAGAAGACAAATTTATTTCAAATACGTAAATAAAAAGTTCATTTTGAGTTTCTGTTGGTTATGACAGACTAAGGGACCTAAAACAATGTCCATTGTTAAAGGCACTGGGGAGCAGAGGTGGGCATTTGACCTCAAAAACCTCGACCTCACCTCAAACTCAAAAAATATTTGGCAACCTCACTCAACCTCAACCTCATCAATTGAGGTTGAGGCCCCCCAGGCGACCTCACCTCACTTTTCAGGTGACTATTGGCGACCTCACTCAACCTCACCTCAAACTCAAAATGTGAGGTTGAGGTCGGGCGCTCGAACTCAAAAAAAAAAAAAAAAGAATCATTAAATTAAATCGTAACTTAAAGCAAATATACATTTCTCGGTAATCCTGGGGTATATATACGCTAGCCAGAATTTTGTCGTATGAAGGCTGTATTTTACTCCTAATTTTATACTACAAATAATATCCTGGATAAAAGCAGAGAAACTCTGGACACTGCATGTCCAACTCTGCACTAAAGTGGCAATCCTCTCCCCCTCCTCGCCTACCCTTTTGTGGTCGGTTTCAATCTAAGGCCTACATGGGTACCACGTTACTACGCATAGGCCCATATTGCAATACAAAGAGTTTATCCCATCTGACCCACGTGAATAAGATTCGTATTAGAAACAAAACAAGCTAATTCTTACTATAAACTGAAAAGACAAATGTTGTTGACCCTAGTGACAACGACAAAAATGACGATATGCTCTTTTTCTTTTCTTGCCACATAGCGCTAAACAGACAGGGACACAGCGAGACACACGGGACGGGCGCTTTTTTTTATCGCCCGTCCCGTATGTTTGGCTGTGTCCCTGTCTGTTTAGCGCTATGAGGCAAGAAAACCGACACCAACGCGCCCATGCTTTCATCCTTGCTCCCTTTTTTTACATTGTTTTGCTAAAGAATACATTAAATTAAGAAAAAAATAGGAATACAGTCGTGCCTCGTTAGTATGGAAGCTTTGGTTTCCGACCAAACCTGTCCATAAAGCGAGTCATCCATAATATCGAGTCATGAATAAAAACGAAAAGTATATAATTGAGAAAAAATTTATACTAATGGCTGCTGTTTTAATTAATTTGGGTATATAAACACAGCCGAGATGTCGATGCTACCCTCTTCTCCATAAATCCGTCGACCCGAAACGTCATGTCTGTTCTTAAACCTTGTCAGCCATCCTCTTTAGTAGCTGAAGTCAGTATCGCCTAGACAGAGCGTAGAATAATATTTCTCAGTAAACATCTCCCTGTTTTACTGAACAAAAATTCCGTAAGTCATCGCAGGTAAAACCTATCAAGACGGAGGAGAAGAAGCACCCATAATGTTGCCGAGGCAGCGAGCCTTCTCTTGAAGCATTTCGTCGCTCACGACAGCACCAGTCGCGTGCACATTCCCGAACCACATTAACAAGGCTGACTCCATTTCTTCGAACTGTGCTGGGCGCTGTCGGACTATGGCTTACGCTGTGATGCCGACGTTGAGCCATTTATCGGAGTCCGGTAGTATATATAGATGGTATACCGTCGACCTGACGAGGCTGAGGCCTAGTTGAACTTGGGTTCAGTCTTTCACGGCTTGGATTGACTAAGATTGCTTTTGCCGCTTGTATTCACAGATTTCCCGCTTCGCGCCCAAGTTCAGCTCCATTCTTTTGCGTTTAACTCCCACCATGCCAAACGTCAAACTAAAGTTGAGAATTACAGGCTCCTGCTTCTTTGCACTGTTTTACCCTAGTTAACCTCCCTGACTTTTCGTTCTTCTGATTCTCTTTCTTGCCTTCTACTGTTTTTGTAAGGAAGCGAGGGAGTCAAGTTGGCAGGCTACTATACAGAGGGCTATCAAACAGCCCTTTCCTGTGCCGTTTGTATGTGTTCCTATGAAACAAACACTGCAAGCTGAAGAACAGTTTAGAACGACGGCTAGCCGACTACGAAGAGCTCAGACCTTGTCAAGGCCGCATCGTTGACTCAAGGCGAAGCCGACATGCGGATCGCTGTGGTGCAAAATGTGGTAGTTCCGCAGCGCAACAGTGACGAGAACCAGGAACATGAGAAGGAAGGGCGTCCAGGACGGGACGCCCGATCCTGTTTGCGTGGTCGTCGCGTTTCTTTTGTCGCTCTACTTCGTGAGTGTGTCTTAACCCTGACCGAAAAGCGTTAACGGCTTCATGGAACACAATTTGTGTTCTGGGATAGAAAAACTTCAGTTCACACCCCCAATTTTTGGCGCTTGTCTTTCTTCTTATTTTTTCTTTCTTACGCTTTTACCGGCCTCTCGTCTGTTCACGTTCAGCAGAATTTATTGCGACCACATGTTGCTGTTTTCCTGACTGTGGCCTCTAGTTGCGGCGCTGCCGCTGCACCCAGAAAACTCCCGGTTTCCTCCTTTTGGGGTCTTTCTTAGCTGACCCTCGGTTTGCTGTGTACGATCCCTGTCATCCACCCTCCTTTTCTCCTCCTCCTCCCTTCCTTTCCGCTCTTGCCCCCCCCCCCCCCTCCCTCCCCTCCTAAAACGACGACACGCCCGCTTTGGTTCTTTGCAACTCCACAGGACTCGCTCAGGCATCCGACCTTATCGGTTGTCGCATAGGTTCCCGGCCTGCGCACCCTTCTTTAACTTGCGTTCGGACACCCCAGCTTTTTTCAAACGATGTCCCTATTAACGAGACAAAAATACATGGGCCGAATAGGCTGTGTGCATTCATCCCATCTTCATTGTTCAGAGAGCGAGTTTCTATATTAACGAGACATAAATACATTGAAAATCTTCGCCCCTTGAAAACCTGTCCATAATTCGGGTCCTCCATATTAACGGATGTCATATTAACGGGCACAAATTTTCCATAATAGCCACTCATGAAACGACTTGTGAAGTCTAAATCCCCAACAAAACAAACAATAGAGGAAAAGACAGCAAAACACCAATTAATCATAAAACTCGGCCACCGCCGAATAAACCTTCAGAAAATTTCGAAGAGGAATGCTGTTTATCTTATGAGGTCCCAACCGGCCACTCCCAAGCGTTAGTTTATAATTCTGTGATCCCGTGGCGTACTGCAAGAATTGGCGAAATTGCTTCTTCGAACACCACGCTTACATTAAAAAATTACAAGGGCCGGAACTGCTAGGAAAAAGGGTTAAACGTGAACCACTTTGCTGTCGCGAACATCGGCTAGCCCGTCAAAATTCGCCGGAGAAAAATGTCCAACTCCCACCCGTATAAAAAAAAAAAAAAAAAAAAAAAAAACGCACACACGATATACATACTTGTACGTCCGAACCGAATACTGGATGCCATTTCGCCAACAATTCTGAGAAGAGCTTCTTTGTGGTATATTCACTTGTTTTCCTTTGAAGACTGAACTAATAAATTGCACGTACGGTGGTGCCTCCGAAGCTGCTTCGCCGCATGCACCGTAGGTGAATCTAGAGAAACCGTTTCCCCGTTAGTGTCGTATAGTTACAGCACATAGACGTAAAATAAAGACAAGAACAACAGAAAGGAGGCGAGCAAGCGGCCCGGAGGGACCGCGCCCCCCGCTGTGCACGCGCTCCTCCCTTCGCCGTCCGTCTGTAGGCATCTGGTTTGCCCATGCGGTGAATGCCGAACAGTCACCAATACACACCAAACGGCAGTGGCGTATGTGTGCCAGCTCCGCTTTTAGAGACTAGATCGCACTTTCCAGTACTTGCAAAAGAAAAAGAAAAAAACTAAATGACCGCGCGGGTAAGTGGAAAGGAGGGTTGAGCTATGGGCCTCTGAAAAGATGCCAAAGAAAGAGCCTAATGTGAGGGAAAAAGCCTGTTCTCTTTTCGGCAGTGTACGAACTTAATTGACATACAAGAAAATATATATAAATAAATACCACGCTGACGAAAGTAATAACAAATATCGCACACTAAAAACAGAAGAGAACTGCGCTTCCCAGAGCGCATAGAAGGTTTGAGACATCGACTTAATACTGCATTCCTCAGTGATATCATGTAATTGGCTTCATATCACGTACATCTAAATTGATTTTTAAAGAAAAAAAGAAATATATGAAAAAATTATTCCGACATCTGGCCACAAAAATTTTCATCCGATTTATTTGTCCGTCTCGAGCAGACGGGAGCACAAAACAGACACGTTTAGTTCGCCACACCAATTCGTCCGTCTATACACCAATATGTCGAGCCGGAAACCATCTCAATACTTTCTAGCTCATAAACACATGTAGGAGAACGCTTTTCTCTTTTTTTTTCTGCGCCTGAATAAGAGATTTCAAGAGAAACCTGACATTATGAAGTTAAGAATCCCTTACACTCCTCCTTCCTCCTGCATTGCTTGATTTCACTAGAATTTGAGAGAGAAATAAAGGGCCTTAGCGGAGCGAAATCATTTTTTTTTTTCAATGCGCTTTACTGCATAAAAGCCCCATATATTTTTTTATCTCTTCTATCTCGGCAAATGGTTAACATGCGCAGGCTTTTTCCTGTATACCAGTTGCGTCTTATAAGATGTGCCGTCCATTTCATCCCATTGCAGTTGTTCGGGGCCACCTGTGAATCTGTTAGAAGAAACAAGCAGCACAAGACCAAAGAGAGGTTGTTCTGGAGAATACAAGAATATAAATTTACAGGACCGGAATATAGAATGATGACGCACAATTCGAAAGGGAGGACTTCGATAAAATGTCCAGATGGTATTGTGCCGGTTTTTCTGTTTGTTCATGTTTTTTTATCACGTTCGCTAACAATTTCGCTGCACCATTTTCTGTTAAGTTTCTGTGTAATGTACTGCGGGGTCCTTTATCGAATGTAAGGCAGCAGCCGTGAGGTTAGCGCCTGGAAACGGGCATGCACAAGACACAGTTCTGCTCCGCGCCGTCTGTGCAAAGACTATTTGCTTCGCTTTTTAGTTTGCTGGTTTCTTTGCGGCATACGACAAAAGCACCGCAGGTTAACGTGAGTTATGTGCTTTGCGCGCTCCTGGGTGTTTGAGCCTGCGGCAAGCATCGGCACAAACAAGTCAGAGGAAACGGGGGTGGCTGGCGGGGGGCATGAGGAGTTCGTGAAGTAAAAAAAAAAAAACGAAAAACATCGCCTTGCAAGTAGACCAGAGGGAAGCGTCCTCGGGCTGCGGACATTACGGTGGAATGCCGAAAGCTGGGCAGGGGCTGCGGCATCTGGTCGTCCGATTGGGGGGTAACCAAACACCGAGAGTCGGCGGGCACACCGCGGCAGTACGCTCTAGCTCCGCGCCAAAAGGGGCGCTCTTCGAAGAAAGCCGCGGCAACAGCAAAAAGCCTGGACCTCACAATTTCGACCTCACACAATGACGACCTCACTCAACCTCAAACTCACGCGTGAGGTTGAGGTCCAATTTCGTGACCTCACTCAAAAAATTTCGAGCCGTCACCGACCTCAACTCAACCTCACCTCACTCCGTGAGGTTGAGGTCAGTTTGAGGTTGAGGTCGACCTCATGAGGTCGAAACCTCATGAGGTTGCCCACCTCTGCTGGGGAGAACTTTCCCATGCTATGTTCGTAGTACGCACGCTCGTCAGCGTACGCAGGACGCTCAAGCAGGGTATGTTGCATAGTTACAACCGAGCCACAGTTGTCACAATGCGGACTATTCATTTCACCAAAATGGTATCGCAAGACATTTCTATATGCACAGTTCAGGCGAAGTCGGTGGTAAAGAGTTTCTAAAATGGCGAGAATTGGGCCTAGTTGGTTATTCATATTGGTTTCACCGCGCTAACACATTAAACAACAGAAACAACACATCGCGCTCCGTGGTGTTTGTCTTTTCTGTTGTTTAATGTGTTAGCGCGGTGAAACCAATACAAAATAAAAAGAGTTTCTAGTTGGCGAGGAAATTTCGGAGGGCGTTTTTATCTTAGATGTGGGTCAATTGAGTAAAGAAATTGATAGTGATTTGTCAGCAAGCTGCAATGTCGATACTTTGCTTCGGAAGCAAATTTTTTAGCCAGTTTGGATGCATCAGATTTCGTGAAGAAGGTCCGAATGTAACTTTGATGTTGGTGGCCTTTACGAGCCGCTTCATCTGCTTTTTCATTGGCTTTAATACCACAGTGGGCTGGTATCCACTGAAATGTTATGCAGTGGCCTGCGGCAATAGCCAAATGATGCAGATACCCGATGTCAAAGGAAACAGGCTGATGACCGATTTTTTTCAGCAGGAATTTTCAGAGATACTCTGGAATCAGTGAAGATATATCCCATCGTCCGGGAGCTCAGCTGTCGTAGATGATGTCTTCCGCTGCAGCCGGTAAGACAGGACATGCTTGGTTGAGGGCACATAAAGGCCACAGGAAGAAGTGCCTTCAATAGTTGAACCGTCGGTGATTATGTGGGCGTACTGTGTATATTCCTTGGCTAAGAAGGCGGTTTGTAGAAGTGCTGCCTGTGGCATGCGACTCTTCGCATCCGCGCCAGAAACATACATAGTCACCTTTAGAGATGATAGTGTTCATGAGAAAAAGGTGAGTGGTCGTAGATTTTGTGGCCAAGTAATAGTAGGGAGGGGTAGAAACTGTACAGTTTGACCAAAGCCAGAGTTGCAGTGAGTTACGTCGACACGATGTAAGAAATGCTTCTTCCCTTGAAGGACACGTCGGAGATGGGTGCACATAGTTTCTTAGGCGGCAATCACATCTAGCGGGCGACATCCTGCTTCTGCAAGTGTTCCTGATGCAGAGGATCCCTTTCCGATCCCAAGGCATATCCGCAAGCAGTTGTCTCGCGCGGCTTCAAGAATCGTCTTGCTTGTTAGACATAATTTTTGAAGTCCCGGTAAATGGTAGCGCAACGCTCCTTCAACGTAGGCCTTTTCAAGCAGAACCATCGACCGGCAATTGCTGCCCCATCGTGTTCCCGCCACGAATCTGCAAAACCTGTGAGAGAGAGTACTGGCAATCATAACACCTAGAAATCGGTGTGATCGTACATGCGATAGTGACCGTCCACCCAGAAGGAGCGGGTATCGAGTCATTCTTTTTCTTGTGAAATGTATAGGCTGTATTCACTACTGGCTGTCGCGTGGTGGGGACGACGGCAAAAATGGAGCATTTCCGCGTCTGGTCCGCCATAGCCTTGGTCGTCGTCGTCGTCTGCTAGGTTTCGTTTGGGCAGTTGGGAAGATCCAAGGTACTGTGAACTCTGTGATTTGCTACAATAATGGTCAATTGCGTTGTCTACGGATGCGGCAATAGGTCCTGCAGGTGTAAAAACTTCGAGAACAGCACAGCTGTCAACTTTTTGAGGTAGATGCCTGCTGAGGCGGGTCTTGCACTGTTGCTTCTGCTGCGCCGTTTTGCTAAAAGCATTGCCGTGCTGACTGTCCCGCTCGATGTGATATAAACGCGGTTGTGTATACGTGCAAGTGATCACACTTACTTTAGGAAAACTTCATAAAGATGCTACTTTCAACCCTTGGAGGAGCTAGAACCTTTCGGACTGTTGCCCTTGTGCTCCCGGTACGTGCATATGCATGCATGCGTAACTGCAAGCGCGCTAAAGCGCTAGAGAAAAGCGAGGAATAGCTTCAAGCCGTTGCACGTTACTAGTTAGCTCTTGCTAGCTTTTCCCTGTGACTGTGAGTACCAGATCAGGCGCAGACCAGAGATACCACTGCGCGCAGTACAAGCGTCGGGCGATCGAGATACAGAACAGTGCGACGCCCGTTCGTGCCTGCTTTGCGGCCATACTAATCAGTCCCTCAAAGCCCGCTTTCCTCCGGCGTTTTAGTAAAATACATGTTATGTTGTACATGCTTGGGTACCAGGGTGTGGCTGGAAGCTTTCCGCTACTAAAAATAAAAGCAAAAGGAAAGTGTCGTTCGTGCATGAATCCGAACTGCGAAAACGCTGCTCGCGGACGGAAGCAAAGCGGTGGAAATCGCTGACTTAAGGGTCACGTCTACAGTATGCTAGAATATTCTAGCTCACTATATAGTCACGCAATGCCAGATCGCGATAGTGCTTCACCATTTTGTACGTCGTGTGACTCCACCACACATCAACTTTGGTATGCGTATGCAACGACCGGGCAGCGTCGCGCACGTGACCAAAAAAAAAAAATGGCGGACGGCGCTCGTGCGATGTCGTCATGTGAAATGAACCTATAGCAACACTCTTTTCTGATGAGAGGCGTAGACCACTGGGGTCAGGTACATTGACATGTGCAGTAACTCTCTCCGAATTCGTTGTTGCGTAGAATAACGCGAACGTGATGCACTCCAGATGTAAATATCATCTGCAAAAACCGTTATGCGTACTCCTCGTATTGTACTCGTGTTCATGTGTGGATTCCTGCGTCCATCCAAGGATCATGTCCGCCGCATGTGCAAGATCTCATCATCCGAGTGGTAACATCGAAGTTCGTTCTTCCAGGACCGCCTTCTAATGCTTGTGAGCAAAATGTGGGACGTCATGCACGGCCACCCACGTATGTTCCAGGACTGGTGTGCAACTTCTGAAAAGTATATGGAGGAGTTCCTGCGGGCCACGGCGAGATCACAATTACAAAAAGCAAGAGATTAGCGCCATATACAAGCAAGGCCATCATTCTGTGCGAAACGCCAATTCCAAAAAGACACGAAAGTCTTTTAGAAATGGGAACGAAATTGTTGTGCAGCCGCACCTGTGAAAAGAGGAAAAGGTGACACTCGCCCGATCGATTTCTCGTCTTGCACGGGACTTGTATCAACCAAGATGCGTTGAGGAGTGTACTGCAGTTGTATCAAGCACGCAGACTGAGAAATATGGGCAGGGATACGGTTCTGTAGTTACTTTCCTACATTTGAACAATTTGAGGCTGCTGACAGCCAAAAAAGAAAGGTGTTTCGTGGTCCTTCCGAAACCATGTTGTTTTCAAAGGCAATGAAGCTGTGCAGAAAAAAAATTGTCCCGGTTTCGGCAAAACCAGGAAAGGAAATAGCCAGAGCTCTGCGCTTGCTGGAAAACGTTTGAATCTGGAACGGCTCAAAGCAAAAATAAGGCGAAAGGCCTGAGCGTGAAAATATCCTCAGCAAAGACCCACAGAGAAGGGATGCCGTTTTGAGCTTGTGATAGAGTGGGGTACATGGCAGTATGAAGTTTTAGGGTATTCGCAAACGCATTTTGCTTCCTTGGCTATTAATGGCCCATTCTGAGTTTCGGAACTCTGAGGATGTGGTAAATTTCCTTCGGCATGAAAATCCAGGGTCGTGCACGGTGTTCAATTGAAGATGTGGTAGATTTGTTTTATTTTCTACCTCATAATGAATTGATGAACGCTATTTCAAAATGTGTAACACTTGATAGTGATGAACAGCTTATTAAAGGGTGTAGTATATCTGTATCACTGCCTTTTCGTGGCGGAGGGGCTTGCGAAACTCGATGAAGTCGTGAGCTCTGCTGTGTAGGGCCACCCAAGATAGACAGGTCACGGCAGAGAGTTCTGACAAAATGTGATTCACTGGAGAAGGTAATGGCAACCCACTCCAGTATTTCCTGCCAAGAAAACGCTATGGCCAGTCACAATACCATTAATGATATGGCGCCGGAAGATGAGCCCCCCAGGTTGGAAGGCGTCCCACATGTTACTGGGGATGAACAAAAGGCGATTCCTAGTAGCTCCAGGACGAATGAAGCGGCTGGGCTAAAGCCAAACGGACGCTCAGTTGTGGATGTGTCGGGAAGCGACCGGAAAGTCCGATGTTGCAAGGAGATATATCACGTAGCAACATGGAATGTAAGATCTATGACGCAAGGTAAACTGGATGTCGTCAAGCTAGAAATGGACAGATTGAACATTGATATCGGGTATCAGCGAGCTCAAGTGGACCGGAATGGGAGAATTTAACTCTGGCGACCATTATGTCTTTTATTGTGGGCACGAATCCAAGAGAAGGAATGGGGTCGCTCTCATAGTAAACAGAAGAATGGGCAAAGCAGTGCTAGGGTACAACCCCAAGAACGACCGAATGATTTCACTTCGGATCCAAGGTCACCCTTTCAACATAACAGTTATCCAAGTCTATGCACCAACCACTACTGCTGAAAAAGCTGACGTTGAGAGATTTTATGCGGGCCTGCAATGTCTTTTAGACCGCACTCCATCATCAGACGTCCTTTTTCTCATAGGAGACTGGAATGCTAAGGTGAGGAGTGAAGAAATATCCGGAATTACAGGCAAGTTCGGTCTTGGTGAGCCAAATGAAGCTAGGCAGAGGCTAGTAGAGTTTTGTCAAGAAAACAACCTGATAATAGCGAATACTCATTTTCAACAGCACAAGAGGCGCCTGTACACATGGACTTCATCGGATGGTTTGTACAGGAATCAGATCGATTATATTCTTTGCCGGCAGAGATGGAGAAGCGCTATACAAGCAGTAAAAACAAGGCCTGGGGCCGATTGTGGCACCGATCATCAGCTTCTTGTTGCCAAATTTAAGCTTCGATTGAGGAAAACGCAGAAAACTAGAAGGCCTTTCAGGTATCATCTGGATCAAATTCCATCAGAATATGCTGTGGAAGTGAGGAATCGATTTCAAGAATTAGATCTAGAAGAAAGAGAGCCTGAAGAGATGTGGACTGATGTTAGTGATATAATACAAGTTGCTACTAAGGTAGTTCCAAAGCAAACGAAATGCAAGAAAGCAAACTGGTTATCTGAAGAGGCTTTGCAAATAGCTGAGGAAAGGAGGATGGCAAAAGTTATGGGGGAAAGAGAAAGATACAAGGTTCTCAATGCGGATTTTCAGAAAATAGCAAGGAGAGATAAGAATGCCTTCCCGAATATACAGTGCCAAGCAGTTGAGGACAACAGCCAATTAAGGAACACAAGAGCTCTGTGTAAGACAATCAAAGATATCAAAGGAAGCTTCTGTGCTAATAAGCTGGGCGTGATAAAAGACAAACGAGGCAGGGACCTCACTGAAGCCTTAGAGATAAAGAAGAGGTGGCAGGAATACACAGAAGAACTGTACAAGAAGGACCGGGATGTGCAAACCCAACATAAGACGGTTGTGATTACTGATCTCGAGCCGGGCATCCTGAAGAGTGAAGCTGATTATGCGAAAGCGTTTGACTGCGTAGATCACAGCAGATTGTGGCAAGCTCTCCAAGAGATGGGAGTTCCAATTCACCTCATCTGTCTCCTCAGGAACCTGTATGAAGAGCAAGAGGCCACAGTCAGAACTGGGCATGGTCTTACTGATTGGTTTCCGATTGAGAGAGTGGGACAAGGCTGCATACTGTCGCCCTGCCTATTTAACCTATATGCAGAGTGCATCATGAGAAAGGCCGGTCTGGACGAGTCTTCTGCTGGAGTGAAGATTGCTAAAAACGTATCAACAACCTTAGATATGCGCATGATACCACTTTAATGGCAGAAAGTGAAGTGGAACTCAAGAGACTTCTGATGCGCATACAAGAAGAGAGTGAGAAATTTGGTCTTAAACTGAACATTAAAAAGACAAAGATCATGGCGTCTTGCCCTATCCTGGAGCATCAAGGGACAAGAAGTTGAAGCTGTGACAGATTTTCTTTTCTTGGGCTCCAAGATTACCCCGGAAGGAGACTACAGCCATGAAATTAGGAGACGCCTGCTTCTGGGAAAGAGAGCCATGGTTATCCTTGACTGCCTAGTAAAGAGCAGAGACATTAGTCTGTCAACCAAGGTCAGTATAACTCGTGCTATGGTCTTTCCAGTTGTGATGTATGGATGCGAGAGTTGGACTGTGAAGAAGGCTGACCGCCGAAGAATTGACGCGTTTGAATTGTGGTGCTGGGAGAGTTGCTTGGACGGCCAGAAGATCAAATCAGTCGATATTGTCGACCATAAACCCTGGCTGCTCATTGGAGGGTCAAATTCTAAAGTTAAAGCTCAGCTACTTTGGTCATCTGATGAGAAGAAAGGAGTCGCTGGAGAAAGATTTGATGTTGGGAAAGATTGAGGGTCACCGGAGAAGGGGTAGGCAGCGAATGCGATGGTTAGATGGCATCCTCGAGGCACTGCAGATGAAGTTATGTGATGTTAGGAAGATAGTGAAAGACCGGAAAGCGTGGCGTGACATGGTCTATAGGGTCACGAAGAGTCGGACACGACTGAACGACTGAACTGAACTGAACTGAGTATATCTGTAGCTAGCTTCATCGAGTTGCTCTCATTTTACCTGAATGCTATGTTCGTTGAGTGGGACGAAAAATCGTACACCCAAAGAGCGAGTGTTTGCATTGCATCTGGAGTAGCGCCTGTGTTATGTGATATTTTTTTCGCCTTTGTTGATCGTGGCATTCAAGAAAACATGTCGGGTATGGCACCGCGAATTTTTCATCATGTCGATGATTTCTTAATTTTTGTTGAAAAAAACTAACTTCTCTAGACACATGACAGATGTACTAAAATTGTTTAAAGATTATGCTCTTGTTCTACGCTTCACCACTGAGGTCATGGGTGATAGCAAGCTACAATTTTTGGAATTACGTTTGAAAGTTACCTACCAAGGGTAGAAAGACCGTTGTTACATTTGTAATCGCATCACTCTAAGAACGTAAAAACAGAAACTGTGGTCTCATCTCTGATGTCTGCTTTATCAAAATCTTGTACACATAAGGTAATCGGCAACTTCAATGATAAAATTGGAAGACTCAAGACATCTCGTTTCCCGGATGATGTTCTAATATTGATCTGTAACAGGATACCCAAAAGCCTTAAAACTCCAGCTTTGGTGCCTAGAGTGGAAAAAGGAAAGAAAAGAAAAAAACTTTGCCATTCCCCCTTATGTACAGTCATGGACAAAATTTTGCGAGATGCCGGAGCAGCGTTTTAAAACTGCGTTGGCGTCACTAGGCGGCGATATGATAGCGTCGAGATTACGCTGGCTGATTATTAGGCGCATGCGCGTCCTATATTCGTCCGCTTCCCAGCCTGATAGCTCGTTTCCCGTGGCCAGGTGTTTTTTCTCAGCTTGGCCGCATGCGGCCGCTTTTCGCCGCTTCTGCTTGTCACCCCGGGCGCATTCGCGGCGCCCGTCGTATTTAAGGCTGTTTTCTAAAGCGAGAATAAAGCGATTCTTTTTTTAATTATCGTAAACCTAATCGATGAAAAGGGAAAATCACCGGGCAGCACCGAACTGCTTGCAAAACCCGGCCTCACTCTCAGGGAAGAAGTTAAATATAATTAGCGAAAACAAAAACACGTGGCTATTTCCTTAAAAAGCAGGATTAAATGAGATGGGCGCCATGAATGCTTGCATCATCGCAGTCGCCGAGTCGTGGGCCGAGTACGGCGGCCATATGGCGGCTCACGAGCGCGAGCGGTGAAATGCGGCCGAGCTCGGAAAAAGCAGCTGAAACGAAACGAGCTATCAGGCCGGCAAGAGGACGAGTATAGGACGCGCATGCGCCTAATCATCACCCAGTGCAACTTCGGCGCTATCATATCACCGCCTAGTGACACCAACGCAGTTATAAAATGATGTTCCGGCATCTCGCAAAATTTTGTCCATGACTGTACATCGCCTGTCTGTCACACTCTTAAATATGTGACAAAAAAGATATAGAATTGTGTTTTTCTTTTCTGCACCAAAGAAACTTAAAAGTGTTTGTGCTATTTCGGAAAGAAAGGCTAAGCCCCTAAGCACCGAAATGAACATGAAATAACATCTGGGGTTAAGCATGAAACTTAGTGCGTGCCATGCGCTGAAGGCGTATATAAAATCCCAATGCCATATGGACAATTGTACATCGATAGGGCAGACAGGGTGGTACATCAATACACGTTTGAAAGAGCATGCGAATAACTTGGACGCTAACCAATCTACTAATCTCGTTGACCGCGTCCGTGACTGCTAATCTTATATCCATTTGAGGCACCCGGACTACTTAACTCGTGAGATAATGGAGGCCTACCATATGAAAAAAAAAAAAAACAAAACAAAAAAAAAGTACAAGAATGGTGTGCCTTAGTATACCATCAATTTTTCTACACGAAAGTGAGGCTGCGTGTTTTCAACCTACGCAGCAACACGTGTTTTTGGCTTGTCCACTTCTTGTTAGGGTGATCACTTTTTCCATATGTTGTCCTCTGTCTCTGAATAAACTTTCAGCTGCGAGTCAGTACTCGTTCTGTGGTATCTCTGCTATGGTTTTTGTCTCTTGCGCAGTTTTTCATTCAATATGTCGTGTAAACAACTAGCCAAGCTTTGACGTCAGGAAAAGCAGAAAGAAAATATCCCGGTCGTCGATCACTGCGTTCACGTTTTCCGGCTCAGAAAATGCAAAGGTAGAGGCGTTCATGGGATAAATACTAGACTTGTGGGCGTCGATTCTTCATCAAATGTTCGTTGAATAGCCAGTTGATTTGTCGGCAATTCAATGTCATCTCTCTTGAAACGGCACGAAACTACACTTTTTGATTAAAATTAAAAACACTGCACTGACCCGCACCCCACAAGTTGATTAAAATGAATGAAACAAATTGCCGTGTACGTTGTAGAAAGTCTATCATTTAAAAAACATGTACATTTCAGTTGATCTAGATCTGAAGAAATAATAACCATGAAAGCGCACAAAATTCGAAGCATGCTTTGCCTTTCTATATACACACTGCAGTCTTACAAATTTTGCTTACATCCATCGGAAAACTTCACTCGAACTACTGATGTGACGGTAAGAATGCCATTCAATGCTTGAAAGCTCATCGAGACCTTTAACAACGACCTGTCGTGCTCAACTGAAGCGATTCCAACCGCCAGACGACAGACACTTAGGTGGGCCGATGAGATCGAGACATATGTGGAGACAAGTGCCCGCCGCTTGTCTACAGGACACTGCGGGTCTGAGGCCTCTGGCGCACAGTTCTCAATTCTGTCCTTTTTTTTTTGCCCATCCGACCAGGCTTGCCTCACGTCGTTACTGCTTTCGCGGCGCCATGGTATCGAGATTATATGTACAAAACAGCAGTGATTCCCTTTAGTGAAAGTAATTTTGAAAGAACTTAATTAATTTTACAAAAATTAGTGCTCTAAAGTAATTCATTACATTAATTACTTACTGCGACCGGAAACGTGATTCATTACATCACACAATAGTGTGAAACGTAATTTCATTACAGTAACTAACTACCATGTTTGATTGTGAGTGGATGATAGAGAATACCATATAGTCCCAACACACCCACAGTCCTCCTTGCGCATCCCTCCTATTTGGTTATGTGTTTCTTTGGGATGTATACTACTAAGCCACACAATTTTCAGTTAATTACATTTGCGCTGGAGGATGGCCTGCAGGTTTGGAGTTTGATGGCTGTGGTCGCTGGGTAAGGAGCGAAGACTTCTGACCTGGATTACCGACATGAGATACTCCCATCGCTGTGCTGCTGGTCACACCGTCCAGTTTTGTCACAATGGGTTGTAGTGAGCACGGCG
The DNA here is from genome assembly GCF_055883805.1 of Amblyomma maculatum. Taxonomy (NCBI): domain Eukaryota; kingdom Metazoa; phylum Arthropoda; class Arachnida; order Ixodida; family Ixodidae; genus Amblyomma; species Amblyomma maculatum. Next base: position 33,258,112 of record NC_139344.1, read on the forward strand.
ACTCCATGTACGGGGTTGATGTCTCGAATTCAAAATCCTGGCAATTTGGCGGTAGCATATGCTGCAGGACAGATAAAACGTTTTCAGGCACTTGAAGGCTGCGAGGTAGAATCTTTGGCAAAAGGTACTTGTTTTCATAACGTGCATTTTCCAAGCAATCTCTCACTTCTTGAATTGATGCCATTTTCTCCTTTACTACAGTTTGGAGACGAAGTTCAAGGAGCTTAACCTGTGCGTCGAAATCCGCCGTCTTTTCAAAGGCCCGGACGGCACTCGTAGGTATAGTGCTTACGGGACCGCTTACACAGCTTGCGGCGCTGGCGATTTCGGCGATTGAGTCCCTTGCGTCTTGTTCCTCATCCTGGAACTCGACCATGTGGGCTTGCATGCGGCTGCGCGCGTCGCCGGTGTTCAAAGCTCGTGAAGGCGCGGACATCAGCGAAGAGGCGTCCATGATCAGCGCGAGCTTGGCGGACACCGCGGAGATGGCCCCGTTACCGTTGGCCGGGCCACCACTGGCCCTGCTCCCTGAGCCAGATACCGCTGCGGTGGCAACGATGGTCCTGACGGCTGTGGCGAAGTTCAAGCGCCTGCTCTGGCTGGGACACCAGCTCCTAGCTGATGGTCTCCATGAAAGGGCGAAGACTTAGCAGTTGCCTCAGCTCAGGGCAATGCACTAGCTTGACCCCCATCGACGAAGTTTTCTGCCGCTGTCGGAAAACTGCAGCACTTCCCGTCAGTGACTGGGCTTCTTCTTCATTGATGCTGGCGCATGGCGGTGTTCAGTGAAGGAGGTTGAGGTAAATTATCAAGCCCGCTCCCGACTCTGTCTTGGCAGCTGGCTCCTTTCTTTTATTCGTGCTACAAAAGGTCGAATTACAAGTTCATCTACTCGTCACCAAATCTTGCGTTGTAATTTTATTTTTCAGATAGAGCGCAGATGAAAATGATCATGCTACATAACCACACGCTGTCGTTGCTTGACGCTATTGAAAGTTGTCATGTACTTCGAGACGAAGAGAAAGAGTAATGGTTTAAAAGAAATTGTAGACAGGACAGATGGTTTTCAGCTTCAGACGGCGTTCTTAGCTCTAATAAACACGCACACGTACAGAAAGAAAAGGAAGGACACGGTACATGCGCTACTTGTGGTTTATTGCACTGAAAAGACAATATATAGCTATGACCCCATGTGCGCTGGCTAACAAACACGCCCCCTTCACTGAAAACGCTCAAATTATCGCATTTCTGCCCCCAGCTGAGCGACAGTCGTGTCACAAACACACCCCTCCCCCTTTTCTTACATGAAAACGCTTATGCCCAGACCCTGTATCTCTTTCAGCCGTGGTATCGCACCCACTGCACCGTACAGGAGAAGTATACTGCTTCTGCAAGTGTCCCTGATGCAGAGGATCCCTTTCCTATCCCAAGGCATATCCGCAACGCGTTGTTTCGCGCGGCTTCTTGCTTGTTAGAGATAATTTTTGAAGCCCCGGTAAATAGTATACGCACCGCTCCTTCAACGTAGACCTTTTCAAGCAGAACCATCGACCGGCAATTGCTGCCCATCGTGTTCCCGACATGAATCTGAAAATACTGATGCTGCAGTGATTCTCACCTGGAGTTTTTCTTTTTCTTTTTTTTTTTTTTATTTGAGGGGCCCAAGAAAGATTACGGTCAATTATAACAAATAGGAATCGGTATGATCGTACATACGATTGTGACTGTACACCCAGAAGGAGCCGGTCATTATTTTTCTAGTGAAAGCTATAGCAACACTCTTTTCTGATTAGACACGAAGACCACGGCAGGCCAGGTACATTGAGATGTGCAGTAACCCTCTCTGAATTTGTTGCTGCGTAGTATAACGCGAACGTGGTGCACTCCAGATGCAAATATCATCTGCAAAAATTGTTATGCGTACTCCTCGTGTTGTACTCGTGTTGATGTGTGGATTCCTGCGTCCATCCAAGGATCATGTTCGCCGCATGTTCATGATTTTGTCATCCGAGTCGTGACATCGAAGCCGGTTCTTCAATGACCGCCTTCGTGTCATTCGTGTTGAAGGCCATTTAGGTTCTGAAACGTGCCCGAGGAACTGAGCCTTAGAATGCGCAACGAAAGGCTCGGCTAACGACGACTGAGGCCGAATGATACTTTTATAAGGTGGTTGAAGATGCCGTAAAACTTCATTTAATGTAAAACTTGACAGTACAAATCCATGTCAAGTAAAGTTGACTGAACAGTTACGGTGTCCATTTTTTCGCCTTAGCCGAGCATCGGTCTCACTCCGTCGTCGTTAGCCAATTGCGTTTCGTCCAAAAGTGAAAAAAAAAAAAGAAAAGAAAATATATATATAGTCAAATTCCCCGCCAATTGTATGCCACCTCATTAGATTTTGTGACGTCATACTTTCACATGTTTGCCTTGCCGTATAGTTCGCAGGGGGCGCCAAGAAACTAAAGCCTCGCTCAGAGTCGACACGCAGGCTTGTTTTGGAGCTTCGCCACCATTTTCTCTTTCTACCTTGCGTCGGCGCAGTCGCGTTGGCGTGCTGGTGGCGCTGGCGAGCGCCAAGTTTGTCTTGCACCGAGTTTGGGCTCGGCCGGCTCGGCCGACACCACCTTGTCAAATACGCAGCTTTGCCTAAGCAGATCTGCATTGCGCACAGAATAATGGAGTTTGAATGCGCTTGATTGAAATGTACAGCTGCAGACGTTTTCTCGTATAGTGCAATTTCTAGCTTGGCACGGGGCTTCTGCTGAACATTGCGCTTGACGATCTTACGACCCCTTTCACTCTATATATAAAGAAATTTCACTCCTCATGAACTCCTTATCTCGTTTCTGCGGGAGGTATTCCGCCTGCATACACGAAAACCTGCAGTTGTCGCTGTGTTCAGCTCCATAGCGCTATATGATTGTTCATACCAGAGAAGCCCCTGCATCTATATTCGAAATTTTTTCGCGGCTAGCTGGGCTACGCGTCCGCAATAAATATAAACCGGTATACATGATTGCTTCAGTGTTGCAATAACGTCATGAAATAGTGCGAGACACAAAATATATTTTATGGAATACGACGCGCTCAATGCTCTACCCTCGCTAGTCTAGACATGTGAAATACGGCTGTGTGTGGCCGGCTGCCGCTTTTCGGAAAGGAACTGTGTCAGGAATAGCTGGTGCATACTCAAGATTGCTTTTGGTATTTGTGAAACTATATATGAGCGCGGATTGGGCTTGCATTATAGCTCAGCATTTCAAGGACACAATGGAGCGGCGTTGGCGTTCAATCGGTTGCTGATCGCATGGTTGCAGGATTGCCCTGGAAGCGGCGTTTCGACGTATAAAGAAATTATTAACGGCCGTGCTGACCCAGGCATCCAGGCATTGGGTCGTACTGGGCTTTTCAGCCGGAAAATTATAAGTTGTGCTTTTGAAATCATGCAATTACAAAATACACCAGATGAAAATTTAAAGTGGGACAAGTTCCATAAACCAATCTCAAGTGGTGCCACTCTCTATCTAAATCGCATGCAAATGATTTCAATTTATGAAAATTACACATATGATTTCATGCAAATGCAATCAGCCAGAACATTTAAATTAAGTTATGAGTCTTACACGTACTTTTCTGCTTAGAGAATGATTGTGGGCCGAATACACAGGACACTGTGAGTCTGAGGTCTCTGGCACGCAGTTCTGAATTCTGTCGTTTTCTTTTTTTTGTTTTCTTTTTTTTGCCCATCTGGCTAGGCTTGCCGCACGCCGTTACTGCTTTCGCGGCGCCAGTAACGAGAGTATTTGTACAAAACAGCAGTGATTCCCTTTAGTGCAAGTAATTTTGAAAGAAATTAAATAATTTTACAGAAATTAGTGCGCTAAAGTATTTTATTAAATTAATTACTTACTGCAACCGGAAAAGTGATTTATTAAATCACAAATAAGTACGAAACGTAAACCGTAATTTCATTACAGTAACTAACTGCCATGTTTGATTGTGAGTGGATGATAGAGAATACCATATAGTCCCAACAAACCCACAATCCTCCTTGCGCATCCCTCTTATTTGATCATGTGTTTCTTTGGGATGTATACTACTAAGCCACACAATTTTCAATTAATTTGTTTGCAGTTTTCAGGCTGCTCAGATTAGCTTTAATTCTGTGAAGGATATTACCTCCAGTGGAGTAGGAAAGCATTTAAAACATTCACATTTCCCACTGCTAAAAGACAAACCTGCATAGGACTTGTGAATGATTTTGAAAGGTAAATCACCATTGGCTCATCACAAGGAAACTCCTGAAACATCCTCAAATATGATTCTGCTTGAACCTCGGCCTTGCATAGGACTGAGTTTATTAGCAGCGCAATGATGAGGAATTCTTCCGGCGCTTCCTGGCCGAGTGTAATATAGTCATGACTATATTTGTATAGAAATAAACGTACAAAAACCATAGCAGCTGATACAGTGTAGCCTTTCTTAAAGAAAAAAAAAACACACACTGGAAATTAGCGTGGTAGTATTATTACATTTACTCTCATTTATTGCTCTTTTTTTTAGCCGATTAAATTAACAATTGCTTATGTTTGTACCCTGTAAACTGTTTACGTAGTACCAGTGTCACTTCACGATCACTCAGTGTTGACCAACGGAGGCGACCAGAACTGGCGAATTCAAAAGCGGAGTCAGCGTTGTCAGCGATTATAACTTGTCGAAGTACTGGTCTAGGACTGGCAGAGAGGCCTTGAGAACCTTGCGCCATCTTACTCTCCCTGGAACTCGAGCGTGTGTGCTTGCACCCGACTGTCCGCGACGCCGGTGGGTAAGCCCGTGAAGATCAAAACATCGGCGAAGGGCCGTCTGTGATCAGCGTGAGCTTGGCGGACATCCCGGATTGGTCCCCGTTGCCGATGGCCGGGCCACCACTGGCACGGCTCCCTGAGCTAGATACTGCTGAGATGGTAGCGATTGCCGTGACTGCTGTGGCGATGTTCAAAGGCCTGCTCTGGCGGGAAAACCCGCTCCTGACGGCTTCCTCGACCGGGCGGACCCTTCGCTTTAGCAAGAATTGTTTTCTGTCGTCCATTCCAATTTCTTCGAGGTATTTTTCCAACATTGATTTTGGCTTGGAGAAACAGCGCGCTGGAGGATGGCCTGCAGGTTTGGAGTTTGATGGCTGTGGTCGCTGGGTAAGGAGCGAAGACTTCTGACCTGGATAACCGATACGAGATACTCCCATCGCTGTGCTGCTGATCACACCGTCCAGTTTTGTCACAATGGGTTGTGGTGAGCACGGCGACTCCATGGACGGGGTTGATGTCTCGAATGCAAAATCCTGGCCATTTGGCGCCAGCACATGCTGCGGTACAGATAAAACGTTTTCAGGCACTTTAAGGCCGCGAGGTCGTATCTTTGGCAAAAAGTACTTGTTTTTAATACCTGCAATTTCCAACCAATCTCTCACTTCTTGAATTGATGCCATTTTCTCCTTTGCTACAGTTTGGAGACGAAGCTCAAGGAGCTTAATCTGTGCTTCGAAATCCGCCGTCTTTTCAAAGGCCCGGACGGCACTGGTAGGTATAGTGCTTACGGGACCGCTTACACAGCTTGCGGCGCTGGCGATTTCGGCGATTGAGTCCCTTGCGCCTTGTTCCTCATCCTGGAACCCGACCATATGGGCTTGCATGCGGCTGCGCGCGTCGCCGGTGTTCAAAGGTCGTGAAGGCGCGGACATCGGCGAAGGGGCGTCCATGATCAGCGCAAGCTTGGCGGACACCGCGGAGATGACCCCGTTACCGTTGGCCGGGCCACCACTGGCCCTGCTCCCTGAGCCAGATACCGCTGCGGTGGCAGCGATGGTCCTGACGGCTGTGGCGAAGTTCAAGCGCCTGCTCTGGCTGGGACACCAGCTCCTGATGGTCTCCATGAAAGGGCGAAGCCTTCGCAGTTGCCTCAGCTCAGGGCAATGCACTAGCTTGACCCCCATCGACGAAGTTTTCTGCCGCTGTCGGAAAACTGCAGCACTTCCCGTCAGTGACTGGGCTTCTTCTTCATTGATGCTGGCGCATGGCGGTGTTCAGTGAAGGAGGTTGAGGTAAATTATCAAGCCCGCTCCCGACTCTGTCTTGGCAGCTGGCTCCTTTCTTTTATTCGTGCTACAAAAGGTCGAATTACAAGTTCATCTACTCGTCGCCAAATCTTGCGTTGTAATTTTATTTTTCAGATAGAGCGCAGATGAAAATGATCATGCTACATAACCACACGCTGTCGTTGCTTGACGCTATTGAAAGTTGTCATGTACTTCGAGACGAAGAGAAAGAGTAATGGTTTAAAAGAAATTGTAGACAGGACAGATGGTTTTCAGCTTCAGACGGCGTTCTTAGCTCTAATAAACACGCACACGTACAGAAAGAAAAGGAAGGACACGGTACATGCGCTACTTGTGGTTTATTGCACTGAAAAGACAATATATAGCTATGACCCCATGTGCGCTGGCTAACAAACACGCCCCCTTCACTGAAAACGCTCAAATTATCGCATTTCTGCCCCCAGCTGAGCGACAGTCGTGTCACAAACACACCCCTCCCCCTTTTCTTACATGAAAACGCTTATGCCCAGACCCTGTATCTCTTTCAGCCGTGGTATCGCACCCACTGCACCGTACAGGAGAAGTATACTGCTTCTGCAAGTGTCCCTGATGCAGAGGATCCCTTTCCTATCCCAAGGCATATCCGCAACGCGTTGTTTCGCGCGGCTTCTTGCTTGTTAGAGATAATTTTTGAAGCCCCGGTAAATAGTATACGCACCGCTCCTTCAACGTAGACCTTTTCAAGCAGAACCATCGACCGGCAATTGCTGCCCATCGTGTTCCCGACATGAATCTGAAAATACTGATGCTGCAGTGATTCTCACCTGGAGTTTTTCTTTTTCTTTTTTTTTTTTTATTTGAGGGGCCCAAGAAAGATTACGGTCAATTATAACAAATAGGAATCGGTATGATCGTACATACGATTGTGACTGTACACCCAGAAGGAGCCGGTCATTATTTTTCTAGTGAAAGCTATAGCAACACTCTTTTCTGATTAGACACGAAGACCACGGCAGGCCAGGTACATTGAGATGTGCAGTAACCCTCTCTGAATTTGTTGCTGCGTAGTATAACGCGAACGTGGTGCACTCCAGATGCAAATATCATCTGCAAAAATTGTTATGCGTACTCCTCGTGTTGTACTCGTGTTGATGTGTGGATTCCTGCGTCCATCCAAGGATCATGTTCGCCGCATGTTCATGATTTTGTCATCCGAGTCGTGACATCGAAGCCGGTTCTTCAATGACCGCCTTCGTGTCATTCGTGTTGAAGGCCATTTAGGTTCTGAAACGTGCCCGAGGAACTGAGCCTTAGAATGCGCAACGAAAGGCTCGGCTAACGACGACTGAGGCCGAATGATACTTTTATAAGGTGGTTGAAGATGCCGTAAAACTTCATTTAATGTAAAACTTGACAGTACAAATCCATGTCAAGTAAAGTTGACTGAACAGTTACGGTGTCCATTTTTTCGCCTTAGCCGAGCATCGGTCTCACTCCGTCGTCGTTAGCCAATTGCGTTTCGTCCAAAAGTGAAAAAAAAAAGAAAAGAAAATATATATATAGTCAAATTCCCCGCCAATTGTATGCCACCTCATTAGATTTTGTGACGTCATACTTTCACATGTTTGCCTTGCCGTATAGTTCGCAGGGGGCGCCAAGAAACTAAAGCCTCGCTCAGAGTCGACACGCAGGCTTGTTTTGGAGCTTCGCCACCATTTTCTCTTTCTACCTTGCGTCGGCGCAGTCGCGTTGGCGTGCTGGTGGCGCTGGCGAGCGCCAAGTTTGTCTTGCACCGAGTTTGGGCTCGGCCGGCTCGGCCGACACCACCTTGTCAAATACGCAGCTTTGCCTAAGCAGATCTGCATTGCGCACAGAATAATGGAGTTTGAATGCGCTTGATTGAAATGTACAGCTGCAGACGTTTTCTCGTATAGTGCAATTTCTAGCTTGGCACGGGGCTTCTGCTGAACATTGCGCTTGACGATCTTACGACCCCTTTCACTCTATATATAAAGAAATTTCACTCCTCATGAACTCCTTATCTCGTTTCTGCGGGAGGTATTCCGCCTGCATACACGAAAACCTGCAGTTGTCGCTGTGTTCAGCTCCATAGCGCTATATGATTGTTCATACCAGAGAAGCCCCTGCATCTATATTCGAAATTTTTTCGCGGCTAGCTGGGCTACGCGTCCGCAATAAATATAAACCGGTATACATGATTGCTTCAGTGTTGCAATAACGTCATGAAATAGTGCGAGACACAAAATATATTTTATGGAATACGACGCGCTCAATGCTCTACCCTCGCTAGTCTAGACATGTGAAATACGGCTGTGTGTGGCCGGCTGCCGCTTTTCGGAAAGGAACTGTGTCAGGAATAGCTGGTGCATACTCAAGATTGCTTTTAGTATTTGTGAAACTATATATGAGCGCGGATTGGGCTTGCATTATAGCTCAGCATTTCAAGGACACAATGGAGCGGCGTTGGCGTTCAATCGGTTGCTGATCGCATGGTTGCAGGATTGCCCTGGAAGCGGCGTTTCGACGTATAAAGAAATTATTAACGGCCGTGCTGACCCAGGCATCCAGGCATTGGGTCGTACTGGGCTTTTCAGCCGGAAAATTATAAGTTGTGCTTTTGAAATCATGCAATTACAAAATACACCAGATGAAAATTTAAAGTGGGACAAGTTCCATAAACCAATCTCAAGTGGTGCCACTCTCTATCTAAATCGCATGCAAATGATTTCAATTTATGAAAATTACACATATGATTTCATGCAAATGCAATCAGCCAGAACATTTAAATTAAGTTATGAGTCTTACACGTACTTTTCTGCTTAGAGAATGATTGTGGGCCGAATACACAGGACACTGTGAGTCTGAGGTCTCTGGCACGCAGTTCTGAATTCTGTCGTTTTCTTTTTTTTGTTTTCTTTTTTTTGCCCATCTGGCTAGGCTTGCCGCACGCCGTTACTGCTTTCGCGGCGCCAGTAACGAGAGTATTTGTACAAAACAGCAGTGATTCCCTTTAGTGCAAGTAATTTTGAAAGAAATTAAATAATTTTACAGAAATTAGTGCGCTAAAGTATTTTATTAAATTAATTACTTACTGCAACCGGAAAAGTGATTTATTAAATCACAAATAAGTACGAAACGTAAACCGTAATTTCATTACAGTAACTAACTGCCATGTTTGATTGTGAGTGGATGATAGAGAATACCATATAGTCCCAACAAACCCACAATCCTCCTTGCGCATCCCTCTTATTTGATCATGTGTTTCTTTGGGATGTATACTACTAAGCCACACAATTTTCAATTAATTTGTTTGCAGTTTTCAGGCTGCTCAGATTAGCTTTAATTCTGTGAAGGATATTACCTCCAGTGGAGTAGGAAAGCATTTAAAACATTCACATTTCCCACTGCTAAAAGACAAACCTGCATAGGACTTGTGAATGATTTTGAAAGGTAAATCACCATTGGCTCATCACAAGGAAACTCCTGAAACATCCTCAAATATGATTCTGCTTGAACCTCGGCCTTGCATAGGACTGAGTTTATTAGCAGCGCAATGATGAGGAATTCTTCCGGCGCTTCCTGGCCGAGTGTAATATAGTCATGACTATATTTGTATAGAAATAAACGTACAAAAACCATAGCAGCTGATACAGTGTAGCCTTTCTTAAAGAAAAAAAAAAACACACACTGGAAATTAGCGTGGTAGTATTATTACATTTACTCTCATTTATTGCTCTTTTTTTTAGCCGATTAAATTAACAATTGCTTATGTTTGTACCCTGTAAACTGTTTACGTAGTACCAGTGTCACTTCACGATCACTCAGTGTTGACCAACGGAGGCGACCAGAACTGGCGAATTCAAAAGCGGAGTCAGCGTTGTCAGCGATTATAACTTGTCGAAGTACTGGTCTAGGACTGGCAGAGAGGCCTTGAGAACCTTGCGCCATCTTACTCTCCCTGGAACTCGAGCGTGTGTGCTTGCACCCGACTGTCCGCGACGCCGGTGGGTAAGCCCGTGAAGATCAAAACATCGGCGAAGGGCCGTCTGTGATCAGCGTGAGCTTGGCGGACATCCCGGATTGGTCCCCGTTGCCGATGGCCGGGCCACCACTGGCACGGCTCCCTGAGCTAGATACTGCTGAGATGGTAGCGATTGCCGTGACTGCTGTGGCGATGTTCAAAGGCCTGCTCTGGCGGGAAAACCCGCTCCTGACGGCTTCCTCGACCGGGCGGACCCTTCGCTTTAGCAAGAATTGTTTTCTGTCGTCCATTCCAATTTCTTCGAGGTATTTTTCCAACATTGATTTTGGCTTGGAGAAACAGCGCGCTGGAGGATGGCCTGCAGGTTTGGAGTTTGATGGCTGTGGTCGCTGGGTAAGGAGCGAAGACTTCTGACCTGGATAACCGATACGAGATACTCCCATCGCTGTGCTGCTGATCACACCGTCCAGTTTTGTCACAATGGGTTGTGGTGAGCACGGCGACTCCATGGACGGGGTTGATGTCTCGAATGCAAAATCCTGGCCATTTGGCGCCAGCACATGCTGCGGTACAGATAAAACGTTTTCAGGCACTTTAAGGCCGCGAGGTCGTATCTTTGGCAAAAGGTACTTGTTTTTAATACCTGCAATTTCCAACCAATCTCTCACTTCTTGAATTGATGCCATTTTCTCCTTTGCTACAGTTTGGAGACGAAGCTCAAGGAGCTTAATCTGTGCTTCGAAATCCGCCGTCTTTTCAAAGGCCCGGACGGCACTGGTAGGTATAGTGCTTACGGGACCGCTTACACAGCTTGCGGCGCTGGCGATTTCGGCGATTGAGTCCCTTGCGCCTTGTTCCTCATCCTGGAACCCGACCATATGGGCTTGCATGCGGCTGCGCGCGTCGCCGGTGTTCAAAGGTCGTGAAGGCGCGGACATCGGCGAAGGGGCGTCCATGATCAGCGCAAGCTTGGCGGACACCGCGGAGATGACCCCGTTACCGTTGGCCGGGCCACCACTGGCCCTGCTCCCTGAGCCAGATACCGCTGCGGTGGCAGCGATGGTCCTGACGGCTGTGGCGAAGTTCAAGCGCCTGCTCTGGCTGGGACACCAGCTCCTGATGGTCTCCATGAAAGGGCGAAGCCTTCGCAGTTGCCTCAGCTCAGGGCAATGCACTAGCTTGACCCCCATCGACGAAGTTTTCTGCCGCTGTCGGAAAACTGCAGCACTTCCCGTCAGTGACTGGGCTTCTTCTTCATTGATGCTGGCGCATGGCGGTGTTCAGTGAAGGAGGTTGAGGTAAATTATCAAGCCCGCTCCCGACTCTGTCTTGGCAGCTGGCTCCTTTCTTTTATTCGTGCTACAAAAGGTCGAATTACAAGTTCATCTACTCGTCGCCAAATCTTGCGTTGTAATTTTATTTTTCAGATAGAGCGCAGATGAAAATGATCATGCTACATAACCACACGCTGTCGTTGCTTGACGCTATTGAAAGTTGTCATGTACTTCGAGACGAAGAGAAAGAGTAATGGTTTAAAAGAAATTGTAGACAGGACAGATGGTTTTCAGCTTCAGACGGCGTTCTTAGCTCTAATAAACACGCACACGTACAGAAAGAAAAGGAAGGACACGGTACATGCGCTACTTGTGGTTTATTGCACTGAAAAGACAATATATAGCTATGACCCCATGTGCGCTGGCTAACAAACACGCCCCCTTCACTGAAAACGCTCAAATTATCGCATTTCTGCCCCCAGCTGAGCGACAGTCGTGTCACAAACACACCCCTCCCCCTTTTCTTACATGAAAACGCTTATGCCCAGACCCTGTATCTCTTTCAGCCGTGGTATCGCACCCACTGCACCGTACAGGAGAAGTATACTGCTTCTGCAAGTGTCCCTGATGCAGAGGATCCCTTTCCTATCCCAAGGCATATCCGCAACGCGTTGTTTCGCGCGGCTTCTTGCTTGTTAGAGATAATTTTTGAAGCCCCGGTAAATAGTATACGCACCGCTCCTTCAACGTAGACCTTTTCAAGCAGAACCATCGACCGGCAATTGCTGCCCATCGTGTTCCCGACATGAATCTGAAAATACTGATGCTGCAGTGATTCTCACCTGGAGTTTTTCTTTTTCTTTTTTTTTTTTTATTTGAGGGGCCCAAGAAAGATTACGGTCAATTATAACAAATAGGAATCGGTATGATCGTACATACGATTGTGACTGTACACCCAGAAGGAGCCGGTCATTATTTTTCTAGTGAAAGCTATAGCAACACTCTTTTCTGATTAGACACGAAGACCACGGCAGGCCAGGTACATTGAGATGTGCAGTAACCCTCTCTGAATTTGTTGCTGCGTAGTATAACGCGAACGTGGTGCACTCCAGATGCAAATATCATCTGCAAAAATTGTTATGCGTACTCCTCGTGTTGTACTCGTGTTGATGTGTGGATTCCTGCGTCCATCCAAGGATCATGTTCGCCGCATGTTCATGATTTTGTCATCCGAGTCGTGACATCGAAGCCGGTTCTTCAATGACCGCCTTCGTGTCATTCGTGTTGAAGGCCATTTAGGTTCTGAAACGTGCCCGAGGAACTGAGCCTTAGAATGCGCAACGAAAGGCTCGGCTAACGACGACTGAGGCCGAATGATACTTTTATAAGGTGGTTGAAGATGCCGTAAAACTTCATTTAATGTAAAACTTGACAGTACAAATCCATGTCAAGTAAAGTTGACTGAACAGTTACGGTGTCCATTTTTTCGCCTTAGCCGAGCATCGGTCTCACTCCGTCGTCGTTAGCCAATTGCGTTTCGTCCAAAAGTGAAAAAAAAAAAAGAAAAGAAAATATATATATAGTCAAATTCCCCGCCAATTGTATGCCACCTCATTAGATTTTGTGACGTCATACTTTCACATGTTTGCCTTGCCGTATAGTTCGCAGGGGGCGCCAAGAAACTAAAGCCTCGCTCAGAGTCGACACGCAGGCTTGTTTTGGAGCTTCGCCACCATTTTCTCTTTCTACCTTGCGTCGGCGCAGTCGCGTTGGCGTGCTGGTGGCGCTGGCGAGCGCCAAGTTTGTCTTGCACCGAGTTTGGGCTCGGCCGGCTCGGCCGACACCACCTTGTCAAATACGCAGCTTTGCCTAAGCAGATCTGCATTGCGCACAGAATAATGGAGTTTGAATGCGCTTGATTGAAATGTACAGCTGCAGACGTTTTCTCGTATAGTGCAATTTCTAGCTTGGCACGGGGCTTCTGCTGAACATTGCGCTTGACGATCTTACGACCCCTTTCACTCTATATATAAAGAAATTTCACTCCTCATGAACTCCTTATCTCGTTTCTGCGGGAGGTATTCCGCCTGCATACACGAAAACCTGCAGTTGTCGCTGTGTTCAGCTCCATAGCGCTATATGATTGTTCATACCAGAGAAGCCCCTGCATCTATATTCGAAATTTTTTCGCGGCTAGCTGGGCTACGCGTCCGCAATAAATATAAACCGGTATACATGATTGCTTCAGTGTTGCAATAACGTCATGAAATAGTGCGAGACACAAAATATATTTTATGGAATACGACGCGCTCAATGCTCTACCCTCGCTAGTCTAGACATGTGAAATACGGCTGTGTGTGGCCGGCTGCCGCTTTTCGGAAAGGAACTGTGTCAGGAATAGCTGGTGCATACTCAAGATTGCTTTTGGTATTTGTGAAACTATATATGAGCGCGGATTGGGTTTGCATTATAGCTCAGCATTTCAAGGACACAATGGAGCGGCGTTGGCGTTCAATCGGTTGCTGATCGCATGGTTGCAGGATTGCCCTGGAAGCGGCGTTTCGACGTATAAAGAAATTATTAACGGCCGTGCTGACCCAGGCATCCAGGCATTGGGTCGTACTGGGCTTTTCAGCCGGAAAATTATAAGTTGTGCTTTTGAAATCATGCAATTACAAAATACACCAGATGAAAATTTAAAGTGGGACAAGTTCCATAAACCAATCTCAAGTGGTGCCACTCTCTATCTAAATCGCATGCAAATGATTTCAATTTATGAAAATTACACATATGATTTCATGCAAATGCAATCAGCCAGAACATTTAAATTAAGTTATGAGTCTTACACGTACTTTTCTGCTTAGAGAATGATTGTGGGCCGAATACACAGGACACTGTGAGTCTGAGGTCTCTGGCACGCAGTTCTGAATTCTGTCGTTTTCTTTTTTTTGTTTTCTTTTTTTTGCCCATCTGGCTAGGCTTGCCGCACGCCGTTACTGCTTTCGCGGCGCCAGTAACGAGAGTATTTGTACAAAACAGCAGTGATTCCCTTTAGTGCAAGTAATTTTGAAAGAAATTAAATAATTTTACAGAAATTAGTGCGCTAAAGTATTTTATTAAATTAATTACTTACTGCAACCGGAAAAGTGATTTATTAAATCACAAATAAGTACGAAACGTAAACCGTAATTTCATTACAGTAACTAACTGCCATGTTTGATTGTGAGTGGATGATAGAGAATACCATATAGTCCCAACAAACCCACAATCCTCCTTGCGCATCCCTCTTATTTGATCATGTGTTTCTTTGGGATGTATACTACTAAGCCACACAATTTTCAATTAATTTGTTTGCAGTTTTCAGGCTGCTCAGATTAGCTTTAATTCTGTGAAGGATATTACCTCCAGTGGAGTAGGAAAGCATTTAAAACATTCACATTTCCCACTGCTAAAAGACAAACCTGCATAGGACTTGTGAATGATTTTGAAAGGTAAATCACCATTGGCTCATCACAAGGAAACTCCTGAAACATCCTCAAATATGATTCTGCTTGAACCTCGGCCTTGCATAGGACTGAGTTTATTAGCAGCGCAATGATGAGGAATTCTTCCGGCGCTTCCTGGCCGAGTGTAATATAGTCATGACTATATTTGTATAGAAATAAACGTACAAAAACCATAGCAGCTGATACAGTGTAGCCTTTCTTAAAGAAAAAAAAAACACACACTGGAAATTAGCGTGGTAGTATTATTACATTTACTCTCATTTATTGCTCTTTTTTTTAGCCGATTAAATTAACAATTGCTTATGTTTGTACCCTGTAAACTGTTTACGTAGTACCAGTGTCACTTCACGATCACTCAGTGTTGACCAACGGAGGCGACCAGAACTGGCGAATTCAAAAGCGGAGTCAGCGTTGTCAGCGATTATAACTTGTCGAAGTACTGGTCTAGGACTGGCAGAGAGGCCTTGAGAACCTTGCGCCATCTTACTCTCCCTGGAACTCGAGCGTGTGTGCTTGCACCCGACTGTCCGCGACGCCGGTGGGTAAGCCCGTGAAGATCAAAACATCGGCGAAGGGCCGTCTGTGATCAGCGTGAGCTTGGCGGACATCCCGGATTGGTCCCCGTTGCCGATGGCCGGGCCACCACTGGCACGGCTCCCTGAGCTAGATACTGCTGAGATGGTAGCGATTGCCGTGACTGCTGTGGCGATGTTCAAAGGCCTGCTCTGGCGGGAAAACCCGCTCCTGACGGCTTCCTCGACCGGGCGGACCCTTCGCTTTAGCAAGAATTGTTTTCTGTCGTCCATTCCAATTTCTTCGAGGTATTTTTCCAACATTGATTTTGGCTTGGAGAAACAGCGCGCTGGAGGATGGCCTGCAGGTTTGGAGTTTGATGGCTGTGGTCGCTGGGTAAGGAGCGAAGACTTCTGACCTGGATAACCGATACGAGATACTCCCATCGCTGTGCTGCTGATCACACCGTCCAGTTTTGTCACAATGGGTTGTGGTGAGCACGGCGACTCCATGGACGGGGTTGATGTCTCGAATGCAAAATCCTGGCCATTTGGCGCCAGCACATGCTGCGGTACAGATAAAACGTTTTCAGGCACTTTAAGGCCGCGAGGTCGTATCTTTGGCAAAAGGTACTTGTTTTTAATACCTGCAATTTCCAACCAATCTCTCACTTCTTGAATTGATGCCATTTTCTCCTTTGCTACAGTTTGGAGACGAAGCTCAAGGAGCTTAATCTGTGCTTCGAAATCCGCCGTCTTTTCAAAGGCCCGGACGGCACTGGTAGGTATAGTGCTTACGGGACCGCTTACACAGCTTGCGGCGCTGGCGATTTCGGCGATTGAGTCCCTTGCGCCTTGTTCCTCATCCTGGAACCCGACCATATGGGCTTGCATGCGGCTGCGCGCGTCGCCGGTGTTCAAAGGTCGTGAAGGCGCGGACATCGGCGAAGGGGCGTCCATGATCAGCGCAAGCTTGGCGGACACCGCGGAGATGACCCCGTTACCGTTGGCCGGGCCACCACTGGCCCTGCTCCCTGAGCCAGATACCGCTGCGGTGGCAGCGATGGTCCTGACGGCTGTGGCGAAGTTCAAGCGCCTGCTCTGGCTGGGACACCAGCTCCTGATGGTCTCCATGAAAGGGCGAAGCCTTCGCAGTTGCCTCAGCTCAGGGCAATGCACTAGCTTGACCCCCATCGAGGAAGTTTTCTTTCGCTGTCGGAAAACTGCAGCACTTCCCGTCAGTGACTGGGCTTCTTCTTCATCGATGCTGGGGCGTGGCGGTGTTCAGTGAAGGAGGTTGAAGTAAATTATCAAGCCCGCTCCCGGCTCTGTCTTGGCAGCTGGCTCCTTTCTTTTATTCGTGCTACAAAAGGTCGAATTACAAGTTCATCTACTGGTCGCCAAATCTTACTTTGTAATTTTATTTTTCAAATAGAGCGCAGATGAAAATGATCATGCTACATAACCACACGCTGTCGTTGCTTGACGCTATTGAAAGTTTTCATGTACTTCGAGACGAAGAGAAAGAGTAATGGGTTAAAAGAAATTGTAGACAGGACAGATGGTTTTCAGCTTCAGACGGCGTTCTTATCTCTAATAAACACCACACGTACACGAAAGAAAAGGAAGGACACGGTACATGCACTACTTGCGGTTTATTGCACTGAAAAGACAATATATAGCTATGACCCCATGTGCGCTGGCTAACAAACACGCCCCCTTCACTGAAAACCCTCAAATTATCGCATTTCTGCCCCCAACTGAGCGACAGTCGTGTCACAAACACACCCCTCCCCCCTTTTCTTACATGAAATGCTTCAAGAAGTTCGCACGCCTTCTTATCAACGCTTCTGCCCAGACTCTGTATCTCATTCAGCCGTGGTGTCGCACCCACTGCACCGTACGGGAGAAGTATACTGCTTCTGCAAGTGTCCCTGATGCAGAGGATCCCTTTCCTATCCCAAGGCATATCCGCAAGGCGTTGTTTCGCGTGGCTTCTTTGCTTGCTAGAGATAATCTCTGGAGCCCCTGTAAATAGTAGCGCAACGCTCCTTCGATGTAGGCCTTTTCAAGCAGAACCATCTTCCGGCAATTGCTGCCCCATCGTGTTCCCGGCATGAATCTGAAAACCTGTTATGCTGCAGTGATTCTCCGGTGGAGTTTTTCTTTTTTTTTTTTTTTATCTGAGGTGCCCAAGAGAGATTACGGTTAATCATAACAAATAGGAGTCGGTATGATCGTACATACGATTGTGACCGCACATCCAGAAGGAGCGGGTCATTCTTTTTCTTGTGAAAACTATAGCGACACTCTTTTCTTATTAAATGTGAAGACCACGGCGGGCCAGGTACATTGAGATGTGCAGTAACCCTCTCTGAATTCATTGCTGCGTAGTATAACGCGAACGTGGTGCACTCCAGATGCAAATATCATCTGCGAAAATTGTTATGCGTACTCCTCGTGTTGTACTCGTGTTGATGTGTGGATTCCTGCGTCCATCCCAGGATCATGTTCGCCGCATGTTCACGATTTTGTCATCCGAGTCGTGACATCGAAGCCGGTTCTTCAATGACCGCCTTCGTGTCATTCGTGTTGAAGGCCATTTAGGTTCTGAAACGTGCCCGAGGCTCGGCTAACGACGACTGAGGCCGAATGATACTTTTATAAGGTGGTTGAAGATGCCGTAAAACTTCATTTAATGTAAAACTTGACAGTAGAAATCCATGTCAAGTAAAGTTGACTGAACAGTTACGGTGTCCATTTTTTCGCCTTAGCCGAGCATCGGTCTCACTCCGTCGTCGTTAGCCAATTGCGTTTCGTCCAAAAGTGAAAAAAAAAAAAAAAAAAACGAAAATATATATATAGTCAAATTCCCCGCCAATGGTATTTCATTTATTTATTTTATTTACAAAATACTGTGGACACTGAGTCCAAGCAGGGTGGGTGAACAAGTCAATCACGGTACAAAAGAAAACGCAACACTTCAAAAAAAAGACAACACAGTATAGCAGGAATTGGTTAAAACTCATGGGACAATGGATTAACTAGCTGATTCCAATCTGTTATTGTGCGTGGAAAGAACGAAAATTTGTAAGTGTCTGTTCTTGCGAATATAGGGGTTAGAGGTCTGGGATGGTGTTGACGAGTTTGTCTGATTGGTGCCGGCGTTAAGTATGATGACGGATCCAAACCGAGTTTGTTATGTAATAACTGAGAAATAAACTTTAATCTAAGCTTTCTTCTTCGATGTTCAAGTAGTTCAATTTTATTTGTCTCCATTAAAGTGGTTGGGGAGTCAGACCTTGCATATTTATTAAAAATAAACCTGACAGCCCATCTCTGTATTCTTTCCAGATTTTTTACGTTAGATTTAGTATACGGGTCCCACACTATGCATGCATATTCGAGTTTAGGTCTAATTAATGAAGAATAACAAAGTAGCTTAATGTTAGAAGGAGCATTTTTTAGTTTATGTCTTAAGCAGTACAATTTTCTAAATGCAGCAGAGCAGATATTGTTTATGTGCAAGTTCCATGATAGATTGCTACTTATGGTTACTCCTAGGTATTTGTAGTTGGATACTTGTTGAAGAGGGAGAGAGCCTACTTTATATGTGTAGCTATGACGTACGGTTTTCCGGGTTATCGGCGTATAAACACTTTTATCAGCATTCAGAATCATGCCCCATCGGTCGCACCATTCGAAAACGTTGTTCAAGGCACTGTCCAGGTAACATTGATCTTCCTTATTTGTAACTTCTCTGTATAGAATACAATCGTCAGCAAACAATCGAATTTGCACTGGTGGGTTAACAACTTCAACAATATCATTGACATACAAAAGGAAAAGCAGAGGGCCCAGAACACTTCCTTGGGGAACACCGGATGAAACTGGGAGAGAGCCCGAACGTTGTCCCCCTACTTCAACAAACTGTTTGCGGTCTTTTAAGTATGCATTAATCCATGTTACTAAAATACCAGGAATGCCAATTTCTTTCATTTTAAAAATTAGTTTATCATGAGGAACTTTGTCAAATGCCTTGCTAAAATCCAAAAATATTGCATCGATTTGGCCTTTATTATCTATAGAGGAAGCAAATGAATTTATTACTGTAATTAGCTGTGTTACCGTCGAGAGTCCTTTTCTGAACCCGTGCTGGAAGCTAGATAGCACGCGATTTTTTTCGAAAAATTCGTTCATACAATGTGCAACTATATGTTCTAATAGTTTACAGCATGGGGACGTCAATGATATGGGACGGTAGTTCTGCAAGAGAAGACGGTCTCCTTTTTTATAAACGGGAACAATTCGGGCTGTCTTCCAGTCATCGGGTATTTTACCCAATGGCATTGAAGCGCGAAAAATTATTACGAGGAATTGAGCCAGAGTTTCGGCATAGCGTATGCGTTTGGAATGTTGTCAGGGCCACATGACGTTTTGGTTTTCAAGTTCAGCAACATTGAAAGGACACCAGGATAAGTAATAAAATTCACTTCGGCGGGGTAATACACTCGGCTATTGTCGGTACCTGTGCTCGGGGAAGAAAATACACTTTGAAAATAACTATTAAAATGTTCAGTAATAGCCTTTGGATCACATACCGTAGTGTTGTCCACCAATATTTGTGTGACTGCTTTCTTTTTTTCATTAATGTAATTCCAAAACTTACTTGGCTCGGTTTTTATAAAGTTTTGAAGGAATGTGTTGTAGAAATAATCTTTTGAATCACGTAAGGCACGTGCTAGATAGTCCAGTAATTCCTTTAGCACATCAGGATCTGCGCGTTTTTTCTTGTACCGTTTTACCCTTCGCCTCATTTGAATTATACTGCGTGTCATCCATGGCGTTTCCTTTCTTTCTTTTTTGTGCCTGTTAGGTACAAAAGTATTGATACAATACAAACAGATTTTTTGAAACTGTCCCAGAGTGCGCAGACATCGGACGCGTCATTGGCACGCGAATAATCTTTAAAGTAACGTGAAGATAAGTCTTTCTTTTTTCTTTGCCGTACTAGAGGAAAGGAAGCACTAACCAATGCCACCTCACTAGATTTTGTGACATCATACTTTCACGTGTTTGCCTTGCCGTATAGTTCGCAGGGGGCGCCAAGAAACTAAAGCCTCGCTCAGAGTCGACACGCAGCCTTTTATGGGAGCTTCGCCACCATTTTCTCTTTCTACCTTGCGTCGGCGCAGTCGCGTTGGCGTGCTGGTGGCGCTGGCGAGCGCCAAGTTTGTCTAGCACCGAGTTTGGGCTCGGCCGACACCATCTAGACGAACACGCAGCTTAG
This sequence comes from Amblyomma maculatum, assembly GCF_055883805.1. Taxonomy (NCBI): domain Eukaryota; kingdom Metazoa; phylum Arthropoda; class Arachnida; order Ixodida; family Ixodidae; genus Amblyomma; species Amblyomma maculatum. Next base: position 33,278,788 of record NC_139344.1, read on the forward strand.
CCTAAGCAGATCTGCATTGCGCGCAGAATAATGGATTTTGAATGCGCTTGATTGAAATGTACAGCTGCAGAAGTTTTCTGGCAATTTCTAGCTTGGCATGGGGCTTCTGCTGAACATTGCGCTTGACGATCTTACGACGCTTCACTCTATGTATAAAGAAATTTCACTCATCATAAACTGCTTATCTCGTTTCTGCGGGAGGTATTCCGCCTGCATACACGAAAACCTGCAGTTGTCGCTGTGTTCAGCTCCATAGCGCTATATGATTGTTCATACCAGAGAAGCCCCTGCATTTATTTTCGAAATGTTTTCGCTGCCAGCTGGGCTACGCGTCCGCAATAAATATGAACCGGTATACATGACTGCTACAGTGTTGCAATAACGTCATGAAATAGTACGACACACAAAATATATTTTATGGATTACGACGCGCTCAATGCTCTACCCTCGCTTATCTAGACATGTGAAATAGGGGCTGTGTGTGGCCGGCTGCCGCTTTTCGGAAAGGAACTGTGTCAGGAATAGCTGGTGCATACTCAAGATTGCTTTTGGTATTTGTGAAACTATATATGAGCGCGGATTGGGCTTGCATTATAGCTCAGCATTTCAAGAACACAACGGAGCGACTTTGGCGTTCAATCGGCTGCTGATCTCAAGGTTGCAGGATTGTCCTGGAAGCGGCGTTTCGACGTATAAAGAAATTTTTAACGGCCATGCTGACCCAGGCAGCCAGGCATTGGGTCGTACTGGGCTTTTCAGCCGGAAAATTATCAGTTGTGCTTTTGAAATCATGCAATTACAAAATACACCAGGTGAAAATTTAAAGGGGCACCAGTTCCATAAACCTATTTGAAGTGGTGCCACTGTCTATCTAAATCGCTTGCAAATGATTTCAATTTATGAGAATTACATATATGCTTTCACGCAAATGAAAACAGTCAGAACATTTAAATTAGGTTATAAGACTCTTACACGTACTTTTCTGCTTAGAGAATGATTGTGGGCCGAATACACAGGACACTGCGGGTCTGAGGTCTCTGGCGCAGTTCTCAAATCTGTCCTTTTCTTTTTTTTTTTTGACCATCCGGCCAGGCTTGCCGCACGTCGTACCTGCTTTCGCGGCGCCAGTACCGAGAGTATATGTACAAAACAGCAGTGATTCCCTTTAGTGAAAGTAATTTTGAAAGAAGCTAATTACTTTTACAGAAATTAGGGCCCTAAAGTAATTCATTAAATTAATTACTTATTGCGACCGGGAAAGTGATTCATTACATCACAAATGAGTGCGAAACTTAATTTCATTTCAGTATCTAACTGCCACGTTTGATTGTGAGTAGATGATAGAGAATACTTTATAGTCTCAACAAACCCACTGTCCTCCTTGCGCATCCCTCCTATTTGATCATGTGTTTCTTTGGAATGTATACTACTGAGCCACACAATTTTCAATAAATTTCTTTTGCCGTTTTCAGGCTGCTAAGATTAGCTTTAAGTCTGTGAAGAATATTACCTCTAGTGGAGTAGGAAGAAGTTGCTACCTTAGTAGCAACTTCTTGTATTGTTCGTGATATAATACAAGAAGTTGCTACTAAGGTAGTTCCAAAGCAAAAGAAATGCAAAAAAGCAAACTGGTTATCTGAAGAGGCTTTGCAAATAGCTGAGGAAAGGAGGATGGCAAAAGGTATGGGGGAAAGAGAAAGATACAAGGTGCTCAATGCCGATTTTCAGAAAATAGCAAGGAGAGATAAGAATGCCTTCCTGAACATACAGTGTCAAGCAGTTGAGGACAACAGCCAATTAAGGAACACAAGAGCTCTGTATAAGACAATCAAAGATATCAAAGGAAGCTTCTGTGCTAAGCTGGGCGTGATAAAGGACAAACGAGGCAAGGACCTCACTGAAGCCTCAAAGATAAAGAAGAGGTGGCAGGAATACACAGAAGAACTGTACAAGAAGGACCCGGATGTGCAAACCCAACATAGGACGGTTGTGATTTCTGATCTCGAGCCGGGCATCCTGAAGAGTGAAGTTGAATGGGCCTTAGCCAGCCTTGCTAAGAACAAAGCTAGCGGAATTGATGGTATTCCAGCTGAGTTGCTTCAAAACCTCAACCACGACGCTGTTAACACACTGCATACATTATGTCAAAAGATTTGGACAACCCTGCAGTGGCCACAGGATTGGAGGAGGTCAGTTTACATCACCATTCCAAAGAAAGGCAGTGCCAAAGATTGTTCCAACTACCGCACGATCGCGCTTATTTTGCATGCTAGCAAGGTGATGTTAAAAATCCTGCAAGGTAGGCTGCAGCAGTATGTGGATCGGGAGCTTCCGGACGTGCAAGCTGGGTTTCGCAAGGGCAGAGGAACTAGAGACCAAATTGCCAACCTTCGCTGGATCATGGAAAAAGCAAGAGAGTTCCAGAAACCCATTTACTTCTGCTTTATTGATTATGCGAAAGCGTTTGACTGCGTAGATCACAGCAGATTGTGGCAAGCTCTCCAAGAGATGGGAGTTCCAATTCACCTCATCTGTCTCCTCAGGAACCTTTATGAAGGGCAAGAGGCCACAGTCAGAACTGGGCATGGTCTTACTGATTGGTTTCCGATTGAGAAAGGGGTGAGGCAAGGCTGCATACTGTCGCCCTGCCTATTTAACCTATATGCAGAGTGCATCATGAGGAAGGCCGGTCTGCACGAGTCTTCAGCTGGAGTGAAGATTGCTGGAAAACGTATCAACAACCTTAGATATGCGGATGATACCACTTAAATGGCAGAAAGTGAAGTGGAACTCAAGAGACTTCTGATGCGCGTACAAGAAGAGAGTGAGAAGTTTGGGCTTAAACTGAACATTAAAAAGACGAAGATCATGGCGTCTTGCCCTATCAAGTCCTGGAGCATCAATGGACAAGAAGTGGAAGCTGTGACAGATTTTCTATTCTTGGGCGCCAAGATTACCTCGGAAGGAGACTGCAGCCATGAAATTAGGAGACGCCTGCTTCTGGGAAAGAGAGCAATGGTTAGCCTTGACCGCCTAGTAAAGAGCAGAGACATTAGTCTACCAACCAAGATCCGTATAACCCGTGCTATGGTCTTTCCAGTTGTGATGTATGGATGCGAGAGTTGGACTGTGAAAAAGGCTGACCGCCGAAGAATTGACGCGTTTGAATTGTGGTGCTGGCGAAGACTCTTAAGAGTTCCTTGGACTGCCAGAAGATCAAATCAGTCGATATTGTCGACCATAAACCCTGACTGCTCATCGGAGGGTCAAATTGTAAAGTTAAAGCTCAGCTACTTTGGTCATCTGATGAGAAGAGAGGAGTCGCTGGAGAAAGATTTGATGTTGGGAAAGGTTGAGGGTCGCCGGAGAAGGGGTAGGCAGCGAACGCGATGGATAGATGGCATTCTCGAGGCATTGCAGATGAAGCTATGTGATGTTAAGAAGATAGTGAGAGACCGGAAAGTGTGGCGTGACATGGTCCATAGGGTTACGAAGAGTCGGACATGACTGAACGCCTGAACTGAACTGAACTGGAGTAGGAAAGCATTTAAAAATTCACATTTCCCACTGCTAAAAGACAAACCTGCATATCGGACTTGTGAACGATTTTGAAAGGTAAATCACCATTGGCACATCACAAGGAAACTCCTGAAACATCCTCAAATATGATTCTGCTTGAACCTCGGCCTTGCACAGGACTGAGTTTACTAGCAGCGCAATGATGAGGGATTGTTCCGGCGCTTCCTGGCTCAATGTAACATAGTCATGACTATATTTGTATAGAAATAAACGTACAAAAACTATAGCAGCTGATACAGTGTAGCCTTCCTTAAAGAAAAAAAAAACACTGGAAATTAGCGTAGTGGTATTCATACATTTACTGTCATTTATTGATCTCTTTTTTACCCGATAAAATTACTAATTGCTTATGTTTATACCCTGTAAACTGTTTACGTAGTACCACTGTCACTTCACGGTCACTCAGGGTTGACCAACGGAGGCGACGAGAACTGGCCGAATTCAAAAGCGGAGTCAGGGTTGTCAGCGATTATAGCTTGTCGAAGTAGTGGTCTAGGACTGGCAGAGAGGCCTTGAGAACCTTGCGCCTTCTTCCTCTCCCTGGAACTCGAGCGTGTGTGCTTGCGCCCGACTGTCCGCGACGCCGGCGGTTAAAGCCCGTGAAGATCCAAACATCGGCGAAGGGCCGTCTGTGAGCAGCGTGAGCTTGTCGGACATCCCGGTTTTCTCCCCATTGCAATTGGCCGGGCCACCACTGGCACGGCTCCTTGAGCTAGATACTGCTGAGATGGTATCGATTGCCGTGACTGGTGTGGCGATGTTCAAAGGCATGCTCTGGCGGGAGAACCCTCTCCTGATGGCTTCCTCGACCGAGCGGACCCTTCGCTTTAGCAGGAATTGCTTTGTGTCGTCCATTCCAATTTCTTCGAGATACTTTTCCAACATTGATTTTGGCTGGGAGAAACAGCGCGCTGGAGAATAGCCTGCACGTTTGGAGTTTGATGGCTGTGGTCGCTGGGTAAGGAGCGAAGACTTCTGACCTGGATTACCGATATGAGATACTCCCATCGCTGTGCTGCTGATCACACCGTCCAGTTTTGTCACAATGGGTTGTATTGAGCACGGCGACTCCATGGACGGGGTTGATGTCTCGAATGCAAAATCCTGGCCAATTGGCGGCAGCATATGCTGCAGGACAGATAAAACGTTTTCAGGCACTTTAAGGCCGCGAGGTAGAATCTTTGGCAAAAGGTACTTGTTTTCATAACCTGCATTTTCCAAGCAATCTCTCACTTCTTGAATTGATGCCATTTTCTCCTTTACTACAGTTTGGAGACGAAGCTCAAGGAGCTTAATCTGTGCTTCGAAATCCGCCGTCTTTTCAAAGGCCCGGACGGCACTGGTAGGTATAGTGCTTACGGCACCGCTTACACAGCTTGCGGCGCTGGCGATTTCGGCGACTGAGTCCCTTGCGTCTTGTTCCTCATCCTGGAACTCGACCATGCGGACTTGCATGCGGCTGCGCGCGTCGCCGGTGTTCAAAGTTCGTGAAGGCGCGGACATCGGCGAAGGGGCGTCCATGATCAGCGCGAGCTTGGCGGACACCGCTTAGATGGCCCCGTTACCGTAGGCCGGGCCACCACTGGCCCCGCTCCCTGAGCCAGATACCGCTGTGGTGGCAGCGATGGTCCTGACGGCTGTGGCGAAGTTCCAGCGCGTGCTCTGGCTGGGACACCAGCTCCTGATGGTCTCCATGAAAGGGCGAAGCCTTCGCAGTTGCCTCAGCTCAGGGCAATGCGCTAGCTTGACCCCCATCGAGGAAGTTTTCTGCCGCTGTCGGAAAACTGCAGCACTTCCCGTCAGTGACTGGGCTTCTTCTTCATTGATGCTGGCGCATGGCGGTGTTCAGTGAAGGAGGTTGAAGTAAATTATCAAGCCCGCTCCCGGCTCTGTCTTGGCAGCTGGCTCCTTTCTTTTATTCGTGCTACAAAAGGTCGAATTACAGGTTCATCTACTGGTCGCCAAATCTTACTTTGTAATTTTATTTTTCATATAGAGCGCAGATGAAAATGATCATGCTACATAACCACACGCTGTCGTTGCTTGACGCTATTGAAAGTTTTCATGTACTTCGAGACGAAGAGAAAGAGTAATGGTTTAAAAGAAATTGTAGACAGGACAGATGGTTTTCAGCTTCAGACGGCGTTCTTAGCGCTAATAAACACGCACACGTACAGGAAAGAAAAGGAAGGACACGGTACATGCACTACTTGTGGTTTATTGCACTGAAAAGACAATATATAGCTATGACCCCATGTGCGCTGACAAACAAACACGCCCCCTTCACTGAAAATTCTAAATTTGTCTCATGTCTGCCCCCAATCGAGCGAAATACGTGTCCCTAATTAGCACACCTCTCCCCCCTTTTTTTACATCAAATGCTTCAAGAAGTTCGCGCGCCTTCTTATCAAAGCTTCTACCCAGACACTGTATCTCTTTCAGCCGCGACTCGCACCCACTGCACCGTACGGGAGAAATGTACTGCTTTTGCGAGTGTCCCTGATGCAGAGGATCCCTTTCCTATCCCAAGGCATATCCGCAATTCGTTGTTTCGCGCGGCTTCTTGCTTGTTAGAGATAATTCTTGAATCCCCGGAAAATAGCATACGCCGCTCCTTCAAAGTAGGCATTTTCAAGCAGAACCATCGACCGGCAATTGCTGCCCCGTCGTGTTCCCGACATGAATCTGAAATCACAGATGCTGCAGTGATTCTCACCTGGAGTTTTTCTTTTTCTTTTTTTTTTATTTGAGGTGCCCAAGAAAGATTACGGTCAATTATAACAAATAGGAATCGGTATGATCGTACATACCATTGTGACTGTACACCCAGAAGGAGCGGTCATTCTTTTTCTAGTGAAAGCTATAGCAACACTCTTTTCTGAGTAGACACGAAGACCACGGCGGGCCAGGTACATTGAGATGTGCAGTAACCCTCTCTGAATTCGTTGATGCGTAGTATAACGCGAACGTGGTGCACTCCAGATGCAAATATCATCTGCGAAAGTTGTTATGCGTACTCCTCGTGTTGTACTCGTGTTGATGTGTGGATTCCTGCGTCCATCCTAGGATCATGTTCGCCGCATGTTCATGATTTTGTCATCCGAGTCGTGACATCGAAGCCGGTTCTTCAATGACCGCCTTCGTGTCATTCGTGTTGAAGGCCATTTAGTTTCTGAAACGTGCCCGAGGAACTGAGCCTTAGAATGCGCAACGAAAGGCTCGGCTAACGACGACGGAGGCCGAACGATGCTATGATAAGGTGGTTGACGATGCCGTAACACTTCATTTAATGTAAATCTTCACAGTAGAAATCCATGTCAAGTAAAGTTGGCTGAACGGTTACGGTGTCCATTTTTCTCGCCTAAGCCCAGCATCGTTCTCCCTCCGTCGTCGTTGACCAATTGCGTTTCGTCCAAAAGTGAAAAAAAAAGAAAATATATATATAGTCAAATTCCCCGCCAATGGTATTTTATTTATTTATTTTATTTACAAAATACTGCGGACACTGAGTCCAAGCAGGGTGGGTGAACAAGTCAATCAAGGTACAAAAGAAAACGCAACACTTCAAAAAAAGACAACACAGTATAGCAGGAATTGGTTAAAACTCATGGGACAATGGATTAACTAGCTGATTCCAATCTGTTATTGTGCGTGGAAAGAACGAAAATTTGTAAGTGTCTGTTCTAGCGAATATAGGGGTTAGAGGTCTGGGATGGTGTTGACGAGTTTGTCTGATTGGTGCCGGCGTTAAGTATGATGACGGATCCAAACCGTGTTTGTTATGTAATAACTGAGAAATAAACTTTAATCTAAGCTTTCTTCTTCGATGTTCAAGTAGTTCAATTTTATTTGTCTCCATTAAAGTGGTTGGGGAGTCAGACCTTGCATATTTATTAAAAATAAACCTGACAGCCCATCTCTGTATTCTTTCCAGATTTTTTACGTTAGATTTAGTATACGGGTCCCACACTATGCATGCATATTCGAGTTTAGGTCTAATTAATGAAGAATAACAAAGTAGCTTAATGTTAGAAGGAGCATTTTTTAGTTTATGTCTTAAGCAGTACAAGTTTCTAAATGCAGCAGAGCAGATATTGTTGATGTGCAAGTTCCATGATAGATTGCTACTTATGGTTACTCCTAGGTATTTGTAGTTGGATACTTGTTGAAGAGGGAGAGAGCCTACTTTATATGTGTAGCTATGACGTACGGTTTTCCGGGTTATCGGCGTATAAACACTTTTATCAGCATTCAGAATCATGCCCCATCGGTCGCACCATTCGAAAACGTTGTTCAAGGCACTGTCCAGGTAACATTGATCTTCCTTATTTGTAACTTCTCTGTATAGAATACAATCGTCAGCAAACAATCGAATTTGCACTGGTGGGTTAACAACTTCAACAATATCATTGACATACAAAAGGAAAAGCAGAGGGCCCAGAACACTTCCTTGGGGAACACCGGATGAAACTGGGAGAGAGCCCGAACGTTGTCCCCCTACTTCAACAAACTGTTTGCGGTCTTTTAAGTATGCATTAATCCATGTTACTAAAATACCAGGAATGCCAATTTCTTTCATTTTAAAAATTAGTTTATCATGAGGAACTTTGTCAAATGCCTTGCTAAAATCCAAAAATATTGCATCGATTTGGCCTTTATTATCTATAGAGGAAGCAAATGAATTTATTACTGTAATTAGCTGTGTTACCGTCGAGAGTCCTTTTCTGAACCCGTGCTGGAAGCTAGATAGCACGCGATTTTTTTCGAAAAATTCGTTCATACAATGTGCAACTATATGTTCTAATAGTTTACAGCATGGGGACGTCAATGATATGGGACGGTAGTTCTGCAAGAGAAGACGGTCTCCTTTTTTATAAACGGGAACAATTCGGGCTGTCTTCCAGTCATCGGGTATTTTACCCAATGACATTGAAGCGCGAAAAATTATTACGAGGAATTGAGCCAGAGTTTCGGCATAGCGTATGCGTTTGGAATGTTGTCAGGGCCACATGACGTTTTGGTTTTCAAGTTCAGCAACATTGAAAGGACACCAGGATAAGTAATAAAATTCACTTCGGCGGGGTAATACACTCGGCTATTGTCGGTACCTGTGCTCGGGGCAGAAAATACACTTTGAAAATAACTATTAAAATGTTCAGTAATAGCCTTTGGATCACATACCGGAGTGTTGTCCACCAATATTTGTGTGACTGCTTTCTTTTTTTCACTAATGTAATTCCAAAACTTACTTGGCTCGGTTTTTATAAAGTTTTGAAGGGATGTGTTGTAGAAATAATCTTTTGAATCACGTAAGGCACGTGCTAGATTGTCCAGTAATTCCTTTAGCACATCAGGATCTGCGCGTTTTTTCTTGTACCGTGTTACCCTTCGCCTCATTTGAATTATACTGCGTGTCATCCATGGCGTTTCCTTTCTTTCTTTTTTGTGCCTGTTAGGTACAAAAGTATTGATACAATACAAACAGATTTTTTTGAAACTGTCCCAGAGTGCGCAGACATCGGACGCGTCATTGGCACGCGAATAATCTTTAAAGTAACGTGAAGATAAGTCTTTCTTTTTTCTTTGCCGTACTAGAGGAAAGGAAGCACTAACCAATGCCACCTCACTAGATTTTGTGACATCATACTTTCACGTGTTTGCCTTGCCGTATAGTTTGCAGGGGGCGCCAAGAAACTAAAGCCTCGCTCAGAGTCGACACGCAGCCTTTTATGGGAGCTTCGCCGCCATTTTCTCTTTCTACCTTGCGTCGGCGCAGTCGCGTTGGCGTGCTGGTGGCGCTGGCGAGCGCCAAGTTTGTTTAGCACTGAGTTTGGGCTCGGCCGAAACCATCTAGACAAACACGCAGCTTTGCCTAAGCAGATCTGCATTGCGCGCAGAATAATGGAGTTTGAATGCGCTTGATTGAAATGTACAGCTGCAGAAGTTTTCTGGCAATTTCTAGCTTGGCATGGGGCTTCTGCTGAACATTGCGCTTGACGATCTTACGGCGCTTCACTCTATGTATAAAGAAATTTCACTCCTCATAAACTGCTTATCTCGTTTCTGCGGGAGGTATTCCGCCTGCATACACGAAAACCTGCAGTTGCCGCTGTGTTCAACTCCATAGCGCTATATGATTGTTCATACCAGCGAAGCCCCTGCATTTATTTTCGAAATGTTTTCGCTGCCAGCTGGGCTACGCGTCCGCAATAAATATGAACCGGTATACATGACTGCTACAGTGTTGCAATAACGTCATGAAATAGTACGAGACACAAAATATATTTTATGGAATACGACGCGCTCAATGCTCTACCCTCGCTTATCTAGACATGTGAAATAGGGGCTGTGTGTGGCCGGCAGCCGCTTTTCGGAAAGGAACTGTGTCAGGAATAGCTGGTGCATACTCAAGATTGCTTTTGGTATTTGTGAAACTATATATGAGCACGGATTGGGCTTGCATTATATCTCAGCATTTCAAGAACACAACGGAGCGACTTTGGCGTTCAATCGGCTGCTGATCTCAAGGTTGCAGGATTGTCCTGGAAGCGGCGTTTCGACGTATAAAGAAATTTTTAACGGCCATGCTGACCCAGGCAGCCAGGCATTGGGTCGTACTGGGCTTTTCAGCCGGAAAATTATCAGTTGTGCTTTTGAAATCATGCAATTACAAAATACACCAGGTGAAAATTTAAAGGGGCACCAGTTCCATAAACCTATTTGAAGTGGTGCCACTGTCTATCTAAATCGCTTGCAAATGATTTCAATTTATGAGAATTACATATATGCTTTCACGCAAATGAAAACAGTCAGAACATTTAAATTAGGTTATAAGACTCTTACACGTACTTTTCTGCTTAGAGAATGATTGTGGGCCGAATACACAGGACACTGCGGGTCTGAGGTCTCTGGCGCAGTTCTCAAATCTGTCCTTTTCTTTTTTTTGACCATCCGGCCAGGCTTCCCGCACGTCGTACCTGCTTTCGCGGCGCCAGTACCGAGAGTATATGTACAAAACAGCAGTGATTCCCTTTACTGAAAGTAATTTTGAAAGAAGCTAATTACTTTTACAGAAATTAGGGCTCTAAAGTAATTCATTAAATTAATTACTTATTGCGACCGGGAAAGTGATTCATTACATCACAAATGAGTGCGAAACGTAATTTCATTTCAGTATCTAACTGCAACGTTTGATTGTGAGTGGATAATAGAGAATACTTTATAGTCCCAACAAACCCACTGTCCTCCTTGCGCATCCCTCCTATTTGATCATGTGTTTCTTTGGAATGTATACTACTGAGCCACACAATTTTCAATAAATTTCTTTTGCCGTTTTCAGGCTGCTAAGATTAGCTTTAAGTCTGTGAAGAATATTACCTCTAGTGGAGTAGGAAAGCATTTAAAAATTCACATTTCCCACTGCTAAAAGACAAACCTGCATATCGGACTTGTGAACGATTTTGAAAGGTAAATCACCATTAGCACATCACAAGGAAACTCCTGAAACATCCTAAAAATTGATTCTGCTTGAACCTCGGCCTTGCACAGGACTGAGTTTACCAGCAGCGCAATGATGAGGGATTGTTCCGGCGCTTCCTGGCTCAATGTAACATAGTCATGACTATATTTGTATAGAAATAAACGTACAAAAACTATAGCAGCTGATACAGTGTAGCCTTCCTTAAAGAAAAAAAAACACTGGAAATTAGCGTAGTGGTATTCGTACATTTACTGTCATTTATTGATCTCTTTTTTACCCGATAAAATTACGAATTGCTTATGTTTATACCCTGTAAACTGTTTACGTAGTACCACTGTCACTTCACGGTCACTCAGGGTTGACCAACGGAGGCGACGAGAACTGGCCGAATTCAAAAGCGGAGTCAGGGTTGTCAGCGATTATAACTTGTCGCAGTACTGGTCTAGGACTGGCAGAGAGGCCTTGAGAACCTTGCGCATTCTTCCTCTTCCTGGAAATCGAGCGTGTGTGCTTGCGCCCGACTGTCCGCGACGCCGGCGGTTAAAGCCCGTGAAGATCCAAACATCGGCGAAGGGCCGTCTGTGAGCAGCGTGAGCTTGGCGGACATCCCGGTTTTCTCCCCATTGCAATTGGCCGGGCCACCACTGGCACGGCTCCTTGAGCTAGATACTGCTGAGATGGTATCGATTGCCGTGACTGGTGTGGCGATGTTCAAAAGGCATGCTCTGGCGGGAAAACCCTCTCCTGATGGCTTCCTCGACCGGGCGGACCCTTCGCTTTAGCAGGAATTGCTTTGTGTCGTCCATTCCAATACCTTCGAGATACTTTTCCAACATTGATTTTGGCTGGGAGAAACAGCGCGCTGGAGAATGGCCTGCAGGTTTGGAGTTTGATGGCTGTGGTCGCTGGGTAAGGAGCGAAGACTTCTGACCTGGATTACCGATATGAGATACTCCCATCGCTGTGCTGCTGATCACACTGTCCAGTTTTGTCACAATGGGTTGTAGTGAGCACGGCGACTCCATGGACGGGGTTGATGTCTCGAATGCAAAATCCTGGCCATTTGGCGGCAGCATATGCTGCAGGACAGATAAAACGTTTTCAGGCACTTTAAGGCCGCGAGGTAGAATCTTTGGCAAAAGGTACTTGTTTTCATAACCTGCATTTTCCAAGCAATCTCTCACTTCTTGAATTGATGCCATTTTCTCCTTTACTACAGTTTGGAGACGAAGCTCAAGGAGCTTAATCTGTGCTTCGAAATCCGCCGTCTTTTCAAAGGCCCGGACGGCACTGGTAGGTATAGTGCTTACGGCACCGCTTACACAGCTTGCGGCGCTGGCGATTTCGGCGATTGAGTCCCTTGCGTCTTGTTCCTCATCCTGGAACTCGACCATGTGGGCTTGCATGCGGCTGCTCGCGTCGCCGGTGTTCAAAGTTCGTGAAGGCGCGGACATCGGCGAAGGGGCGTCCATGATCAGCGCGAGCTTGGCGGACACCGCGGAGATGGCCCCGTTACCGTAGGCCGGGCCACCACTGGCCCCGCTCCCTGAGCCAGATACCGCTGTGGTGGCAGCGATGGTCCTGACGGCTGTGGCGAAGTTCCAGCGCCTGCTCTGGCTGGGACACCAGCTCCTGATGGTCTCCATGAAAGGGCGAAGCCTTCGCAGTTGCCTCAGCTCAGGGCAATGCGCTAGCTTGACCCCCATCGAGGAAGTTTTCTGCCGCTGTCGGAAAACTGCAGCACTTCCCGTCAGTGACTGGGCTTCTTCTTCATTGATGCTGGCGCATGGCGGTGTTCAGTGAAGGAGGTTGAAGTAAATTATCAAGCCCGCTCCCGGCTCTGTCTTGGCAGCTGGCTCCTTTCTTTTATTCGTGCTACAAAAGGTCGAATTACAAGTTCATCTACTGGTCGCCAAATCTTACTTTGTAATTTTATTTTTCATATAGAGCGCAGATGAAAATGATCATGCTACATAACCACACGCTGTCGTTGCTTGACGCTATTGAAAGTTTTCATGTACTTCGAGACGAAGAAAAAGAGTAATGGGTTAAAAGAACTTGTAGACGGGCTAGATGATTTTCAGCTTCAGACGGCGTTCTTAGCGCTAATAAACACACACACATACACGAAAGAAAAGGAAGGACACGGTACATGCACTACTTGCGGTTTATTGCACTGAAAAGACAATATATAGCTATGACCCCATGTGCGCTGACAGACAAACACGCCCCCTTCACTGAAAACGGTCAACTTATCGCATTTCTACCCCCACAGGAGCGACCGACGTGTCACTAACTCACCCCTCCCCTCTTTTCTTATATGAAATGCTTCAAGAAGTTCGCGCGCCTTCTTATCAACGCTTCTGCCCAGACTCCGTATCTCTTTCAGCCGTGGCTCACACCCACTGCAGCGTACGGGAGAAATATACTGCTTCTGCAAGTGTTCCTGATGCAGAGGATCCCTTTCCTATCCCAAGGCATATCCGCAAGGCGTTGTTTCGCGTGGCTTCTTTGCTTGCTAGAGATAATCTCTGCAGCCCCGGTAAATAGTAGCGCAACGCTCCTTCGACGTAGGCCTTTTCAAGCAGAACCATCTTCCGGCAATTGCTGCCCCATCGTGTTCCCGGCATGAATCTGAAAACCTGTTATGCTGCAGTGATTCTCCGGTGGAGTTTTTCTTTTTTTTTTTTTTTTTTATCTGAGGTGCCCAAGAGAGATTACGGTTAATCATAACAAATAGGAGTCGGTACGATCGTACATACGATTGTGACCGCACATCCAGAAGGAGCGGGTCATTCTTTTTCTTGTGAAAACTATAGCAACACTCTTTTCTGATTAGACACGAGGACCACGGCGAGCCAGGTATATTGAGATGTGCAGTAACCCTCTCTGAATTCGTTGCTGCGTAGTATAACGCGAACGTGGTGCACTCCAGATGCAAATATCATCTGCAAAAATTGTTATGCGTACTCCTCGTGTTGTACAGTCGCAATCAATACAAAGGTGATCGCTCGAGCCGCAACCGAGACAAGGAGCAGCGCTACGTTACGTCATCGCCTTTCGTAGTGAGGGAAACAAAATGCTATCCACTCTCTCTCTTTTCGCTGTTCTTGTAACAGCTGACACTCCCCGCTAGCTACTAACAATTTTCTTTCTTTTTTTTTAACGCGTCATAAAGCAGGGTGCGGTGACATACGAAAGCATTACTTCGCTATGTTCACAGATTTCTGCCAGCAGACCGCGTCCGCAGGCCTCGTCAGCAAAATCGTGACGGCAGCAGTTGTGAGTAGAAAAAATAAAGCCTGCGAGTTAGTCGAGGGGGGGGGGGGGGGGGGATGATGCTTGTATCCCGGAAGAGTGTAGAAGGGCAGGGAGGCAGTGCAATCATTATCTTCGCAGCTCCAAAAGCGGCCGCTATGCAGCTTGAAAGGCCCACCGGTCGAAGCTCCCGCGATCACGTTCATATTGATTGCGACTGCACTCGTGTTGATGTGTGGATTCCTGCGTCCATCCAAGGATCATGTTCGCCGCATGTGCAAGATTTCGCCATCCGAGTGGTGACATCGATGCCGGTTCTTAAATGACCGCCTTCGTGTCATTCGTGTTGAAGGCCATTTAGGTTCAGAAACGTGCCCGAGGAGCTGAGCCTTAGAATGCGCAACGAAAGTCTTGGATAATCAATCAATCAATCAATCAATCAATCAATCAATCAATCAATCAATTTTTATTTTCACCGAAACAAAAAACACATGGCGAAAAAAGGAGGTGGGAGAAAAAGCTGCACAGTAGCAGCTTGACAAAGCTCCAACCACCCTGACAACAATGACAGCACTGCAACATTTCAGATTTTTGTTCAGTGTACTAGGAACTGTACAAAACGAAAGTAAAAAGAAACATCTAGTTACACTAATGCTAGTTTATAAATAACTGCTCTATGTCCCTTTTGTTAAGTTTCGTAGTGAATATGTCTTGCTTCGCAAAGTCATTGAGTGTGTAGGGGAGTGTGTATTCAACGCGTTGGCGGCCATAACCTGTGCGCGTGACGGGAACTTTCCATGGTAGTTTATGGCGATGAGGGTATATGTATTCTTGCTTATGGAGATTGGCGAGTGAGAGGAATGTGTCCAAATTGCCCTGCATTGCTGCATTGTAACTTTTTATTAGTTTGTACTTGTATATGCTATCGGCTTTCATTATTTTGTACTTGTAGAATAGAGGTTTAGTATGCTCGTTGAATGGAACACTTTCTATTGCCCTAACAGCTTTTTTTTTGTAGTAAGATTAGTTTGTTTAAATTATGCGCACTAGTGTTTCCCCACACCAGTGCGCAGTAACTGAGCACGGAATGGAATAAGGAATTATACAAAAGCTGTTTAATTTTGGCAGGAAATAAATGTCGATTTCTATTGAGAATGCCAACTACCTTTCGCGCTTTTGAGCAAAGATGATCGACATGGTCGTTCCAAAGCATGTGTTCAGAGAAAATAACGCCAAGTGTTTTGACAGATGTCTCTCTATTAATTATATATGGACCAATGATGATGGTTTCAGGCATTTCTAGACATGTACTGGGTGCGCGGAACAAAACACATTTTGTTTTCGATTCATTTAATAAGAGGTTGTTTTTCTCAGTCCAATCCTGAAGCCGAAAACAAACTGAGCTTGCGAGAGGTAGAATATCCGTCACATTTTTTCCACTAAAAAATATGTTACAATCATCAGCGTAGATGACAAATTTGGACACATTATCTATTAGCACTATATCATTTATATAAAATAGAAAAAGGACTGGACCAAGAATGCTGCCCTGAGGCACACCGATTTGTATGGATCGTATTTGTGACTTATGGTCATTAATTTCAACGAACTAAGAGCGTGAGGATAAGTATGAACGAATTAGTCGAGTGCACTTACCACGGAAACCATATTTTTCTATCTTATCTATTAACAGATTGTGATTAACACGATCAAAGGCTTTGCTGAAATCAATATAGATTCCCAAAGTCATTAGTTTCTTTTCTATGTTTTCCAAGATGATCTCTTTTTGGGTGAGCAAAGCGTTTTCTGTGGAACGCTTTTTCCTGAATCCAAACTGACATTCAGTCAACAGACTGTGTTTTTGAGAAAAATTATCCATTCGAATACTAATTGTTTTTTCTAGCCCTTTAGAAAATATTGGTAAAATGGATATTGGACGGTAGTTATTTATATTATTTCTGTCACCTCCCTTATGAATTACGATAACGCGCGCCAGTTGCATGTCCTTTGGGAAAACACCTGCTGAGAGTGCTGAATTAAATATATGGGCTAACACAGGTGCAATGTGATCAATTACATATTTAATAGGCCTTATCTCTAAACCATCTGCGTCTGTGCTACGACTATTGTTAAGGCTTTGGAACACAGTACTGACTTCGCTAGCGCAGGTTGGCTGAAGAAATATGCTGGTATGATTTATCGGTATTTGCGTTGTTGATCCGCTATGCCCGATGTTTCCACCTATTTTGACAAAGAAATCGTTAAAACAGTCAGCAAGTTCGGTTCCATGTATGTCTTTGTCGTTTATGACGAGGCTATCAATGCGCATGGTGCTCGCTGGGTTTAGTAATTTGTTTAGTTTCTTCCATACTTTGTCGCTCTTCCGTAGACAGTCATCGTCAAAAATACGATGGTAGTAGTACTTCTTTGATTTCTCTTTTTCGGTGTTTAGTTTATTACGAAACGTTTGTATTCCAGCCACTTTACCGGATCGCGTGTTTGTAAAAACCGCTTATAAAGTTTGTTCTTCTGGTTTATTTTCTGCATCAACTCCCGTGTAATCCATGGGTTCCTAGCATTTCTAGGCTGACAATAAGGTTTGAGTGGGAAACAACCAGCATATATTGCTTGGAATCTGGCTAAAAATGCTTCATATGCTTTGTTCGTGTCTGAAATGTCAAAAATATCTGTCCAGTCAGTCTGTCTAATCATTTCCTTGAAATATTCTAAAGCTTTAGGTGATATGGAGCGATACATGCACACTTGTGTCTGTTTGCACGGGGGCTCTTTGCGCTGTACGAACAAAAATATGGGGAGGTGGTCGCTAATGTCGCAGGTTACAGCTCCTGACTTCACAATCATATCAGATGAGTTTGTAATGAATAAGTCCAGCAACGATGACGATGATGAAGTGACTCGTGTTGGTACGGAAATGACATTATAAAAACCATTGCACTCCAGTAGCGATTGAAATTCATTTCCATGTGTAGACGTTTTGGATAGATCTATGTTAAAATCCCCTCCAATTGTTAATGTATATGCAAAGTCATTTGCGTAAGAAAGAAAACGTTCAAAGAACTCGAAGAATGAGCGAATATTACCGGTAGGAGGGCGGTAAACTACTGCAAACAGATTTTTATCCTTTTTCACGCTAAGTATTTCATAGTCTTCTGTGACAAGACTATATTCATTTAGAATTTCACAATGCGATAACAACGTCAGTATCGACACGCCGCCTCCTCTCCTATATTTGCGATTTAAACAGAAATGGTGATATTCAGGCAGCACAAAATAGTCAGAGTTTTGGTTGTACCACGTCTCCGTAAAAAAAAGGACATCGAAGTTGCAATGACAAGATTTTAGCAATGCAGATATGTCATCCTTTTTTGACTCGATTGATCTTGCATTTAAATGGAGCAGTTTAAGACACTTCGATATGTTATTTTGTCTGATAAGTTTAGCGACGTCTTCGGGAGAAGTGAAAGCACTGGCCATTTCTGATATGTACATCGATAATCATCAGGGGACCCTCTTAAGCAGAAACATCGCTGTTCGGGACGACTGCAGGTGACACAGTATCATGCGCGTCGCTACTGATCTTGTCTAGATCGGCTTCTCGAGTGATCGGAATGATTGGGGATGACGTATTGCGCCGCGCAAAGATGGAACCATTTCGTGTCCATACGAACTTCCAGCCATGCTCGTGCTTACGGGTAGAAGCCATGCCTAACAGTTTTTTCATAGCTGGACATAGGTGCTCATTTATGAAAATGGGCTCATCTGAAGTCAGGTCTAGGGTAGTGTTTGTTACTCGTTTCTTTTTAGCAAGTTGAAGAACTTTGTCACGTTTTTCACGGCGTTGAAATTGAATGATAATATTTTTCTTGTTTGCATCTTTGGTCGGCACCCTGTGACACACATCAATGTCATTCCGCGTAATAGGTTCGCCAATTGCCTCACCAATTTCCTCAAGCACCTGTGCAAGATCTTCATTTGGCTCCTCCACTACTCCTTTGATTTCTAGGTTTCTGTTACGCGAATATTGTTCAGACTTAATGAGCTGTGCTTGAGTTTCAGCCAGGTCCTTCTCGGCCTTCAAAAGCCTCTGCTGAAGCATTTGGTTCTCCTTTTTCAGTTCTTTGTTGTCGCTCAAGCTTACATCAAGTCGCTGATTTGTCTCATCAAGCGACCTGCTCATGGAGTCCATGCTTTCTTTCATTTCATCAACAGAAGTTTTCACATTCCTCAGTTCGGACCTAAAACTGCGTTCAAGAGCATCCTTCAAGCTTTTCAATTCTGCCTTCACTTCCTCTCTAAAATCCTGGAATAACTTCGCAACTTCTTTAGCCATGTGAAAAAAAAATGCAAATAACAGCAGGCTAGAAAGAACACACAAGGCACTCAAGGCAGCAGTGACAGCGAGAGAAATAAGACCAGATTCACGAAAACAGATCTGTGCACTAACCTGCAAAGTGTAGATCTGATCTTAGCCTCTGCGTGCCACCGCAGAGGCATGACGACGGAGGCCGAACGATGTTATGATAAGGTGGTTGACGATGCCGTAACACTTCATTTAATATAAAACTTGACAGTAGAAATCTATGTCAAGTAAAGTTGACTGAACAGTTACGGTGTCCATTTTTTCGCCTTAGCGGAGCATCGTTCTCACTCCGTCGTCGTTGGCCAATTGCGTTTCGTCCAAAAGTGAAAAAAAAAAAATATAGTACAATTCCCCGCCAATGGTATGCCACCTCACTAGATTTTGTGACGTCATACTTTCACGTGTTTGCCTTGCCGTATAGTTCGCAGGGGGCGCCAAGAAACTAAAGCCTCGCTCAGAGTCGACACGCAGGCTTTTTGGGAGCGCTGGTGGCGCTGGCGAGCGCCAAGTTTGTCTTGCACCGAGTTTGGGCTGGTGCCGACACCACCTTGTCAAACACGCAGCTTTGCCTAAGCAGATTTGCATTGTGCGCAGAATAATGGAGTTTGAATGCGCTTGATTGTAATGTACAGCTCCAGAAGTTTTCTCGTATAGTGCGATTTCTAGCTTCGCTCGGGGCTTCTGCTGAACATTGCGGTTGACGATCTTACGACGCTTCACTCTATATACAAAGAAATTTCACTCCTCATGAACTGCTTATCTCGTTTCTGCAGGAGGTATTCCGCCTGCATACACGAAAACCTGCAGTTGCCGCTGTGTTCAACTCCATAGCGCTATATGAGTGTGGGCCAACAGAATGATTGTGGGCCAAATACACAGCACACTGCGGGTCTGAGGTTTCTGGCGCACAGTTCTCAAATCTGTGTTTTTTTTTGTTCATACGGCCAGGCTCTCAGCACGTCGTTACTGCTTTCGCGACGCCAGTACCCAGAGTATATGTACAAAGCAGCAGTGATTCCCTTTAGTGAAAGTAATTTTGAAAGAAATTAATTATTTTACAAAAATTAGTGCACTAAAGTAATTCATTAAATTAATTACTTACTGCGACCGGAAATATGATTAATTACATCACAAATGAGTGCGAAACGTAATTTCATTACAGTAACTAACTGCCATGTTTGATTGTGAGTGGACAATAGAGAATACCATATAGTCCCAACACACCCACAGTCCTCCTTGCGCATCCCTCCTATTTGGTTATGTGTTTCATTGGGATGTATACTACTAAGCCACACAATTTTCAGTTAATTCCTTTTGCAGTTTTCAGGCTGCTAAGATTAGCTTTAATTCTGTGAAGAATATTACCTCCAGTGGAGTAGGAAAGCATCTAAAACATTCACATTTCCCACTGCTAAAAGACAAACCTGCATATAGGACTTGTGAATGATTTTGAAAGGTAAATCACCATTGGCACATCACAAGGAAACTCCTGAAACATCCTCAAAAATGATTCTGCTTGAACCTCGGCCTTGCACAGGACTGAGTTTACTAGCAGCGCAATGATAAGGAATTCTTCCGGCGCTTCCTGGCTGAGTGCAATATAGTCATGACTATATTTGTATAGAAATAAACATACAAAAACTATAGCAGCTTATACAGTGTTGCCTTCCTTAAAGAAAAAAAAAACACTGGAAATTAGCGTGGTGGTATTCGTACATTTACTCCCATTTATTGCTCTCTTTTTTTACCCGATAAAATTACGAATTGCTTATGTTTATACCCTGTAAACTGTTTACGTAGTAACAGTGTCACTTCACGGTCACTCTGGGTTGACCAACGGAGGCGACGAGAACTGGCCGAATTCAAAACCAGAGTCAGGGTTGTCAGCGATTATAGCTTGTCGAAGTAGTGGTCTAGGACTGGCAGAGAGGACTTGAGAACCTTGCGCCTTCTTCCTCTCCCTGGAACTCGAGCGTGTGTGCTTGCGCCCGACTGTCCGCGACGCCGGCGGTTAAAGCCCGTGAAGATCCAAACATCGGCGAAGGGCCGTCTGTGAGCAGCGTGAGCTTGGCGGACATCCCGGTTTTCTCCCCATTGCAATTGGCCGGGCCACCACTGGCACGGCTCCTTGAGCTAGATACTGCTGAGATGGTATCGATTGCCGTGACTGGTGTGGCGATGTTCAAAGGCATGCTCTGGTGGGAAAACCCTCTCCTGATGGCTTCCTCGACCGGGCGGACCCTTCGCTTTAGCAGGAATTGCTTTGTGTCGTCCATTCCAATACCTTCGAGATACTTTTCCAACATTGATTTTGGCTGGTAGAAACAGCGCGCTGGAGAATGGCCTGCAGGTTTGGAGTTTGATGGCTGTGGTCGCTGGGTAAGGAGCGAAGACTTCTGACCTGGATTACCGATATGAGATACTCCCATCGCTGTGCTGCTGATCACACTGTCCAGTTTTGTCACAATGGGTTGTAGTGAGCACGGCGACTCCATGGACGGGGTTGATGTCTCGAATGCAAAATCCTGGCCATTTGGCGGCAGCATATGCTGCAGGACAGATAAAACGTTTTCAGGCACTTTAAGGCCGCGAGGTAGAATCTTTGGCAAAAGGTACTTGTTTTCATAACCTGCATTTTCCAAGCAATCTCTCACTTCTTGAATTGATGCCATTTTCTCCTTTACTACAGTTTGGAGACGAAGCTCAAGGAGCTTAATCTGTGCTTCGAAATCCGCCGTCTTTTCAAAGGCCCGGACGGCACTGGTAGGTATAGTGCTTACGGCACCGCTTACACAGCTTGCGGCGCTGGCGATTTCGGCGATTGAGTCCCTTGCGTCTTGTTCCTCATCCTGGAACTCGACCATGTGGGCTTGCATGCGGCTGCTCGCGTCGCCGGTGTTCAAAGTTCGTGAAGGCGCGGACATCGGCGAAGGGGCGTCCATGATCAGCGCGAGCTTGGCGGACACCGCGGAGATGGCCCCGTTACCGTAGGCCGGGCCACCACTGGCCCCGCTCCCTGAGCCAGATACCGCTGTGGTGGCAGCGATGGTCCTGACGGCTGTGGCGAAGTTCCAGCGCCTGCTCTGGCTGGGACACCAGCTCCTGATGGTCTCCATGAAAGGGCGAAGCCTTCGCAGTTGCCTCAGCTCAGGGCAATGCGCTAGCTTGACCCCCATCGAGGAAGTTTTCTGCCGCTGTCGGAAAACTGCAGCACTTCCCGTCAGTGACTGGGCTTCTTCTTCATTGATGCTGGCGCATGGCGGTGTTCAGTGAAGGAGGTTGAAGTAAATTATCAAGCCCGCTCCCGGCTCTGTCTTGGCAGCTGGCTCCTTTCTTTTATTCGTGCTACAAAAGGTCGAATTACAAGTTCATGTACTGGTCGCCAAATCTTACTTTGTAATTTTATTTTTCAGATAGAGCGCAGATGAAAATGATCATGCTACATAACCACACGCTGTCGTTGCTTGACGTTATTGAAAGTTTTCATGTACTTCGAGACGAAGAGAAAGAGTAATGGGTTAAAAGAACTTGAAGACGGGCTAGATGATTTTCAGCTTCAGACGGCGTTCTTAGCGCTAATAAACACACACACGTACACGAAAGAAAAGGAAGGACACGGTACATGCGCTACTTGCGGTTTATTGCACTGAAAAGACAATATATAGCTATGACCCCATGTGCGCTGACAGACAAACACGCCCCCTTCACTGAAAACGCTCAACTTATCGCATTTCTACCCCCACAGGAGCGACCGACGTGTCACTAACACACCCCTCCCCCCTTTTCTTATATGAAATGATTCAAGAAGTTCGCGCGCCTTCTTATCAACGCTTCTGCCCAGACTCCGTATCTCTTTCAGCCGTGGCTCACACCCACTGCAGCGTACGGGAGAAATATACTGCTTCTGCAAGTGTTCCTGATGCAGAGGATCCCTTTCCTATCCCAAGGCATATCCGCAAGGCGTTGTTTCGCGTGGCTTCTTTGCTTGCTAGAGATAATCTCTGGAGCCCCGGTAAATAGTAGCGCAACGCTCCTTCGACGTAGGCCTTTTCAAGCAGAACCATCTTCCGGCAATTGCTGCCCCATCGTGTTCCCGGCATGAATCTGAAAACCTGTTATGCTGCAGTGATTCTCCGGTGGAGTTTTTCTTTTTTTTTTTTTTTTATCTGAGGTGCCCAAGAGAGATTACGGTTAATCATAACAAATAGGAGTCGGTACGATCGTACATACGATTGTGACCGCACATCCAGAAGGAGCGGGTCATTCTTTTTCTTGTGAAAACTATAGCAACACTCTTTTCTGATTAGACACGAGGACCACGGCGAGCCAGGTATATTGAGATGTGCAGTAACCCTCTCTGAATTCGTTGCTGCGTAGTATAACGCGAACGTGGTGCACTCCAGATGCAAATATCATCTGCAAAAATTGTTATGCGTACTCCTCGTGTTGTACAGTCGCAATCAATACAAAGGTGATCGCTCGAGCCGCAACCGAGACAAGGAGCAGCGCTACGTTACGTCATCGCCTTTCGTAGTGAGGGAAACAAAATGCTATCCACTCTCTCTCTTTTCGCTGTTCTTGTAACAGCTGACACTCCCCGCTAGCTACTAACAATTTTCTTTTTTTTTTTTTAACGCGTCATAAAGCAGGGTGCGGTGACATACGAAAGCATTACTTCGCTATGTTCACAGATTTCTGCCAGCAGACCGCGTCCGCAGGACTCGTCAGCAAAATCGTGACAGCAGCAGTTGTGAGTAGAAAAAATAAAGCCGGCGAGTTAGTCGAGGGGGGGGGGGGGGGGGGTGATGCTTGTATCCCGGAAGAGTGTAGAAGGGCAGGGAGGCAGTGCAATCATTATCTTCGCAGCTCCAAAAGCGGCCGCTAGGCAGCTTGAAAGGCCCACCGGTCGAAGCTCCCGCGATCACGTTCATATTGATTGCGACTGCACTCGTGTTCCTGCGTCCATCCAAGGATCATGTTCGCCGCATGTGCAAGATTTCGCCATCCGAGTGGTGACATCGATGCCGGTTCTTAAATGACCGCCTTCGTGTCATTCGTGTTGAAAGCCATTTCGGTTCAGAAACGTGCCCGAGGAACTGAGCCTTAGAATGCGCAACGAAAGTCTTGGATAATGACGACGGAGGCCGAACGATGTTATGATAAGGTGGTTGACGATGCCGTAACACTTCATTTAATATAAAACTTGACAGTAGAAATCTATGTCAAGTAAAGTTGACTGAACAGTTACGGTGTCCATTTTTTCGCCTTAGCGGAGCATCGTTCTCACTCCGTCGTCGTTGGCCAATTGCGTTTCGTCCAAAAGTGAAAAAAAAAATATAGTACAATTCCCCGCCAATGGTATGCCACCTCACTAGATTTTGTGACGTCATACTTTCACGTGTTTGCCTTGCCGTATAGTTCGCAGGGGGCGCCAAAAAACTAAAGCCTCGCTCAGAGTCGACACGCAGGCTTTTTGGGAGTTCGCCACCATTTGCTTTTTCTACCTTGCGTCGGCGCAGTCGCGTTGGCGCGCTGGTGGCGCTGGCGAGCGCCAAGTTTGTCTTGCACCGAGTTTGGGCTGGTGCCGACACCACCTTGTCAAACACGCAGCTTTGCCTAAGCAGATTTGCATTGTGCGCAGAATAATGGAGTTTGAATGCGCTTGATTGTAATGTACAGCTCCAGAAGTTTTCTCGTATAGTGCGATTTCTAGCTTCGCTCGGAGCTTCTGCTGAACATTGCGGTTGACGATCTTACGACGCTTCACTCTATATATAAAGAAATTTCACTCCTCATGAACTGCTTATCTCGTTTCTGCAGGAGGTATTCCGCCTGCATACACGAAAACCTGCAGTTGCCGCTGTGTTCAACTCCATAGCGCTATATGAGTGTGGGCCAACAGAATGATTGTGGGCCAAATACACAGCACACTGCGGGTCTGAGGTTTCTGGCGCACAGTTCTCAAATCTGTGTTTTTTTTTTTTGTTCATACGGCCAGGCTCTCAGCACGTCGTTACTGCTTTCGCGACGCCAGTACCGAGAGTATATGTACAAAGCAGCAGTGATTCCCTTTAGTGAAAGTAATTTTGAAAGAAATTAATTATTTTACAAAAATTAGTGCACTAAAGTAATTCAATAAATTAATTACTTACTGCGACCGGAAATGTGATTAATTACATCACAAATGAGTGCGAAACGTAATTCATTACAGTAACTGCCATGTTTGATTGTGAGTGGATAATAGAGAATACCATATAGTCCCAACACACCCACAGTCCTCCTTGCGCATCCCTCCTATTTGGTTATGTGTTTCATTGGGATGTATACTATTAAGCCACACAATTTTCAGTTAATTCCTTTTGCAGTTTTCAGGCTGCTAAGATTAGCTTTAATTCTGTGAAGAATATTACCTCCAGTGGAGTAGGAAAGCATCTAAAACATTCACATTTCCCACTGCTAAAAGACAAACCTGCATATAGGACTTGTGAATCATTTTGAAAGGTAAATCACCATTGGCACATCACAAGGAAACTCCTGAAACATCCTCAAAAATGATTCTGCTTGAACCTCGGCCTTGCACAGGACTGAGTTTACTAGCAGCGCAATGATAAGGAATTCTTCCGGCGCTTCCTGGCTGAGTGTAATATAGTCATGACTATATTTGTATAGAAATAAACATACAAAAACTATAGCAGCTTATACAGTGTTGCCTTCCTTAAAGAAAAAAAAAACACTGGAAATTAGCGTGGTGGTATTCGTACATTTACTCCCATTTATTGCTCTCTTTTTTTACCCGATAAAATTACGAATTGCTTATGTTTATACCCTGTAAACTGTTTACGTAGTAACAGTGTCACTTCACGGTCACTCTGGGTTGACCAACGGAGGCGACGAGAACTGGCCGAATTCAAAACCAGAGTCAGGGTTGTCAGCGATTATAGCTTGTCGAAGTAGTGGTCTAGGACTGGCAGAGAGGCCTTGAGAACCTTGCGCCTTCTTCCTCTCCCTGGAACTCGAGCGTGTGTGCTTGCGCCCGACTGTCCGCGACGCCGGTGGGTAAGCCCGTGAAGATCCAAACATCGGCGAAGGGCCGTCTGTGAGCAGCGTGAGCTTGGCGGACATCCCGGATTGGTCCCCGTTGCCGATGGCCGGGCCACAACTGACACGGCTCCCTGAGCTAGACACTGCTGAGATGGTATCGATTGCCGTGACTGCTGTGGCGATGTTCAAAGGCCTGCTCTGGCGGGAAAACCCTCTCCTGTTGGCTTCCTCAACCGGGCGGACCCTTCGCTTTAGCAGGAATTGCTTTGTGTCGTCCATTCCAATTTCTTCGAGATACTTTTCCAACATTGATTTTGGCTGGGAGAAACAGCGCGCTGGGGGATGGCCAGCAGGTTTGGAGTTTGATGGCTGTGGTCGCTGGGTATGGAGCGAAGACTTCTGACCTGGATTACCGATATGAGATACTCCCATCGCTGTGCTGCTGATCACACCGTCCAGTTTTGTCACAATGGGTTGTAGTGAGCACGGCGACTCCATAGACGGGGTTGATGTCTCGAATGCAAAAACCTGGCCATTTGGCGGGAGCACATGCTGCAGGACAGATAATACGTTTTCAGGCACTTTAAGGCCGCGAGGTCGAATCTTTGGCAAAAGGTACTTGTTTTCATAACCTGCATTTTCCAAGCAATCTCTCACTTCTTGAATTGATGCCATTTTCTCCTTTACTACAGTTTGGAGACGACGCTCATGGAGCTTAATCTGTGCATCGAAATCCGCCGTCTTTTCAAAGGCCCGGACGCCACTGGTAGCTATAGTGCTTACGGGACCGCTTTCACAGCTTGCAGCGCTGGCGATTTCGGCGATTGAGTCCCTTGCGTCTTGTTCCTCATCCTGGAACTCGACCATGTGGGCTTGCATGCGGTTGCGCGCGTCGCCTGTGTTCAAAGCTCGTGAAGGCGCGGATATCGGCCAGGGGGCGTCCATCATCAGCGCCAGCTTGGCGGACAGCGCGGAGATGGCCCCGTTACCGTTGGCCGGGCCACCACTGGCCCTGCTCCCTGAGCCAGATACCGCTGCGGTGGCAGCGATGGTTCTGACGGCTGTGGCGAAGTTCAAGCGCCTGCTCTGGCTGCGACACCAGCTCCTGATAATCTCCATGAAAGGGCGAAGCCTTCGCAGTTGCCTCGGCTCAAGGCAATGCGCAAGCTTGACCCCGATCGACGAACGAAGTTTTCTGCCGCGGTCGGAAAACTGCAGCAGTTCTCTTCTTCTTCTTCCTTGATATTTGGCACATACCCACGAAGGGGGATTGGCCAGGGTTCAGTGTGGACTGCCAAACGTTCTACACAAACTGAATTAGTGTATTAAAGTAATTGACAACTAAACAAAAACATATGATTTAAGATCACAGAAGTTATTGAATGAAAAAATTTGAAGCAAAAATTTGGAGTTTTGTAAATTTGGAATGCAATTAGCAAGGGAATCTGTCCATAGCTGTGATGTAGTTATGTAAGTACTGACAAATTTGAGGCACCGAAAATCCTTTCGCACTCGCACCGAAGGAGAGTAGAAGCGGGACCGACAACGTAAATCCCAAGCGTGCAATTGGAGTTTCTAAATGCAACCCTCCTCTGATGTGAAAACCTTCGGCAAGCGAGAAGGAAGTGATGAATTTTTTCAATTTCACCGCAAGCCTCACAAAGGTTTTTGGTGCTGATCCCGCATCTACATAAATAAAGATTTAGGCGAGGAATCCTGCATCTCAGGAGTGTCATCGTTACCTCACACTGCCGTGATTTACATGCTCGAACCTTCCATGAGTATATAAGATGCTGGTATTCGGCTGTAGATAGCAAAGAATCAGTGCATGTAGCGGCTAGGTATTGATATCGCTGGAAACGGGACATTCCAAAAGTAGTGATATTAGGGATGGTACCTGAAACAGATGCATCAATAGCTGATTTAGCCAGGAAATCTGCCGCTTCGTTCTGGAAAATACCGCTGTGTCCGGGGACCCGGATGAAGCGTATTTCGTTCACCCACCCCGGTATGAAATACTTTAATGAGCGGCCCAACAGAGCATCCCGTGCTGATCCAGTGACAACAAAACAGAAAGGGAGTCTGATAGAAAAATTATTTTTGATTGACTGCAGGGAAGTTTTAGTAGCGCTAGCCCAATTGCCATAAACTCTGCTAGAAATATCGGTGTGTAATCCGGGACATGCACCAAAAAACTCCAGGAAAGAGACTCCGAAAAAATTCCAATCGCAGCTTTGTTCTCGTCAGTGACTAGGCTTCTTCTTCACCAATGCTAGCGCGTGGCGGTGTTCAGTGAAGGAGGTTGAGGCAAATTATCAAGCCCGCTCCCGGCTCTGTCTTGGCAGCTTTCCTTTCTTTTATTCGTGCTACAAAAGGTCGAAATACAAGTTCATCTACTGGTCGCCAAATCTTACGTTGTAATTTTATGTTTCAGATAGAGCGCAGATGAAAATGATCATCCTACATAACCACACGCTGTCGTTGCTTGACGGTATTGAAAGCTTTCATGTACTTCGAGACGAAGAGATAGAGTAATGGGTTAAAAGAACTTGTAGACGGGCTAGATGGTTTTCAGCTTCAGACGGCGTTCATAGCGCTAATAAACACACTCACGTACACGAAAGAAAAGGAAGGACACGGTACATGCGCTACTTGTGGTTTATTGCACTGAAAAGGCAATATATAGCTATGACCCCATGTGCGCTGACTAACAAACACGCCCCCTTCACTGAAAACGCTCAACTTATCGCATTTCTGCCCACAACAGAGCGACATACGTGTCACTAACACACCCCTCCCCCCTTTTCCTACATGAAATGCTTCAAGAAGTTCGCGCGCCTTCTTATCAACACATCTGCTCAGACTCTGTATCTCTTTCAGCCGTGGCTCGCACCAACTGCACTGTACGGGAGAAATATACTGCTTCTGCAAGTGCCCCTGATGCAGAGGATCCCTTTCCTATCCCAAAGCATATCCGCAACGCGTTGTTTCACGCGGCTTCTTGCTTGTTAGATATACATTTTGAAGCCCTGGTAAATAGTAGCGCAACGCTCCTTCAACGTAGGCCTTTTCAAGTAGAACCATCGACCTGCAATTGCTGCCCCATCGTGTTCCCGGCATGAATCTGAAAACACTGATGCTGCAGTGATTCTCCCCTGGAGTTTTTTTTTTCTTTTTTTTTTTTTTAATCTGAGGTGCCCAAGAGAGATTACGGTCAATTATAACAAATAGGAATCGGTATGATCGTACATACGATTGTGACTGTACACCCACAAGAAGCGGTCATTCTTTTTCTAGTGAAAGCTATAGCAACACTCTTTTCTGATTAGACACGAAGACCACGGCGGGCCAGGTACAATGAGATGTGCAGTAACCATCTCGGAATTCGTTGCTGCGTAGTATAACGCGAACGTGGTGCACTCCAGATGCAAATATCATCTGTAAACATTGTTATGCGTACTCCTCGTGTTGTACTCGTGTTGCTGTGTGGATTCCTGCGTCCATCCAAGGATCATGTTCGCCGCATGTGCAAGATTTTGTCATCCGAGTGGTGACATCGAAGCCGGTTCTTCAATGACCGCCTTCGTGTCATTCGTGTTGAAGGCCCTTTATGTTCAGAAACGTGCCCGAGGAACCGAGCCTTAGAATGCGCAACGAAAGGCTCGGCTAACGACGACGGAGGCCGAACGATGCTATGATAAGGTGGTAGAAGATGCCGTAACACTTCATTTAATGTAAAACTTGACAGTAGAAATCCATGTCAAGTAAAGTTAACTGAACAGTTACAGTGTCCATTTTTTCGCCTTAGCCCGGCATCGTTCTCCCTCCGTCGTCGTTGGCCAATTGCGTTTCGTCCAAAAGTAAAAAAAGAAAAAAAATATAGTCAAATTCCCCGCCAATGGTATGCCACGTCACTAGATCTTGTGACGTCATAACTTCACGTGTTTGAATTGCCGTATAGTTCGCAGGCGGCGCCAAGAAACTAAAGCCTCGCTCAGAGTCGACACGCAGCCTTTTATGGGAGCTTCGCCACCATTTTATCTTTCTACCTTGCGTCGGCGAAGTCGCGTTGGCGCGCTGGTGGCGCTGGCGAGCGCCAAGTTTGTCTCGCACCGCGTTTGGGCTGGGCCAACACCACCTTGACAAACAAGCAGCTTTGCCTAAGCAGATCTGCATTTCGCGCTGCATAATTGAGTTGGAATGCGCTTGATCGTATAATGTACAGATGCAGAAGTTTTCTCGTATAGTGCAATTTCTAGCTTCGCACGGGGCTTCTGCTGTACATTGCGCTTGACGATCTTAGGACGTTTCACTCTATATATAAAGAAATTTCACTCCTCATGAACTGCTTATCTCGTTTCTGCGGGTGGTATTCCGCCTGCATGTAGTTGCCGCTGCGTTCAGCTCCATAGCGCTATACGATTGTTCATACCAGAGAAGCCCCTGCGTTTATCTTCGAAGTTTTTTCGCGGCCAGCTGGGTTACGCGTCCGCAATAAATATGAACCGGTATACATGACTGCTTCAGTGTTGCAATAACGTCATGAAAGAGTGCGAGAGACAACATATATTTTATGGAATACGACGCGCTCAATTCTCTACCCTCGTTTACCGGGCTGTATGTGCCCGGCTGCCGCTTTTCAGAAAGGAACTGCAGTCAGGAACATCTGTTGCATACTCAAGATTGCTTTTGGTATTTGTGAAACTATATATGAGCGCGGATTGGGCTTGCATTATAACTCAGCATTTCAAGGACACAATAGAGCGGCTTTGGGGTTCAATCGGCTCTGATCGCGGGGTTGCAGAATTGCCCTGGAAGCGGCGTTTCGACGTATAAAGAAATTATTAACGGCCGTGCTGACCCAGGCAACCAGGCATTGGGTCGTATCGGTCTTTTCCGCCGGAAAATTATAAGTTGTGCTTTTGGAATCATGCAATTACAAAATACACCAGGTGAAAATTTAAAGTGGGACCAGTTCCATAAACCAATTTGAAGTGGTGCCACTTTCTATCTAAATCGCTTGCAAATGATTTCAATTTATGAGAATTACATATATGCTTTCATGGAAATGAAAACAGCCAGAACATTTAAATTAAGTTATAAGAGTCTTACACGTACAGCTTTCTGCTTAGATAATGGTTGTGGGCCGAAGACAGCGGACACTGAGGGTCTGTGGTCTCCAGCGTACAGTTCTCAATTCTGTCCTTTTCTTTCTTTTTTTTTCCCCCCATCCAGCCAGGCTTGCCGCACGTCGTTACTGCTTTCGCGGCGCCAGTACCATGAGTATATACAAAACAGCAGTGATTCCCTTTACTGAAAGTAATTTTGAAAGGAGTTAATTACTTTTACAGAAATTCGTGCTGTAAAGTAATTCATTACATTACTAAATTACTGCTACCGGAAAAGTGATTTATTACATCACAAATTAGTGCGAAACGTAAACAGTAATTTTATTACTGTAACTATAGCTGCCATGTTTGATTGTGAGTGGATGATACAGAATACCATATAGTCCCAACACACCCACTGTCCTCCTTGCGCATCCCTCATATTAGATCATGTGTTTCTTTGGGATGTATGCTAAGCCACACAATTTTCAGTGAATTTCTTTTGCAGTTTTCAGGCTGCTCAGATTAGCTTTAAGTCTGTGAAGAATATTACCTCCAATGGAGCAGGGAAGCATTTGAAACGTTCACATTTCCCACTGCTAAAAGACAAACCTACATTGGACTTGTGAATTATTTTGAAAGGTAAATCACCATTAGTACATCACAAGGAAACTCCTGAAACATCCTCAAATATGATTCTGCTAGAACCTGGGCCTACAAAATGCATTCACTGGCACGTCTTCTAGTTCAGGTAGTGCTGACAGGTCTGTGACAGTCCTTTTGATACAAACGGAATTGTCTGCGCCAATCTGCGCCAAAAGCACTATACTGAGCGAAATTGTGCCAGCTTGCTCCAAAAAGACCAAACAAACGCATCACGTTTTGTCTTCCTTTTTGCCGAACATGTATCGCAGCTCCCATAGGGCTCAGCTAGAACATTCGGAATGGCTTTTGATAGTGATTTTATTCCATTCGCACCACACTTATTATATATGTTCGATGTGAATATTGTGAAAGTTTTTGACGTTTCGTAACTCTGAACTCGCGGATTGTCATCGCCGATTCCAAACGGCCTTCATCGGCGCAGCGCATTTCACACCTGTCGCATCAGTTATAACTGCCTTATCTTTAGTGGAGTCGACATCTGCGGTAATGCCAATGGTAACGCTGGGTGGATGCTTTGACGACATATCGAGAGCCGGCGCGACGGCACCAGCGCGTACAATGTCGTCGTATGCAGCGCGGCATGACGCGTCGGGTCACGATGCAATCATCGAGTCATGATGAACGGCAAAGAAGGGGCCCGGAACGGGCGCCAATCATTTTCGGATGTTGTACCGGTGGAACACGTCTTGGCGAAAAAATACTCATTAATTTTCTGCTGGATTATGGAACTGTGTACTGTTATGCCCGGGGCCCTAAATCGTCGTGGAGGGTCCGCGCATATGCAGAGAGCTGCTGGAAGGCCGGATGTGGTTTTTCCTTGCGGCAGCGGGCCGATGCGTGCTGACGGGGGATGTCAGTACAGAGGAGCACGAATTCTTATCTTTCTGACAGGCTAATTGAAGTCAAGCGCTTTTGTCGGCAACCGGAACGGGCGTCTCTTGATCTTCGGCACCCCTCCTCTGAACAATGGACCACAGCCCGGGGCGAACCAGGAGCCGCGGCATGCCGTCGTGTTGTGACCCAGCAGTAGGAGATGGCTACTGTAGACTCAAAGCAGCTGCTGCATGTGCCGCTCGATGGCCATTAAGACCCAGATTGTGCTGCTGAGGATGTGTGCACCATCGCCTGACCGGCGCCATTGCAAAGATGGCTGAAACCAGATGGGACATCGCCGCTTCAGAGAGAACAACGGGGACAGCCTGGCTGTTGTGCAGTGGTATACAGTATTCCCTGCACAAGTGCGAGGAGGTGCGTGTATGTGCGCGCGTTTGTGCGTGAGATGCTGGTGGAACAATTGGGAGGAGCCAAAGAAGCCATGGGTGGAGCTAAAAGAAACGGCTCAGCGCCTACTGGACGTTTGGGACGTTTGGGCAGCAACGAGTTCCACAGTGGGACTGAAAGGTGATTTAAGAAGCCTACGAGGGCTGCTTCAGTGTGACTCGCCTGTGCTCTCAGTTGATTAAGAGCTACCTCACTCCTTTCACGTGCTTGCACGTTTTTGTTTTGTAAATATGTAAAATATATCTTCAGTTTGCTCTTCTCTTAACAACTCCTGCCGTCTTCTGCCTTCCTCAACGCCTTGCGGTGAAGTCCCTATAACCCCCGGTCCTCCGATCATATCAATACCCAAATTATCCAGCTGGAAGCCACGCGTTTTTAACTGGAAAAAGGAAATTCCAGCTGGATCAACATCTATTTCCTGCTGGGTTATGGAATCGGAAACCATGTCAAGCTAGAATTTTCCGGTTTCCAGTTGGAAAATTGACACCTCCAGTCAAGCTCCAGTTGGAAAATTTCCTGCCGAGTAACTCCAGCTGTAGTCTCATCTCCTTCCAGCTGGATGATTGTAATCCCGGTGGAAACTTCCTTTTCCAGCTGAAATGGTTACGCCTGAAGGAAGTCTACCGAGCATCCATTTTCATGGGGGAGTGGACAGACAAAACTAGTACGCATGCGTTTTCCTGCAAAAAGGTTTGTGGGGACCGCTTAAATTTAATCCTGCACAATTACGTTTTTGAAAAGCCTTAATAGTCAACAGTCAATTCGGTCCTCATCCTACTAAGTCTGGCGTAATACTCGTTATATTGCAGACATATAGGCGGGCTTACACTGGTTAATTCGCGCAGCCAGTCATGCATGGCGATCGCCGCTATAGTCCTTCCGAATCTGGATTTTATAAAACTGGTGCACATGCAGGCACTGGTCAGAATAATGGCAGGTGCGACGGCGATTGGAATTCCCCACTTCCTAAGAACAGCGCAGTAGCATAGTTCCGGTTTAACTTCATGCTATTCCGCGGCTGCGATCAGGCACGTGAGCATCGGCCAGTCTTACCGTTTCGAACACTGCTTGGCGCGTCGTATTCACTACCGTAAATTTCCGAGAAAGCCTCTGTAACTTAATTCACCGCTTAGTTCACATTTCCGCGCCGTACCATGCCAGCGCATGTTAAATATTCCCAGGTGGTCGAAATTATCCCGCAGCCATTCATTGTGGCTACTCTTTCTTTCTGCTATATTTAATAACTGTTTGAAAAATGCTGCCTTTCCTCGCGTGTGGAAAATAGCTCGCGTCTTTCCTGTCTTCAAGTCAGGAAACAAATCTCACGTTTCTAATTATCGTCCGACTTCTCTTCTATGTGCAACCTCTAAGCTTTTCGAATAAGCTTTGCATAATGTAATTTCCTTCCATCTCAAACATGTCATCATACCGAATCAACATGGCTTCATATCGGGTCGCTCTACTTCAACCAACCTAGTCACGTTTATGACATATGCCTCTGCAGCAGTCCTTCAGAGAGGTCAGGTTGACACTGTGTACTGTGATTTGAGCAAAGCTTTCGACGTTGTTACTCACTCATTACTACTTGAAAAGCTTCTACTCTCTGGTGTTGAAGCCTCACTCGTAGCCCTCCTACGTAACTATCTCCTTGATTGCTCCTGCTTTGTCAAATGGACAGACTTCCTTAGTTTATCCTGCAACCAGTGGAGTTCCTCAAGGTTCTGTATTAGGCCCGCTTCTCTTTTCCGTTTTTATTAACGACGTTTATTCCGTCATCAAGAACTCGTCGTTTCTTCTTTGTGCTGATGATCTAAAAATATTCAAAGTCATACATTCTTTTCAAGATTGCTTGTTGTTGCAATCGGACATATCTGCTTTTTCTGATTGGTGTGCGAAGAATCGACTTACCCTCAAATCTTCCACAACTGTTGGACAGGGTTGATGAAGTTAATGACCTTGATGTACTTTTTGACCGCACCCTCAGCTTCTCCTCTCATACTAAACGCATTGCTCAGCGGGCTATGAGGACACTCGGATTCGTCTGCAGACTTTCGAGAGAGTTTCATACTCCACTTCCATTCCCAAAGCTGTTTCAGTAAAATTTGTCGGGCTAGTTGGTTTTTATTGCATTGAACTAAAACTCTACCTGTCCATATGCCGCTTTTGGAGTACGTACGCGTCGGTTGTTTGGAGTGGAGCTTGTAAATCGAACTGAAACAAGGTTGACAGAGTACAGCAAAAAATTTTACAGATATTTCGATATCGCTTTCCTTGCTCAATTTCCTCCTCTCGCTCCACCAACAGTACCCCACTGATTCTTCCTTCTCTTAACTGCCGTCGTGTCAGAGTAGATATAATTTTTCTATACAAGCTCCTTCATGGCTACATTATGTGAACCCTCAGCTCTTAGAGTACATTCTTCTGCGCGTTCCGCGAAAGAGCATGAGGGAATTCAGACCGTTTCAAGTTTCTCCGTTTCTTCATTCCCATTCCCCTCTGGACAGAATGCAGATGTTTAACTCTTTTTGTCTTCACCTTGACATCGTCCAAAACTCGCTCCCTTCATTTATATTGAACGTTCGTAGCTTTGAACTCTAAACTGTATTTATCACATATAACTTCCACTTTCTAGCCCAAGTATTGTATTTAATTTACTTCACGCTTTACTTTTTCTCCTGTTCAGTGTTGTTTAGCGTATCTTGTACTGCTTTTTATCTGTTTTTTATTTATATTTTAACTTTAAACTTTACTTTTGAATCTTACTGTCCCACGTTCAATTCTATATTTTTTATTGTATTCCCCTGTATTTCTAGCCTGTGTTTTAAGTACCACGCACTTGTTGTGCCTGGAATGGTTGTTTATTTTATGTATATTTCTATTTACTATAATCAATGTCAGTTATTTGCTTTTTTTTCTCTATCTATCTATTGTTTTTTTTGTTTTTGTTTTTTCGTGATGTGCTCTACATTTCTCTGACTGTGTATATAAGACATGCTACTCATTGATTTCTTTCTTTCCGTGACACTTTTCGTCTCAGTTTCATTTCATGTGTCATTTGTTTCTTCTTTTGTGTTCTATCTGTGTGTGTGTGTGTAAAACTTGTGCGTCCATTGTCATTTTTTTTTTGTGCTGCAGCACGAAGACCACATGGTTGTTCCTGCACACATTAAATAAAGATTGATTATTATTATTATTATTATTATTATTATTATTATTATTATTATTATTATTATTATTATTATTATTATTATTATTATTATTATTATTATTATTATTATTATTATTATTATTATTATTATTATTATTATTATAGGCTCTCTCAAGGTAGTGCCGTGGCCAACATGACGCCGATTGAAAAAGCATGCACCGCGAATCGCTAGGCCACTCGATCAGCTCCTGGAGGCGGTAGATCCTAGTCGGAACAGCCCGCTTTGTTCGCTTCTTCTGTCGTTTTCTCTCTTGCGGAGCAACCTTACCGAGCAAACCCAAATACGCGGGCTGGCAGGAGCTGCCAACTTGGGTCTCTCGTTTCACATGGGACGGTTATGTCAGAATAAGCCTGCTAGGACGCTGGCATTCACGTTACCCCCATAGGCCACTAAGACACGTTCATACGGCTTGGTTAAAGCGGAGCTTTATACGTGGCCTGAGGAAGAAGAAAAAGAGGAGATGAACGCTCGGACACCAGCAGCTAATGCTTTCGCTCAATATTTTGGTTCAGCAGCATTGAACCCTTGTAATTTTTTTATTGCGAAAGCAATACGAGCCTTCAGCGTAGCGCGGCGGTAGCCACATCTTACCCACGTGACGTTGTGACGTCACACCCCACGTGACACTAGGGTGAGAGCTGGGAGTACCCGGGTTCGAACACTACCGGCAACGGCTGCGTTTTGTTGGAGACGAAAGTAAGAGGCGTCCGTGTTCTGTGCGATGTCAGCGCACGTTAAAGATTCCAAGATGGTCGGAATTACCCTGCGGCCCTCCACTACCGGTTTCTCTTTCACTCTTTCCACTTTCACTCCCACTTCCTTCTTTTCCGGTTCAGTCGTCCCCAGAAAAAAGCCGGACAGTAGCGGCGTTTACATGGACCCGACAGGAGCGGATTGAGTTGAGTTATCGGGTCGAAATCCGGTTTCCGGGTTCATGTAAACCACGTCAGTCGGGTCGAGAAGACGAGCGGCGAGTCCAGTCATCTCCTGCGCAGGGGGCGGGATGACTGGACTCGAACCTGCTGCAGGAAGCATGTAAACGATAGCCCTGTTTACATGGACCCGACAGCGGAGGGTCGAGTTGGGGAGTTGAGTAATATCGACCCTACCGTGTTTACATGAACCGACCCGATGAGCGCAGAACCGGCTCTGGACGAGCGGCGATTACGGCTGCACTTCGCGTCGAGGCGAACAACGAGGAGACGGCACAAGACTATTTTTTTTTTCGCGCATCTCTAGCATTTTCCGTACTGTTCTCCTCTCCCACTGTTCCCCAACTCAACCCGACAGCGTTTACATGTTTTATGCCAGTCAACCCACCCCCAGTACGGGAGTTGACTGGACTCGACCAGACCCGACGGAGTTTACATGAACCCAGTAGCCGGTTTTGGGCCAACTGAACTCAACCCGCTCCTGGAGGGTCCATCCCGCTGATGTCGGGATGAGTCGGGGCTAAGTGGGAGAGGAGAAAAGTGTGGAAAACACTAGAGATGAGCGGGGGGAAAACCGGAATCGGGACCTTTGCCCGCGCAGGCCAGTGTGTACTCGAGTTCGTCCACTCCGGGTCGTATACCTGAGAGCGCAGCTCGACCCTTTCGATCGTGATTCAACGATCCGCGTCAGGCGTACCTTGCGATGGTTGCCCATCCTCTCTCAAAGAAACCCTTGGGCCACCGCGAGAGAGATCACACCACGCCCTTGCATGCTTGCAGTGCGCATTCCTTGTCACTTCGTGCGCGCAGCAGAGCCTTTCTCCCGGGACGCGGCGACTGAGTGTTTGTGTGTGTACCGCTGGAGGATGGCGTTTCAATAATCGTCTTCTTTGTGAACTTGGAGGCTTGTGTCCTTGCAGCGAAGCGCTCTCCTCCCTGTTGAGGTTGAGTGCGCGCTGCGGTGTTTCAGTGTGCGCGTGGTGACGGCTGATCGGGACTTCGGCTCGCGCGATGCTCGAACACGCGGTGGTTGGTGGCCTACGCCTACGTAGAAACCACAACAGACACAGCGCCTTTCCTTTCCGATAAACCAATTTATTTATTTATTGCGCAGCTCGACGGTGTTGCAAAGCATCTCAGGTGTGGGATACGCCGACGCGTCGGAAACATTTTTGATGTGCTTTTAGTTCCCAAATGCCCAGCATCATGGCAGCTCAGCTATACAGGGTTGCCACAATTGCCACCAGGTAAACTTGATCGACAATAGTGTCTATACAAGCGACAGACGCAGGAAGCAGTCGAGCGTCTGTGGATATTCAAGGTAGATTTTGCCAAACTGGGTCAAACCAAACCGCTGTGAACGCTACCGCGGTTTCAACACTTCTTTTCCACTGACTTCCATGAGAATGACTCGTGCGATAATTTGTTGCCTGTTGCAAACTTTTGCGCCTGACTGACAGCATGTTGCCAGCGCAGCAGAGCAGTCTAGTGCGTGCTTGTTTTCTGTGGTCGGTTGCTGGGAGGCTGGGAATGCTTTTAGGGCAAAAGCATTTCTAGGCTTATGGAACGAAATCCCGTGCGCGAGATCTGTCATATTCTGCGCGATTACTCGAGATGCGTTCTTATCTAGCGTTCCTGGCACCTGCAATCCCACACCTGAACGCGCGCCAAGAAAAGCCACGTGACAGGAGCGATGGTGTACCGTCCAAAATCACACTTGCCAGAGAAAATGTGACAGATACTGCGCCTTTAATTTCCTGTATACAAATTATAATTATTTTATTTTTAAGGATAAAGGTCAATGACTGCAACCAAGTTCTTTAATAGAAAATCACGTTTCGGAGCCGGCTCGGTTCCTTCATCGTGGTGTGACTCCGAGCAAGGCGCAGCTTGGCTCTTCTGGATTTCGATCACCTCCGGGTTAATGGCAGCAATCCCTGAATGTATGATAAGGGAAGGGTGCCCAAAGGGTGATTAACATTCCCCGGTGTTTTCTGAATATGCCACGACTCGAGTAAAAGCCTCCTGCGCGGATTAGCTTCGGTATCCAGTATAATCATTCTGTCAAAGTCAATTATAATGCACAGCGGTGACCACAGCGAAATGTCTGAGTTATTGCCGAGGAGCTCAGTAAGCGGGGCGACAATAGAAGCAAAGTTCCGTATAAAACACCGAAAGTATGAGCACAAACCCAAAACACTCCTTAGATGCTTGATGGTAGTAGGTTTCGGGAATGCAGTCACAGCTCGAAGTTTGGCGGGATCAGGACTGATACCATCTTTGGACACAACGTGGCCCAAAATGGTGAGCTCACGAGCAGCGAAACGACACTTCTTCAAGTTGAGCTGCAGACCGGCGTTCGCAAGACATGTCAAGACTTGCTTCAGTCGAGAGAGGTGGGTCGCAAAGTCCGGCGAGAACACCACGATGTCGTCAAGGTAACAGAGGCACGTCTAGGCCACGCAGAATTGCATCCATCATACGCTCGAATGTAGCAGGAGCGTTGCAGAGACCGAACGGCATGACGGTAAATTCAAAGGGGCCATCGGGGGTGACAAACGCCGTTTTAGGGCGGTCTTCCGCAGCCATGGGCACCTGCCAGTAACCGGATCGTAAGTCGAGCGAAGAAAAGAGTTCAGCACCTTGTAAGCAGTCCAATGCATCATCTATACGCGGAAGAGGGTAGACGTCTTTCCTCGTGATTTTGTTTAGGCGACGGTAGTCAACGCAGAAGCGAATAGAACCGTCTTTCTTCCGCACTAGGACAACAGGGGAGGACCAGGGACTATTAGAAGGCTCAATCACTCCATTCTGTAACATTGTGTGAACTTGGCCTTCAATAACTCGGCGCTCAGTGGCCGACACTCGATAGGGGCGCTGACGCAGAGGAGCATGGGAACCGGTGTCAATGTGGTGAGCAACAGTTGATGTGCGGCTCAAAGCAGGCTGGTGAGAGTCGAATGAAGAAAGGAACTGGTGAAGCAGCGCGAGAAGTTCAGAGCGTTGAGGTTCAGGAAGACTGGCATCGATGGAGCGGATGAAAACGTCGGCAGAAGACTGGTCCAGTGCAAGAACAGGCGGTGTGAGTGCAGCCAAGTCAGCGGGCTGTGAAGCGGGTGTTGCGTCACCAGGGAGAATAGAATCAATGAGCTGGATAGTGCCGAGGCATTCACCGCGACGCAGGGATACGGGAAATGAGAACGGATTACAAATCCAGAGCGCGGTAAGGACAGCTGACGCAGAAAGTACGGCGTAAGGCAGGAGAAGATTTTTGCGGCTTAGAAAGATAGGCGATGGGATGAAAGGCGGGAAAAAGCACAAGCGGTGGGCACAAGAACGGAAGAGCACGCAGGGAGATCAGTATCTTCGGCAACGAGGACTTTGGGTAAAGAAACGTACGGTGACGGTTCGTCTAGCGCAAAAAACTCCAGCTCGGCACGTGCACAGTTGACCACCGCATTATGACGAGACAGAAAATCCCAACCCAAGATAAGATCATGAGAGCAGGAAGGCAAAACTACTAACTCTATTGCGTACAAAACTTCTTGAATGATGACTCGAGCGGTGCACACCGCTATAGGCTCTACAGGCTGGGCACTTGCCGTGCATAGCGAGAATCCTGAAATAGTTGTCGTCACTTTGCGCAGTAAACGGCAAAGACTTGCAGCCATGGCAGAAACAGCAGCGCCGGTGTCGACCAGAGCCAGTGCTATAACATCCTCAACAGAAACTTCAAGCAGATTTGCCGAAGATACGTGAGGCCTTTTACAGTTCGCTCGTTGCGCAGTTCTCGCCTCAGGAACTGCGGCATTCAGTTTTCCTCTTGCGCAAGATTGGGACGCCAGCGCAAGAGATAGGGAGCGGCGACGCGGCGAGGTTGAGCGGCGAGGAGAAAAGGTAGTACGGTCATTCGCAACGGAACCGGCAGATGAATCGGCGGCTGCGTACTGATCCCGGGTTGGCTGCCAGGAAATTGATGTTCGACGCGATAGAAAATCATCGGGAGTGCGATTTCGGCAGCACCGGGCAATATGGCCAGCACATCCACAAGAATAACAAATGGGACGGTTATCACTTGTTCGCCATGGATTGCGGCGCTGCGGACGAGGCGGAATGAAAGGTTGTGGCGCCTGAAGAAATTCCTGTACAGGCGCTGGAGGCGTAGCGTACACCACAGGGTAGCTAGGTGGCCGTGGTCGGGCAGTGGCCGCAGCGTACGTCAGCAGTGTGACAGCAGTGGGGACACATGTCATTGGTGGAGCGACAGGTGGAGCGACGTCGGCGTATGCGAGGGTCTCAATGGTTTGTGCGGGCTGAGGAATGGGCGCTGGCGGATGGACAGGGGGAAGGGCGTCCGCCACGTGGTCGGCGATGACCTGTCGAAGGGGCGCCAAATTGCGGGAAAACTCGCAGTTTGTGGGAAATAGTGATATTTGGCGAGCAACTGCCTCTCGGATAAAATTTTTGAGCTGCAGCAGCAGCGATGAGGTATCAGATGTAGAGGAAAGTCCAGAAAGTGATTCCACAGGCGCGGAAGGCTGTCGAGGGAGGAGTCGCTGCTTGCGCAACTCATCGTAGCTTTGAGAAAGGTTGACAACTTGTGCAACAGTTGTCAAATCCCGGGATGTTAACATGAGAAAGGTGTCATATTCGATGCCCTTCAGGATGTGCTTGATCTTTCGTGCCTCGGGCATCTGGGCGTTTACGCGACTGCCCATCTTCAATGTAGCTGGTAAACGTCTCGCCGAGCCGCTGCGTTCGATCGTGCAAGCGTTGTTCGGCGCTGAGCTTGCGTACAGTAGGACGGCCAAACACTGCGGTAAGGTTCGCCTTAAATAAGTCCCAATTCGTGATTTCGGCTTCGTGGTTACGATACCACAGGTTGTCGACTCCGGTCAAATAAATGATAACGTTCGTTAACTTTGTTGCATCGTCCCACTTATTGTACGAACTCACTCGCTCGTATGAACCAAGCCAGTCGTCACAGTCGGTGTCGTCTGTCCCACTGAAGAGCGCAGGGTCTCGCTGGCGTAAGGAGCCAGAGCAGACGACCGGCGCGGTCATCGGGGCGGTTGATGGGTGTTCGTCTTCGGCCATGTGAGGTAAGGGTATCAGGCCGCACTTCCACCAAGTGTAAAGGCGGAGTTATACTCCGACGTTTTCGGCGCGCAGGCAAGCGCCGGTCGAAGTCGGATACATCAAGTCGGCGACGCCGCACCAGGCACGAAACCGGCTCCCTACAGTGAAACCGTGAGTGAAAGCGGTTCCACCATAGAGAAAGAGATTGGTTCCACCACAGAGAGACGCCAGCAGCTGGACAGGCGCATGCGCAGAAGGAGAGAAGCAACGAGGGGAGAGGGTGCACGTGCTCTAGCCACTGTACACGTGCGGCCTTCCCCGAGCGCCGGGCGCCGTCGGACCACGCCGGAAGCCGCCGAACGCGCCGGCGTCGAGCGCCGCCGGAGTGTAGCAGGTCGCGTTTTGACCGAC
This sequence comes from Amblyomma maculatum, assembly GCF_055883805.1. NCBI lineage: Eukaryota > Metazoa > Arthropoda > Arachnida > Ixodida > Ixodidae > Amblyomma > Amblyomma maculatum. The sequence continues at coordinate 33,321,213 of NC_139344.1, forward strand.
GTGACGTCGCCGTGCCGCGCGCGCTACGTCGGAGTATATCCGGTGGTATTTTTATCATTTTGTGTTTTTTGTTGAATTACATTCCTCGGCATGTCCTGACTCCAACACAAAAAAACTTTTTCGAAATTCCAATTAGAAGTATTTATAAAAAGAAAAACCAGCAAATCGAAACCGAAACTGCTTTCACGGCCAGAAACGACGTCCTAGTTGACCAAATGGTGACGTCACACTCAGTATTAGAAAAAAAAAACACTCGTACTCGCGTTGGATGGTGAAATTAAAGTATTGAAATCATGACGCACTGCATAAAATGTCTGAGGTAGTTCAATATAAGCCTCACAATTTCATAATCACGCGGGAAGTGAACAGTAACGCCGGTATACTGTTTGTGACGTCAGAAACTCAGTGTTGCCCACAGAAATACACAACTTAAGCCATGAAAACGTCATATTTTAAAGTCATGTTGCGCACGAAGGGAGTACCGTACGGCACCCTAATTTTGTAGAATGCGTCAGGACGGATATGAGAACCTAGTGTAAAATTTTTACTAGATTATTCGAATGTAAAAAAACCTCCAGAGTTGCTCTTTAAGAGAAGGTTTTATCTATACATCGAGGACGGCGTTGAGGTCGGCAATGAAGCGCACTAGGATCAAACCGGCACTATCCAGCACGATGATCTGCGCGATCACAATTCTACAGACTGCTTCCTCTTCATCAGCGTCCAGCAAAAAGGGCTCATCTTCTTCCTCACAATTATTATTTAATTTAGGTTCTGAGGAAAGGAAAGAGCCTTATGACAGTACGAAGTGAGCGATGATGTGGTCCCTGCGTCCAGGCGACATACGAGGCAGGATTGCTTGCTCAAAAACCAGCTATCGTTAGGTGCCGGATTCGTGTCGGTTTCTGGGTTGGGCAGTCCCACAGCAAGGGGTGAATGTCGGCTTCAACATTTTCGTTTTTACATATCGGACCGATCTACGACGAAGTGCCTAGCCCGCAAGAACTTTCTACTATATGAATGACGAAGTTCAATAGATGCATAGCCTTATGTGGGCCTGAATATACGAGTGAAGACGATACAAAGAAGGTAACGGTTTGCCGCAACAATGATGCGCTTCCTACCTTTTAACAATTTCAGGCATTTTCGGCCCCAGGTTTGCATCACTCGCCGAAGGTGCAGATCTCCTTGGTTAGTGGCATCCTAAACCGAGAGATAAGCCGTGAACAGAGGACGCAGGAAAAGAAGCACTCAATTAACCGTGTGATAAACTTTTATTTCAACACCTTGCTTTCAATCTAAGCACAGTATTTGCAAACAACCCACGGTTGTTCTTTACAGTACGAAGTAATTGACAGTGAATGCTGAAATTCCATGCAGAGTCCTGGGATCCCAAAAAAGAAGGAGTTTAAAATAAGCAGCAAGGTATTAGTATCGGTAGGACAATACGCCAGTTTATAGAAAAAGTAGTGAAGGCTGATCAGGATGATGAAACTGGACTTGTATCTGAAAATGGTGGGGTGCATTTGGGAGATACTCCGAGGTCATTAATAGCAGCTGACATATATATATTTTCTAAGAGGAAAGCATACGACATTTGCGTGTTGTCATTACACAATTACCTGGCAGAAATTCGAGGAGTAACGACAAAGCTTGAAATTCACCTGAGGAGGAAGCAGGAAGGCATCACAAGGGGATGATGAGTTGCATATAGGGAAGACCACTAGATCATTTTATCCCAGCAGATATTAAAACGAGGAAATGGACATTGGAGAGTATGCAGTGCGGAAGGTGGACGGTCGGTGGTCCCATGCACTTCTACAGAGAAAGTGCGGAGCACGAGCCATTAGGAAATCAGTTAGGCAGATCAGATTAAGAGGCATGTGAGACTAAAGTGCCAGCAACTTGCACCGGACTGAATTACTTACTGGAAACGCAACGGTGAGGCCTTTGTCCTGAGCTTCCCATACCTGGAATGAAAATAATCACTATATTTTTATGGAAATAAATATATAAAAACCATCTCAGCTAGCATGCCTAGCCGCCATTAATGAAAAAATAAACAGGAAATAAGCCCGGCGATATTCTTACACTTAAACTCATTTATTGCTATTTTCATGGCCGACAAAATTAAAAATATCTAGTTTCTATACGGTGAAAATTACTGATGCAGTATACAGCGTCCCTTCACGTGTCATTATCCTCGTCACGTGGCGCCTAAATATGGGTCGGCGTATAGTGGTATAGCTTGTCACCAAACTATCCGAGGACGTAGGAGTTGGCAGTAGAGAAACTCGTTGCCGTTGGCCGGGTCACCACTGGCCCTACTCCCTGGGCCAGCTACTGCTGCAGTGGCAGCGATGGTCGAGACTGCTGTAGCGACGTCCAAGCGCCTGCTCTAGCTGGAACACCTGCTCTTGGTAGTCTCCACGAAGTGGCAACAGTTCCCTGTAGCAAGAAGTGCATTTTGTCGTCCATTTCAATTTCTTCGAGATACCTTTCCAACATTGATTTTGGCTGGGAGGAACAACGCGCAGGAGAATGGCCTGCAGATATGGAGTTTGACGGCTGTCGTCGCTGGGTAAGGACAGAAGACTTCTGACCTGGACTGCCAAGATGAGATGATCCCATCGCTATGCTGCTGAACACTAGCTCCAATTTTGTCACAGTGGGTTGCAGTGAGCACGGCGACTCCCAGGACGGGGTTGATGTCTCGCCGGCCAACTCCTGACCATTTGGTGGCATTACATGCTGCAGTACAGGTAAAACGTTATCTGGCACTTTAAGCCCGAGAGGTCGAATCTTTTGCAAAAGGTACTTGTTGTCATAACCTGCATTTTCCAAGCAATCTCTCAATTCTTGAATCGATGCCCTTTCCTCATTCACTGCAGTTTGGAGACGAAGCTCAAGGAGCTTAATCTGTGCCGCCGTCTTTTCAAAGGCCGTGACGGCACTCGTAGAAACAGTGCTTACGGGACCGCTGACACAGCTAGCGGCGGTGACGATTTCGGCGACTGAGTCCCTTGCGTCTTGTTCCTGTTTCTGGAACTCGAGCCTGTGTACTTGCATGCGGACGCGCGCGTCGCCGGTGTTCAAATCTCGTGAAGGCGCGGACATCGGCGAAGGGGCGTCCATGATCAGCGCGAGCTTGGCGGATGCCGCGGAAATGGCCCCGTTGCCGTTGGCTGGGCCACCACTGGCCCTCCTCCCTGAGCCAGATACCGCTGCAGTGGCAGCGATGGTCCTGACGGCTGTGGCGAAGTTCAAGCGCCTGCTCTGGCTGGGACACCAGCTCCTGATGGTCTCCATGAAAGGGCGAAGCCTTCGCAGTTGCCTCGGGGCAGGGCAATGCGCTAGCTTGACCCCCATCGATGAAGTTTCCTGCTGCTGTTGTTGTTGTTGTTGTTGTTGTTGTTGTTGTTGTTGTTGTTGTTGTTGTTGTTGTTGTTGTTGTTGTTGTTGTTGTTGTCCAAATAACTTATGGCACATACCCACAGAGGGGGATCGGCCAAGAATTGGGTAGCAAAGAATTTTCTTTTTTTTTTTTAGTATACTTGCATAAAAAAAATGAATTGAGGGGTAGAGCAAAGGAAACAAAACGGGAAATAAGTGAAATATAAAATGAAAAGTGGTAACACTCACGGGAGCGGTGTTCAGTGAAGGAGGTTGAGGTAAATTACTAAGCCCGGCTCCCGGCTCTGTCATGGCAGCTGTCTCCTTTCTTTTATTCGCGCTACAAATGGTCGAATTCAAGTTCATCTACTGGTCGCCAAATCTTACGTTGTAATTTTATTTTTCAAATAGAGCGCAGATCCAAATTATCATCCTACATGACCACACGCTGTCGATGCTTGAAGCTATTGAAAGTTTTCAGGTACTTCGAGACGAAGAGAAAGAGTAATGGTTTAAAAGAACTTGTAGACGGGTTAGATAGTTTTCAGCTTCAGGCGGCGTTCTTAGCGCTAAAGAAAAGGAAAGAAAAGGAAGGACACAGGACAGACGCTTCTACATCTGGTTTACTGCACTGAAAAGACCTACAATACATAGCAATGACCAGACATGCGCAGACCAACGAAACAGGACCTCTTCACCGAAACCGCTCAAGAAATCGCATTTTTGCTCTCAACAGAGCGACAGACGTGTCACTAACACACCACTCCCCCCTCTTTTTTATAAGAAATACTTAAAGCAAGTCGCGCGCCTCCTTATCAACGCTTCTGCCCAGAATCCGTATCTCGTTCAGCCGCGGCTCACACCCACTGCACCGAGTACAGTGCCCAAGGAGCTATAGCGCCCTTGTCGGACGCTAGGCTCCCTGTTTGTTTTATTCTGTGCCACATTCAGAACTGTTCAGCTGCTTGAGAAATGCTGTTGAGAAAAGCGGTGATGTGCGTTTTCAGAATTATTCGGGTTTTTCTGTGGATAGTTTTTTAAGCCTGCTAGAGTTTTATCTCGGGGTCATTTTCATTTGTGTGACTGTAGAAAGGAGTTTCTACAGACACACAACTAATCGAACTTACACATGACATATCCTTCGCTATTGATCAGCAGAAACAAATCGACCTCATTTTCTTAGACTTTTCGAAAGCTTTCGACCGCATATCACATTCCAAACGTATTATGAAACTTAATGCAACCTTTGGAGCTATAGTATAGGTTGGATTGTTGATTATTTGACTAACCGTACTCAATTCGTCGAAATTAACAATGCTAAGTCCGAAATAGCTAATTTTACAACCGGTGTACCACAAGGAAGTGTTCTAGCCCCAGTATTACTTTTGATTTTTATAAACGACTTAGCTACTATTATTTCTCACAATATTAAACTTTTTGCCGATGACTGTGCACTTTACCAGGAAATTAACTGCGTCAATGACCACATAGCTTTAAGTAACGCTTTAACAGCAGTGACAAAGCGGTGTGAAGAATGGCAGATGACTATCAATGTTAAAAAATCGGTTTCTTTATCCGTAACCAGAAAGATACACCAATCAAATTTTCAGTACACATTAAATAACAATCCTCTTGATTCGGTGTCTGAATATAAATATTTAGGGATAACACTAACCTCTGGCCTCAGATGGGATTCTCTTGTTAACAATGTCACATCAACCGCCTGAAAACAGTTATTTTTCATCAACAGACGCCTCAAACTAGCACCATCGGAAACAAAGCTCCTTGCGTATAAGACATATGTCAGACCAATTCTAGAATATGCTAATGTTGTTTGGTTTCCTTTCACTAACAAGCTTATTAAACAAATATAAGCAGTGCAGAGGAAAGCGGTCAGATGTATATTTAATAAACACAGGTTGACAGAATCACCAACAGAACTACTCAAACACGCAGGACTACTAACCCTTCAAAGTAGAGCAAAACTAGCGCGCCTTAAAACCATGTACTAACTCATACACAATAGATTAAAAGTCGAGACTTCAAGATACATATCAAAATCACAAACGCGACAAACCCGTAATACTCACATACACACTCTAAACGAGTTTTTATTCCGTGCTGACACTTTCAAATACTCACACTTTCCTCGTGCTATACGCGAATGGAACACCTTGAACACATTCAGTGTTAGTAATCCGTCATTAAATTCCTTCAGCACACGTGTGGAAAATCAACTACTAATTGCTCAATAGTTATTGAGTTCTTATGCGAAGTTATTCCTTCCGTTTGTGTTTTCGCTTGTGGTATTATGTGTCCGCGAAAAACTTGTCACATGCTCCTTATTCTTGTTTAATTGCTATACATATATCTTCTTATGCATAATCTCGTATCATATTTTTTATGTACTTCGATTATTTACACATTGTTATTTTTTGTGCCTCTGTACTTTTGAATGCCCTCCCTGTTACGATCCCTGATGGGATTGGCAGTATCGAATAAATAAATAAAATAAATTTCATTTGACAACAGATTATATCGTCAACGTCAAGGGATATGTATAGGGTCGTGCGTTGCCCCTGTTTTATGTAATATATTTTTAGCGTTTATTGATCATGACCTCGAACAGGAATTTAATGGGCTGGGGGTTTTAAAAGCTTTTAGATATGTTGATGATTTTTTAGTTGTTTTAAGGAAGCAGCCTCGCCTCCCTTGCACAAGTGCTGTGCGCGGTGTTTTATCTTGTTTTTTTATGATAATGATAAGGGGTTGGTTTTCACGCACGAACTCCCTTTACAGGATTCGTTGCAGTTTTTAAGATTAACTTCGGGGGTAACCATGTATGCTGGGAATACGCACCGCGGGCACAGAAGGCTCTGCTTCCTTATGAGTCAGCCCATTCCAAAACGGTTAAGAGGGCCATTGTTAGCCGTTGCCTAGAGTCCGCACTCGTGAAGTCGTGCCCGCATGCCATAGCTTCGAGTTGCAAGAGGCAGGTCGGACGGCTGCATTGCTCACATACTTGCCTTTATTGGGGGAAAGTCATGGGGAGCGTCCGCGCGGTCGATGCTCCAGCTGTACCATGCTATATTTATGGGATTTCTTCGGTACAGCTTACCTGCACTTGGAAATGTCAGGAAAACCAATTTAGGAATTCTACAGAGCGTTCAAGCTCAAGCTCTGCGAACCTGCCTGGGATTGCCGAAATGTGCCTCTACGGCGGCTACCATTTTGATTTGCTCAGAAGCGTCCCATATCTGCCTACCTAACAGCTGACGCCCTGTGGGCGCATTTCCGACACATCACCCGGGTTCCCTGTCATAATTTGGCCAGTCTTCCTATTACCAAGCCGCGTACATCGTTTACAGAGACCATTGATGCGCATCGCGCTATTCTGCCGTCCCAGTTTACACCCGCATCTAGACCGTCCTCTCCACTGTGGAGCCTGCATCAACCACATGTGCTTCTTTCAATACCCGACATCAGGAAGAAGGTCGAGCTATCGCCGACAGAACTAAAAGAAATCACTCTTGAATACTTCCATGAGTACCATGCAAATCGTATGCACGCCTACACCAACGGTTCAGTGAATACCGTGAGTTCTTCAAGCTCCATAGTCATACGTACCCGCAATCAATACAGAAATAAAAGTTGGGACAATTCACCATACTTCTTCAACAGCCGCAGAATTAACCGCTATACGTGTCGCTATTAGGCATATATCAGTCAGCAAAGCCCTCAACGATGGCCTATTTTCACAGATTCAAAAGCAGCTCTGCAAGCCTTAAAAGCGGCTCTTCGCCGTGGAGGCCATGAGCAACTCGCCGCGGAAATACAGCAACTTCATCACTTCATAAATGGAGGACATGACATCATCTACCAACGGCTTCCAGGACACAGCGGCATAGCGGGCAATCTCCGGGCGGACGAGGTCGCACGAACAGCCAACCAAGACGGCGATTGTGTGTTGATTCCATTTTCCAGGGCAGACGCAGCGGGCAGGCTTCGCGCACTTGCGCGGGAACACACGCTCTCCTGGTGAAATTCTGACCAGTTTGCGAACTGCCGCTTAAAATCCCTGGACCCTGACCTGAAGCCCCGGCTTCCACCTGGCCTACCCCGATGTGAAGAAACTTTGCTGTGCCGCCTGTGGGTTGGTGTATCATTTACAAACTCTTATTCATTTGTGATAGGTATGGCAAATAGCCCTGCAAGCACAAACTGCGGGTGCGACGAGACTATAGGCCACATTCTTTGTGAGTGCCCCATATACAGCGAGGAAAGACAGTGCCTATGCCGTGCGCTGGAGCGTCTAGATGGACGCCCACTAACTGAAATTATGATCCTAGGTCCCTGGCCACGGCGATCGTCTACGGTGAAGGCCTCCCAGGCACTGCTCCGCTTTATGAAGAGCACAGGACTGATCGAAAGGCTATGACTTTTTATGTTACGTGATATGACTGTGAAGTGATGTGATGTGACGTGTATGTGATGTAACTGTACTGTCATCACCCATCCCTCTCTCACCCACAACTTTTATACCCATCTACCCCTCTCCCCCAGTGCAGGGTAGCAAACCAGTTCCTTTACCGGTTAACCTCCCTGCCTTTCCTCCTTATCTTCCTCCTTCTCCTGCAATGTTGATATTTTGCTTCAGAAAGAAATTTTTAGCCAGTTTGGATGCTTCAGATTTCGTGAGGAAGGTCCGAATGTATCGTTGATGTTGGTGGTCTTTACGAGCACTTTTTCATTGGCTTTAATGTCACAGTGGGCTGCTATCTACTGAAATGTTATACAGTGGCCTGCGGCAATAGCCAACTGATGCAGATACCCGATGTCAAGGAAAACAGGCTGACGATCGGTTTTCTTCAGTAGGCTATACAGGATTTGCAGAGATGCTCTGGAATCTGTGAAGATAACCCATCCTCCGGAGGTCTGGTGTGGGATATAGGAACCAGCTTCTTCAATGCCATGGAGCTCAGCTGTCGTAGATGATGTCTTCCGCTGCAGCCGGTAAGACAGGACATTGTTTGTTGAGGGTACCTAAAGGCCACAGGATGAAGTCTCTTAAGCAGTTGAACCGTCGGTGAATATGTGGGTGTGCTGCGTATATTCCTTGACTATGTAGGCGAGAGCGGCTTGCAGAAGTGCTGCCTGTGGCATGCGGCTTTTCGCATCCACGTCAGGAACAGACATTATCACCTTTAAAGACGATAGTGTCCATAGAGGAAAGGTGACTGGTAGTAAACTACGTGGCTGAATAATAGTAGGGAGGGGCAGAAACTGTACTGCTTGACCAAAGCCAGAGTTGCTGCGAGTTTGGTGGACATGATGCAAGAAATGCTTCTTCCCTTGGAGGACATGTCGGAGATGGGTGCGCATAGTTTCTTGGGCGGCAATCACATCTAGCGGGAGGCATCCTGCTTCTGCAAGTGTTCCTGATGCAGAGGATCCCTTTCCGATCCCAATGCATATCCGCAAGCAGTTGTTTCGCGCGGCTTCAAGAATCTTCTGGCTTGTTGGAGATAATCTTTGACGCCCCGGTAAATAGTAGCGCAGCGCTCCTTCAACGTAGGCTTTTTCAAGCAGATCCATCGACCGGAAATTGCTGCCCCATCGTGTTCCCGGCATGAATTTGAAAACTTGTGATGCTGCAGTGATTCTTTATTGGAGTGTTTTTATCTGAGGTGGCCAAAAGAGATTACTGTCAATCATAACACCTAGGAATTGGTGTGATCGTACATACGATAGTGACCGTCCACCCAGAAGGAGCGGGTATCGAGTCATTCTTTTTCTTGTGAAAGCTATAACAACACTCTTTTCTGATTAGACACGAAGACCACGGCGGGCCAGGTACATTGAGATGTACAGTAACTCTCTCTGAATTCGTTGATGCGTAGAATAACGCGAACGTGATGCACTTCAGATGCAAATATCATCTGCAAAAATTGTTATGCGTACTCCTCGTATTGTACTCGTGCTGATGTGTGGATTCCTGCGTCCATCCAAGGATCATGTCCCCCGCATGTGCAAGATTTCGTCATCCGAGTGGTAACACCGAAGTCGGTTCTTCCAGGACCGCCTTCGTGTCATTGGTGTCGAAGGCTCTTTAGGTTAAGAAACGTGCCCGAAGAACTGAGTCTCAGAATGCGTTTACATGATGCGCAACGAAAGATTCGGCTAACGACGACGACGGCCGAACGATGCTATGATAAGGTGGTTGAAGATGACGTAACACTTCATTTAAATATAGAACTTGACAGTAGAAATCCATGTCAAGTAAAGTTGACTGAACAGTTACGGTGTCCTTTTCTTCGCCTTATCCGAGCATCGTTCTGTCTCCGTCGTCGTTGGCCAATTGCTTTTCGTCCAAAAGTGGAAAAAAAAAAAAGATAATCAAATTTCCCGCCAATCGTATGTCACTTCACAGGATTTTGTGACGTTATAACGTCACGTGTTTGCTTTGCCGCATAGTTCGCAGGGGGCGCCAGGAAGCTGACGCCTCGCTCACTGCTCAGAGTCGACACGCAGACTTTTTATGGGAGCTTTTCGCTACCATTTTCTCTTTGTACCATGCGTCGGCGCAGTCGCGTTTGGCGCGTAGGTCACGCCGGCGAGCGCCAAGTTTGTCTTGCACCGCGTTTGGGCTGGGCCGACGCCACCTAGACAAACACGCAGCTCTGCTTTAGCAGACCTGCATTGCGCGCAGAATAATGCAGTTTGAATGCGCTTGATTGTAATGGACAGCTGCAGAAGATTTCTCGTATAGTGAAATTTCTAGCTTCGCACGGGGCTTCTGCTGTACATTGCGCTTAACGATCTTACCATCTTACGACCCCTTTCACTCTATATATAAAGAAATTTCACTCCTCATGAACTCCTTATCTCGTTTCTGCGGGAGGTATTCCGCCTGCATACATGAAAACCTGCAGTTGCCGCTGTGTTCAGCTCCATAGCGCTTTATGATTGTTCACACAAGAGAAGCCCCTGCATTTATCTTCGAAATGGTTTCGCGGCCAGCTGGGTTACGCGCCCGCAATAAATATGAACCGGTATACATGACTGCTTCAGTGTTGCAATAACGTCATGAAATAGTGCGAAGACAACATATATTTTATGGAATACGACGCGCTCAATGCTCTACCCTCGCTTATCTAGACATGTGAAATACGGGCTGTATGTGGCCGGCTACCGCTTGTCAGAAAGGAACTGCAGTCAGAAACAGCTTGTGTATATTCAAGATTGCTTTTGGTATTTGTGAACCTATATATATGAGCGCGGATCGGGCTTGCATCATATGGCTGAGCATTTCAAGGACACAATGGGGCGACTTTGGCTTTCAATCGGCTGCTGATCGCAAGGTTGCAAGATTGGAAGCGGCGTTCCAACGGAGAAGAAATTATAAACGGTCATGCTGACCCAGGTAGCCAAGCATTGGGTCGTATCAGGCTTTTCGACCGGAAAATTATAACTAGTGCTTTTGGAATCATGCAATTACAAAATACACCAGGTGAAAATTTAAAGTGGTACCAGTTCCATGAACCAATTTGAAGTGGTGCCACTTTCTATCTAAATCGCTTGCAAATGGTTTCATCTAATGAGAATTGCATATATGATTTCATGGAAATGAAAACAGCCAGAACATTTAAATTAAGTTATAAGAACCTTACACGTACCTTTCTGCTTAGAGAATGGTTGTGGCCCGAAGACACGTATGAGGTCTCTGGCGCACAGTTCTCAATTCTGTCCTTTTTTTTTTTTTTTTTTTTTTTTTGCCCATCCGGCCAGGCTTGCTGCATGTCGTTACTGCTTTCGCGGCGCCAGTACCAAGAGTACCGAGAGAGAGTACAAAACAGCAGTGATTCCCTTTAGTAAAAGTAATTTTGAAAGGAGTTAATTGCTTTTACAAAAATTACTGCTGTAAAGTAATTCATTACATTACTTACTTACTTCGACCAGAAAAGTGATTCATTACATCACAAATTAGTGCGAAAAGTAAACAGTAATTTCATTACACAAACTGCCATGTTTGATCGAGAGTGGTTGGTAGAGAATCCCATATAGTCCCAACAAACCCACAGTCCTCCTTGCACATCCCTCATATTAGATCATGTGTTTCTTTGGGATGTATGCTAAGCCACACAATTTTCAGTTAATTTCTTTTGCAGTTTTCAGGCTGCTCAGATTAGTTTTAAATCTGTGAAAAATATTACCTCCATTGGAGCAGGGAAGCATTTAAAACATTCACATTTCCCACTGCTAAAAGGCAAACCAGCATGGGACTTGTTAATTATTTTGCAATGTAAATAACCATTAGCACATCACAAGCGAACTCCTGAAACATCCTCAAATATGATTCTGCTAGCACCCAGGCCTACAAGATACAGTTGCTGACACGTCTTCTAGTTCAGGTGGTGCTGACAGGGCTGGGACAGCCGTTTTGATACAAATTGAATTTTCAGCGCCATTTTGCGGCAAAAACACTACTGAGAGTTGCGCCAGCTTGCTCCAAAAAGACTAAACAAGCACAGAACTTTGTCTTCCTTTTTGCCTAACATGTATCGCAGCTCCCACAGGGCTCAGAACATTCGGAATGGTTTTTTATAGCAATTGCTATTCCATTCGCACCTCATGTATTATATATGCTTGATGTGAATATTCCGAAATTATGAGACGTTTCGTGTTTCTGAACTCGCGTGTGGTCATCGCCGATTCCAAACAGCCTTCATCGGCGCAGCGCATTTGACACCTGTCACATCAGTTATAACCGGCTTATCTTTAGTGGAGTCGACATCTGCGGTAATGCGAATGGTAACGCTAGGTATAGGCAGATGCTTTGACGACATGTCGAGAGCCGGCGCGACGGCACCAGTGGGTAAAATGTCGTCATATGCAGCGCGGCACGACGCTTCGGGTCACGACGCAATCATCGAGTGATGATGAACGGCCAAGGAGGGGCCCGGAACGGGTCGCGATCATTTTCGATCGCTGTACCTGTGGAACACATCTTGGCGAAAAAATGCTCATTAATTTCCTGCTGAGTTATGGAACCGTGTAATCAGATTATCCCGCTGGAAACCACGCTTTTCTAACTGGAAAATGAAATTCCAGCTGGAATGACATATATTTCCTGCTGGATTATGGAACCCGAAACCATGTCCAGTTAGAATTTTCCGGTTTCCAGCTGACAAATTGACACCTCCAGTCAAGCTCCAGTTGGAAAATTTTCTGCCGAGTAACTCCAGCTGTAATCTCATCTCCTTCCAGCTGGAAGATTGTAATCCCGGTGGAAACTTCCTTTTCCAGCTGAAATGGGTACGCCTGAAGAAAGTCTACCGAGCATCCATTTTCATGGGGGAGCGGAACAGACAAAACAAGTACGCATGCGTTTTCCTGCAAAAAGGTTGGTGGGGACCGCTTAAATTTAATCCTGCACAATTACGTTTTTGAAAAGCCTTAATAGTCAACAGTCAATTCGGTCCTCATCCTACTAAGTCTGGCGTAATACTCGTTATATTGCAGACATAGGCGAGCTTGCACTGGTTAATTCGCGCAGCCAATCATGCATGGCGATCGCCGCTATAGTCCTTCCGAATCTGGATTTTATAAAACTGGTGCACATGCAGGCACTGGTCAGAATAATGGCAGGTGCGACGGCGATTGGAATTCCCCACTTCCTAAGAACAGCGCAGTAGCATAGTTTCGGTTTAACTTCATGCTATTCCGCGGCTACGATCAGGCACGCGCGCATCAGCCAGTCTTACCCTTTCGAACGCTGCTTGGCGCGTCGTATTCACTACCGTAAAATTCTGAGAAAGCCTCTGTAACTTAATTCACCGCTAATTTCACATTTCCGCGCCGTACCATGCCAGCGCATGTTAAATATCCCCAGGTGGTCGAAATTATCCCGCAGCCCTCCACTGCGGCTATATACTCTTTGTTTACTTTCACTCCAACCTTCCTTCCTTTATTGCGCGGTTCAGGTGCCCACATAAATAAGTGACAGATACCACGCCTTTCCCTTCCTGTGAACCAATTATCATTGCACCGTACCGGAAAATTGGATCAACCCCCCCCCCCCCCCCCCCCCCCGCCTTCTCTGGGCACCCTGACGGCGCTGATTTACCCGGATGCGCACATGCCCAAAAGTCCTAATTAGGGCGGACGGATGGTGTCGACCGCGACCGAGGCATCCTATGTGAGCGCAGATGGCCACTGAAGTAAGGTATATACGATCGCTATTAAGTCGAAAGCCTTTCTAGGGTCATGGAACAAAATCCCGTGCGCGAGAGTTGTGCGCGAGATCCGTCATATTCCGCGAGATCTGTTCTTGTCTAGCGTTGCTGCCATCTGCAATCCCACACTTGAACGCGCGCCAAGGAACGCCTCACGACGGGAGCGATGGTGTAACGTCCAAACTCACACTTGCCGTGGAAAGTGTAACAGATACTGCGCCTTTCCTTTTCTGTAAACCAATTATAATTATGTTAGCACTGCAACGAACGCCGATAAGAGGAAAATGATGAGAAGGAAATGATAGCAGAGGAAGGGTATGCTTTCGCCATTTTGAACACTTAAGAGACATCTGATAAGAGACCCTCTAATTTAAAAAAAAAAAAAATTGCGTCAAGAGAAAATGTCGCTGGTGGCGTAACAAGGAACTCTCGGCGGTGGGTATACTCTTAAAATTCAAAATCTATGTACACTGCGCTCTTCTTTTTTGAAGCGAAAACGATCACTACGCCAGCTTTTCGAGACATTAGCGTAACGCTGGTTTTCACCTTCAAGTGACCTTGAGAGACACCGCGCCTTTCCTTTCTTATAAACCAATTTACAATGGAAGCGAAAGCTTCGATCACTAGTATAGTCACCCAAAGGGTAGCAGGGAGCTGGTCAGTGTCCCCCTTTAGAAGAGGAGCACTGTTCGTTCCTTAGACGGGAGTGCTGCAGGCGACTTGCTGACTGCGCCTGAAGTAAAAGCAGATAACCCGAGGTAGAAAGTGGTCCTAATAAATGATGGCCTCACTGTTTAGCTCCAGCGCAGGATGGACTGACTCGGCTATTACCCCTATATCCGCTGAACGGAGTGGTGAATACCATGCAGCCTCTGCAACAGCAGCCAATAAGCAGGGCTCCTGGTAGAGCCTATCATGCATGGTTTCACCAACTTGGATACACAGTGCAGTCCTTGCCTGCCTATAACGATCGTTCGTGCATAGCAGCCGAGACGTCTGGCTTGCACTAGCTGTGTTCTCGCGGGAGATTAACGGAGAAAGCTACGTACGCCAGGTATTTACGACGAAGGCTTGCACTCGACAATGCCGTAAGCTGACAGGTTGAGTGAGTTGGTAAACGGAAACGTGTGATGTCATTTATCGCCTTGCGCAAACATCTTTACTCATTTCGGTCCACTCGCACAAAATCGTGACTGTGACATGACGAAAAATAGAGGTCAACGTATTTCCCTATCCCAGTCACCATGCAGCCACCGCACGACGCACTATTTGAATGTGAACAAAAGTAGGGAACATCAACTTAAATTCGTCGCTAAAGCCTGGCTCTCGCACGCGACGATATACGCAGGCGATATGCAAAAAAAAATGGGGGGGCAAAAGGAGGCCAAAAGGACTACGTAACACTGGCTCCGACTACTATTCCGGAGTACCGACTACGATTCCGGAGTACCGGTGTTCGAACTAAAGAAACAGAAAGCAACTTAACACAAAATGAGTCATGCGTACCGATAGCAACAATTAACATCGCCACAACAAACGCCTTTCAAGCTGCGGTAACGAGCAAATTTCGCATAGATGAAACGCCACCCGGCAACAAACCGTACTAACCGGGGAGGATATTTTCGCAGGTCTTGGGCTGGGCGCAAAATCACGTGACAAAAAGGTGACGTAGGTCTATGTCACTTTTGTGTGCCTTGTCGACGTGTTTTTTTTTTTTTTTTAATTCTACTGGGGATAGTGAGAAAAGCAAAAGCGCATCGTCCTTGCTGTGCTTCCTTTTACTCAGTTCTCTTTCTCTTTGTTTATTGTTTCTTTATTGTTTTTTATACCTTTGGCCTGTGCACCAGTTCTGGTGCCGACCCGGTGCCTTCTCGCCCAAATTCACGCTCTGCAGCTCTCCTCGAGCAGACTCTGCTCACACTCTATACTCGCACTTTCCTCCCGTCTCCTGGCAAATAAACAGCCCGCAGCTGTGGGAGGCTGCTTTGGTCAGCTCGGAAGCTCGGAGCCGCATGTTCAATAGCGGCTTACGACCTGGGCAGCGGAGAAGGAGAAAACATTTATTTACGATGATATGATTTGGGAAGGGAGGTGCGTTTCGTTATGGAGCTGAGTGGCAGACCCTATTCCGGGACGCCATTGGCCGCCGCCGCTGCCCGAGCTCTCTGGACCAGGATACGCGCTGGGCCTCCAGGTCCGAGCTGGACAGGGCCGCCTCCCAGCCCTCCCTAGTTGGTTGTTTTATTGCTTTTAGTTTTGTATTTTGCTGGCAGGCCCACACCATGTGGTATAAGTCAGTATACTGCCCGCAGAATTTGCACCTACCCGTGAATGTCGGGTCCATGTGTTTTAGTATATTGAGATTTAGAAAACATCCGGTTTGGAGCCGTCTAAGGTGGCGCTCCTTAGATCTGTCAAGACCTTTGGCGGGTCCCGGGAGTGCCCTCCTGTAGAGGCGTAAATAATTTGTATTGTCCGCATAAGTTATGAGCGGGATTGGTATGGTTGCCTCGGTAAAACCGGAGAATTGAGCGGAACACCGGGGGAGGAACGCTCGGGCAGCCGCGTGAGCGGTCTCGTTCCCCTCCACCCTCTGGTGACCGGGCACCCATATAACCTGTTTTTTACCAGTAGCCGAATCTGAATTTTTCGCATGTGCCAATAATATTCTGCGGGCGAGTGGCGCTATCCTACCCCGCATGTAATTTCGGCAGGCCTGTTGCGAGTCCTACATTATATATATGTAGGCTGCGTCGCAGTGGTTGGCGGCCAGTGCAATCGCCACTTCCTCCAACATTAGCGCGTTGTTAGTTTTTACTGAGAGCCCGTTCACCTGCTTTCCTTCGTGCACAACAGCAATGGTGTAGATGCCATCCTCGGTAGGACCCGCTGCATCCACGTAATATGTGCCTGTCTAACTGCCATAGTTATTTTGTATAAAGTTTGCCCTGGCTTCACGCCTCCCCTGATTATACCCCCAATTCATGTTTTTGGGGAGCGGCTCAACCGTCACAGTATTTTTCCACACTTCCGGGATGTCCACTCTGTTTTCTGTGGTGGGGAGAAGCCCTAGATTGAGGTCTCGGAGGACTTGCCTGCCGGTGCTGGTCACCGATAGCCTAGCAATTTGGCTTGTTCTGTGGGCCTCAGTCAGCTCCCCTATTGTAAACTTGGAACAGGCGCTCTGTAGACGCTCTGGCCGGGAGTCCTAGAGCCTTTTTTTACCGCCGCCCGAATGATCGAGCCGAGCGTGCCACGGTCGCTCTTCCTCAGCTTGAGGTAGGGCGCCGCGTACACCACACGACTATAATGACGAACGCCTGAACCAGGCGAACGGTTTCGAAATTTGAGCTGCGAGGATTCCGCGGTTTAGCTCGGGGAAGCATTCTACAACACACCTGCACCGTCTCCTTCGGATCTTCGAGGGGAACGGAGACGCGTTTTTCGCTCCCCTTCGACTAGGCGCGTTTTGCGTCAGTCGCCTCAGAGCTCGGCGAGAGCGGGTGCGTGCGGCGCTAAGCTCCGGAGAGCTCGTGCGTTCCCGCTCTCGCTGCGCTCTCGTCAGCCTTGACCGTCCCTCACGTATTCGTGCGTCCTGCTCGCCCCTTTCGGAGGTTGAGTCCTCCCTGCTCCAGCCTGCTGGTGCATATTCCCTGGGCCACCGTCTCCATCTCGCTGGCTTCTGCCAGCCCTCCTGCTGCCGTGGTGCCCTGGACCCGTGACTTCCTTCGCGCACCTCGTAGCTGCTGCGTGAGAGGTGCGACCCAGTGCTGCAGCCGACTTCAGGATCACCGGACCCTCACAGTGCGCCCCTTCCGCCCTCGAGGCGTCGACCCACGTGCCGGTGACCTGGATTTCCCCGCGGCACCCCCCTCGTCACCTCCACGTTTGCCGCGCGCCCCTGCGTTGGACCGGGCTCAAAGCAACTGCGGCGGTCCACTGCAGCTCCTCCATGGGCGCAGCCCTACTGTCCACTGCCAGTCTCCCGCGGACTTCACGGTCCGCGGGCCCTGACGCACTCGCGTCCCCTGCCGCCGCTCCTGCGATCAACCCCGCTGCTTCGCCAGCACTGCCGTGGGCCTTGTGCTCACGGCCCTCGACGCGCCGCCTTGCCAGCGGCTTCTCCAGCGTCACCCGCCACACCTCTGCCACGGCAGAGGTATATCAGCGGTCCTCACTGCTGCCGCCCGGATTCTCCAGCGACACAGCTTCCCGTAGGCTCCCTGCTCGCGGGCCTCGGCGCGCTGTCTACGAACGGTCTCCTCAGCGCCACCCGCCGCGCTGCTGCCTTGGCAGCAGTCTGTCGCGGTCCCCTTCTGCTGCGGCGGTTGTCCCAATCCCCGTGGTGTCCTGCTGTCACAAGCAGTCCTTCCTGTGCCTCGCAGAGGCGCAGTACCAGGCTTCGCCTGGACACATCCTGGAGCGTTGCTGCACCGGAGGCTCCACACCGGACTACCGACCTGCCGATGTTCACCGGGCTGTTTGCTTGGTGCGGGCCAAGATGATACCCCCACCCCTCCCCATGTTCCACTTCCCCATCCCCTGGACACCAAGAGTGCCGCTGCGACATTAGGCCGGCATAACCCGTTACCGGTATCCCCCCCCCCCCCCCCCGAGAATATCCCAAAGTCCCCCAACCAACCAACCAACACCTGTAAGAATAGCTGGCTACTATTGTGATAAAGACGCACGGCTTGAACGAATTTATTTTCGGGAAAGCGTGGACATAATAATTGGTTCACAGGAAAGGAAAGGCGCAGCATCTGTCCCACTTGTCCTGTGGACACCTGAACAGCGCCGTAAAAGGGGGAGAGGGTGTTAAAGTGGAAAGGAAGAAAGAGGAGCCGTAGTGGAGGGCTGCGGAGTAATTTAGACCACCTGGGGATCTTTAACGTGCACTGATATCGCACCGAAGTGCGGACAGGTTTTTGGCAATTCAGAAAGCTGCTGTGGAACCTATCGAGTGGCTCTCGGACTGTGCTGCGATGTCAGGGCACGGATCCCCAGGTTGTCGAAATTACTCCGCAGCCCTCTACTAGCTAAGCGCTAAGGCTCTTTCTCTCTTGTTTCTTTCACTCTCACCTTCCTCCCTTCCCTTGTGGCGCGGTCAACGTTGTTTGGGAGCGGTTCTCTGGTTCAGGCATGGTTGGTTCAGGTGCTCACAGAAACAAGTGTTACAGATACTGCGAACCCTTCCCGTGAACCAATTATTATGATTGAATCAGCGGAGCGCGAGTGAAATAAAAAAAAATAATATAAGGAAATCAACTTTTGCGCGGAAAGAACGAAAGACGAACGAATTCTTAATTTTTTATTACTGATGATATAGTGCCTAGAAATATATATATTTCTAGGCACTATACTGACGATTACAGCGCCCCTCGGCCATTCGGAAATAAACGAACAGCAGTAGCAGTTGTTCATAGCCTCCGAGATCGGAGGTGATCTCGGATGCCTTAAGTTGTTTTGGCGCGTACCGGCAAGGCAGGAAAGGCAAGGTGCGCCGGCACACGTGCTATCGGCCTATCGGCACTATCGGTGCGTGCTAACCTCCTTCGGGTTGCGGAGTCGCGCTCTATTCATTTCTCGCCGATGTGCATGTAATCTCAGTGATTCATAAGCATTAGAATGGTGTCGTCCGGAGTCATTAAGTGCACTACTCGGCAGCTCAACCTCGATGTTACACTTACTTGTGGGCAAGCTTTCAGGTAAGTTGCTTCGGGAGTATGTGTGCAAAAAGCGCGCGAACCAAGTTTTTGTTTTCCCGGTCGTCAAAATGCATGCCACGTCAAAGAGATTCGCAACTCGGAATTGGCCGTTTCTCAAAATCGCCACGGCAATGTTTTGGAGATGTTTCGGTGCTTGCTCAGAAGCTTCATGCGCTCCATTAGATGAACACCGGTACTCGTGTCTTTCGCCTTGGCGGTACTGTGACGGCGAAATGAAGCACTAGACCCTTACGGACGAAACCTGTGTCCAGCGTGCTCGGGACGAGGTCCCTCCGAAGGGTTCATGTGGAAGAGTGGTCGCAGAGAATGTTCGCATGGTTGGGAGCTAGAGTTGACCTTAAATTGTTGACTTGCGATCGCAAATATGCGCCTGTGTTGTCAAGTCCTTGCTTTCGCGCTGCTTTTTATCCCCATTCTTCATGTACCAACTAGGCCGTCAAAATGCTGTCTTATAAATATCTCCGTAAAGTTTGCTTCAGAGAAGAAAACGTAGTGAACTGATCTCGTGCAGCAAACTTGGCAAAATAGTATTAAACTGCTCGAAGCAGATTGACTCTTTTGACTGAGCGTCACAAAATTCTGACGCACTGATCAATGATAATAGATATGTTAAGCCCCTGACATTCCATGCCGCAACCCGTGCTTCTAAAATCGTCCCGAAATTACTGGTGTCATAGAGTATCTTAGTCTGCATTTCAACACTCTTCAGGTATTTGAAATCGCCACAATAGGGCAGCTCTTCTTTCAACGTGGGAGAAGTTTTGTAGGTTTTAGACTGCAGAATGGGTCAGCAGCCAATTCCTTTTCAATCAGGAAGTTGCCTCAATAGTAGTGTGGGATGATGAGTTGTTATTGGAAGGTTTCTCGGCAGATGTGCTCTTGGCCACCTCATTCTGATTTTCTGAATGGCTACTGGCAGGAAAATGCTGTTGTGTTGTTCAGCCACCATTAGTTTTCTAGTGCTTTGTGGCATCTTGACCTTCACAATTTAGGTTATTCAAGGGAGTACCAGAACAGATCATAGGCCTTTTGTTTTCAGGTCATGCTGGTGCATGCGAGTTTTGTCACTATCCACAAAGTTTGCCACATGCTGCCGAAATGCTGCATCTCTCAAATTCATATTTCCCGTGCCTGCTTTTCAAAAAGCCTTGGTCAAATTGTGTGGCACCCCTTGACATAAAGCATTCTTCAGATGAAGATAATCACGAGGAATCATTGCAACATTTGGAAAATAAATTACCTTGGCCACCTCAGTATTCTTGTACATGTATATGCTATGCAAGCAATTGTCCTCTGTGACAAAATATTGATGGTTGCTCGTCTTGTAAGTAGGTATGGCAGCATTAAGTTCGCTGAACATATGAAAAAAAAGTCGCTTATGATATGTTTGTGTACTGTCTCCAAACTCTTATGACAGTTACTCAACCAAATTTGACTAATTAAAGCCATTTTTTTTTTGTTATTTTTTGATAGCAAAGCATCATAACTTGACAAAATCAGGATGCCATGCTCCAATTTGCCTGTGCCCATAGCTCACACTCGATGGCCATGCTAGGCAGCAAAGGGATGGGTATACTAGGCAAAGTCAAGGCTTTGTTTTCCAACTCTTATTTCTTACTTCCAGGTTTTCAGGTTCCCGTATCTGCCTGGACCTGTATGATCCTGTCATGTTGGTTTGATGAAGCATATCCTCTATCAGACTGGGGCTTTGAGATGAAATTTCAGTTTTAGCTACTTTGGACATTACAGAGATATATATGCTAGCATTGATCATGGATTTCCGTTAAGACTCCTCAGCTTTCGTGCACCAGATGAGGTTCTTTTTTTCCTGATACAGGAGAGCAGCAGTGGTGTAGAGGTAGAGCATCCACCTCGCATGCAAGAGAACTGTGATTCAAATCCCGGTGCCGCGCAATTCTCCACCGGATTAAAAAGAAAAAAGAAAACGCATGTCGATGGAGTTACATAAAAACAAGTTTGAGGTGCGACCTGATGCCGGTGAACATCTCCGGCAACGCATTCCCTCACCAGAACAGGAGTTGGCTACCCTGGCACAGTAATTGGCCACAACCTCCCATGATTAGTCCTACAAAACCCCAGCCCTCAGTCACCAGCGGCTGCGGAGCAAATGACTACGGCGGCGGTCAGACCTGTGATGCAGTCTGGGGGTGCTAAGAATTTCTGGCTCCGAAGGCAGGCTGCCATTGGAAAACTGATCCTGGCAACGTTTAATGCTAGAATCCTAGCTAGTGCGGCTAGTTTAGTAGTGCTGCTAGAGGAATTAGAGGGTATGCAATCGGATATCCATAGGGCTTAGTGAGGTGAGGAGGCCAAATGAGGCATATACTGTACTGAAGGGCGGGCATGTACTGTGTTATCGAGGCTTACCGGAGAGACGAGAACTAGGAGTAGGTTTCCTTATCAATAAGGATATAGCTGGTAATATAGGTGAATTCTATAGCATTAATGAGAGGCTAGCCGGCATTGTAATTAAGCTAAATAGCGTTATAAGCTGAAGGTTGTGCAAGCATACGCACCTACATGTAGTCATGATGACCAGGCAGTAGAAAGCTTCTATGAGAATGTAGAATCTGCAATGGGGAAAGTAAAAACTCATTACTGTACTGATGGGCGACAATGCTAAGGTAGGTAGAAAGCAAGCTAGAGACCATGCAGTGGCCAATTATGGCATTGGATTAAGAAATAGCAGGGTGCAGTTACTAGTTGAGTTTGCTGAACGCAATAACTTACGAATTGTGAATACCTTCTGCTGCAAATGGAAGAACCGGAAGTGGACATGGAAAAGCCCTAATGGGGAGACTAAAATCGAAATTAATTTTATACTGTGTTCTAACTCTGGCATTATGAAAGATTTAGTGGTAATATGAAATGTGCGATGCATTGACCACAGGATGGTAGGGTCTCGAATTAATATGGATTTGAAGAGGGAGCGGAACAGATTAGTGAGGAAGACATCCATTAATGAATTAGCGGTAAGGGAAAAAGTAGAAGAATTCAGGCTCTCGCTGCAGAATAGATACTTAGTGCCAAGTGAGGAAGCCGACTTTAGCCTAGAAGCAATTAACAATAATTTCAGAGATATTACAAAATGTGCAGTAGAATTGTTAGAGAGGATACCGGTAAATTGTCGAAGGAGACGAAAGATTTGATTAAGAAATGCCAAAGTAGGAAACCTCCAACCCAACAACCAGATAGAGCTGGCAGAGATATCAAAGCTAATCAATAGGCACAAGATGGCCAACATAAGGAAGTATAACATGGGGAAAATTGAGCATGCTCTAAAGAACCGTCGTAGCCTGGCAAAAATCAGATGTATGCACAGAGGGACACGGCGGGCACTATCATTACTAACATGGACAAGATATTCGAGGTAGCCGAAGAGTTCTATATAGACCTAGCCATAGTAGTCAGGACAAGAATGAAATTGTCTGTAATGAAGAGCAATCAGACGTTCCGCCAGTAACTAAGGATAAGGATAAGAAAGTCTTAGAAGCTATGAAAAGAGGAAAAGTAGCTGGGGAAGATCAGGTAACTACAGATTTGTTGAAGGACGGAGGGGATATCGTACTAGAAAAACTGGCCACCCTGTAAGCGCAATGCCCGATGACATTGAAAGTACCGGAATCATGGAAGAACGCTATCATTATCTTAATTCATAAGAAAGGGGACACTAAGGACTTGAAAAATTACAGACCAATCAGCTTACTATCAGTTATGTACAAGGTATTTACCAAGGTAATCACTACCAGAAGATCAAGCTGAATTTTGGAAAGGGTACTCTACCATCGATCATATCCACACTGTAAACCAGATAGTGGAAAAGTGCTCGGATATAACCAGCCCCTATACATAGCATTCATTGACTACGAGAAAGCATTTGACTCAGTCGAAATCTCAGCGGTCATGCAGGCATTGCGAGATCAGGGTATAGGTGAGCAATGTATAAAAGTACTGGAAGATATCTATAGAGGCTGCACAGCAACCATAGTTCTGCATAAAGTGATAAAATTCTAATTAAGAAATGTGTTAGGCAAGGAAACACAAAGGTTTTAAAATTTTTTTTGTTCTTTTTGCAGATGGAAGAAGAATGATCAATCTGAATGGATGAGCACTTTTGCAGGCAGAGTATGGTGTTTACGGCAGGATGATGATGGAAATCTCCACTACCGTGTGCTGAACAATCCTAACAATGGCTTGGTGTGCCCGAATTTTGACAGCTCCCAAACGGAATCTCGTAAGAGAAAGCGTAGGCGCTTGGAGGTTGTACCACATCCAACTGAACAAAATGAAGAGCTTTTGAGAGACTACTTTCAGCTGGGAGTTGACTTGGAAGGCCTTTACACTGGATGGTGTCAAGCTGATCCAACATTTAGAGCCACCGCAAGCTTTCTACCTGGAATTAGGGTTCTGCGGCAGGAGCCCCTTGAAGCACTGATGGCCTTTATATGTTCATCCAACAACAACATCACACGGTCAGTGCTTCTCGTGCTTTTGTCAGTATCCCTATATTTTTTCCAGTGTGACTGTTTAGTTTTAACTCTTAGTCAGACGCCAAGGTTGCAGCAGGACAGTAAATTGTTTGGCCTTATCATTTGGAAATACAGTCGTGCCCCGTTTATATGACCCCCGTTAATATGGACGACCCGAATTATGGACAGTTTTTCTGGGGACGAAACCTTTTCAATGTATTTATGCCTCGTTAATATGGAAACTCGCTGTCCGGACAATGGACAGGGGCAGAATGCACGCGCTCCACTTGGGCACGTGTATTTTTGTCTCGTTAATATGTACAGTGCTTGAAAAAAAGCAGAGTAGTCTGAACGCAAGTTAAAGAAGGGCGCGCCGCCCGAGAACCTACGCGACAGCCGATACGGCCGGATGCCTGGATGAGTCCTGCGGGGTTAGAAAAAACCAAAGCGGACGTGTCGCTGTTTTAGGGGGGGGGGGGGGGGGGGGGGGGGAGCGGAGCGCAAGGCGGAGAGGACCGTACAAAGCAAACCGAGGGTCCTGGGTCCAGCAAACCGAGGCCGCTGCAGTTGGGAAAACAGCAACATGTGGTTGCAATAAATTCTGCTGAACGTGAACAGAGAGACCGGTAAAAGCGTTAGAAAGAAATGACAGAAAGAAAGAGAAGTGCCTACAGTAGCGGCGGAACTGAAGTTTTCTTTCCCAAAGCACAGTATGTGTTCCATGAAGCCGTTAACGCTTTTCGGTGAGAGTTAAGACACACTCACAAAGTAGAGCAACAAAAGAAAGGCGACATACGAGCACGCAACCGAGACTGGGCATCCCGTCTTGGACGCGCTTCCCTCTCATGCACCTGGTTTTTGTCTCTGTTGCGTCGCCGAACCGCCACATTTTGCACCCCAAGTGGTCCGCATGTCGGCTTCGCTTTGAGTCAACGATGCGGCCTTGACAAGGTCTGAGCTCTTCGTAGTCGGCTAGCCGTCGTTCTAAACTGTACTTCAGCTTGCAGTGTCTGTTTTATAGGAACAAATATAAACGGCGCCAAGAAGATGGGAATTTCGATAGCCCTCTGCATAGCAGCTTGCCAACTTGACTCCCTCTCTTCCTTACAGAAACAGTACAAGGCAAAAAAAAAGAAAGAATCGGAACGGAAAGGCAGAAAGGTTAACTAGGCAAAAAAGTGCACAGCATCAGGTGCCTGTAGCCCCCAACTTGAGTCTGGCTTTTGGCAAGGTGGGAGTTAAACGCAAAAGAACAGAGCTGAACGTAGACGCGAAAAAAATCTGTGAATACAAGCGGCAAAAGCCATCTCAGTCAATCCAAGCTGCGAGGGACTAGTCTCGACAGCTCAGCTGTTTCCTCGCCTCAGGAGAATCTCAAGCAGCTACTTAGCGGCTACTTTGCTCAGTGAAGAGGCCATTTTGGAAGTGGCGGTGAGTAGAGAATCAGACGCTGATTCATCGGCCAGTGAGGAGTTCGTGCTCGAAAGTTCGACCAACACAAAGCCCAACATCACGGGTGTCATGGTAAGCGAGTCGCTTCAGACTGCACTAAAAATTGTTAAGGCAACGATGACAAGGATAATGCACTCAAAATTGCCGGTATTCTGTGGAATTTTGAGTCCAGTGCACTCCGTTATGTACAAAAGCAGTCAATTACAATTCTCTTTTCTCAATAAAATCCTTTTTGTTTGAATTCATGACTCGTTATTATGGATGACTCGCTTTATGGACAGTTTTGGTCGGAAACCAAAGTGTCCATATTAACGAGGCACGACTGTACAGTAAAATCTCTCTAGGTCTGCTTTCAAGGGATCAGGAAAAATGTTCGAATTATCCAAACATTAAAATTATCAAATGATCCCTAAATATTTTGTGGAAAATCGTTGCAGCACAGTAATTTTATCTAATAAACACTTGGAATATGGTTGTACGTGTATACATTTGAATTGGAAACTTAGCTACAATGAAGATTTTTCGCGGTTCTGTCGCATGCTTTACTTTGCGCAGACTGTCGGGAATGTCGAAGAATCGGTGCAAAATCTCAAGTGCCTCCGCGGCCCTTTTCGTGGTACTACATGGTAGCAGCGAGGCCTCTTAGCAATTAGCACTATAGAATTTTTAGGACGATTCACCACAAGACAGTGCAGTGAAGCATCCTCGAGGCGTTAATGTTTACATTACTCAAGGAGTGGAGGAACAAGAGAGAAAAAAATTAGCTGGTGGTTAAGCCTGAAGTTACGCGAGAGCAATCTGCATGGCTACCCTTAGGTTCGGCTTGAAAGTAAAGACATGGCTTTTGCACATAGTAGCTTACTCTATGGTTTCAGCTTTATTTATGCCATATGGGAATCACTTCACATAGAAGACTTCTAATGGTATGACATCATCTCTATGCCAAACTCCGGGGCACATTGCCGTCACAACGTTCGAACAAACATTCTGTCCTAGCAACTCGCTGTTGTCGTTCACCTCTACCAACTACCGAGTTATGTCTTCTGCTTCTTTTTCTTCTTTTTTCTCTTCTTTCTTCTTCCTCCTCCTCTTCTTCTTGTTTTTCTTCGTCTTTTTCTTCTTCTTCAGACAGGCGTGGTGAAATGGCAAGACTTTTGACCACTAAAGTGTGATGAGGCAAAAGCCTCTATCGCACAGTGGTCCGAAGCCCTCCACTACGGCACCTTGTTCTCTCTGTTTTCACTCCCACCTTCGCCAGCCAGCATATAAAGCCCCGCTTTAACCGAGCCGCATGAACGTGCCTGTGTTGCCTAGGGATAATGTGAATGCAGGGGTTTTGGCAGGCTGATTGTGATATCACCCTCCTATATGAAAGGAGAGGCCCTAGTTGACAGCTCCAGCCAAACGTAATGTCAGGAAGCCCTACGTCCAGTTAGTGCTGGGTCATGTCAACTACCAGTTACCGCCTCCCACGACTTCTACTTCTTTCTTTGCTCTTCGGGCAGGCACAGACAGGCACAGCGAAATGG
Organism: Amblyomma maculatum; assembly: GCF_055883805.1. Classification (NCBI taxonomy): domain Eukaryota; kingdom Metazoa; phylum Arthropoda; class Arachnida; order Ixodida; family Ixodidae; genus Amblyomma; species Amblyomma maculatum. The sequence continues at coordinate 33,348,041 of NC_139344.1, forward strand.
TAAGAATGTGGCCAATGTAGCTCTCGCTACTATATGTGCAGGCATTAGAACTCTGATGCATTCCCAAAATAAGACTGACAGACCAGTGACGCGCAAAGCACTGTTCGAAAGAGCGTGACTGGCCAATGCATGCAACAGGATGGCGTGAATTTAGGAGAAGCAAAACAAACTATGCTTGCTGGAGTATATTTTGGAAAAGGGGTAGACGACTTCCAACAGTTATTGCACCTGCCACAATGCACACACCTGAGGCATGCAGGCACCACTGTTCTATGCAATTCATGTTTGGGAAGGTCTATTTGGACGACTGATGGCTTCAATGGCTGTACAGATGTCAGCCTGCCTGTCTAGAGTGCTGGAATGATGTGCAACTGATCAAACGAAATGAAATCTTAGCTCAGCTACCCTGTAACAGGCATAATGCTGTTCTCGTGGGAAACAGTATGCCGACGTGCCTTCGGCATAGGACCGTTATTACCTTTACAGCCGGGTACCTGCTCAAAAATTTCACTTTTTTTTTTGACAGGGCAGTGTTTGAGAGTGCTCTAGATAGGCATGCTGACGACTGCACTCTGATGTGTGACCCTCCCCCCCTTATCATTATCAGAATTAACCTGTGCGAGCCTGCCCATGTCCAACTAACGAGCATTCGATTCCATAGACTTATTAAATGGGCATCGGCTCTGACCACGCTGCCAGTTCAAATTAACAGGAGTTGAATTAGCGAGATTTTATCTAAACCTTTTTCAAAAATGCCTCTTTCGGAAAAATAACATTTTTGATATAGTTCTGTCTATCCTGTGAAAAGCAAAGTTTTAGTAACAAACTCTCAGGACCCATTTTTTGGCAATGTGTGCAAACTATATTTTTCTTTGTTCTTTGCAGAATTAGTTCCATGGTAGAGAAGTTGTGCACTATGTATGGAACTAAACTTTTTGAGGGCAAAGAAGGGTCTTTCTATTCCTTCCCCACGGTAAGTAAACCATAAGAATATTTGACTGCAATAATGCCTACATATTACATGTGTAACTGAAAGAACCATCTTCATAACTTCTTTTGTAAATTTAATACAGGAATCGAAACACCACCCAAGACAGTTTTTTATTGCAGATGTGTCCACCAACCACATTAGAGTGCAGGCAGGCATCTGTAGCTGTTCTGAATGCGCCTCTGTGTGGAAGGACGTATCTGAACGCTCACAAATTTCAACATTTGTAACACAGTGCTACTCGTTTTTTGGAAACAAATAGACACTCGAAATCATTATTGTTTACTCCACTAGTTTGTAGCTTTTTTGTTAGCTTTTATGCTCGCCAAGTCGCATAATACTGATGCTGTAATACTGATGCTGCTCCAAATTTTTGTTTCACTTGATAAGCAGGCTGTTAATTGTCACATAAAAAGTGACTGGAATGACATGTGATCATGTCTAGCACTGAACTTCCTCTGCCAGTCAAACTTCAGTTTGTGTTCCCAGTAGTTATTTAATCATAGCAAGGATACTACATTAGTAAGTGGGCTTTATATATGCACTTAATTTTTGCGTGCTTGACTGCAGCACCTTCTGTTCGATTTGATTTATTTTGAAGACAAAGGGTTTAGAAATTGCCTGTACCTATCACATGATATCTATGAATTGGGGGCTTTGTGTGGTCCAAGTAGTGTTGCTACCAGCATTGTAATATGTCATGATTGAAAACTCCCATGCCCAGCTCTTAGCCAAATGAGTGTGTTATTTTGAAGGGTGCAGGGGAGTGTATGCTGTCATTGAGCAGTGGTGTGGCAGAGCTGCCAAGTCAGTGTGACTGGTTTGCCCCAGAAGAGGGCTTAAGTGCTTTTTGTACCTTCTTGGATTTTACTGAAACTTTCACAGGTAATGAATCTTAAAATTTTCCATTTCGTGGCCTCATTCGCGGATATTTCTATGGGAAACCTTGGGTGCGCGACGTCACTGGATGCAACTATATTCGCTCTATGTTTGCTGAAGGACAAAATTTTGAACGAACTTGTGGTCATTTCAGACAGTAACTAAGGCTCTCTTGAAGTCTCCAGTTTAGCTATTCTACGCATGCACAATAGGTTTTGTGTCCATACCTGTGAGGTCATAGGTTGACGAATGCTTAATTTCAGCTTAGGTTTCCTGATTCTTGCTCTTTTAAAATGCTTCTCCTTGGCAGTTTGAAAAGTGATTCCTTATATATATATATTCTTACGTCACTTCGATCCTACTGCAATGACAGAAGTACACACGGACGCTAGTGGAATCGGTCTTGGTGCAGTCCTTGTCCAACGGCACAATGAACGAGAGCATGTTATCGCGTACGCAAGTCGTACCCTGAGCAAGCCGGAGCGAAACTACACAGTCACCGAACAGGAATGCCTAGCTGTAGTTTTCGCTGTGCAGCGTTTCCGTTCATATTTGTACGGACGTTCGTTTACTATCGTAACTGACCATCATTCACTCTGTTGGTTTCGGAACCTTCGAGACCCATGTGGTCGCCTCGCACGCTGGGCCCTCCGGTTACAGGAATATGACTTTGCCGTGGTTTACAAAAGCGGGAGGCGTCATGCAGACGCAGATTGTCTTTCTAGGATGCCAATGGCCACGACTGGACCTGAAAGCGACGATTTCGACAATTATATATCGACCCTCGAGCTAGCGTTCCCCGACACGAATGTTTTCAAAACGGAACAGCAAAATGATACCAGTCTGCAGCCTCTCTTTGTCCAAGCCAACGTACCTACAAGCCGTTTTTGTGTGCATGATGGCCTCCTATGGAAAAAGAGTTATTCGCCTGTCGGCCAGCGATACCTACTCGTAGTTCCCAAGACGTTGTGCACGGACGTATTGCGTGTTATGCATGATAATCCAACTTCTGGGCATTTGGGATCGGTTAGAACACTCCACCGTGCTCAAGAAAGATTTTACTGGCCCAGAATGCGCTCGACGGTTGAACAATACGTTGCCAGTTGCAAGCAATGTCAACGCCACAAACGTCCAACTGCAACTCCGTCTGGCTTGCTGCACCCTGTGAAGACCCCGACAGCACCGTTTGATCAAGTAGGCATTGACCTCGTAGGTCCGTTTCCGAAGTCCGTGGATGGAAATCGCTGGATTGTAATCTGCGTGGACTATCTCACACGCTACTGTGAAACCTCCGCTCTTCCATCTGCTACGGCGCATCAGGTGTCGCTTTTCTTGCTGCACTCAGTCATCTTACGACACGGGCCGCCACGAATTGTCATCACTGACCGGGGCCGACAATTCACTGCTGATGTTGTTGAAGAGCTCATGCGTTTATGCGCCGTAACTTTCCGACACTCGACGCCATACCATCCCCAGACAAATGGCTTGACTGAGCGCGTCAACAGAACGCTTATCAACATGCTAGCCATGTATGTGGACGCAGGGCATAAGAACTGGGACACCATACTGCCCTTCATCACGTATGCGTTTAATACCGCCACGCATGAGACGACTGGGTACAGTCCATTTTTTCTGCTTTATGCCAGACCGCCACGCTACTCTCTGGATACTATCCTGCCCTTCACAAGCCGTGAAGACCCCTGCCTGGCTGAGACCCTCTGTCTCGCCGAAGAAGCTCGGAGAATCGCCCGATTACGGTCTGGTGCTTCACAAGAACGTTCCAAAGTGCGATACGATGCCAGTCACCGGCAGGTCACGTACTCTGTAGGTGATTTAGTCTGGCTATGGCGTCCAATTCGGCGCCGTGGCCTACATCAAAAACTCTTGGCCCATTATGACGGCCCATATGTGGTTATCAAACGCCTTAGTGATTTAACTTATGGAATAGCCCGCCTGACAGCATCGGGTCGCCGGTCTGCCAAAACCGAACTGTGTCATGTTGCCCGCTTGAAGCCGTGTCAGCCTCGCACGACTCACGAACACGCCCAGAGGGCTTCGTCTGAGTAGGGGGGAAATGTCACGCTAATGACGACGATGAGGGATGGTGATGGTGAGACAGAAGAAGAAGACGAAGCGTTGGTGCCTGGGGCTAGTAGGCTTCACCTTATCCCACTGCCATATCACTGTAAATAAACACCCCTTTGCTATTTCATCGTAACAATATATATATTGTGTGTGCCAGAGAGAGAGGGGACTCTGATTAATGTGATGTGATTATGAACTCAAAATGTTAAAAGGAACTGGGAGTTGCCCGTTAAGGTTTGACAGTCTTATTTTGTCTTTCAGGCTTGTTCTCAGGCATTGCACTTTCATGCCAGGCTGAACCTAGTGTGGTAAAAAGAATAGCTAAAATGGAATTCCTTGCTATTAGTTTCTTTCCTGCTTATTTCAGAGAACATATTATGAACACACAGTCTGTCAAATGAAGTGCCCTCTGCATATGCAATTGGAGCTGATGTCGGGTAGTATTGAGCTTATATGTCACTTCTTGCACCCTGAAGAGTATGGAGAACTGTCATTCTCAGGTCTCAAGCCTTGGAACGCTGGTGGTGCTAAATTGAACAAGTTGTATGGCCCAGTGCTTGTTTTGGACAGTGCATGCAGTTGCTACTGTATAACAGACCGTATTCGTCACGAAGAATGCATCTTTTAAATGATAATAATTCATTTGGCACTGTGCGAAAGTGGTTATGGGAATTTGCAGTGCAGAAATCATGCTTTAATGTAAATTTATTACATAATCTTCTTGGCCATGGGACTTCAACACTTTTTAGCTGCCTATATATACTATATATTTTTTTTCATACTTCATGGTAATGTAGCAAAGGCAATGCAATACACTCTCCATATTGTGAAACAAGGCTATGCACTGTACTTCAACAGGCTTCACAGATGGACGAAGAGAGAGTGGAGGTCGAGCTGAGGGAAGCTGGCTTTGGATACAGAGCAAAGTATGTGCATGGCACTGCCAAGATACTCACCTCCCGTGGCCCCTTGTGGCTCCAGTCACTCAGAGGGGCCCCTTACATAGAAGCACACCGCCAGCTTATGGAGCTTCCTGGTGTTGGAGCCAAGGTAATGATTCTATCATGATTGTCTGGCTCAAATTGTTCGCTGCCCAGGCAATTCACTTTCGGATGTTAAACTTCACATACCGCGCCATACCAAACTCGAAGTATTCTGAGCAGTGTGCGTATATGTGTGTGTGCATTGGAAGTTTAAGCTATGGCTTCGACCTCAAATTGTAAAGCATTCATCAACCTCATGTCAGGTCATAACTAGGGTTGTAATAAATAGCCAGTCCACGTTTCTAATGTGAAATGAATACAGGAAGTTGAAACAGAAATAACTTGAGAACCACCAAAAGTTTTTATGTTTTGCATAACCCCAGAATTTACCAAAAGTGCTTAAAGCTAATTGATTTAGAGGGAATATCTCTAGAAATAATATATAATATGATTGTATCCAAAAACCTGATCCTAGACAGTTTTTACAGATGGCATATTTTTGATATACATGCCAATCTTAATTTGGTTATGGGGTTAGGCTTACAGACAAAAAAAGCCAAGCAGTACATCTTGGCCTTTAACATTTCACTATTTTACAAATGTTGATGGTATGATGTACTTGGAATTATTTGTTTGAGTGTGAGGTAGCTGTGCTTTGTGCAAAAAAATTATAGCTGCCATGTTATGTCAGATAAATAAAACCCTGCCCATAATTATTACTAGCAGTAAAAAGCCTGTATGTGTGCTGTTTTGAAGAAGCATGTTGGTGGTGACGAGAGGTAAGGAATGCTGCAGTTGAAGCGGGAAGGAAGCCAGAAATAGGGCCATAAATATTCAAAAATAAAGGCGGCATTGTTTGCTTTGTACAAAATGCAGCTAATCTTGTGGCTCTATTGACTGCATTGACGGCTCTATTGAATGCAGTTAGCACAAAAATGAGCTTCAGTCTACTTGGCCTGCTTCTCCTACTTGCTGCCACACACGCAGAGCCTGTGCAGTCGCCATTTGTGCATGTTCAGCGACATTATTTTGTGGTCGCCCTTTGCGTGACCGCGCACACCGTCATGCACAGCTGCGGACTACTGCCAAGTCTGCCACTGCACTGGACCATGTCATGTGAGCAGCACACCTGCATGTGACATGGCCTCAAGACTTCATACACCGTCGACCAGTCAGCAAATTTTGTGACTGACAACACAGGGTGCCACATTTTTGTCCCCGGCGAGGCTTCTAACGCTGCTGTACTAAATACTGAGCCGAGATCCGTAACAAGAAGGCTGGGATATTAACTTTTTGTAACTCCTTTTGCTGGCCAATATTTCTTCGCAAGGTGCAAAATGAGTGCAGCTAGTATTCTGGGTGATTATCGCTTGTGGCTAGCATTGTTTCAGAATGATAACCTATCTGTGCAGTATGGTGTGAGCTAATGTGAAGTGAACTTGAGTGAAAAATGTTTATAAGGTGTAGCACAGCTGATTGTCAAGTGATCATGTCATTATTTGGTGCCAGGTTGCCGACTGCGTGTGCCTGATGGCACTGGACAAGCCTGAGGCAGTGCCAGTGGATGTACACGTCTGGCGCATGGCCACTCAGCACTACCTACCTCATCTCAGATCACTGAAAAATCTTACAGCAGTTGCCTACAAGGAGATAGGTAAGCATGTGTTTATATTAAAGAATACAAATCACTCTGTTCAGGCCACGTATGCTGCCAACAAATGTTATGTTTACAGAAAAACATTGCCGGTACAGTAAACCCTTGTTAACTCGAAGTTGTAAAATCCGGGAAAAATTTTGAGATAAGCGGAGTTTCGAGTTTAGCAAAATGCCAAAAATTTCTGGCGACAATCCCTGACGATCCGTCGCGCGCCGCCGCCGCCGCTGTCTGTCATTTCCGTTGGTGCACACCGCACGGAGTGACGGGACTCTGCAACAGAGAGGCACGTTTTCAGCATTGCTTTTTTACTGCCCCGTCGTCGTTCAGTCAAGGGGAGTACAGTTACATTATATCCCGTTTTTAACACTACACAGCTTGAAATACAACACCTGATGAATTTTTTGTAACGCATCGCATTTAAAAAAAAGGGGCGGGGGGGGGGGGGGGGGGTCGCAGCTCAGCGGTGTGCTGCTACACTGCGATGCATACGATGCATACTTGCAGGAGCAGGAGCAGGAGAAAGGAGCAGGAGAAAGTCACTGCTTGCAATGCAAGCAGTGACTTTCTCCTGCTCCTTTCGAAAATTAACAATATCTAGCCACACTAGCCTTTTTATTTTGCTTTACTACCCTACCAAGCTTTTACTGAATTGTCTCCATGTGCTCATATATGCACGGATCAGACGAAGCGAGCGTCTGCAGGTTCTTTGCTCAAACCGGACTAGGAAAACCAACCTCACTCGCAAAGAAAAAAAAAAGCCAGGACAAAAATTGAGTAGCCCAAAGCCTTCTATGATTGGCTGTCTAGCGAGCTGCTTCTGGGTGATATGTGAAATTGTCTAAAAACCCGGAAACTGAGCGCGACAGCGATGAGTGAAAATGCTTTGGCGGCCCTCGGCCCGTCGCGTCCGTCGACGCTGCACGGCACAATGGGAGCTTTTGTAATGAACAGGAAAGAATTCTCAGGAAAAAACTGAAATTTATTATTATTGAAGGAAGAACTGGGGTAATGCTTGCCCACTTCGCGTTGGCATTCGGCCCAACAATAGCGTCCTCGAGCTGCTAAACGCGTTGCATAAGCCGTTGGTCGCCGCCGCTGCATTCAACTTCGTTGCGGAGCAAGCGTTGCGGACACCACATACACAACAAAAATCAAACTCAATGCTTCGTGCACATAGCGCAACGAACTAGAACCACACAATCACTAAATGGCTCTTGCCGGTATGCACGTGCGGAGGGCAGCTGACTGAACCATGCTCGATAAGACCCATTAGTCCTCGCGCGCAATCGGCGCTCACGTAACTGCTCCCAAGGCAAAAAACGGCTGCGTCTGCGGGAAATTTGTATTCACTCTTCTAACGTGACCACGTTCTGCACTTAGTATGAGAACAAAGCGCTCGCTCGGAGCCCCTATCGCTTTTCGGTAATGACCTTTGCCTTCTGTCCTTTGGTCAAAATTTCGAGATATCCGCATTACGCCCGAAAAATTCTCCATGATAAACAGGAGCTAATACATAGCACCTGTTGGAGGTTAAAGCGCGGCGTGGAAAATTTTCGACTTCACCAATTTTTCGAGATATGAAAGTTTGTGTTACCAAGGGTTTACTGTACATCTTTACAATGTTTTCCTGGGGGGACAGTATTAGACAATGAGCAACTACTTTTTTGTTAATTGTAGCTTTTTTTATTACGTGCAGTGCCACATAGAGTAACTGCTCATAAATAACTGGGGTTCTTTCTAAATACTGTACTACTTTTTCGAAAGACCTTATTGCAGTTTTGCAAAATTGTAAAATGACCCTTGTGTGCGTAAATTTTTCCAGTTCTTACAATGGCACATTTCTTTGGGATACTGAATGTAAAATAGCACCTGTCAAGGATTTCACGCACTCTGAATGGGATTAATGAGAATTGTGGGCACGATAAATTTTTATACACAATGGTATTCATGCTTAGAGGTGTGCAAGAGTGGATTTTTCTTTTAAAATAAACTCTCTCGTCCTATTTAGGTGACCACTTCAGGGAATGTTTTGGCTGCTACGCTGGTTGGGCACAATCTGTAAGTGTTGAACAGAGCAATTTTTGTGTCCCTTTGTCTACATTCTTCACAACCATAACCCAAAATGCAGGTGCTGTTTACATCTGATCTGAGAAGACACGCCAAGGCCAATTCCCACAATTGTGTTGTGAAGGAGACAGAGGGCAAGGGCAAGAGGTTGCCCATTAGTGATTAAAAACAATGTTCCAAGCCCGCGTCTTTTTTCTTTTTTTTGCACCAAGATGCGCACATAAGCACCTTCACCGAGCAACTGAACATCAGCGATGCATACCAAACTACTGAAAAGTAAAGAGTAGATGTGAACTGGTTGCTGGTTGTGAAACATTTTTTTTCTTCTTGTTCTTATGTTAGTGGTGCATGAATTGAATTGTAAGTCATAACCAGAACTACAGCCCCTTGCTTTTTTTAATGCATGGTGTCAAAACCCTGCCATCGTCCCCAGTAACAATGTTGTCATGCTCTGGTTTGACACTACTGATGATCAGGGGTAAAGCAGGGGCTCGGCTTGCGCCTCAGTTCGCAAGCCGAGCCAACATTTCGACAAGTGTACTTGTCCCCCTTTACCCTTGTTCAGTTCTCTTTCATACTGTGTAGCCATCTTCATCTCAATCTACCCTGGATACTGATAAGCAAAGAAGACAAAGATTTGGAGCCGGATGCAGAAAATAAACATTTTATTCTATTCAAGCTTATAAAGAAGCTGCTTTTAAGTGACAGGTGATGCAAAGAGCAAACAATTTGTTGTTTTTTTTATTTCACAATAAAACCTTTACAGCTGGATAAACATCCCAGTGGTTTCAAAAAAAGACTCAATGCAATCTGAGCCAGTGGTTTGAACACATCAGCAGTTCCGTAAATTGAATGCACGTTTTTAGTGCTTCAATGATAGCTGCTGCTACACAACAAGACACGAAAAACTCGCCCTGTAATGTCGTGGTATCGGCCAGGAACATTGAGCTAGACTAGAGAATTGCATGCCTAATGAAACTTTGTTCTGCATGGGGATGAGTGGTTTTGCATAAACCATTTCAATTTTTTTTTTATGCAAAAAAAAAAAAAGGCTACCCTGGTGGCATTTGATAAACCTTATGGCAAACAATGAGTTATAGTTCTCACATTCTTAATAAATGCACCAAAACCTATTAAAATTGATGGGCATCACTCGCTGCAATTTGGTTCGTGTTATGTGACTGCATTTTAATGGGAGCGACTTGGAGTTATGAAGTTCGTACTTTGCGCAGAGTCGGTACTGTAACTTCTGCACTGCAGACCTATACCACATGCAGGAACTATGCCAGAAGCATGCCAATTGCATATTAATAAATCTCTTGTACTACTATGTCAAGCTTGAACAACACATACGTGGAGCGCAATGGCAAGGTATGCTGAAATATTTTCATGCTTGGAAATTTGCTCGACCTCTTGTGTTGATAGCCTCAAAAAGGGCAACACTTAAGGCTATGGTTGTAAGATTGCATTATAAAGAACAATGAGCTGCTTAGGCCTCTTGGTCAGTATAAAATACTGCCAAGCTGTTTGGCATGCAGAGGTGCTTATACACTTGTGCACACTTCTGCATGTCGCAGACCAGGTGTCCAGTCAAAAGGCTCAATTACCCTAGTAAAAACATGCGCTTATGAATGACTAATTGTGTAATCTATGAAGACAAAAAAAGTCTGCAGTGCATAGTGGGATTGACAATATTTGCACATTAATGTCCTTTGTTTTACCAGATGAACATTCCAATGTTATGCGCCATCTGTGTTAAGTTTGAAGATAGTAAAACAATTGACAGCAGCATGTCTCGAGTTGTAAGCAAATGGCGACTGTGCATCTGATCATGCACTTGTCAATACTTGTCTGCTGCATGCAACATTCAAGGAAGATGCTATTCACTCACCTGTGAGCAAGTGCATGAAATATCTGGAAATCCAATCAATCGTTTTTTTTTTTCCCACTTTTGGTTACAAAAAGTGACAGTGCTGAGGTTCAGGTTTTCTATGAACTTAGTAATGAGGAATAGTATTTTAAAATAATTCGACATTAGAAACAATTGTGCTGACTAGTGACCCTTTGTATATGCTAAGCTGTTTTAAACTTCAGACATGATCATGTTATATATTACTCTCAAACTAGATTTACTGGATCAATGCGACATCTCAGATTAAACTGGTTTAAACATCTTATTGTACGAATCCTTCAACATTGATGCAGCCCCAAATCTGATTTTGTAGTAGTATTAGTCACTCGCAACTGCAGGAACATAGGCATAGAATGTTGAACTCTGCCAATTTTTCTGACTGCCAGTTCTTTCAGTTTAATGGTGCAAGTGCTGCAGGCTTATTCTATTCAGCTTGCAAGCACTAATTTAAATCTTTCCCACATGTGAACACAAATTTGAGAAGAGCCTTTGCTATATCTCTGGTACAAGAAGCTTGACACCAGTTGAGACGACGCTGTTCAGTGATGAAATTGCTGCATTTCGCACATTAGCGCCATTATTAGGTGCATATATCTTCAGGAGACTTAGTTTTGTGAGGCTTTGCCATTCTAATTTCTCGACTGATGTAAAAAATGATGCATAAAGGTCAGTTGAAAAACTCTGCACCTAAATGGTGAAGGAACCCTGGTGGAGAAACTTCTTTACAGAATGCCAACTCTTTCATCCTTGCAACCAAGTTTCTTCTGGATATGAGAGCTGTGAATGTCAGTCACAATGGTGAGCTCCAGTTCTGACATCCGTGCCACAAATTGCACTGGGTGATTGCTTGTTTTCTGCACTACACACGAGGGACGCTGCAAGGCTGTGCTTCGCATAACTGCGATAAAGTGGGTGGCTGTGCTCGCAAGAGGACGGCAGTCCATTGCAGCAGTTTTAAAGGTACGCAAAATGGAGTGTCAGAGGGTGATGTTCATCAGTGACCTCGTTACGTAATACCATTGCACAGCCTTGCAATGATAGCGGATAAGACCATTGCATGGCCTTACCATGAATGCAAATTGAGGGAACGTCACATGAGCATATGCTATAAATGTCAAATGAAATACAAACAGTGGAGCGCATGCAGAAAGGTCCAGCTCAGGCAGTCTGCCCGTCGATGTCAGAGATAGGCGGGTTCATCCGGTTTGAAACTGTTTTGCTTCTGTTTTCTTTTATTTTTTTTTGCCATTGGAGCACCACATTCTTTCCATAGGTGGTGGCTTGTGCAGCAGTTTCGCTGGCTGCAGCGGCTATGGCCCACGTGGTTGAAGCAAGCGCTCTTAGCTTATTGAACTTGAGCGCTTTGATTTTGCTTCCGTCATCACTGTGATATCAGCGCCTGGCTGCAATGCCTCATACTGCGCTACGCAAGTCCTCTGGAAAGAATGAATGTGGCGCTCCGGTGGTAAAACGAGAAACTGAATGTAAATGAAAGCAGAAGCAAAACTATTGCAAACCGGACGAGCGCGCCTATCTCTGATGACAACAGGCAGACTGCCTGAGCTGGACCTTTTTACATGCGCTCCGCTGTTTACATTTGACACAGACAGTACATGTAATCATCCACTCCAAGTTGCGCACAAGAAGATGGGTGCTGGAAAATCTGACAGCAGACCAAAAGCAACAAAGGTGGCTACATCAACAGGAGGCTTTGTTTAGCCAGTTGGTAGCCTAAGACAAAAGTGAATGCACAATTTGGACCCAGGAATGAAGTAACAGTTGGAACAACGGGAACATTATAGCTTTCCATTTTAGAAAGAGTTGCAACTACAGGCATCTATGAAGAGGTGGGCCTGCCTTCTGTAAACTGTAGAAGAAATGATTATTTAGAAAAGATAAAAATAAAATTAACGTGAGTAATAGTGTTAAATGGTACCATTGGCAGTGACAAAAAATATCCTGCATGGTAGTGCATTTCAGCAGGGCAATACAGTCTACCACACACCATGCCGTTTGAAGCAGCAAGCATCAATTTCTTTAGGAGGACTGTTAATGCACTTCTCATTTGTGTGGTCTCTCATACTGTCGTACTGCTTCCAGCCATGAAGACAGGCTTGACTGGAAAGATTTTTTGAAAGACAAGGCAGTCATGGTTGCTGCCAAGTAGTGCGACTTTAGAAAAGGATCCTTCATTTAAAGGTGTGGGCCTGCAGCGAAAACTTAGTGATATTTAGGCGCAAGATCCATGCATCCAACCACCCTATATTTGCAACAAGGCATTGTGCTACATTAAGCATGTTGTATAACTTAGTACAGAACTTGGTGAAGAAGGACCAAGCAAGCCAGAAAAGAACAATGTAGTTACTGATTCAATAATTGGATATCACACTATGGGAACAGCGTGGGATCTCAAATACCTTGCCCGCATGTTGCAAGTTTCAGTTCCTTCCACTACGACAAAACATACAAAACCATGTTAGCTTACAGATCTTTGCCACTGTCCACCATATACAAAAAAATCTGCAAACTATGTAGAAAAACTTTTGCACACCATGCAGTGTAATGCTCATTGGACTTGGCAGTGCAAAGCTCTCCCGATAACATTCTGGCTAAATTAGATGTTTCCTTATTTGCACTTTCAACGGAAGTCGGGCACAAGTGTGGTATGCAAGGATGTGCCAAAAACATGCATAAACGAAGTTTAGTATACCATTGTAATTAAGAACAAATAGTCTTTTTAAAAGACTAGAGACACCAACATTTCGAGTTCTGGATCAAACCCAGGTGGTTGAAGTTTCCGGAGCCCTCCACTATGGCATCCCTCACAGCAAGGGTTACTTTGGAGTGTTAAACCTTACGAATCAAACCAAATGGCCCTTTTAGTACTGTGCCATCACTTGCAGAAGGTTACTCAATTTTTTTTTTCCGGCAGTTACATAAACACAACTCTTACATAGATACTACCACATTTGCTGATTTTGTATACTTAAATTCCTTTTTAGGTGTTGCCATTTTTAGCGCTTGCCTTGTGTACTGTAAACCAAGTGGTACTGAACATGTCAAGTTGTACTCTTATTTTACTTGGCATTTGATAGAGAAGGGGCTTAAGCAAGGAAGGCATTTAATCAGTTGTTTATAGCCAGAAAAAAATTTAGTATATAGAAAAGAAAAACATTTTTGCAGTTTGCAGTAATGAATGTATTTATTTTGACACCTTAAAGGAATCATTGGCCACGCAGTGTATTTGTTCTTGCTCATATTTTCCATAGGGATAGCATCTATGTCTGCTCCTACCGTAATAAATAGACTTGGCATATAGGTCCTTGCCTGGTTCACAAGGTAGAAATGGAAAACCCTCATAACCTGCATGATCAGACTTCAGAAAGGAGTTACTCCTTGCTGAGTGACGATTTCATTCACCATCATAGCTTTAAAGGAGTAGAGACGCTAGATGTTAGTTGTGTTCTGTCTTTAGAATAATGCACAGCATATCAAAAAACATGAACAACCATGTGGAATGTGCGAAGAGTAGCATATATATATATTTTTTTTTTTCACATGCTGTTTCAGTTTCTGTATCAAATACCACACGACGGCTGTGATGTCACAGGCCATGTGTCTCACATGATCATGAGGTCATGTGAGGAACATTAAAACTGCAGCATGGTTGCTGCTTAGTGCACTGTATTTTGCACCAACTCTTATGCAAGCCTGCTTCAAAGTTTGAATCGTTGAAGTCGCGACTATATTGCAGTTTTATCCATGACTCGCATGACCTCAACTTGTGCTCGGCATCACAGTTATTGTTCATTCTTTGAAAGTGAAACCAAAACTGCATAAGGAGAAATTGTTATATATTATTTAGCAGGCGTATTTGAATTCCATGCCATAAGTCGCACATTACTATTGTCCTGTGCACTATTCAAAAAGAAGAAAGTACGAATCCAGAAATTTCGTGTCTATTCCCCTAGGTGGAAGAATTCAGTGCTGGATAAACATATTTGGTTAACTGGCAACCATTCAATTTGTGTGCTAGCTGGTGTACGGTGGCAAGGTGAGAGCAACGGCTGGCGCGGAGTGAAGCAAGCGATATGCCAGCAGCGGTGGCGCTGCTGTTGCCACTTAGATCTTTCTCGCCGGCCCACGCTACAATGTGCGCGTGCAGCGCGCACCGCGAGGGAGGCAGTTTTGATTTTGTTGGCGCAGGATACATGGGATGAATCTGTGACGCTAGCACATGACAGGGATATAAAATACTAATCACAGAAGTGGCCAGTCAATCTAACCAAAGGATAACAAGCGGAGCATTACACACCGACGTGCGAGCCGGCCCGTATAATGACAGTGATGACTTGAGGTTCTTGCAAATAACTGGCTCTTTATTTTTAGCTATTTTCGTCCGTGAAAAGTCTCAGCATGTTGTTGCAGGAGAACGCACTTGGCTTGATCCCGTGTTCCGGTGTATTTTTTTTTTCTTTAGTTTAACGCCTCAAGCCGATCCGAGAAGGGCTTAGGAAATTTCGATTTGGAATTTCGGCCTTCTGTTGTACTTTAACATGAACTGACAGCGCACAGTGCACTGGCGCCTTGCATCTAAACACGGTCGCCGTGGTCGAGATTTAACCCACTATGAGTCTTTGGCCGGCCGGGTGCCTCACACATATGAATGATTAAGGTTAGGAGAGGGGTTAGGAGTGAGAACACAGCACAACTGTTGTTTGAAGTTCTGTATGCTTTTGTGGGGTCACCTTTTCTTTTTAACTTTTTTTGTTTTGGTGCAGGCAGCATATACAAACACACAAAGGATTGATGCGTTTGTTCATGATCATATGAACGCATCGATCCTTTGCGTGTTTGCATATAGTGCTGCTTGCACCAAAACAAAAAATGAAAAAGAAAAGGCGACCTCACAAAACCATAGAACTTCAAATAAAAGTTGTGCTGAGTTTCTCACTCCTAAACATCTCGAGCTCTTAACCTTAACCATAATTGTCAAAGTACATAATCAAATATAATCCATTACGCTCTTTGCCTTTATAGCCTATATATAGTTGTCGACAATGAAGAAATTGTTTTACGAATGATTCAGTTAAGCAGTTTTCTTACTTTACAATTTCTGACACTCCTGTAGGTAATATATAGCAGTCCTCCATCTATCAATTTTTTTTTTTCATGTAAGCTTCCTTGGCATGGATGCAGGTACACAGCTAGCTGGAAAAAGAAGTGCATGTGAAAATCGTAACTGGTCTAAATGGTTTAAGGAACAATCCCAGCTGATAGCAGTTAGATGCCAGTTCAACATTCATTTCGCGTTTCGTTTAGTATCTAGCTTGCGAGCAACACAGCGACTTGATCTTAATTTTAAAGCAGGGGAATATCATGCTAATAAGTAGGTCGTTTGGTGCAAATGCCTTAATCGCATACATCGATAATCAGACACCCAACTGTAATAATAATATCCGCGAGTGCCGATCAAGCTTCCCCTGGATATCCGTCTTTCAATCGCTGTTTGCGGCTACTGAGTCCGGTTCTTTATTAACAAAGACATTTCCATTGGAGGGAACCTTCGCTAGACTAAAAAATGACACACTTTGCTGACTTAATTCAAAGCAGGAACAGTAACGGAGTGGCCACTTTTCCCGAATATTTGTTTGCTTTACAGAACAACTCTTCTAATCGAGGTAATAAGGAAGAGGTATTGCGACATAACAAGAGCAACGCGGCACCCTGCCTGCGTGGTAAATACTACACGCTGTGAAAAATATGTCTTCCTTCGTCACTTGACGAGGCTGAGCGATTTTTGCTGTTGCTTCTGGCGGAGATGAATGCTGACGCACCCAGATGCAAAACAATACGTTTGGCAACTGAAACGTTTCTCCGTTGTCGCCCATGTGCTCAGTGCATATATATATGTATATGTAAAAAGGCCACCGGATTAAAAGAAAGGCCGACTGCTAAAAATGCAACAAGAAAGCCCCGAACAGCACAAACATGTGCACGTGCAGCATTGAAGCACGCTTGCTGGTGGCCGAGATCAGCGCGCGCCACCTCTTGGTAGCATGAATGACTGCGACACACGCTTGCATGGGCGGCCTGCTGTGATGCTCTCACCTCTCCTTCTAGCCCACCATAGCTGGTACAGGTGGTTTTTGGTATGACAGTATTTCAGTACATGCAGTTTGTAATTGAAATTAAAAAGAGAACAATCATTCATTTGATATTATCTGGAGTATGAATTAAGGGCAGCTTTTTAATTATAATGCACATGTTGCTGATGAAGCCTGAGTGTTTGTTAGTTCAATCAGAAGTTTGGATTAAAGTCCGTTCTGGTTCAAGATGACCAATTCAAATGCTACTTATGGAGGTGGATATACTGCTCTCACCATTTCAGCCAGGTTATATTTCAAATAACACGATGAGTGATTCCAGCATGCAATAACTGGCCCCCAATAATAATTGGCAAAGCATACAGCTAGAAGTGTCGTAACAGCATGCTTTAGAAGCGTCACAAAAGAATGTCAAGCAGCGCTGCAGCTATTGCCCCCCCCCCCCCCCCCCAAAAAAAAAAAAAAAGAGTCTGCAGTACTGTATTTAAAGATGAATTCTTGATAGTCAAGAATACAAATTGTTGCCACTTTAAACATTTTAAAGAAGTGGTAGTGCACAGATCTGTATCTGGCCTACTAGGAAAGTTTTTTTGTTTTGTTTTCAGAGGTGTCAAAATAACTAGGCATGTTATTGTTCACTGGTCGGTAAGTAGCATCTATGAATCAAGTTAACACACCTTCCTAAAACCTTACTATGTAGGCAGCCTACCAAACTAATTGGTAATTTGATAAAATTCAGAAAATAAAGAAAGAAAACGTAAGAAAGCATCTGTCGCTCTATGTGTGACACATATATCCCTTTTTTTGTGTGTCTGTTGCCTTTCTGCACTTCCCATATAATTTCTCATTGAAAATTACTACAGATGTGAACCTAAGCTAGCAGCAGTACATTGTGGACCGTTTTGGTCGCTTTTGTGTATTGCCAGCTTGACCTAAAAATTTCACTCACTGCAACGTTTCGAGTGCAAAAGAGGCAAACTTCAACATCAAACACAACCTGAAAGATTATTTCACTTTTAAAAATGGTCAAAAAGTGATGCTTGCTCTTCCGTAGTAAAATAAAACGTTCCACACTATACAGCACTGCATTCATGGTAATCTCGAAGGAAAACTATGGTTTACTTAAAATTATTGTAACCAGTGTCAAGTGGCTTGGAGTCACTCACTAGAGTTGAATACCACTCAAGAATGAACTGGCAAATGCTGTTAAAGGGACAGAACACTAGCCAAAATATGTCACGAGATTATGGTGGAGAGGAAAAGATCTTGGCTCATGTAGTAAATATCGCACACTACAATATCAAAGAAAATAGGCTTTACAATTTTAATTTGCCATTGAAAATCGCATAAAAACAACTAAGGCGCTCTCTAGCGGAGAAACCCGATTACTTTCACTGCAGTACCCCACGTGACTACATCTCAGCAAAATATTGCTGATTTTCATAACTGCACACTGTTTTTTTTTCTTCTAGAAGTGCTTGCCATATTTTATTATATTGCGCACTATCTCCAGTGCATCCTTAGATAAAAACACCCCTCCTTTCACATAGCGAGAGGCATGCTTTCAACTTTTGTCACTAGATGGTGCCACATTGTTTTGAATTATGTGAATGAAGCGATAATAGTGCCCACTAAAACTTTCATCGCCAAGGCATACATTATCGTGCCGTAACAGCCTTGAGTATGGAAAATGAAAAGGACGCTACTTTACGCTAAAAATGTGTAATTATTCTCTGGGCGAGTGAAATTTATATCTGTTTTCGGCATGTCTTTTTTTTGTCGGCCACCAGTTGTCGCAGTCGCTGCTCATTGTTTCCGACATTGTTTCTACATAAAAACAAGTGCATGCACTGATTAAAAAATTCACAGAAAAAATTTTTCTACAACGTTTTTACAAAAACCACTATGGAATCGACATTTTAGGCAGCAATCTTTTCATTGCGCCAGAAAAAATTCGATGCCTAAATTCCAGTGTTCTGTCCCTTTAAGAAGACCAATGGTGTCAATAGATTTTCATGACAACTGATATATATATATATATTCAGAGAGCTACCTCCTATGTCACGAGGACAAAAATGACACAGCTGCTCAGTAATATCAACAAATACGCTCTAGTGAATTGTTCAGTGAAATTGAAACCAGTGAATAACCTTGGGGAAAAAAAAATGTATTGCATGGCTAACAACAGTGTACATATCACTTCTCTGGTCGTAAACAAACGTCAGTTTTGCATATAAAACATAGAGGATGAATGGCAAACAAAATAAAACCAAGTTACGATAGCATGCTTCTCCATCCTTTAAAGAGGCGTATGACAATTATCGGTGCCATGCAATGGCTTCTTGGAGAGTAAAAAAGAAGCATGACCAATGCGATGGAACAGCAACCATTGCCAAGATATTAACAGGATACCCAATCTCTCAAGAAGCCACGCTTTCAGCAAAGTGGCTGCAGCTTCAGACACTCATTTAATGTTATGTCTTGCATGCAGCAATGGAGTGGTACAACTCTTGCACACAGAAGGCCCAAAACTCATCACAATCCATTTACTGCAAATTAATTTTATGATGCAGGCATGACATCATGAAGCTATCAGTTCCATTAAGCCAAAGAAAAATTCCCCAAAACAGCAACTTTTGCTTTCATGGCACTTGTTCTATAGCAAGCATTCCAGTTAGTCTTTTGTCAAAAGGCATATAATCTCCAGTAAGGGAGTGCAAGTTCTCTTCACAAATGACGCTATGACAATATTGGCAGAGAGTTTGAGGTTTTGTAGCATATGTACAATCTTCATTTCCTGGGCTAACAAAAAGTCTTCATTGGCAAAACATCTAGCAGCATCTTCTCATACACTTTCTGCTCCAATCAGAGATAGGTCCAGAGCCAAGGCTTATTCCTTTTTTTGTTGCCTTCCCACCCACCTGCCATAGCTTGTCATAGTTTGTCACCTTGCACTTATTCCCTGTAATATTGTAAAGCTAGTATAGCCCACAACACTAGGTAGAACTTAGCTTCTTAAATCGTGCTGGCAATTAGTAAACAAGTCAAATGATGTATAGGAATGTTAAAAATAAATGTTTTTTGCAATTCACTGGTTTGTTTACATTCAAATCTTTTACTTAGATTGAATTTTACAGCCTCGTTTGTTTAATAATATACCTGGAACCTGTGCTTGCTTGACTAGCCCGGAGTCTGTACTAAACCGCACAAAACTATGCAGCTTGCTATTTAAATTCAAGCCCAGTCAGCCAACACAGAGTCATATGAAATGGAAAGGTTGTTGTGTTGCGCATACTATTCAGTATTTGTTAAATGAGCGCACTTCATCATTAAAAGAAGCTTGCCAAGATTTCGGAATTAATCATGAAAAATACATGTCTAGTTTACTGAACTTGGAGCATACCAAGGTAGCCCAAAACCTTTGCCCCAAACCAGAAGACTTGTTGGGAGGGAGTAAAAACAAGCGTACACAGCAGCTGAAGCATTTTTTCTCGCTTTTTTTTTTTGTGTGTGTGGCAAACCACATCACATCACAGTTTTAGTCACTTTTGTGTTCTTCAGCTGGCTAGGCTAATTTTTCATGACAGAATTAGTACAAATATAGAAATTGATGAATCGCATGACTAAAATACCAAACTACCAAAAAAAACTCCAATAGCTGCGATGATGCAAAAGGCAGGGGTGAACACAGTCTACAAATACCCTCCGCCAAAGCTGTAAGCTTCTGCAGGAAAATGCAGTAACGTGTCGAATTCAATCAGCCTACTGTGACTTCAAAATACATACAGTAGAACCCCTTTATAGTAAAGTCACTGGGACCAGCAAAAATATTTACTATATCAGTGGTCGGTGATGACATGGTCCTGAAGATGCTGTCTAGTAGTTAAATAGGCACTTACTAAACAACACTTACTTACTGAAAAAAAAAACTGAAATACCTTCCATCTCGCTTTTATTATTTCTTTGTGCAATGTTTTCATTATAAAATTTCTTTACATCTTGTGGAAGTATCTCTTAAGCATGAGGACAACGTGATTATGAATACAACCAAGTTCGATTTCATGTGAAAACCAAAGCTTTGCATGAACATGGTGTCCCTTTTTGCTGTTTCTGTCTTTTAAAAGGCAATAAATGATAAATGCACATGGCACTCAAGTGCTGTAAGACCGCATTCGCTGCACCTCCATTTTCTGCCTTCGCTGCCTCATGCTTTGTGCTGCACATTGCAGTGCATTGTTCACCCATTTCTTCCCCTTCCCTATTTCTTGCTGCACATTTACTATACTTTACTTTCTGAACGGACCACGCCGCCTCCTTGCTATGTTTGTAGACGGCTTTACTTTTTTTTTTCCTACGTGCTGCGCGCTTTCCCTGACGGCTCCAAGGCTTCTGTAAAGTAGGCTTCTCCTGACTGCTGCTGTGTAGTGGTAAAGACACCTAAACGAACACTCGGCGTTATCTTGTTGTTTTCAAATACAAAAAAATCTTTGCCTCGCGATTCTAGGTAGTGTGTGGGAGTCATTGCTGCGGCCAGGAGCACTTTACTACAACCGATTTTTACCAAAAACGTCTTTACTATAAAGGGGGGAAAATGTACAGTTGTCTATGGAAGATAAACTGGGACTTCAGTTTGACTTTACTATATCAGAGTTTTTACTATATCCGAGTTTACTATAGCAGGGTTCTACAGTAGTATCAGCCAACAAAATGCAAATTTGAAAATCATTTCTGATATGCTTTTTTTTTTTTTTTTTTACCTGGGCTCATGTATTTGTGGACTTAAAACGGGAAACAAAGCTTGGTTAGGAGGTTTGAGCTTAGGGTCCTTTATATCAAGGTATGAATAGTGCAGTGAGTACGAATGTCATGCACATCCACTTGCTGAAATTCACACATGTGCAACGAACTTGTAAGCCTACCACCATTGCTTGAATTTTGAAGTAAATCAGGCCACACATCTTGGCATCAGAAAAAAAATATTGTATTGCCAGCTAAAGACTAAAAATGCAACATTTAAACATAACCAACGTGACCTTACAGCCATCAAAAGTGAACAAGCACACAAAAGTGTGGTATATTTCTGAACACAAATTCCAGAGCTAATGCCTAATAGCAGCAGTTCGAGGCATGATGTGATTTAATTCTCAAATCACCAGTATCATTCAAGAAGTGCAAGTTCCTCCATTGAACTTTCTTGTCAAGGATCAGAGAGAGTCTCTGTAAAAATGTGACACAACAGCCGCATAAAACAAGCATTCGAAATACTTTGCAAGTGTGCGCATGCTCCTTAATGTGCACTTCAGATTGGCAGTTGAATAGTATTTACTAGATGTGCAAAAGTGCAATACTTTGTTCTCAGCCTAGACTTGCTTTGTCGTGCATAGTGTTGAAATTGCAATGCTGTAAAGTTAAAAAAAAAAGCATGAGCAATTATCAGGCACTTCTGGCTGTGAATGAAGCAACCAATTCTAGCCAGTCAACCTGCCCATCACCTACGAGACACTTTGCAGAGATAAGACTTTCAGATTTTTTTTATTGTGCCTTCATTTGACTGTGATACAGGCAGCAATATCAGCCCCCAAAGTGATGCTTTATGCTCAATCATTTGTACTGAAAATAACATCATTTAGAAGCTGCTATCACTGCTTACATCAGAACAGCAAGAAGAAAACAAGTGTGGGCTTTGTTTTATGAGACTTCCATACGAACTGTGTTGCAGGCACATTGGAGCAGTGCTTGATGCATCCATTCAATTTTGAGTGGACATTTTTATGTAGTGAGCTGCACAAATAAACAAGAACATGGGAAACGACAAACATGAGTGAACAAAACTTAAATTTTAGGAGGGAAAACATCAATAACTCAGCGAACCCTGTTTTAGGGCGGCATTGAACCAGCTTGCATTGTCGTTTTTACCTAATTCGAGAATGCATATACTAAGGTACTTTCAGGGCAAAATAGGGAAAGCATCAATAACTCAGCGAACCCTGTTTTAGGGCGGCATTGAACCAGCTTGCATTGTCGTTTTTACCTAATTCGAGAATGCATATACTAAGGTACTTTCAGGGCAAAATAACTATAAATATATATGTACCGGCAAATATGATTTAACTACATGTTTTTGTATTGTGATGGTGACCATTTATCCCACTGCTTCAAGTTCTGGTTCCCTTTTTTAAGAAGTGCTGCTACCACTTCTTTTTTTTTTTTTTTTTTTTTCAAATGCTGTGCACAAAATGGAAATCAAACATGAAAATGAGCTATGAAACATTAATGCAGGAACATGCTGCTATGACCTGCACACTGGTATTGCTCATCATACCACTTGGATCGCAATGTTTTTGAATACACAATTCGTGGATCCTTAATTTTTGCGTGCACTAGGTCAAACGTCAAATAGCATTTGTGCTTCAACAATCATTCGACTCGTCCGCTCGTGACACTAGCTGCAAAAGTCCTATACTACTGTTGACCGCAAAAAAAGCTGCCAGTGAAAATTTCACCGCAAAGTGTAACACAGCACCAAGGTGACAGTCCGCATATAAATCACGCAAAAAGCCTGGTTCTCAAAACACTGCATTACATCATAGAAATACAGCTGTACGTCTCACAGCTACGTGATTTTGTCTGCTTAAAGAAAAAAAAATAAAGATACAGCTGTTCATTTGGACGAATGAAATCGCATAAAATAGTAACAAGGACACACAACAAACATTGTAGTGACACGCTAGAGATAACATGGAAAACAGCTGCAGGAAAGCGCTGCTGGACAGTGCTAGCGTTTCAGCGTCAGCAAGGCCTCTGACTAGCTGGACCACAGAACCGTGAAGATCATAGGCCTCAGGTTTACAATCACAATAAAGCAAGGAACATTATTATCCACAACCTTTCTTGAATACAAGAACAAAAATAAAAGATCAGGGAGCTATACAAAGCTGAATGAGTGGAATGTATGCATGGCCAATAGTACTACGTATGTAGCCACAATGGAACTAAGCAGAACAGCAACTACACATCAAACAGCAACTAACTTGCACTTCAACAAGGCCATCTCACAAATGTGACAGCAAAATACTGTAAAACCATTTGAACACCCAGAAATGGCTTGACACCTACCCGCGCATACCATGCAATGTCAAACTTTTCAACAGACTTGCCATTTCCTCTCTCACAGTTTGCTTTTACATTCCCTGCGTAAATGCTCAGAAAGATATATCTGATACAGAGCTCTGAAATAGTACACTTTTTCTGCAACACACACAGTAGCTTTGAAATCAAGCTTTCAGCAAAGAAGTAGTACTCGTCCTTATGCTGCAGTTAATGGCTACACAACTGTCACAGGGAGCTCGAGGCCATTTGAACAATCAATACCAAATATCATAAATTTTTATAAATTACATAACTTATGCAGCGGCCTGGATATGCTGGGTATGAATTGAATTATTTCTCTGGCTATG
This sequence comes from Amblyomma maculatum, assembly GCF_055883805.1. NCBI lineage: Eukaryota > Metazoa > Arthropoda > Arachnida > Ixodida > Ixodidae > Amblyomma > Amblyomma maculatum. Next base: position 33,372,176 of record NC_139344.1, read on the forward strand.
TAATTGTTACTGAAAGCATTTTGATTTGCTTCTGTAGTGAACCTGTTTATGAATTTGTGAACTCTCCCAAGCACATCTCGGTTACGACAGTGCTGCTGCTATCCAACACAGTATTTCTACACTGATACAATATGTCATAAATTTGATCATTGCCAACCATGATATAGCAAAGTGTCAAATCGAAACCCAAGCCTGGAAGAAAGCAAGTAAGTACAACCACCTCACAAGTAATCACGCTTGTTATACTATACCTGTACCGTTTCCAACTTCTTACATTATTACACTCCCCAAAACATGGTATCTATACCTGCAAGCTGTTAAGACACATTTACGGCAGCTTTAAAGGTTCCTTTAATTTTTGAAGAATAAGAAGACACAAACATCTGAACCATCAATTGGCAAACGGGATTTTACCACTGTATTTTCCTGGTTTAGACATGCCTACCCATCCCAGCCCATCTCCTAGTAGAGTTCTACTTTATGTAACTGCTCGACATGTCCTGCGAAAATAGTGTTGTTTAGCACGTCAAATACGCACAGTTTGGCCTGTTTAAAATTGAAGTGCTTGCTTGAGCAGCGTGCAGCAGTCTAAGTCATGTGCCACTCAGGTTTCAGCTGCCACAGTGATAGTTTAGCGACATAGACTCTTATTATACTCACAGCATAGCATACTGAGGCATGGTCATCTGTTTTCAAACCTTCCTCTTTTTGTTCCCATAACACCAAAGGTGACATCAGCTCATGCTAAAACAAATTTTTACAGCTCTGACAGCTTGCAAGACACTGTAAAGTGCACATGCCATGACTGTTGTGCTTTTCCAGCAGAATTTTGAAGTGACCAATTAGTAGTTAACAAGTTACCAATAGTAGCGTGCATAGGGCTGTCAGCCCATATAATGTTCAGTACATCAAAACAAACATTAACATGTGCTGCATTCTACAAGGCACCATGAATAAGAAGACACAAACATCTAAAATATGCATACTTTGTCAGTACTAATACAATAAGAACCAACACCTCAATACTAAAACAAATGAACTGTTGATCAGTATTCATCATGAACACCAGAAGTGAAGAACGAAAATCATTATGAAACAGAGAGAAGTGCTACATGACATGTACAAGAAAAGAAAACATGCCCACTGAAAGAAACGAAAAAGAAGGGTGCTCATCAATAAGGCTCGAAGCTCCAAGGAATGTTTTATGACTGGAAACAAAAATGCCATCAAAATGTTAACAAGCTGAACTGTTTGTATCTACTCAGGATTTGCTCAATGCTCCTAGATGTAGAGATGCTTGATTTTCATTTCTTGTGAAAAGAATTTTACTGTCTACAGATATTCCAGAATTTAAGCCTGTTGGGTGAAGTTGGCTGTTCATGACTGCTAGAAACAGCGCGAAAACAAGATGGACAAAGCCAGAGCACACAGAGACACAAGCGCTCTGTGCTCTCGCATTGTTCAGCCTTGTATCCGCACTGTTTCTAGTTCCTACAGATAGATGATTGAAGCACAAGAGATTGCCTCAAGCACCCCGAGGCTTAGCTCGTGTTCTTCAATAATGTGAAAACAAGACAGCATCTTTTGCAATGATGAATGAGTAAGCTGCATGATCACAACACCTGAACTATTCAAAACACCTTCTAAATACTGCAACTATGTTTAACATCTCACACTCCACACAGAGTTCTTACTGTGCAAAATAAAATTAGCAATGTCTCACATGCTCGGTTTCTGTTTCTAGCTGGAAAATGCAAAAAAAAAAAAACAATTCCTTTTTTTTTTTTTTTGCATATTGTCTTTTCATTTCTAGTTGAAAAATGCAAAACGACACCCTTTTAAAAGTTTTAAAACAGAATGAAGTCTTTCCTGTGTGCTTAAAAACGAGCTACTGAAAGCATAAATGCAAAGATAATGATAACCACACATTTGAACAAGATACAGCCTTCAAGGCACATTCAGTCGGGGCTTACCAACTTGTACAACACTGTTTTCCTGCTCTTTTTTTTGCACTGAACATAGCAATTAAAAAAAAAAAAAAAAAAAAAAAACCTTCCTACCACACTTATTCATTGCAAAGCTACTTGTTCTTGTAACATAGTGTAATTGACAAAAAACTAAGACCAATGAGCGTTAGTAACTTCGTTAATGCTTGATCTGGCTTTACCGTGAACAAATGGTAATGAAACGACAGGCAAGGCCAAGAAATGCAAGATATAGTCCTGTGTTTCTTAATCTCATCCATCATTCCTTTGGCGCTAGTCACATTGATTTGTGGATCACCACTAGCCCAATCTGATTTGCAGTCTGTTTTGGTGCCAGTAACCTGGTTTGGAAGTTCAGAAATTCAGGACACTGAGTTTTGTTATCCATGATGCGTGCTAAAGCAAATAATTCCTGTCAGCAATAAAAACAATGTTTTGTGTACAGCCAGCACGTGCAACATTAAAGCTTGTGTGTGTACACGGTATACTGTGAAGAATAAAAACGATGCTCATTAAATAAAATGAGAGTTCCATGTGACCATCAATAAAAAAGAATATCATTCACTAATGAGTTAGTTTCAGAAGTTAAACAATGCAACACAGTCATTGCATGGCTATATGGGCACATTTGTTAGATAAATGAAGCACTATGCGTATAAAAGCTTCTACACAAGATGTAAAAGTAAGGCATCCATTTTTAAGCCGGGTTGTTCTCAAGAGTAAAAGTCGCATTTTTCATTTATAAGAAAAGCTACCCAGAAGTACAGAAGAAAAAAAAATTTCAACTTACAAGCATAAGGGGTTTCCCTTACAGCTCTTTACAACTTAAATGAGCAATAAGCAAGCATGTGAACCTGTTAATGTCACGGCTAGGCTATGTGAAAATTGTACGCGTCGATTAGCCGCCACGCGACAGATGCGTTGTCGTGGCTTTTTAAGCTTCACAAATGCTTTACAGGGAATGGGTTCATTTTGCACTAAAGCAAGCTTTCTTCCAGCTTGTGTCTTGGCAATGCACAGCCAGTGCATAATACTTGTTTGAATAGCTTCCAAACCAGACCTGGTGGAGTGGACAGGCGGGAAGTGCAAATGAATAAACTGGTAACAGAGTCCCGGCTCTAGTGGTGCCTGCTCTTGCGCACCAGGAGGGCCAGGCTGGGAAGACCATTGCTGGCTTTGCTCAGCTCTGTCACCGAAAGTGTGACACGGTCATAGTCAATCTTCTGGGCAAACTCCTAGTGAGAAGAACAAAACCAAATGATTTCAATAATAAGACCAAAAATAATAACAATAATGCAATAACCAACAGTTCGATCCACAAACACAAATTGTGTTGTTTTTCACATTAATTACTTCTATGGCTTTTACTTTTAAGAATTTTTGCTCCTGCAACTGCAACTCTTGAACGTATCTTATTTTCATAGCTGTTGTGCATTTATGAAAATCTGAAAGTTTGCAATTAGACACACTCTCCTTTAATGGCCAAGGGCGCCGCTACTATTCGTAGACACCCGATATTTCGACCACTCAAAACCGCCATTTTTTTTATACATGGGCCCTATGGGAAGTTTTGCAACTGGTAATATTAAAGAGCTCTGATGCTAACACTGTACTGACGCCAGCCTCAGAGTACGCGAGCCAACAGCCGAGCCAATCTAATCCAATATGACTGTGTGCGCGTGCGTGCTTGGCAGCACAGCTCGCCGATCGCTTTCGTGCTGACCGTTGCCAGCGCGGTTATTCCTGCTTTTTGCTGCGTACTACTCACGCAGCGCTTCCACATATTTTTTGAGTACCCTCCTCATGTGTTTATTGGTTCTTCCATTGCGGCAGCTCAGGCATGAGCTGGCGCCAAAGTAATATATCTCGCCTCGCCTTGCGGCGCAGCCGCCAAGTGCTGGCGAGACAGCACAAAAAAATCTGCATGAATAAAAATACTTGCTGTGTGCCAGTTTAAAATAAAAATGCACTGCAGAATAGATCATGCCATTTTCCCTGACTTGGCAAAATTTGTGATGGTTTCCCTGACATTTTACTGATTTTTACCAGTGCATAAAATGTCCCTGGCGATTCCCGGTATTCCCAGTTTTTCCGGTTGCTAGACACCCTGCTCACAGAGCAATAGAGTATGGAACGAGCACTACAATATGTAAAAAATGAGGGTTTATGATTTTAGTTTGGCACTGAAAACTGCATAAAATAAACTGAAGTTACCTATTGCGGCAAAATGTTGTCATTATTAGTGTAGTACACCAAGTGATTACATCTCAGGAAAATATAGCTGATTTTCTAAAAACACAGTGTCTTTTTGTTTCAGGAGTGCTCATCGTGTTTTCTGTAATATTTCGTGCTCTTTCTACAGTACATGCTCTTCAATAAAAAGCAACGCTTCTTTGATATCACTATGACGTACTTCTAGCGTTTGTCACTCGATAATGCCACAGCGTTTTATGAATGAAGTGCTGAATGCAGCCTACTAAAACCTTCATCGACAAGGCGCAACTTTCTGCACCATAACAGTGAAACTGAAATGGATGCTACTACACTAAAAATATCTGGCGGGTGAGACATTATAGTTTTCGGTACATCACTTCTGCCAATGCTCAATTATCACTGCAGTTGTTGCTCGTGGTTTCCAGAATCGGCCTCGTAAAAACTGGCAACACATGGATTGATCGAAATATTCTTAGCAAAGCTTTGCTGGAGCATTTCTAATGGAACATTATGGAATCAACCACTTTAGTTAGGAACCTTTCCACTGTACTAAAAAATTGGATGTTTATAATCCAATGGTCTGTCTCTTTAACTAAGCCTAACACACTCAATTAGGTTTAGGAAGGCATAATTACATCAATGTATTTTCAGACACATTCAGACTACTTCCCAACCTGCGCTTTGCACAGCTTTAATTAGTGTTAATTATGCCTAATTAACTTTGACCTTGGTCACATTACACGTGGTAGTGATGGTCACTCATAGCGTATCATAGTATAGCCATGCATAGCCAAGCTAGGCTTGGTGGTTGCCATGGCAACACTCAGTTAGGCAGACGGAAATTGGCAAAATCCATCATGCTAGGCTAGAAGTGCTTTCGAGCAAAAACTACTACATGCCACCAGTGGGACCCAAACCCACAAACTCGTTATGTCCTGCACGGTGCTCTACTAAATGTGCTATGGTGGCGGCTGTCCAGTTTTCTCCTCTTGAAGGAATTTCTGATGCGCGCAAGCTAACCAGGAAAGTGTACACCACCTGCTGTTTACCTTCACCTGTAGTAACCATATAAACTACAGCACAAAATAAAATTGTTAAAAATGCAAAGCCAATGGCACCCGTGTGTATTTTTTGCAGGTCTGCAGTGGGTCACTTTTTTGCTGAAATTTGAGCGAGGTAATATGAAGATGACCAACAAGATAGTAGCAGGAACCTATTTTTGCAAGTGAAAAATTAACAGCTTCCTGCTGTTACGTGTTTGGTAATGACAGTACACATCTGCAGATTCACACACACTTTAATTTTGACCTGTGACATAACTTAGGTATGCAAAATTTAGGGCAAACGGCAATTGCATCATAAGCACCACAAAATACTTTCTTGGTATTTATATATAGCCAGCTTCAGATATAACTTCTTTGACAAGGGTGTCAAAGTGAGGTATGAAATAAAAGGTTGCCAGCATTATGAGGCATATTGCTTCTACAAAATACCAACACACAGCGCCTCCCAATGTTACCTCAGAACAAAAAAGAAATCTGCATTTAATGCCTAGCAGCTACCAGGCAATGCCCACAGAGGGTAAGCTTTAAGCTACTAAATGGTTGAAAATTTTTCTTTACCACACAATTTTTTTTAAGGCTACAAATGCAAATGCTACAATAAGAAGTTTAGTTTAGCCACAGTTTTATTGTAGCTGTACCTTCCTTGAAATTTTTTATTTTTTTTTTTTTTTTTTTTTTTTTTTTTTTTTTTTTTTTAGTATGTAGGGCAAGTTCTTTCTCCAACTGACACCTGCTTCCAAGAGTAAGAACAGGCCTACATTTGAAGTCATCATCATACAGACCTTTGCACTGTGCCAGGCTTGCACCTGCACCTGTTGCCACTAGCATATATATTATCACATCATACTATGTTACAGCACCATTAATATAACAGCAACAGCTAGTCAACAAGGTAAATCTCTGGCACTATGCCTGCACTTACTGGAGATACCATTCCCCAGTGTGCATACCCTAACGCTGTTAAGCGCAAAGATGAAAATTAATAAAAATACATGGGCTTTATATTAAAAAAAACAAGAAAAAAAAACTACAAAGTGAAGCCGAAATGCTCGTGTGTTTGTACTGGAACATGAACAATGCAATATGGGTGCAAACACACTGCACAGGAAACCAGACACCGGAGAAACAGCGTTGCCCATCAATCAGAACACTGAACCAATCAAAATGCAGCGCCTGTGAACGTTTTCACATTACCAAACGAAGATGAGGACGAGGTGAGTAGTCACATTAACAAAGAGTGCAGGCAGCCTTTGATTTCTGTTTCTAGTACCTTTCACAGTTTACATGGCTCTATTTTGCAGCAAAATGATAGTTATCATTCAAACCAAGGACTGCACTTAGTTATTTTGAAGGTCGTAAACCTAGCCAGACAGCTTTTGACTGTGCTGGCAAGGCGGATGGCAGTGTTTCAAGATAATCTGGCCATGTGTTTACCTGGTTAGCGGCTGGAAACTCATGCCTGTGCAACAAACGCCCATTGATGTACAAGCAGCCCGCTGCTCTCTCCTCCGGCAAAGTCACTGTTTGGTACTGGTAGGTTGCTTCTCGCTCCACTTGCTGCAAAAAAGTGCCACAGAAATGCTCAGCAATCGGTCAGATGATTGCTACTGCTTCCAACAAACAGGCAATCAAATTGAATAAATGGTCACCTAGTCTAATCCGGAGAGCAAAGTACGTTGAAAATGTGTGTCGCGCCAACTTGCTTTGATTAGGCAGATGGTCGGACATAGACCGCAATTCTGCCTGGTGCTCATACAATCTACAGCACCAGTGTACAGTCGTGCCTCATTAATATGGACACTTTGGTTTCTGACCAAAACTGTCCATAAAGCGAGTCATCCATAATAATGAGTCACAAATAAAAACGAAAAGGATTTTATTGAGAAAAAAAGAACAGTAATTAATGACTGCTTTTGTAGATAATCGTGTGCACTGGACTCAAAATTTGACAGAACACCGGCAATTTGGAGTGCATTATCCTTATCATTGTTGTCTTCGAAAAATTGTAGTGCAGTCTGAAGTGACTCGTGCACCATGACACGCGTGATGGTGGGCTTTGTGTTGGTCGAACTTTCGAGCACGAATTCCTCACTGGCCGGAATCAGCGTCTGATTATCTACTCACCGTCACTTCCAAAATGGCCTCGTCACTGAGCAAAGTAGCCGCTAAGTAGCTGCTTGAGATTCTTCTGAGGCGAGGAGACAGCCGAGCTGTCGATACTAGTCCCTCACGGCTTAGATTGACTGAGATGACTTTTGCCGCTTCTATTCACAGATTGCTTTCTTCGCGCCTACGTTCAGCTCTGTTCTTTTGCGTTTAACTCCCGCCATGCCAAAATCCAGATTCAAGTTGAGAGTTGCAAGCTCTTGATGCTTTGCACTTTTTTTCCTAGTTAATCTTTCTGCCTTTCCGTTCTTCTGATTCTCTCTTTTTTGTCTTGTACTGTTTCTGTAAGGAAGAGAGGGAGTCAAGTTGGCAAGCTGCTATGCAGAGGGCTATCGAAATTCCCATCTTCTTGGCGCCGTTTATATTTGTTCCTATAAAACAGACACTGCAAGCTGAAGTACAGTTTAGAACGACGGCTAGCCGACTACGAAGAGCTCAGACCTTGTCAAGGCCGCATCGTTGACTCAAAGCGAAGCCGACATGCGGACCACTTGGGGTGCAAAATGTGGCGGTTCGGCGACGCAACAGAGACAAAAACCAGGTGCATGAGAGGGAAGCGCGTCCAAGACGGGATGCCCAGTCTCGGTTGCGTGCTCGTATGTCGCCTTTCTTTTGTCGCTCTACTTTGCGAGTGTGTCTTAACTCTCATTCATAGAACACATACTGTGCTTTGGGAAAGAAAACTTCAGTTCCGCCGCTACTGTAGGCACTTCTCTTTCTTTCTGTCATTTCTTTCTAACGCTTTTACCGGCCTCTCTGTTCACGTTCAGCAGAATTTATTGCAACCACATGTTGCTGTTTTCCCAACTGCAGCGGCACTGCCGCTGCACTCAGAAATCTCCTGGTTCCCCCCTTTCGGGTTCTTTCTTACGCTGACCCTCGGTTTGCTTTGTACGTTCCTCTCCGCCTTGCGCTCCCCCCCCCCTAAAACGGCGACACGTCCGCTTTGGTTTTTTCCAACCCCACAGGACTCATTCAGGCATCCGGCCGTATCGGCTGTCGCGTAGGTTCTCGGGCGGCGCGCCCTTCTTTACCTTGCGTTCGGACTCCTCTGCTTTTTTTCAAGCACTGTCCATATTAACGAGACAAAAATACATGGGCCCAAGTGGGTCGTGTGCATTCTTTCCCTGTCTATTGTCCAGGCAGCGAGTTTCCATATTAATTTGCTGTCTAAACACTGACCACGCATTTGCTGCTTTTAAATCTTAAATCATCTTAGGTCCGTGTGATGGTCTTGTGTAGTAAGGGATGGAGAAACTCGCACAGCACAAAAATATCAATATGCCCTGCCATTTCCCTGTCTTACATACACTAAATCAATTATCTACAGCTTGAAATTTATGCCACCACCATTTTGCCCTGAAGCCCTCGACCTTAGCTTCGAAATATGGAGCACTTTTTTAAAACTGCTAAAAAGATTTTCCTCAAAATTTAAATGTGCCAAGTTCTAATATTTGTCTACATAGCGTTTTCTTTTGCTAGCGAATTATTTTTTTGATCTCTCACTCATTGTTCCAAAGTTATGCTGCTCTCCCGTGCCGTGCCATCATTATTTACTTATGAGCCACCGGGTTCTTCTTCTGTGCAGCGTCGACAGCACAGTGGTTGGCATAAGCATGTGAAAACTCTTGCTGGCGATCACCTCTCTTCCATATGCCTGAGCCAATCTTCGTACTCAATTTTACTTTTTGCCTTTTGTGCTAACGTTAATCAGCTGAATTGCTTCATCAGTCATGCTACCACATGTGAATAAAGCTAGCCTGACAACCTTATTTTGAGCAGAGAATTGATGCCAGAACCAAGGTACAGTCTTTGTCAAAAGTATACGGCCCAAGAGGTTCTCTTCTAAGCACTGTAACGCGGCTGCTGGCAGCAATACTGGAATATGAATGTAAGCTAGAGAAGAATGAGGGCGAAATTTGCCATCTACTATATTTCGAACGCTAGAGTTGCTTTACGAACCTCGTTGCTGGGCTTAGAACAAAAATACTGTACATGTCGGTATTTGCAAAAGTCTGGCACAATAACCACTACACTCTCATAGAGACACTTTCATTAAATGGCTGTGGAGTAATGGTGTATTTCTTCCAGCTGCTTGGTAGTCAATAAAAATAATAATAATAACAATAATAGTAATAATAAAGTAACAACAATAGTAACTATGGCAGTATATGCGACAAGCACCCATGAGCAGGCTTCGTGGCATAGCGTATGGTACGGCACGGCATGGTAAATGAGGTTTATGAGGTATATGAGGTTTAAAATCCCAAAGCAACATCATCTGGTGATTTCAACTACCTGGGGTTCTTTAGTACACACTGACATCATAGAGTACACGGGTGCCTTGAGTTTTGCCTCAGTCGCAATGCAGCTGCCATAGCTGGGATCAGAGCTGTGTCCTCCTGCTAAGCAGTTGAGCACCCTAACCACTGCACCACCGCAGCAGGCAACTGTGCAATATAACACACAGTCCATAGGCTGCTTCATTTATGTGGCCTGGCACACGCATTTCCACAGCACAACTTTTTTTTCCTTTTCATCACTGCGAAAAATATGGTGCAGGGCCATACCCTCTTAACGGCTTGTGCTTCTGGGCTGTCTGAAAGACAAATGACATCAGGTCCTGCCATGGAGAGAAGGGCCTTGAGGTGGTTCCGCTTGGGTAGTTTGACAGGTGTCACAGGGAACTCGGGGAATGCTGCAGCCAATGCTCGTGCACCTGCCTCATTGGTCCGAGGTGATATGCCCACAAAGAATTCTCGACCTGCGCCCAAAACTCATGTCCGTCATTGAAGCTCGGGCTTTCAAGTGAATATCAATGCATATCGCGCAAGAATTGGCACTGACTGCAAGGCTACTTATGTAGCCTTTCAGTCAGTGCTAAGCTAAGCTCGCAGTATATGCTGCGAGCTTAGTATTAGCTAAAGCTCATGCCATAAATGTGACATATAACACAAAGGGCGAGAAGAAAAGTTGAAATGAGAAGAAAGTTAAAAAGTTGAAAAAAGCCCTTGAGGCTTGCTTACCCGTGAAGAGCACATTTCCACCTTCAATAACGGCTTTTGGGTCCCGGATGTCAACAACTGCTATGCCCAATTCCTTCTTAATAGTTGCCCGGATTATGTCCAACTGCAAAAAAAAAAAAAAAAAAAAAAAAAAAAAAAAAAAACATATAACCAGCATATACATACGTTCACTGCCATGTAATATATGTGCAGTAGTGGGTACACTTGAGACTTAATGAACAAAGAACAAGAGGCCAGAAAAGTGTTCGAAATAAAAGCAGTCATTATTTATAAGTGCCACGACAGCAAACATGCACCACGTAGTAAAGGCACATAGTAATCAGTAACCAAAACATAATGTGTGCAGTTTACCTCTGTTTAATTTGAAGGCCTATTCACAAATACAACAAGGCTATGTGCATTAGCAGTGTTACACGACTCACCTGGTTACGAGAGTATTTAACCTTACCTGAACTGAAGTAGACATAAAAAAGGCCAATATATTTAACAAGAAGAAGACCGAACCAGTATAGTTAGCATTCAAGAGCGATTGTTCTCTTTAAATGATAGTAAATGGAGGATTAAGCATCTGCATACTAAAACAAATTTTGCACTGCTACTGCTAATGCCCTTTCATTGTACAAGTAAGAAAAAATATTGAATGTGAAAAATTAAGCAAAGCAAACACCTAACATCAACACCAATGTCATGTATTTGAACTGCACTGGCAGGAAACAAATATTCCAACCCTGAATTCAAATTTCTTAGCTATGAAGGCACTGTTTATTGCCTTACAAAATGCTCTCAGCTTTTTTGTTTAAGACTGAAACCCAATCTCCGCCATGCCATGATATGAGCCATAAATGGTTTTCACGACTCCCAGCTGTGCCCTTATGGAAACAGTCACTGTTGGTGACACGTGTCTACCGAATTTACCAAGAACAAAAGCTTAATGGAGTTGTTCTCAGTGTCCCTTTGGAAAGGGCATGCTGATGGCAGCTTATTGAAAGGTTGCATTCAAACTAACTGTAAAAGCAGAGGTTTGGCAAATATAGAATAGAAAATAAATGCTACAAATGTAGATAACAAAAACAAAAAGTTATCAGAATATTAAAAAAAAACAACGAATTCCAGTTAGGCATCTGATTGATTTCATGCCATGCTATGCAATGCAGAACAAGGAGTCCAATCATGCAGCTGATTCAATCACATAGGGTCACACAAGCAAGCATTGCGCATCCCTTTTGATACCTCTTTCATTCCCTCAGAGCACACCATGCCTTGGAGTCACAGCCAGAGTTACTCTGAACTGCGTAATGACTGCCGCTGTAACACCAGTGTGGCTGCTCTGATGCTATTGCCAACTTGCTGCTCATGCTTTACTCTCAAGTGTGGCCATACCTTTCACATGACAGTGGTGGATTTAAGGGATACTCTTGGAGGGAGCAGTTGAGATGAGGGAAGTCGTCTATACATAAGGGACACTCTCGGAGGGAGCAGTTGAGATGAGAGAAGTCCTCTATACAAAGTGAAATTAACTGTCTTTGTTGAGAACAAATGCGGCTTTTGATGGGGTTTCCACTGTGAATTCTTTACTGCAGAGGGTGCTCCTCTCCATTAAATCCGCTTTTGTGACAAGCACACATGTGGTTCTGGCGGGCACATTTGAAGGCGCCCTGAAACAACACCACCTAGACACCACCGCCTCTATTGTTGGTTTTACCGGCAACAGCCAGCTGTAGGCACTTCAGATATAAGTCGTCAAGTTGGTTTTCATCATCTAAAGCTCAACTGTCGCATGGAGAAAGTACAAGTCGTGGATGCGGAGGGAAACTGAGATGATTTAAATGGAGAAGAGACAGGTGTCAATAGGTAGGATAAAAAAAAAAAGACTGCATAGCGCTCCAACCGCATCTGCAAAAAAGGGGTTATGGATGAGGAGGGAAGCACAGAGAGAATGATGGTAGGCGCGGTTCAAGAGAGAGAAGGCAAATGTGCCAGCAGGCGAGAGCACAGGAGTTCTGTTTGAACCACCGCAGGATACGGTTATCTCCCACTATTCTCGCCTGAGGGCCGCTGTCTTCCTGTGGTAATGGGTGGCGGTAGACCATCCTGGCCCACCCTATGCACACTTGTGTATGGGGCCTTTCGTGCTACCGGAAATGGGAGTATCCAGCATGCCCACTGCACTGCTGCTCTGCAGCAATAACCTAATGGTTCCCCTAGCAGTTGTTAGGACACCTCATCATGTGGTGGCCTCTGCGGAGCAGGATGCCCCCAAACAGAGACTGCGCGAGCGTTAGCACACGTGAGAATTTAGATGAACTTGCCATTACCAAGCTAACCTCATACCCAAGTGATGTTCTTGAAGGCTGGCACTCTCCCAAAAGCACGCTAGTATCACGCTAGTGCCTAAGCCATGTAAATAATCTTCCATCTTCGCCCAACCTCTCTGACCTCATGTACTGGGAAAATTATATGTAAAATGCCTGCCTGAAACCTCACCTGGGAGCCACGCACTTGTTACCAGACATATCATACAGAATCAGTAACAAACTATCCAACCAGGGTGTCCTACAACAAATCAAAGAAGTCATTGACCATTCTAGCACAACAAAAACAAAGCAAATCTTATTACTGGACCTAAGAGGAGCCTTTCATAATATGACCATGACCTAATAGTGCAGAATCTTTCAAAACACACTGTGGAGCGAGCGAGAATACATAACTATGTATGCGCCTTCCCCTCCCACCATCCAGCCACCACAGGAAAAATTCGCTCCAACATGATCGCCTTCACAGGCAGGGAAGCAACACAAGCATCAATATAATAACCCAAACCTTATTTAACATTGTCCATGAAAAACTTCAAATTCTGAACGGCATTCCATGAACTCCCCACGCTCTGTATGCAGAAGATGACATGACCGGGTCACAAAGGGATCAGGACAGATTTAAGATGCACTTATAGCAGGACCACAGACCAAAACTATGCAATAAAGATTGCCTTCCAGTGCGCAGCGGAAAATTGGAACCCTAAACAGTATGAAAGACATTAAACTGAAGACTCATGCGATGTTTGCCCCAAGTAGAGTAGAGTGAGAGACAAATGAGAGGTGTTGCGTCTCTGCCCGGGCCTCCCAAAATTTGTTGCCACAGTTCATCCCAGATATACAGGGTGTCCAAGCAAACTTTAATCAAGGGTTAAAAAGCTAAAACATTTAAGATAGGCCAGAGAAACCACTTGTATACAGCTGCCAGCCATCTGGTGCACCAAAGAATTTTTTACTTTGCAGTTAGATAATTAGTAATTATGATGGATATGCAAAGTTGGAGAGCACCTTCTGAAACCCTCATTTTATTTATTTCCCATTAAGAAAGCCTCACGTGTATTGTTTTTCCAAGATCTAAAGAAAGCCTGCGAAATAAAAAAAATATATATATCACGTGACCAATCGTGGTTTGAGTGAATCGACAGCCCAGTCCCAGCGGTAGGCTGATGTGTTGGCGATGGTTGCAGCCAGGGTGGTGAGCTCACTGCGACTTGTACCGTCACGTGCGCCGACTGCCTGAAACGGGCGAAGAAACCATCGCCGACATATCGGTCTGCCGCTGCAACGGGTCGTGGAGCGGCCTCATCTGATTTCGTCCACTGAAGCCCTGGTTGAGAGCAGCACAATCGTGGGGCATGAATGTGCCAGTCTCGTGATATTTTTGTATTTTGCCGGCTTTCTTTAGAGCTCAAAAAACGATACACGCGAGGCTTTCTTTATCGTAAATAAATGGAATGGGGGTTTTGGAGAGTGCTCGCCAACTTCGCAAATCCATTCATTGTCAAAGTCATTAGTTAGTAAATTAAAAAAATATATATTAATTGCTAATTAGCTAATTTCGAAATAAAAAAAAATCCCTGTGGTGAGCCAGATGGCTCGCAGCTGTATATAAGTGGTTTCTCTTGCCTACCTCAATTGTTTCATTTTGTTTTTTAAACGCTTGGATAAAGTTAGCTTGGACACCCAACATAGAATTATTGCTTATACCGAATCCAATGCCCCTTTTAATATCCCATGCAAAAGTGTAGCAGTGTTGTTCACGTTTGTCGAACTGCCATTCATGGCATAGTCAATATATCGAACTGCGCGCCGTGCCCCTACACGGGGCGCTTCTCTTAATGATTTCTGACGATCACTTGTCGCGCATGGTGATGGATCGGCTGCCGCGGCCCTTGGCACCTCCTGGCTGCGCAAACGCTGTAAAGCCGCGCGACGGGGTGAACGTAGGGTCCGCTTAAAAGTGGCCTTCGGACTGGCGTGCTTTTTTTTTTTTTTTTTTCGTCGACATTGCTTTCATAGGCAGAGAAGTCCAGCGTAACTGACCGCAGGCTTCAGGCAGTTCTCGCGTGTCCGCATCGTCGCTGAAGGCGACGCGGAAATCAATTGTACAGGGGTGGTCAAAAGTTCCCAGGCCACAGGTCAATCTGCTTCTGGTCGGCCTATTCCGGCACTTGAGGTGCGCTCAGTGTGCTCTCCTTTTCCACGCCTGGCCAGCTGCGACGCCCTACACACGCATACGCCTCGTGGGTAGCCGCACCAGCGGCGAGCGGTGTGCTGTCAGTACACGCCGGCGGGCAGCACGTTGATGCAGGAAGCGCGCTGCTACAGGCACCGTATTCACCCTTCTAGGTTAGAGAGAAGCCAATCTGTTGGTACCTTTTATATATTATCAATATATCGAACTATTCGCGACCCCTTTCAACTTCTTGTTCGATATATCCGGGATCGAATGTATTTTCTGCTCTGTATCTCCAGGTGCGAATTCCATCCTTGTCATCGAGATTTAGGCTCTTATTAACTATTCAAGCGGTTTTAACATTATGCGATTCGTCGCTATACATGCCTCCAATTTGATCTTTCTTCGTGAGCCTGGACAATTTTTTTACTGACAACTGGTTTCGTATGCCTACTGAGCAGATTTGTTTGATGCAATCTCTCCTTGATCCCCTTCCCCGTGTGACAGAGTACCCAGGTTCGAACCAGACCGCCGGCGGCTGCGTTTCGATGGAGACTAAACAGAGGTGTCCGTGTGCTGTGTGACATCAGTGCATTTTAATGATCCCCAAGTGGTCAAAATTGTTCCGGAGGCCTCCACTAGGGCACCCCTTTCTCTCTTTCCATTTTTACTCTCACCTTCCTCCCTTCTTTTACGGCGAGGTTCAGGTGCCCACGGAAAAAGTAACAGATACTGCGCCTTTCCTTTCCTGTAAACCATGTTATTATTATTATTATTATTATTATTATTATTATTATTATTATTATTATTATTATTATTATTATTATTATTATTATTATTCACGACGAGCGCCAACTCGACTCTTAAAATTGACTTTGACGAGGTATTTACACCAAGTGTAAACCTTCTGCCCTTCCGTATGCTCAAAGGTGTATTACAGGATTACTTATAATGGCTTTTTTCCCTATCTCTCTTCTCGCTCTCAGGTTTTCGACCGCAACGGACACCTCGCAATATCAAGAAAACGTAGGTGCTGTAATATCTCTCTATCCCTTGATTTATCATTCTCGCTCCGCTTGCTCGACTTCACTAAGTTTATGCGGCTGAATTGTTACCAGTAGTACTGGCTTTGCGAAAGTAACGCAGCTCTTTTTCTTCTGCCACAATTTCGACGGATCTCTGTGCTCTTTTTAACCGCCTACAGAATCCTATAGGTGCTTCGTGTACTCAAGTTTTCAGTACCATCGCATGTCCGTTTAGTACGGTTAGTTAGGGCGCCAAGGCACAGAGTGGTGTCCGCCGGCGGCTATAGATTCAGCACGTTTTAGCAAGAAGTTGCTGACTCACCGGTTATTTGTGTCCTGACTACCTGCAGCACCTTCGGTTCCCTTAGAACAGTAAAGAATAGCGATTCCGCAAGCCGGAGGCACCTTTCACGCGATTGTGTTATCGTGCACCCCAATAAAGATTCTATCTCCATCGAGCTCGTCTGGCGGTCTCCCGATGCCCGGTTTGAACCTGAAATGATCGATAGCTTCATGTTGTGCTGCTTCCGTTTCTCCTCTTTATGAAGGCGTTTGTTAGATAATAACCCTCGGTCCGAGTTTGTTTACCGGGATGTTCTTTACCTTCGCACTTCTGCGCTCGGTCACTGCAACAGGAATGCGTCCTGCGCCAGTCAATGCTTCGTTTCACAGAAGAAACGGCCCCATTATGAACAGCTTTTGAACGCTAACTTCATTCTGATCATGCTGATCGGCAGACAAATTTGCAATCAAAACTCAAAGCACCCGGCCTTTACCCCACATTCAGTCCCCTATTTTACATTTTTTTTTCTCATAACTTTATATAAGTTCTCCCATCTTTTGCGTATTTTTTTGAAACCATATTACAGCATTTGTAAGTCCCCGCCTGTGTTTTGGCCAATCCCTCGTGGTGGGCACGCCTCATTTTTATTGAGGATAGAAGCGAGAAGACATGTGTCCGAGTCCCACCCAGACTTCCTCGTATTCTCTTCAATTTGGCTGCAGGTGCGGTGTAAGCCGTGTGACCACGAATTGGACCTTCGCAGTGGGCGTCGCACTAGTACACTGTCGCGACGAGTACTGAAAAGGCTCCATCCTCGCATGCTCTGCGGTACAGACATCGAGAACTGCAGCTCTCGCTTTATGAGTGTGCAAGCAAGCATTATAGATGCGAAGCTACGCCGATGCGGGCCAACGCCATCTTCTACCTTGTAGGAACTGTTCGCATGGGGCAAACAGAAGCTTCAAGATTTCTTCGAAAAGCCTGTTGCATGGCAGCTCGCCGCGAACTTGCAGCTCGTGCCCAAACTTCTAGTCCTACATCTCCTACATTCAGGACGTCTTGGCTTTGTTCACGAGGGCTTGATGGAGGAAGATAAGGTTAGACACACACTAAAAGCCATTGCCGACGATGATTTCAACCTTGCAGTATATGTAAGGACCACTCTACGGTTGATTCCGTCCTACAAGTGTACCTATGCTTCGGGCAGGACAACCACCTGTGAACTGCACACCGTCCTGGCCAGTTACCTAACACAGTGGCAGACATGGCAGTAATTGAATTACAGTAATGAAATTACTCTAATTTAATTACGTTTTTCGGTAATTTGTAATGTAATAAATTACCTTTTCGGTTTGGTAATTCAGTACTGTAATGAATTAATTTTGGTACTAATTTCGCAGCAACAGTAATTAATTCCTTTCGAAATTACTTTTACTAAAGTGCGCCACTATTCCTCCAATAGACAACAAAGTAGAGTGCGCCGCGAAAGCAGGAATGACGTGCGGCAAGCCGAAGCCAGCGTAACGGATAGGCAAAAGGAGACAGAATTGTGCAGAACAGTGCGTCTGAGATATCTGAGACCTCGTGTGTAGCATGGGTCACTTAGTGCGGCTATCCCATGGCAAGCATTCCCCAAGCCGCAGGATACAATTCGTCAATGGAATGCCGAAGGGAGAGATGTGCAAGAAGGTCGGAGTTGAAAACTATAGTTGGGAGCGCGGCGCAGTGGCACTCCCTGTTGCGTCGGCTAGGGCACAGTGGCGCCTGGTTACACGCGTCACCACGGGGCGAGGGGGGATTACGGTTGGTGGAGATAGGCGGAGGGTCCATGGCGTGAGCCACCGTGACTTAAGCATTACTGAGCAGTGAACACAAGGTCCCGATGTCTATTATTGGGTCTGCGGAAGCAATAAATAGCCTAGTTTCTTCGGGTCCTTCAAATGGCGGAGACAGCTCCGGGCCAGCAAGACGCTGGGTTCGCCGGACATTTCATGATCGATATACCATGCTTAAGTGTACTTGTTTTTTCTGCTACTGTAGGTAAGAGGGAAGGAATAGCTCTCTGGGAGGGAATCTGGAGGGAAGACGAAAGAATGTGTGTGCTTCGCGTCTGGAGAACAAGTTGTTTTGTTTACTAGCTTTATTTACTCAGTTTGTGCGTGGATTGAAACTAGAAAGTAATTTAAAAGTAATTGAATTATTCACTAGAAGCAATTGTAATGCAATTTCATTACTTTTTGGGAACAGTAATGAGTAATATAATTCCTTTTCAAAAATAATTTGCCATGTGCGCCTGCGAGGGCCTGTCGACCCTGAGGCAGCCATCAAATGCTGATAACTTGGCTCGGGTCTCGCGCCGGGAACCGGAAGTCCTGACTTTCAACCAACAACCTGTGAACTCCAACCAACGCTCCAACCCACCACAGGAGACTCAAAAAGCACACACTCCGAGACACACAGATTCTCATAAAAGCCGCGTTATATATCACACCCACTTGCACACAATCACGCCAACGGAATCTAGCATTGGGACTAGCTCCGCACGGCTTCACGCACACACTACAACCGGGAGTTCGCAACACAATCGATGAGCGCAGCAGCCATATCAACCACCTCTGAAGAACCAAGACGGGAATTGTACCGTTCGCTTGACTAAACATCCTGTGCCACACAACGGAACCTTAGAAATGACCTAACAACCCTCGCACTGCGAGCACGCGGCCAAGTCACAGATGTTACTTTCAATTTTGCCGCCAGCACTAGAGCACTATACCAGCACTTGTTTTCGTCGCGTCATATTCGCGGCACCATCGAAACGCGGCCGCGAAAGTGCTGCTACCGCGGAACGATACGGTCACGTGGGATTAATTTTTCTATTTCCCGCGATTTCTTTCCAACCCGAAAATACTCATCTAAGTACAACTTAAAAACTTATGGACGACGGTTTCTTTTCGGACGCCCTGCCATTAGGCACTGCAATTTTCCTCAAAAAAGCAATTGCTAAAAAAAAAAAAAAAGATTTTTTACATTAATTTAATTATTCAATTGAACAAAATACAAAAACACACGATTTATCTTGTGCTGCCTTATTTTTTAAATATTTAGCTAAAAGCTTTTGCACCTGGTATTCTGGGGTGGGGAGCAGGGTAAAGAGAAAACAAAAAAAAAAAGACAGGGCCTAGGGTCAGTAGCGCGCATATTGAGGAAAGGGCGAATTTATGTCACTCTCGGGAGGGGCGATTGGATGGGAGGTCCGTGCTAAATCATATACTTGCTAGTCTTCTTTACTCGTAAAAAAAAAAAAAAATAATAATAATAAAATAAAAAATAAAAAAAAAGTGGCTCAGCTAGGTTTCTTAAGTGAAATTTCTTGTTTGAAGTGGATACGTAAGAGAGGGAGTTGTGAAATGCTTGAAACTTTTCAATCCCGGCCCGCTCGTGTGACGCAGCGACGACTACACTGGCGCCCCCCGAGATGTACCCCGACTGCGAGGGGCTTCTTTTGGTCCGCGACATGTTTCCGCCCGCGCAGCACCAGGGGTCCTCAGACGTGACCGAAGATGTTTCCGCCGAGCGCAGTCTCCTCTCCTCACGGTCGCGCGACTCGTTCATCGACAGGCTGCCGCACTGTCGGCGGTCGCAACGAACCCTGATGAGCGCGCAAGGCCACACCGAGCGCTCGCCCCGGGGACCCCCGCACGCCCATTGGCGCTTCCTTTTGGCTAGACCGGAGGGCTGCGCTGCATTTTCACCAGAAGGGCTGAGCGGCGCCACATGGCGCTAAAACGAGCGTCGGTGTGGCTAAAGCCCCTAGATCTGTTTTTGCCTGCGGTGGCTCGCAACCACTACACAGGCTGCGCTCCACGTGCCCCGGCCCAAGTCTCGACAACGCCGAGACACGTCGCCAGCACTAACACGACCAGAAAGGCCCTTTATGTTCGTAGTGATAATAAAATGGCTACAAGTTATTCGACAATAGATTTACACCCGGCAGAAATCACTGTAAGAATGGCGTGACGAAGCAACGAAAGGAGCAAATGACTACGTCCTCGCTAAAAATTAGGTGCTGCCCCCAAACAGGCACATGAAAGCGCTTGAAGTAATGGCCTTCACATTTTACGGCGCTCGAATATATGCTGATCTAAGCGTAAAAAAGGATATAACCAACTTCCCTTTCGACAGATTGCGGGACTCTCTGCTTGGTGCAGCTGCCACAGACCGTGGCGCCTATCAGGCGAAGCCGTATCAGCAACAAAACCAGCATGCGCAGGGTGTCTCAATGCCCACCCTTGGCATACAGTGCGACGCCGCGTCGAGGCGGCCGCTGGCCAAAATACCATTACACTACCAGGTACTACACAGCGGTGGCGGTGGCAAATGGGGCAGGTCGAACTACGTTTGCGCAACAGCTCATTAAACTAATGGTAAGTCCTCTGCCAACCCTCCTGGTTAACTTCGTCAGCAGCTGTCTCGGTAAGGCTGTGATTCCCGCGGAGCAGGAGACATTTTTCAACTGCAAACAGCTGTGACAGCTGTGTAGATTTCCTTTGTAGATGCATGGCTAATGATTTATCCCTCATATCAAATCTACTCCACCTTTTCGAATTTCCCTAAACATACGTGCCGGTACTATCACAACGTGAACAAGAAGGCGCATGGCTTCGCACACTATATCGGCGCATTACAACGGACCCGCAGGGGTCGGGAGCGTACATTTGGTTTAGCTTGGTTCATAGGGTTTAACGTCCCAGAGCGACCACAGGCTATGAGAGACGTCGTAGTGGAGGGCTCCAGAAGTTTCGACCACCTGGAATTTTTTAACATCGCACAGCACACGGGCGCGACGCTTTCTTTTCAATAAGCGGCCGCCGCGGTCGGGATTCGATCCCGCGTCCTTGTGGATTCAGCAGTCGAAAGCCCTGAGCCACCGCGGCTCAGTGAATCTGGTTAGATATGCGCGACTGGGTACTCGTTTCGGCGTTTCCACCAGGATGCATGCCGGCGCCTCCTCTCGCCCATCGCTGCCCACCCTCAAGAAAAAGCGCTTCAGATTGGAACGAACAAATTTTCATTTCTGTACGTGAAAGCGGTCGCTTTCTCGCCTGTCCAGACAGCACTGGTACTAGACATGCACTGCGCGTCACGATGGTTCCTAATTCTCATGTCTTCGTTGCAATGCGCGGGTATAGCAGCCCAGGCCACGCGCTGTGAGTACTGGGTTATATAGACAAGTGCACGGTGGTATCAGAGGCCGCCTCAATCAAATACGCAGTGAGCTCCCAAAACTAACGGCGCATAATAATAATTAAAAAACTCCAACCCGCGCGTCCTTCCTTCGCGGGATGCTCAGCGGCGTATGCGTCTCTCGGCCATGTTTTATATTTGGCTTTCTTGATTGCGGGACACGCACGACAGCAACCACCTTCCACGATAAAGCGTCTATTCAGCTGTTACGCGTAACGCCCGTTAGTGCGCGGCTATCAAAGGGTCACGACGAAAAGACGCGTGCCCATACTCGTTTCCAAGTACGCACACCCCAGTGACCTTGATGCGCTGTGAACAGGACCGGATTCGTGGTCAACTCCCGAGGATGGCAGCATATCTGAATTCGTCACTTTAAAGTGTGGGGCCACTACATTCCATCCACAGAAAATTTGACAAAATAAAAATAAACAGATTACGTGGTGGTGGGGCTAGCTCTCATTTCTACGGTAGCTTAGATCGCAGCTTCGATAGCGTTTCTGCTGCAGCGTGGTTGCGGCGTAGGTGTGAGGCACTGCTCACCACGATGACACTGCCATTCTTTTGTATCCCTAATGGTCTTACGGTTAAATACAGTACAGCGCGTTGACCCACGGCGAGTCTAAACATGAGCGCAGTAGTTTCGTGCACGCACTCGCAGAATGGATACATATCAGCCATTTTGACTTCATCAGCTCACTGCTAAGGTCACAAAACGCCGTCTAAACCAGGCTGCAGGTCATTTTGGCTCTTGTACCCATCCATACACCACCTGTTCGAATACCCAGTCTGTTTCACACGCACAGTCGTGATATGAATACGGCATAAACTGCGGTGTCTGTTGCATGTGGCAGCCGTGTCTGTTTGCTTTGTCTCTTGTTGCTTTGCGTTATTTATAGCTTTTTTTAGTTCCAAGATGAAATACCAACTAGCCCCAGTCCTTGATCTCTCGTCGGAGCATTTGCGAGGATTCTTCACAGCGCGGGAAGAACTTTCAGAACAGCGGTGTCGTGGCTAAAATTACGCAGCTCGGTATTTAAACCGACGAAACTGGACAGGGAATCATGGCCTCCCCTCAAAGGTGGTACTCTGCAACGGACGAAAATGGTGCGGTTGCTATACGCCCCTGAACGCACGATACGCGCGCGTATGATTCCGCACGGCCAGTCGGCTCGAGCAAGCTGAACCTCGAAGAACGGTGCTGCGCCCAGACTGTGTTTTGCGCAGCCTTATTTACCGACAGCACGCCACCATCCCAACTCTTCCTCTCCACAAGGTGGGGCCACGAAGCGCGAACTGCAGAGATTCGTAAAATATCACTATCACGACCGCACGATAAAAGCGTCAACCAGCCGTGTGAACGGAGTTGCCAATAATCCAACCAACCATCCAATAGAAACGAAACAGCCAGCGAAAGCAAATTTTCTAGCGTCTCGTGTTCCCCGGTACCAATCACTACAGCGACCAAAATCCCAGCGTTTTTTTCACTCGCTCAGATGGCATGCATGAAAGGGTAGAAAGTACGCTTTTCATACACAAGTACCCGGCACGCGACCGTGGTGTCTTCTGTGTCTGAACTTTGGTTGGTTGGTTTGTAGGGTTTAACGTCCCAAAGCGACTAAGGCTATGAGAGACGCCGTAGTGGAGGACTCCGGAAATTTCGACCACCGGGGTTCTTTAACGTGCACCGACATCGCACAGCACACGGGCGCCTTACTTTTCGCCTTCATCGAAAAGCGGCCTCGATGGCCACTTTTAGATGGAGGCGAAAACTCTGAACTTCTGAGCTTTGTCATCAGCAACTTTGTAATGCATCCTATGTAACCTTTGAACCTGGTTGTGTTCCTCTGACGTAATTTAGTGACACGTGCGAGCGGGTTTACTGAACTTGTCCAGCTTGGAGAAGCTTTATTCCCCCCCCCCCCTTTTTTTTGTTCATTTTCATTATATTCCAGAAAATGGCGCCGTGAACATTACGCAGGCATCCGGAATGCGATTCCACTGCGAACAGGTGCAGACACGCCATGACAGACATCGTGATTATAACTGGTGCCGTAATTCTGGTGCATATTGAGACAGGTTGTCGAAAGCTCTTTGTGGGGACTGCTAAGTGCGCACGCATCGCAAAAACGACCACATTATTTTCAAAGCAGTCGCCACGTGTACAAAACTGTGAAGGAACCAAGACCTGTGACGCAGCAAAGCAGTCAGGAACGGATGAAAATGTAACTACCAAGTCCTACTATATGGGCGTGTGTTCATATTTGCACCCATTTTAGGAGTGTCAGGTGCAGGCTTTAATTTTTTACAGCACATACATTCTAGAATGTGCCGATTGGCATTACGATGCTAAACTTGTAAAACTCATCGCATGATACGGTCGGCAGCAGCACACTGGATCACGTGCTCAACACTCTAATTTCTGTTCCAGTTTGTAGAAACCGGACAAAATGCACCCCCGTTACGAAAACGAAAAGTAAAACCACACGACGACAAGCAGCAAGCTTTATGCATAATAAATGAGTGGCTATTGGTCGTGAAAAACGAGCCAGCTCGGTTAAGCGCCCAGGGAAAAAAAAAAAAAAAAAAAAAAGCACGACCCTGCGTCTGTCGAATGTACCACAATGTGGTGGCGGTGATAATGATATTAAAATAACAATAATGATAATACGAACCACTAGTGCGGCAAAGGTCGCGCCGTCAGATCGGGCGGAAACTAATAAGGATAAATAGCTTTCAGGCATACTGATGAAAGCACGTTTTGCATCCACAAACACTGCGCTCACTCGCGGTCCGCAACGCATGCAACGAGTGGGCAGGACGACGCGCAACCGCGACAGAACCGCCAGTCAACGCTCGCCTCTTTTCCCATTACCTTGAGCAAAGGCAACCAAAAAAGGCTGCGGTCTACGAATGACTGGGCGAACTGAAACGTTCGTCATTACTGTGCCACGCGGTGGCAACGGCATTTTGAAAACAGTCAACTGTGTGACGACGAAAGCGCTAAACACGGCCGGCCTTCGTCGAAAGGGATCGATCTCTGTTATCTCTTATTTACTTCCGACATTGCGTGTTCTATCGGCGTTTATCATGACAGCGAACATCGCAGCTCGCCAGCGTCAAACGTTGGCCAGCGCGGCCGAAACAAGGACGTCGCTCCTGGCGCTCTGCTTGGGCGTGGGAATAGATAACATGGCTTGCTCCCACACAAACAGACGAGACGTCCCTTTCGAAGACCCTATTAAAGCTGTCACTCTCCATATGAAAAGTTGTACCATCGTTTAGGGCG
Organism: Amblyomma maculatum; assembly: GCF_055883805.1. Classification (NCBI taxonomy): domain Eukaryota; kingdom Metazoa; phylum Arthropoda; class Arachnida; order Ixodida; family Ixodidae; genus Amblyomma; species Amblyomma maculatum. Next base: position 33,396,957 of record NC_139344.1, read on the forward strand.
GAATGAAAGCTGACATCTCATCGTTGCTCCTGGGTAAGGCTTCCAAGTACTGCGCCGCTTTACTACTACATACGCGTTAGCAATAGCCTACCAGCGAACACTCTGTCCGGGCTAAAACGTGAGCATTTATGGAAACAACACTAGGTATTCTGAAGGCAGTTACCTGCACGTTATTTTCGTATTGTGCGCCAGGGAGCATGGGAAACAGATGTGGCATTTGGTCCTCACATATGATGCACAGACCGCACAATGCATCAGACAAAACAATCGTTTCGCGGCCAAGCGCGACAAACCACGCAAGAAGTGCCGACAAGAAAACGGCACAGCGTCCTACTTTACGTCAACGCCACAAGTTAGGTTGGCGCCCTTCTCTGTTCCCATTTGTTAAGCTACGCAGTGGTGCCTTTTCTGAAGTTTTCACTGGACACTCCGTAGCCTGCCGAAGAGTCAGCACCGTGCGTTTTGTTCTTGCCTGCAGATACTCGGATGATTGACAGGACAGCCCTTTCGTTCCGCAGTCACCACATATGTAATGCAGTCTATGCAGCGCCCGCTTCTTTACGTTCCATAAAAACGACATCGCGAACGCGATAAAAAAAAAAATAATAATAATAATAATAATAATCCTCAAATGCTGTTCGAAATGACCAGTCCTGAACAGTGGTCAGCACCGTTGGTCAGCACTGTTCCAAACAGAGCGATAACACGAACACAGCCTAGTCTCAAAATACATGGCCTGGCGATTATCCGTCACATTTAAAAGAAAGACATAACACATGTCATTTAATGATATTCGCGGCCAATTTCTCAGCCATGAATTACGTACAGGGCAAACTTAGTTTCGGTCTTCCTCCGAGTACCCAGTCTGCCATTTTTTAAGTGATCGTTTTTTTTTTTTTTTCCTTGCGATTTTTGGTGGACTAAGTGAATTCAATGCAAACTAAACTTTAAGCCGTTTGTAGAAGCTTGTTAACAGGGAAAAAAAAAAAAGTTCACTCACAAGCAGAAGAAAAAAACAAAGCCCTACCATAGCCTTTTGGCATTCCCTAGTAGCCCCTACAGCTTTCACGACAGCTCTTAAGTCATCTGCGTGGATGGGGAGATAACAGCCCGATAACATTCCACGTCAGATAAAAGTACATTCCCAGCAGGCGCGGAGGTACTGACGCAAGCGCGTAAAAACGGTCACCTGTGTTGCGTCGAAGGCTTCAAATAACATGCAAGCCCGAACCAATCGTGACTGTACATCTACTGCGATAAGATCACGATTTATAGCGTCAGAGCATGTGAAAAGAGACAGTCGTGCGAGCGTGATTTACCACACCCAAATAACACGATGCAGATGTAGATGCGCGCGACTTTCGAGATGTGATGAATGGGTGTGTCACCTGGACACAAACTGCTTCCTGGTCAAAGATGATACCAAAGTTAGGAATTACTGTGATAAATATAACCGCAACCTGATCAAAGTAACGATAAGGCAGTCAGAAATTTACAAGCAAGTGAGAGACTGAAAAAAAAAAAAAAAGAAAATTATAGTTTACACATTCGGCAGATGACAAGCGTGCGCTCACTGATGCGGCAGTTAGAAACGGAAAGCGGTGTAAGTCGCCCTTGTAATCGTTTCACTGCTGCATTGACAGAAATCTGACAGGATTTCTTACTTCTTTCTGGCGCTGTCCGTTGGCTGGCCTGCAGATTAAGGCAGCACCGTTGCAAATGATAGCGGTGTCATCGACGAATGCGCAGTCCGGTGTTGACTCGTCGGCCTGCAGTTCGATGACATCTAGGTCGAGGCTTCTAAGCGTCTTGCAAAATTCCTCGTGCTCTTTTCTTGCCAATTCAACGTTAATGTCGCCTATGACGCCCGACGCACACTGCTTAACGCTGTTCGGAACTCGACACACGATCGCATGCGTATACCGCCCGAACGCCATTTTGAAAGTGCTTGTGTTGGCAAAACAAAACTCGCTCAGTGGAACGCAAAAGAGTTTATATACTTGCCACAATAAGTAAAATATATGAGCATAAGTCCAAAACATTTATGCACATTATTTTATTTTCAACCAACTCTATGGTCAACTTCGCACATTTGTTAATATAATTGAGCGATTGGTTACAGCAGACACAGGTGGACAGGTAAAGAAGCCATCGTTATCGTCATCAATAAAATTGTGTCAAAATGGAAGCTCTTCACAAAGCGCTAGTGCAAGAAGTCGAGAAATATAAGACTTTGCAGAAAGGTGAGCTGCCTGCAAGACACACAATTTGATAGATACTTGATTTACACATCGCCGTCTTGAACCAATTTGGTTACTCATGAAGTCGAGCTGCTGTACGGATTTGCATAGGCTTGCCGGGGAGTAGCCCTGCACGCGGCCGCGTCAGTGCTACACTGAAAGCTAGGCGTGTCAGAGATTTACAAACTCGACGGTTGCCTTTTAAGTGCAGAGAATCTCTCACGTGACATTATAGTATGCCTGCCTTTAAAGTTTTGTTTTTCATGTACGGTACATCATGGAATAGCCGAAGTGAAGTTGGTGGGTGTGAGATAGTAAGGGAACCTAAACCTAGTCAAAGCAGTCTCGTAAGCTAATACACAGGTTTTAACTTATTTGCAAAAGTTATGGAAAATACTGCATTCAAAATTAGTTTGCAACCGTCGTGCTACTTCGTTGATCGTCTGTATCATTTCCTAGTCTGCGCCTACGCAGTAGTGTTAGCCGATTTCCTTGGCTTCGAATGTGATCAATTGATGTGCTGATAAGTATATTAATGCACTGATTAGGAGCAAAATTTGTTATCCTGTCGAGTTAGTAACCTTTTTTTTTTTTTTTTTTTCAGGGGCATTCTAAGGCTTATCATGCTTTCAATATGGGCTTGGAAAGCAGACTAGCGCACTTCAAAACTCAGACACAGGGAGGGAACGACAACACGTGGGCCTCCCTGTGTCTGTGTTTTGAAGTGCGCTAGTCTGCTTTCCAAGATGATTTACCAACTAGCCCGTTCTTCCACTCTTGCCAGTATGGGCTGTTGCGCGAGCGCCACTGGCATACTGTCGCCGTCAAATGAAATGCGAACAGCGGAGCGTGTGGGAAAAGGTCCAGCTCAGGCAGTCTGCCATCGTTATCAGAGAGGCGCGCTCTTCCGGTTTTCAACTGTTTGTTTTCTTGTACCACTGGAGCGCCACATCCACTTTTACCAGAAATGGTGACTTGAGCAAGCGCTGTTCTGCTGCCGGCAGCGGCTGTTACCCTAGTGGGTGATGCGAGCGCAGTGACTGAAGCAGAATCAGAGCGATCTAGGCCCTTATCTAGGCCCTTGAGCTAACAGCACTCGCTTAGTCACCCTAGAACACTGCATGTGCTCGCGCATACCCGATAGCACGGGCCTGGCCCGCGGGCCGGGCCGGGTAAAGCACTTTATTGACGGGCCTGGGCCGGGCACGGGCTTTAAACTGGGGGCCCTCGCTGGACTCCGGCCTGCAAATGAACGGCTAGATTTACTGAATGCTCACTTAAGTTTTATGTAGATAACTGGTGGAGGCAGTACCAGGTGATTATAGTGCCAGTTCATGACTATTTCCTAACTGCAAACTTTTTAATACATGGTAGACATGTTAGGAATGTGAAGGGAAAATAAAAACAGTGTGAAAGCAAACAAATATGCAAATAAATTATCACATATGTGAAGTTCGCTGAGCTTTTCGGGGTGCCATTCAGTCCTCTGCGTAGAATGCATGACACGAGGCACCTGTTTTAAGATTTCGCGGTACATGTGTGGTCCGCGGTCACATCCATCACCGAGCTTATGGAAGTACTTATCGTCGAGGGCCACTTGACAGAGGGTCAGCATTGTTTTTTGTTGTTGTTCTTGTTGTCAGCGGTGCCTCCACCAAAGGACCCGTTTTCGTTCTTTTTCCCCTTTCTGCTGCCTATGCCTTCTCTACACATAGCTAGCTCTCTGTAGTAACCACATTGTTCAAAAGCGCATATGTGCGGTGCCAGTCTGTATTGCAGGCAGCGGAAGTGGTGCCTGGATATGCCCGTGTGGCCATTGAGCGCTTTCTTCATGTAGAGTTCTTTTTTTTTTAATCAACTGTTGAACCGAAAATCTTGAAATTATTCTTCCCACTGCATATGTTAGTTTCGTATGCACGTGTGTGGAAAAAAAGATGAGTGTGAAGACGGATATGAGATTAAAAACAGATGTTATGCGCTCGTTTGAACTAGGGCTTCCTCTGATCAATGGTTTAGTCATGGTATGAATAATTTTCTCCTTACTAGATTTCTCTCCCCCCCCCCCCCCCCCCCTACTGGAATTCACTGAGTATGTGTCTGACGGAGGGGCGGCTATGCAGGCTTCTTTGATCACATGATAGTGTGACCCCCAGCAGCGAACCGATTTTGAAGTCGGAAGTTGTTTTATATAGTCTTTACAAAGTTGTAGTCAGCAATATCAGAACTAAAACTGTCTTATTTGGTTTGGTTTGGTGGGGTTTAACGTCCTAAAGCAACTCAGGCTATGAGAGACGCCGTAGTGGAGGACTCCGGAAATTTCGACCACCTGGGGTTCTTTAACGTGCACTGACATCACACAGCACACGGGCGCCTTGCTTTTCGCCCTTTTCGAAAAGCGGCCGCCAAGGCCGGGATTCGATCCCACGTCCTTGGGAACAGTAGTCGAGCGCCGTAACCACTGCGCCACCCCGGCGGGGTTGTCTTGTTTGATAGTATTACTTTTTAAAAATTTATATCCATGGAATGCAAGCTACTGTACTTTGTTTGCTCATAAAAAAGAACAGTAACCAACGCAACCAGTACCAGGAATTAAAGTTTTACACTAATGTTCTAAAAACGAGGACCTCTTTTTAGGGAAATTTAAAGTAACAAGAACATGTGCATTAGTGAACCATGCTTAGCTCATGAATTTTTTTTAGATCCTCAGTCGGGCCCAACAAGTAGGCGGGCCTGACCAGGTAAGTCAGAGTTTCCTCAAGCTCGGGCCAAGCCCGGGATTGTATCGTAGGAGCCAGGCCGGGTTTGAGCAGGTAACACAAAAGGCGGCCAGGCCTTGGCCAGACCTGGGCCGATAATTTATGGCCTATGCAGTGCTCTTAGTCACCAACATGGGCCACAGCCACTGGTGCCAGCGAAGCTACAATGTGCAAGTCGCCATCTCTGGAAAGAATGGATGTGACGCTGTAGTGGCAAAACAAGAAAACGAACCTAAGAGAAAAATAAATAAAACTACCGGAAACTGGAAGAACATGCCTATCTCTGATGATGACTGGCAGACTGCCTGAGTGGGCCTTCTGCTGCTTGCTTCGCTGTTTGCATTTCATCTGACGCCGATAGTATGTTAAGTTTGTTCAGAGGGTATGAAACGTGCTGTAATAATGCTATCTCAGATGAGTGAACATGATGAGTGAGCATTCGGCAAACAGGGGCTTGTACGCATGGCATGGCATTGCCTGCAAGAGCAACAAAAACGCATCAGTTCGCTCATGCCGAGGGGGATGGACCGATTTTGACTGCTGATTGATCGTAGCTTGTGATCAATGAATGTGGCACCTACGCAAGCCTTGGCTTGTTTTTCCTGTCATTTTGTTGACGTTTCGGTACAAACGGCAAGTAATATTTGGTAGTGGGTCCCTCTGTCTTTTAGACAGATGGGCGCACACCCTACGAGATAGCCGAAAGCTTGCTTTAATCCAAGTAGCACCCCATGCTTGCATATGTAATTAAAATTTGCAAACTTGAATTTAGCATCAGGCCAGATAATACCAGCCGAATCACTCACTTCTGCATACCATTGCTCGTTCTGACATGAAAACATTCTGTCAGGTGCTTGAATTCGGTGAAGCTGCCAAAATTCGCCCTTAAGGAAACTGTCACCACACAACTCAAACCTGTTGCATCTGCTGAGGTCGAGGCATTGCACAGAGTGGTGCTTATCGTGTGTACAAGCGAACACAACGGCGTGCATATACAACTACTGATCTCGGATATTCTATGGAAGGTTACATTTATAACTTCTGGACAACTGCTTACATTCTCATTGTTGATCACTATTAGGCATTCCCCCCCCCCCCCCTGCGAGCTCAATTCCACTAGGCTGCCGTTCCATTGCTGCATAGTACCTTTAAATAGTAGAAATGTATGACAGTCAATCAGCAAGAAAGTTTGGTAAGGCTTTCTTGTCAGTTGGCTCATGCATTTCTATTAATCGTTTGTAACATTTATTTGTAACATTACATGGCAGTTACTACTGTTCCTGTCAAAAAAAAAAAAAAAGAACATTGTTTCTGGTTGTGCTTGTCAATTAGCTCTGTGATGTACTAAAAAAAGGAGTAACATTTTGTTTTTGGCACCATAACGATGCACTTTGCATACTTTCACTAAGTTTTCATGGTCTAAGTCGTGGTGTATAGATCATACTCTTTCTCTGTTTGATCAAATCCTGATTGTGGCAGCCACTTTTTGGTAGAGGAAGCAAGGCAGCCGTGCACTGTGCAGTGTCAGTGCAGGTTAAAGAATCCCAGGTAGTCAGAATTTCTGAAGCCCTCCTATATGGAGTCTTTTATAGCCTCAGTTGTTTTGGGACGTTAAATCCTGTAGACCAAACCATAAGCTACAAGTTTGAGGTAACAGCTCCTACAACTCGGCTTTCCTCTTGTACTCATGAGCCAGCCATACTGACCCCGAAGTCATCATTTCATACTCATAGGTTCCACTGCACTGTTGACATGCTGTGAAATAGAATGTGCATTGCACACAGATTTTTTCCATGCTCCTAGTTACTGCTGCGCCGATACAAACCATCTATAACAAGCATAATCCCTAGCAGCAGCGTAGGTAAGCTATATAATATGTATTGACTAGTCATGGTTGTGGTTATTAAAAATTAAGGCATTTTATCCTCTATTGCAGGAGTGGTGGTTTTGTTAAAAGAGTGGAATGACCTACTTTGAGCAGCTTTGAGGGCATTTTATATTGAGCGTGGTGAAGAAAAAAGTAGCCCAGAGTGGATGCGTTTTAACTGCCATCATATTGCAGAGTGCAGCAGAAAGCATGTACGTTGTGATATTTTACTTGCAGACTTCCAGAAGACATTCAGTCTGCGGCAGAAGCTGGACTCCCAGTTGAATGAGAACAGCGTTGTCAAAGATGTGAGACACAGTTATTTAATTTTGTTGGTGATGAGCACCTTGATATATATTGCTATTCTGATTGATCATTCAGAAATAGCAGAGTGTTAGCTGTGTTATGCATGTCATACACTTTGAGCCCCTTAGCAGTCTGGTAGGGTGAATGATGCTTTTAATTTGTTCGACTAGAACTGTACTAATACCTGCTCTGCAAGCCCATTTTGCTTCCATGAAACGTTTTTCAGAAACTCGACAACAAAAGTTTACAATCACTTTTGAGGGCACTGTTAGTTCAGGAGAATTTGTCGAAAACAGAAATGGGGGAGAGTGTATTACTTGTGCTAGTGATTGTGCTTAGTGGGCAGCGTACTAAGATGTATGGGCAAATGAAAGAGTGACCGTGTCCTGTTCCTTAATGACTGGAACATTGAATTTACATTGTACTGTTGCAGTGCAAGAGCTCTTGCTTTTGTCCATCTGCAGTTTATTTTAGTATGCAGCCTCTAATGTTGTTTGGTAATCCATTTTTAATCTGCACAGGAGCTGAATGTTCTGGAACCTGAGGCAGGGGTCTACAAGCTAATTGGTCCTGTACTTGTCAAGCAAAGCCTTGAAGATGCCAAGCAGAATGTCAACAAAAGGCTGGAATACATCACAGCAGAAATGTTAGTACTGATCCTTTATCTCACTTTGTGCAAGGAAAAATACCTTGTGCCATAGTGCTCTCCAGCCAAAGCTACCCTTGCCTCATAAGAACTGATTGTTTGCTAATATGTTTGTTTTTGGCTTAATTCTAATAGTAATTGAAGCTACCATACTGGTTTTTAGACTGCTATTCTGGTGGCTAGTGCTTTATAATCCTGCACTGTTGCATTACACATCATCACATCTTGCCAAGCTTTCATTGTGTCTTGTAGGGTACAGGGCAACTGGTAGTAAAAAGGAAGAATTAAGAATCATTTGCTGAAGTAATAAGGTGCTCCAGAAGCCTTCTAGAGTAACTGCAGACTCGATCTCTCTATCCAGATTGTAGCCTTGCTTTTAAGGATGAGTAGAGAACTCACGATCTTAAGAACTTTTATTCGTGATTTCTTTTGTCACGTATGAAAATAAGTAGAAGAAATATTTTATGCTCTGGGGGTCTCATGGTACTTTTTAGATTTGTTTGCTTTGGTTTATAGGGCTTAACATCCTAAAGTGACATTGGTTATGAGGGGCATTGTAATTTAGGTCTTTGGAAACTCCACCTGAGATTCTTTAATATGCACTTAATCAGTGCTATACCTGCAAACCCTTCTGATTTGCCCGGGAGACTCCTGGCTTTTAACTGAACTTTTGGTTGTATGACCGCTGTCCTATATATCTCCCGATAGGCTGCCTCTACAGTTGCAACTTATTGGGAGATTTAATGCAGAATAGTTTTAGCAGAGCCGGTACTGTGTGATGTAGCAGAACCCCTTTATAGTAAAATCACTTGGACTGGCAAAATATTTATTATGGACTCTTTGCAAAACTCTGGAAGTCTGCTTCTCTGCTCTGTGAAAACCCCTTCACCATGGCGGCCAAACCTGTTTTGTGGGTAGGAATGGGGTGCAGCGCAGGAGACGTCTTATGTGACAATACTGACTGTCCATTTCCTGCACCCCTCTGCCTTTTGTTGCTGTCGCGATTAAGGGATTAAGAGCACTTCTGCTTCCCAGGTACCATTCTTAACCGCCCTCCCCTTCTGCTTTTCAGTAGCTCCCCAGAAGGCTTGGTATAGTATTCTGCGCTATACACAACTTCTATGCCAGCGACGGGTTACGCTGCCATGATAAAGGGGCTTTTGCTAAGCAGGAAACCTGACTTCTAGCTTTCTCGTAATTAAATGGCTAGTTACTAAACTCATTGTTGTTTTATGAAAAAACACTCCAAAATACTTTCCATTCTTTTTGCATGTACACAGCGTCATATTCCACTGTTTCTGTCATTTAAGAGGCAATAGATCAGAAGTTCATGAGAAGCGTCGCATCCTTCACTTCTTTCCACCGCTGCCCCATGCTTTGCGCTGCACAGTGCTGCGAGTGTCCCGCTATTTCTTTCTTTCCCTACTTGCTTCACTTTTACTCTGTTTAATTTGAACAGCCCACGCCACCTCCTTTCCATGTTCGTAGCCAGCTTTACCTTCTTTTTTTTTTACTATGTGCAGCATGCTTTCCCTCATGGCTCCAAGAGCTACATAAAGTTGGCCTCTCCTCAGCACTACGGTGTGTGATGGTAAAGCCAATAAAGAAAAAAAAACGCTTGGTGGGTTCTTTTTTTTTTTTTTTTTTTTTTTCACAAATATAAGATTCCCTGGTGATCCGAGGTAGCGAACGTGTAATGACATCATTTCGGTGTCTACACTGCAGACAGGCACACTTTGCTATAACCGATATTTATCGAAAATGTCTTTACTATAAAGGGGTATCAATCGAAGGCAAACAGGGGCTGCAGTTTCACTTTACTGTATCTGAGTTTTTTATAATGGGGTTCTACTGTAATGCAGCCACATCGTAATTACCAGCATCATCATTAATGGCGGCACTAGCACCATCGTCATCATAGTTACGCAGCTGATTAAAGCCAAATCCAGCCAGAGTGAAAGTAGCCATTGCTATACAGTTAAACCTGGTCATAACGAATTCGTAAAATATCCACAATTTTTTATTATATCCAAGTTTTCATTACATGCTGTTTTCGCATGAAGACTAAAGGACAGTACAGAACGGCAACCAGAACAAGAATTGGATGTAAGGAAAACCATTTTAAAAGTGTTTACAGTTCATCAGAATTACTTGAAGTTGTAGAAGCGGTGAAACGTTTTGTGATCTTGATGAGAGCACAGTGCAACTGCAGCAGCATCCTCCATCTCTGCCATAGCTCACACGACATGTCTACAATAAAGCCCTTCTATCTTCAAGGGGTGGAGAAAAGGGGGTGGCAGAGAAATTAGAGAGAGCCCGGGAGGAGAGCATGCACGGTCAGGTCGCCGCCGGTTCAGGAGGCGTCTGCGTCTTCATATATATTCCCGCTCACCCATCACCATTGCCCCTGGAAACCGACTCTGCTTCGCATTGCCGGTGCTCTCCGCAGTTCCCATTACTGACACCGACGTGCAAGAGCTTGCGAACAACTGTGTGGTGGCGAAGGGCAAACACTGCTCGCCCCGTGTCTCTTTTCTTTGTCCTGTTATTTTTCACTGCTCTTTTGAGCATGAACTATTGTAGTGCTATGTTCTAATAGCGAAGGCAGCAGACTGCTGCTTTGCCACTTAGATGCGCCGTCGATGCTGAAATATGGCGTGTTGTATCCACTGCGGTCACTTTTTGAGGTTGTAGACATTCTTGTAATGTTAATTCATGTTTTTTTTTGATGAAACTTCCGGGGTTCTGCCAAATTGCCAGTAATTCAGTACGAGCTAAAAGATAGTTCGTTATATCAAGGTCAGCTGCCACAACATGTTCGTTACATGCAGCTTTTAAGTATATGTAGATCAAAGGGGCCAGCATTGGGGAGTTGAAAAACAATATTGAGGAATTCTCTACATGGAGGTTCGTTACTTGGAGGTTTGACCGTAGTCTGATACAGCTTAAGTCTGCAGTAACCGCCACACACAATTCCACCATGACAGAAAGTAGCCTGCTGTTAAGGCTTTTCTGGTTACTTAAATAAAAAGGTAACCATCAAGCAGAATTAAAAACTCAAGAATTTCAATGCCTTTGGCTTGTTTGATTTAGTCAAAAATTAGAAACTGATCCTTTTTGCTGTTCAGTGGAGTAATACACACGCCACATACTACTGCCCATAATTAGCAACTACTGCTTTCTTCAGGTTGTATCCTACTATAGTTGCATTTTGTATTTCTGTTGCAGCTGCTTTTGTATATGTTTAGGTTTAGCCATAGGGAGCCTGCGCTGGAGTTTTCCGCGTACCGCCAGCGGCGCCAAATGGCCGTCGCGCCACTATCTTGGTCGGACGGCTGAGACTGCCGCGGCTGGAGGCGCTGAAGAGCGGCTAATTTATCGCGAAACCAAAAGCATGCTGCTGCGTTAAGAAGTGCTCTATTACGATAACAAGATTGCTCTGCATTCCATTCCATCGCAATCGTACAAAACACAGTGGCGGTAGAACTCGGCTGGATTCAGGAGACTGCATGAGTAAGGAGGATTGTTGAGGCGCTCCGTATTACGCTTCATAATGTGGCTTCGCCTGCCATAGCGTACATATAGAGTTCTGTTTATTCGCTTTTATCATTTGCACAATCTGATGAGAACGTGTTGTGAAGGGCGCCTTTTAGAGCTGGCGTGGGCTTAAGGTTCACGCGCATACATCGGATCGTTGAGCATTGCTCGTGCACTTGAGTGGGCCGTTGCAAGATGAGTGGCAACTCAAAGTCAATAATGGACGAGAGTAAGTGGCATCCTGGTGTGCATATTGCAATCATCAAGAGAGGAAAATCGCAAGAGTTAGCCCGTTAACCGTATTGTCAGAAGTGCTAAGAGTCAGGTAATGCCCTAACCGGCATGCTTTCACACTTCTTCCCGATTTTAACTATCGCAAGTCCCTAGTAACCCTTCAACATTTCCCTATGGGTGAGTAAGTGAGCCTTCCTTGAAAACAACTCTCCAATTAGAGAATTAATTCATTCATTATTTGCTTAGAATAAAAAGATGTATTGCTTCAGGAGCACAGAAAGCACTTTTTGCATTTAAGTTGGATGTTTTAGTTTGATGGCTGACGTATTGCTGAAAACATTCGTGCAATATTTATTTTGCACACATACAATTTTATACAGATAGTCTTCATGCTCAATTCAGAACAACTTGCATATTGGAAATATCGTGCTATACGATCTAGTTGCTTCACGCTGAATGATTGTTGCATAGGACGTATGCTGCTGTCACCATGATTGCTCTAGTCTTTTATTTGGGCACGAAATAACCTAATACGCCGATCTCGAGTCGCAGTCGGCGCACAGGGTGGCTTGAGGAGGGGGGGGGGGGCTGCACCAGTGTATGATCACGCACATCACACCAGTAAATGGTGCATGCTGCAATTTTCATTCTGTGGTAAGAACAGCATAGCAATTTTGTTGTTTCACGTTCGCGCTATTTTTAAATTTTTTTGTACTAACCATCACCGATGCTAACCCCATCTTTCGATGCAATTCATTCTCATCTCTTAATATACAGAGCGCGAGTTTAGAAAGATTTAAGATATGGCAACTCTCCCCCACGCTCTCTCATTGTAGGGCGCGGATAATTTCCACCCAAAATTTTTTAGCGGCACAATTCTGGCCACTTAACTATTTACTGTCCTGTGCGAGCCTTTTCAATCGATTTGCAGCGGATCTCGGTTTTATTTGCTGTCTTAAACAGGCAAGTGTTGAAACGCGACTACAGGCCTTTGTTTCTCTATAGATGCGGTCAACAGCATCGTCCTAAATAATGGTGCGTTATATTTCGCAACAAACGAGGCACTTTTTGGTCGAGAAATTTTCTCATCATGAAGCTGTTGAATCATTACTGTTCCTCAGTGGGCAGTAGGTAAGTACTGCACACGTTCAATGCGCCTAACATGCGCAGTATTCCCAAATCCTACCTAATGTTAGTATATCAGGAAGGTTGTTTCACTTTGGTGTGATATACTTACTCTCCACTAGCGATGCTTCAACGCAGGTAATATTATTTGCTAGAAAGTGCGCTCGTAATTGCAGCACAGGGACGCTCACCTTTGCAAGCGCCCCATAGCAAGAAACAAAAAAGAAAGACTGAACTCACGAGAACCATTTCAAACCTGCACATAGCGATGTGATAGCTTCGATAACGCAGCGGCAGCGCGAGCCAAGTTGGCAGGCAGCTGAGGAGGTCAGGTTGCACCTTTAAGTCAATCAAAAAGGAAATTCCAAGTTCTTCAGAACACTAGGAGGACCATGTCGGGTGCAGCGGCGTGCAACAGCCTGCCCTCCTCTTCACCCTAACAGTTGACTACCCTGTAAATCTGCGATAAAAGCATTATGCACGAAATAGAAAGCTCACAATCCGCCGATGGGAGCAGCCACGGCACGACGAGCGGCGTGCTCCGTCCTACTATACGCTTGCTCATTTTGAAACCAGGCGGCGCTGGGTGTCTGATTTTAAGTGCGCCCCCTGGGCAGCGCAGGTTCCCTATAGGCCTTGCACAGTCTAAATTAGGATTCTCATGTGTCATGGCGCTATCAAAGCCCAAGATAAGAGATTTGCGGGCATTTTTGCAATCTCGTACTTCTGAATTTCTGTGCTTTTTGTGAGGTGAGAAAAGGTGAATTTTTCATTTTTACAATGTGTGGATGTGATGTCAGCGTGTCTCATGGTGGCAAAGGTGATTTGAAACTGTAGCTGGAGCTGTAACTGAATTCCGCTCATCAATGGACAACACAACCCTCCAATGTCTGCTGCTGGTGAGGAGCCATCAGCCTGGACCGTGCTTTGAGCAAAACTACACACACTTCCTGGCTTAAACGTTGAAAAATTTATTGCAGTCTGCATCCTCCCCCCCCCCTCCCCCCCCCCCCTCCCTCAGCTTGTTGGTGAGAGTAAAAAAAAAAATATTTTGATCTCGTCAGGTTTGCAGGTATGCACAAAGCAGTGCAGTGGACTCCTCGAAGGGAATTTTCAAAACTTTTTTATTTATCAGAAGTTTTTTTAAAGGAAAGTACACATAGTTCCTGAAGCATTACTTTAGTATTTAAATTTTACCAGCCCTTGCTGATGTGAATGTGCAGAAAAAAAAGGAATCAGCCCTGGTCCACTTTACATTCGTAAAGTGATTTTTTACAAAATAAGTGTGCACGTTTGAGGGGCTTGGAAGAAATTTTTGCGCATCCTTCGTGCTCAAAGCAGGGCTGCAAAAGTACAGCTGCAACTCTAGCTGCAGCGTCTGGCACTGCATTGGCCACAGGGTCCTCGCGCTCATGATTGGAGGTGGATTGATCCTCCGCTTGCACTTAGCGATATCTCCTCGAGGCTTTCCTGGTGACAACAAGTAGCCACATTTGCTTCCACTGTTTCATAGTCCTGTCGCAAAGAAGGGGCAATACTGGAATTAACATGATGTTGGCTTCAGCATTGTCAGCGGCACTTGCCTCACCATGGTGCATTGGTTGTATGCTTCAAAGCCTGCTTGGTGTAAGCACATTTTTACAGTCATCACCTGCACTTGTTCCCAAGTGTGGTCCAAAATGTGTATAGCCGACCGTAAGTAAATACTTTAAGCCTTCGAGCCAGCACACTACAGCGTTCAGTGGAGCAGCTGGTGGCGATAGTGGACCTTGACATTGTGGATTGCGCCTTGTCAATTTTTTGGGTGATGGCAGTCACATTGGTAGGCAGGAATTCGAGATTGATTCCTTGATTGATTTCAGTCTGGTCACCTGGCCATAGGCAAGGTAATTTTCCACGAGGAAGACAACTTTCCTGATCTGCCTAGCAAACCATGAGCCTTCCTTCTGCAGCCACTTTTTGAAAATTGACATCGTCGTCCACGCTCTTCCTGGTAAATCAGAGGAATGTTTTGAACACCCTTGAAGCAACGTGGATGTTTTGACTTCTGTACCTCCAGCAACTTCTACTGTTTATCGCCTGCCATGTTTCTTTCACCAGTACCGTAATGCACTCCTTACTGCATTTCCCACCTGTGCAGTCTTCGCCTTTGTAGATGAAAGAAGTTAGATGAGAAGCATCGAATAAGAAAGGCCCATCTCGTCGACATTGAGGATGTCTTTTCACTCGTAGTGACCTGCAGCCGCCCCTTTTGCCACCTGGTGCAGATGTCTTTGGTCACTGCAGCACTGACAGGAGTCGGAGCCTGAGCATATTTTAGGTCGGCTCAGCCATCCATTGCTGATGCTGAAATTTTCAACTCGACTTCCATTTGCAGGGCCATCCCTTGTGCCTTCTGCTCCAAAATTGTACTACTCGTAGGAAAATTAGCATTTAGCGCATGCTTAAACTACAGAAAAAAAACCTTTTCTAGTTCTTCATATGGTGTTGAGCTCATACATATTTGGTTTGAAGAAAAGGACTCATTCTTGACAGCTCTTTGAATCTCGGCTTTGTTTGTCAAAATTGGTGACAGCGTTGACTTTGGAGTTTCGAAGTTCACAACTTCTATTTTATACAGGCTGCTTCACTCAAGCTCCTGCAGTGCTTTTAACTTTTAAAGCGAAAGCTATTACTACGCCTTTCCATATCTTGATTGACGTTTGTTTCGTATCGCCTTCTTGAACATGCCTAGCGGCGTGTGGCCTCCGAGCTGCCCACTTCTTTTTCGCATGTTGTGACATGCGGAGCCGGCAACGCTCGCATCTTCTTCTAGTTCACACACCTGCTTTCATCTTCTTCACACACCTGGCAAACTTCATTGGTGCCGGTGCATATATCCACAAATATACAATATTGCCTGACACAATTCTACACAGCCTTCCCGTCCCCTGCCTACCCTTTCCTGCCACTGCTGCCCATCGGACTCACCTCCTGCAATTTCCCTCTTTAAAAGCTCTTGACACCTTCGTGTCGTCTAGAATTGTAAGGACGGTTCACTCAAGGCTAAAGTCCCACTATACAGCTTTAGCAGTTGTTATAGGTATCTGCCGTTACTGCCTGAAATGCCAGTTCCGAGCGATGTCGCTAAACGGTTAATAAATATGCATAATCTTCTTTTTAAAATGCTCTCGACACCCTCGTGCCATCTAAACCTGGCTGTGCTGTCCTTGAGATTCGCAGATATCCATGGAGGAGTCGTGCACTTTCACTTTATCTACTTAGGTTTAGCCATGTTAAACCTTTCCTTAACTTTTTAGAGCACAGCTCTTTGGTGCCTGTTCCTGCGTTTCGCAGTGTCACCTTCGGCGTTGTCCCTTGTAACCACTCGGCGCGGAGAGGAGGAGAAGGGTAGGTTCTGCACTCTACATGCACGCTCTGCTCTGGAGGGCTGACCAAGGAGGTTATAAAAAAAACTACTTGGGACTGACCGAGTGGAGCAGGAAAGTGTCTACCGGCATAGCATGTTTCCAGCATAAGAGTGGAGTCTGCCTAGAATGCTGGTGAATTTTGATGCGTTCAGCGGAAGGCTGGTTGTGTTCAATGCAACACTCGGTAGCCTGCACCGCCCGATCCTAACTGCGTAGCTGCCGCTGTTCGCCACTGCGAACTGCCTGCCTATATAAATAGTTTATTTTCTGCCAGTTCTTTCTGAGCCATGAGCGAAGCAACCAATGGAAGTCCTTCGTCTACCGCTGCGTGCACAGTTAATCCGCCTAGTGTCGCCGCCGCCTTTCCTGTTGTAGCGCAGCCCACATATACGCTTAGATCAAGAACTGTTAGTGGAGTGCTTCTTGAAGAAGGAATATGTGTGAAAAATAAAAAGTTGTCTGTAATTGTGGCACATGCAAGCACAAACATGCCTGGGGTGGATTCAGTGTTTAGCTTTTGAACCGTTGAACCGAGGTCAACAGCATTTCTTTCCTCCAAAAACCAAACTAATCCATTGCAGGGAAAGTATGGTTGCTTCCCAGTTGCTATCCTAACTAATACCAATACTGCTGATGCTAAGGCATGTTGCTGACACCCGTTCCTAGATCCACATGGACAGGCACACTTAATTGTAATCAAGTGCTCTAAAATCATGTAAAAGCCAACCATGTGACACAAGTTGGAGCTATTATTTTAATGTTTTTTAAGTGAAACAAACTACAGAGCTAGTACAGAAAAGGAGTAAATGTTCTACCATAACTGTACATTCTTTGTTGGTATCCAACTGTTCATGAAGAGTCACAAAAGCATGGGATTGGGCATGGCATAATTAATAGAGGTCATTGTTATTGGCAATCACGTTTTTGGATTTGTGCTTTTTTGCGCAGTTATAATAATGCTTACAATTTCATGGGGGAGGGGGGGGGGATTTTTAGACAAGTGGTGAAATTAGCAGTTAGGATACTTAATTGGCTTTGGAAGGTAATCTTCTTTGCTACTGGAAAAGTGGTGATAAAAACACTGAAGGCAGCATAAAAATGTCAGACTGTTTATTCTGACCCACATTTGCCTCTGGTAGCCCTGTATCTTCAGATTTGCAATGTGTAGCAGATTCCCCCAGCGCACCTGCCTCGGATTATCCTGAAACATCTTCAGAGTCACACCAGTTCACCCTAAGGATTGGCGGCCTTTCAGATAAAGCATATTACCAATTATTCAGTATTCCTTGTGGGCGTAAGAAGTATAATAAACAAGTGTGATACCTTGATGGATGCATGTGTAGCTGATATTGATGTTTTAATTTAGACTTGATTTTCGAGTAAAGTCGACAGTGATGAACTGTTTTCTTGTGAAAAGAAAATATGCTGTGTAGAAGCATGATCACAGTGACTGAACAGGTGGCGGTATTTTGGTGGCCATTTCTGAAGGAATACCTTGTCCCATTCCAATCAGAACTTGAATTTGTTTGTACATATGTTACCTTAACTCATCATGATGTTATAGCTTTCGCATGCTATCGGCCTTTACACTTTGTCGCCACATTCTGTGAAGAACTTTGGCTGTATGAACTAAGTTGCGTCTCGAACTCAAAAGCGCTAGTTTCTTTTTTTTTTTATGAGGTTTCAATTTTCTAGGTATTTAATAGATTGGTCCCATCATAAGAATAGGGCACCTGTGCTAAAAAACATTGACAAGTCTCTTTCGGTTGTCCGGGTCATATGTGCAGTTGCCTTATTCTTACCATAAACGTACGCCAACTAGCCCAACTTTGATCCCAACCCCATCGTGACTACTAATTCATCAATGTGTTTAGCTTTCAGTGACCTCTGTTCCACATTTACCCTATCTGAGCTCATAAAAGAGCCAACTCGCGTTATCCCCTCATGTGGAAATGTGCTCGACCTTGTGCACATAAACTATCCTGATTCTGTCTCATCCCTAACTCTACTACCAAGTCTATGCCATCATGCTCACCTTGCCCTTATAAACAGTCAAGAATAACCTGCGATTATGGGAGAGCAAACTTTCGAATCATTAATGTAACTTTTAAAGTTTGTTGACATATTCTTAGCATAGCTCTTGGAACGCAGAGTACATGAAAGCTGGAGTTCATTTAGGACTCAGGTCAAGCACTCGTATATATGTTCCTCTCCAGGGAATATCTGTCAAGAGACGTTCACCCTGGTTTAGTCTACATCTACTAAATTTTAAAAATGCATGTTTTGTTGTTGCTAGAAAGCCAACACTGCCCGAGCAAGGTTGGCTTACCCATCTAGTGCAGTGGACTACAGAAATGCTCTGTTCCATGCCAAACACACTTATTTTTATACCACTCCTCCTTCCTTACTTTATTCAAACCCTTACGAGTTTTAGAACTTTATCAGCGGGCTTGAATCCAGAGGCGCTTCCTTGAACGCTCAAGGAATATTTTTTTTTTTTTTTTTTTTCCGAATGAAGAGGGCTGTATATTAACCCCTTAACCGTTTCGGACGAGCTGCGCTCGTCCTTGCCAAGCCGTCCCCAAACCGTTTTGGACGACTATAGCTCGACCTCGCTGAATAGGTTCTTCCCTTCAGTGTTTCGGACGAGCAGCGCACGTTTGTGGCTTAGATGGCATTTTGCTCGACAGATGGCAGCACCGACCTGATAATTTGTTTTTTTTCTACCACATAAACGTCTTTTTCATATGGCAACATGGGTTTTAAAAATGGCATCCGGCGGAGGCGACGCGTGCATTGCTGGCCCGTCTTCTCGGAAACGACGCTTTTCTTCGTCGTCATCTTCTTCGAACGATGGTGATTCAGACACTGAAGGGTACATTTTTTTCAGGGAGCGAGGACGACAGTGATGCCTTTGTGCTGAGCAGTTCTTCCATATTGTGAGAAATAATAAAGTTCAGTATGCTAATTTGACTTCGTGTTTGCTTGAAAAATTTTTTAAAGATCGAATGCATGCTTTTTATTGCAATAATAATCGAAATCAGGAATAAAAAAAATAAGCAGTTTGTTAAAAAATTCGTTGATATAACAAAACGGTGAAGGGGTTAATAACGCCTTCTCATCATCCTTTTCGCAAGCTACTCCTGTAACCATAACAGGTCTCTAAAAGAGGATACAAAAAGTGCCTGTGAAGTGCTTGCATTGTGTAGAGTAAATGCCACTGAACATGCGTAATGTATACAAACGCTGAGAATTTAGTCAATATTTTGCAAATGATTCTCTTCCCTTGCCAACAGCCTCAGTGTTTCTGAGCCTCATTGAGCCCATATGACAGGTGACAGGCAGGTGACCGCGACTTATCTGACTCCATTTCTCCTCACTTATCTATTGTTGCATGGGAGTAAGCAGCAAAAAAAAAAAAAAAGTTGTACACAACCTAGCTGAATTGACTTGGTGGCACATTAATGGATGGAGTGCAGTGCCGATCTGTTTTCTTTGTTTTTCTTGCTCAGCCCTGTATATGAGTTAGAGGGAAAGCATAGAGGCTGTTCTTAACTGCCGGTTCCTCTGGTGCTACATGCACTAGATTGAAAAGTTTTGCGGAAGGATGATAGGCAACTGAATATCTATCAGTATCATCAGCTTTCTTTACACTTGGTGAATGCATCTTCAGTGCCCCTTTAATGGTGCTAGACTTCTGCTTGATAATGGCAGTCTATAATGGCCTTATAGTTATGTTTAGTTATGTCAATGTTTTGAGCCTGCAACACGACCTGTCCTTTTTCCTCTCTGCTACGTCTTAGGAAAAGGCATGACACACTACTTAAGGACTTGGAGAAGAAGCAGGAAGCGCAGAGGGAGACCATCCACAAGTTGGAAGAACAAATCCAGCAATCCCAAGGAAAAGGTGCTGTCAAGATGTGATTAACTTAAATTTGTATAAATGCTTCTGTTTGCGACATCTGCACCTTGTGGAGTCTGTTTTGTGACACAAAGTTATCAATCCCATTTGCACATTTATTTTTAAGTAACATGTGAAGAATGAAGTAGAATTTACTGGAATAGCAATAACCTTGGAACTATAGAAGAGTTGCTAACAAACTTACACCACTGCTAAGTTAAATGGCAAATGCTTTCAGTAGTCTTTTACCAGTGAGCCTCCTCACTTTGTACTTCACGCGTGGTCATTCTTAAATGCATAAACTTTAAAAACATCTGTTTGACTCCTGTGTTGAAACTTTTTTCGGAATATTTTTTTTGCACCACAATTATATTCTGCCTTCAGTTAGTGTGTGTTACCTTTAGGTTGCGTTCAGAGAGCCTTTCAGCAACAATCGGCAAGGCATGACAACAGTTACACTAAGCAATTACATTCGCCATTATAATTTCCTGCGTCAGTGAGTGTATGTTACCTTTAGGTTGCGTTCAGAGACATCTTTTAGCAACAATCACCGTTTACAGGGAGTTATGTTACCATTAGGTTGCGTCAGATACACGCCGCTCAACGGAGGCACACTTGGGTGCAGCCCGTCGCGTCGTCTGGAAAAGCCGTATTGCACCCAGTTCTCATCGCCACCACTCCGTGACGAGTTCGGACGGAGAGCTGCGCGCAGCAGCCGTGGCTGTGTTTTCGTTTAGGCGTCTGCGCGGTCGGCGCTTGATTATTTTTAGATTTATGAGTGGCATTTCACACATTATGGCAATGCCACATGCAAGTTTGCTATTGATGAGATGATAGCGGCATGTCATAATCACTGGGCTTTTCCAAGTAAGTCGTGAACTTCCGTTTACAACGAGAATCGAGGTAGTCGTGCGCTTCGCTGAGTAGGCACCCATTTAGTTGAGTTTCAACCACTATAATAATGTATTACATATTACAATCTTGATCTCGGGACAAGGTTTGGGGCCATTTATTCAGTGTGCACTTTTGGAAACTTACAATTCAGGAGGTAGCGTTCAACATTATTGTTCAGCCTGTTTCTCAGTTTTCACTGGACATAATATTCAAGTGGGTATCACCACCTAAACATACTAGCTGACACAAACTGTTGCAAAAGGCACAACACAAGACAGCCAGTTCAACGACACGCCCACAGGCTCAGGCAATTTTTTTCGTTTTATTATAAAGCAGCGTGATGCACGGAAGATACGCAAGCCTATTTTACAAACGAAGAACTTTCTTCGAAAGAGGTTTATGTGCAAGTGTGATTTTTTCCACTGTCAGATTGATGTTGCCTGTCCAGTTGGCCAGCAGTGGTCGCATTAGTTTGGTTAGAAATGTTCTGCAGAGGTTCTTAGTGTGACTGCGGTCTTCTTTCTCGCAAATCAACTCCAGACATTGCACAAAATAGGGAAGAAATGATGAAACCAACATGTTGCATAGCTTGCTGCTGCTTCTGACCTCAGGGCACTTCATTACCTTGCTAACAAAGGTGCATGGAGGTAGTTGTACAAGGCAGCTACCTCCATTTTTAGATACCGTAGGCATCCATCATCAAGAATTTTGATAAGTCCAGGGTTTGCAGGAATCACAAGACACCTAGCTGAAAACTAGTACAAATTGTTAATAAAAGGATAGGGACTAATAAAATAAAATTAATGGCACTGTAAAGTAAGCACTCGATGATATTTAATCTTTTTTTATATACAAATAATGAAAACAAGGGCAGGCACTGAAAACAGCCAAAATAAATAAAAATGTTTCATGCGATTTTGTAAAAATATCCATACCTTCTCTTCACATGGACATGCAAGGTAACCAACCAAGAATACAATCGGCGCTATCTCTATGTCAGCTGCTGGTTCACACCACACATGAATGAATCCAAGCTGACTCGAAAACTCTCGCAGCAGACGTGATAGCAGCGGGCAAGGTACGACTTTCATAATCTCGAATGCCAAGTTTTGTAGCTGCCTAATTGCCTCAGAGTTGATAGGTGCATTTGCAGACTTTGATGCTTGCAAGATGCCAACATGCACAAAGCATGGCAAAATGTGTATAATCTCAGTTGATATTTTTTTTTTTTTTCGCTAGTGGTACCTTCAGTATTTTCTCTGAAGTGAAAGCTGTAGCCCTTTCATCGACTCTGTCGTTCCCGCCATTGAATTGCCTTAGGCTCCTTAAAAGCGATACTACAGGATTGTTGTTAAGGGCCTGCTTTAGGACGTATCGGAAGCTGAAAATAAGAGGTTCGGTTAAATGCAATGCACAAGTAAGGCACACAGAAGACATTGTTGTAAGATACTTGATGTGATTAAGAAGGTACTTAATTAGCGCCACTGTTGATCTGGTTGTCATGATTATTGCGTCGTACATTTCCTTGGTTAGCCTTTGCTTCGACTCCTTGGACCTGAATGTCTTCGATATGGCAAAGTCCAACTCTAACCAAGAGAGTCGCTCGTCATCTGACAAATAGAATAGCTCCTCTTGGTGTCTCCATGGCTTTACTGATGCGGTGTTGTGCAAGGCATACCATTTTGATATCACTCGCATAAAAGTGATCGTGGTGAAGCTATCTTGAAACTCTCATGCTTCAGGATGGCACTGGGGGTTGTCCTGGAGGAAATGAAGTGTAGCTATAACAAGTGGGAAAAATATATCTGTAGCCCTGCGCACCTTAATTTTTTAAAGGTTGTTTGGCTCAACATGAGCCCGGCCCGCATGAGGAACTTGTAACATGGGTAGTTCGGGAACACGGACAGAATGGGTGAAGGAAGCAGGATCTTCAGTTTTGTGTTCTTCATGTAGTCATCTGTGAAGTGCAGTAAACATACCAGTGACTTGTCACTCGGCTCCCTACCGGCTTCCTTTTCTGGCCGAGCCCTCCCGAGATATGTTTTTCAGTCATGCTACTCGACGTTGTGAATCGCATGGGAACTCATGGTAACCTATCTTCAGATCTTTTCTTGCTTTCGTGGTGCACAGCAGCACACAGCAGTTGACTGGCATGGTACTGCATACGCTTAGGACGCAGTTAACATAGGCACCGAAGACACTAACACAGAACTAGCAGAACCGCACAGTTATATTGAGCAGTCAAAACAAAAACGCGCCATCAGAGCCAGCGCACTCCTTCCACGTCGTCTGCTCGTCCGTGCCGGCGGCGCCTCGTCATGGAGGGGTGGCGCCGCGGAGAACGACGGCCGAAACTGTAACTTCTCCCAATACGCGCTTCCCCAGCCATTGCGACGCAACGCGACAGGCCGCACGAAGTGCGCCTCCATTGAGCAGCCGTGCCAACATTCTCGGTGAATTCACTGCTGTACAGCTGAGCTACATGTATGATACTGCTGGGCTCTGCGACTCCTCAGCCTATTCCCAAGCACTGCTTTGAATCGTGAACACTGTTGCGTCTGACAACTGTCTTTGAGCTGCATTCGTCCACCATTTTTGCTCTTTCTCTTAGATGCTCCTCCTGAAGTATTGAAACTTCCATTACATAATTACTTGGCCTGAACAACATTAAATACATTGTCATTACAGAACTGCCAAAAACACGATGCTATGTCTAAATGGGCAACACATTCTCCTGCTGAATGAAAGCTGCTTTATTATTGTCAAAGCCTTTGGGAAAGCACAGATTGTGTCTTCCTCTGACACATTTCCATTAATAGAGCAGAATATTGAGCTAGTTGGTGTAACATCTTCCACAGCGGCTCGAATTTGGCCACCCACTGGTTCAGTCGGCGAGCTTCCGTCGCAGTGGTGGCAATAAGGACAGCCAAGCAGGTCGGAACTGGTACACCAGACTCCATCGCACACTTCAGTGGTACTGTTGAAAAGGAATTAGATTTTTTACGCTTACCGGCAGGATGTTAAAGATAAAGAAGTTAACTGCAGAGGTAAAGTGAAGGGAGAAGAAGGTGTGCGGGTTCAGATCAATATAGTTGTCAGTGCAGCGTCCTTGTGTCTGTGTGTGCTTCTGTTTTGTTCCCTGCTCTGCTGCCTTCTTCCAAGGCATTTCCATTCTCCAATATTACAGTGGTTACAGCGTATGTACAGCTAACAGAATTGCTGGACTTGCAAATTGGTGAAGATTCATAATAAAATACCGCGCACACCAAAAATGGACACACTCACGCAAGGGAATGAAACAGCAACACACAAGCACAGTTACTAACAACTGAAGTTTATGGGGCAGATGGAATTCATACAAAACAACAATAGTTACAAAAGAAAGGGTGAAGGTGCAGAGCTCCAGTCTCAGAGGAGACAGAAAAAAAAAACATTTTTCTAGAAATCACTTTCTCATTACCTACAGAGTGAAACTGAAGACTGGGTGATACATTCTTCCTTTTATCATTTACGTATATGAGAGTGCTGTTATACAAATGAATTTGTGACATTTTCTCGGAGTGCTCTTTCATCTTCCGGAAAGTCTTAGCTGAAGGCCCCTTCCAATCTAAACCACAGCATCAGTGCATGGATCAAAAACAGAACTGTGCTTAATATGCTGAAATAAGCTATGGCAAGGCAGCTTCTCTGTATGGCGTTTTCCAGATGTGTATACTTTTGTAAGGGCCGTACCTCCAACTTGGCGGTCAAAAAGAGAAGTTGCATAGTGCAAGGCTGTAGAATAATTTCGACCACCTGGGGATCTTTAATGTGCACTGACATTACGCAGCACACGGACACCTTTCTATTTCTTCATCGAAGAATGCAATACAATAAGCATTGAAACTAGCACTGTGTCCTGTATCAACAGAGCTATCGCTCGACATTCGCTTCAGCAGCGATGTCAATACACATTAAAGATACCCAGCTGTGCGAAATTATTCCATAGCCCTCCTCCTCGGCACCTTTTTCTCTTTCTTCTACTCACTCCCGCCTTCTTCCCTTCCCTTACGACACTGTTCAGATCTCTGTCCAGAAATGTAAGAGATACTGTGTCCTTTCCTATAAATCCTATAAATCAATCTGCAGTGTTGGGAATAAAGTAGCAATGCCCAGGAATTTAGTAGCGCTACTGCCCGCACACTGGCTGGCGCATCAAATCTGACGGCAACTTGCGCCACTCCTATTTGAGTTGGGACCACCCTGAAAAAGTCATCTGTATCAATGCTCCCAGACTAACCTCTCCACAGCAGCATACATGATGAGAAACACATATGGCTCTTTAGGGGTCAAATTGCAGAGCCAGAGGTCATGTGCAGAACTTCGCTGGAGGGAAGGTCATGGTAGGAGTAGAGTTATCACTTTAAAATGCAGCAGGAAACAGTTTTATTTTCATGTGCGCACAATTTTGGCCATGTGGTTCGTTCTGCTGGGGGCAGTGTGGTAAAACAAAGTGCAAACGGCCTGGACGTTAACTGCTTGCGACATTTGGTATCACTAAGCATGGATGCCTCATCCTGCGCACCAGAACTGTGGACACACGGTTCCTCAGCGCTGTTGATTCATCTTGTGTGCTCAGCATTCACACCAAATAAAGAATAAAACATTATGCTTTGCAAACGCCAGAATGGATTGCATACGTGCAAGCGCACGTTTCCTTGCTGCGACACGCCGGGCTTGGGTGCAATTAGAATGCTTATCACAGCGGGGGCCATTCACCATGTGCCTATGTCACTAGGCTTAACATGCTTGGCATCAAAGCTGCATCGCAAGTGCTTTGAATCCATCACAGTTAAGTATAAAATATCTCACCTTGTTACCAGCTTACCATCAAACATTATTAAATGTATTAAATTTCCTGAAAACAAATGATTTCCGTGAGGCCTTTGTCAGTGGTGCACGTGGAGAAGCAGCCCAGGCGGCCATCCCACACAGACGACCACAGGTTGCTGCAGACCGCTGCTTCAAACCATCTGCCAAGCCTTCACAAGCATTGGATTTCAAGAAGATCTTACCAGCTTGGGATCATGTGTCATTTGCCAGTACTAAAGTAACACAGTCATCAAGTAACTGCTAGCAACTTGTTTTACTCCAGGTGGTTAACTTGTACCAAAAGTCATATCATTCTTACTTTTAATGCGTTACATATTTCAAACATTCACTAAGGCTGCGCTAATGTGTCATAGCAATGCGTGTCGCTGCATAAAAGAGGGACACATAATTGCTGTTGTACCATAATTGTAGAATTTTAATGGAGAAATGTCAGTTGTGTAAGGGCTGTACCACATCAGAACTACGGGGAAAAGTGCGGCCCTTGCATGCGTATCCACGGTACTCACTGCTGCCATGCTGGATGCTGCGCAGATATTGCATGGTCTTAAATAGCTTACTTGCTGCCATTCAGAGGCTGTGTGGTAAGCCAGTTCTTCTGTTTAGCTATTTTATTTGCACGGTTAGCTGATACCGCATATGTAAAACCCAAAGGGTTTGCTTCTAAGCTGTTTAGCTTGGCTCTCCAGCCCACCTGCTAGTCTAGTGTCTAGGAGCATGAGGCCCATTCAAGGGATTATAGTGCTGCGGTGGCTCAGTGGTTAAGGCGGCCGGCTACTGAATCAAATTATCTGGGTTCAAACCTGACCGCGGCGACCATGTTTAGATTGAAATGAAACGCAAAGGCGTCCACTGTGCATTGTCAGTGTGGTCAAAATTATCTCTCAGCCCTTCATTACATCACTTCCTTCTCTTTTTTTACTCTCATCATCCTCCCTTTCCTTTTGGGCTCAGTTTAGGTGTCCACCCAAACGTGTGACAGATGCTTCGCCTTCCCTTTCTTATAAGCTAACTTGAAATTTTTACTGCAAGTCATACAAGCATAGATATTGCTATAGCTGAGGAAGACTAAGCGGGTAGTGGCGCAGTCATTGCCGCCACTTCACCTTGTTGAGAAGACGGTTGTTGAAGCCGTTGCGACAGCTTGGACTTGTCATTTGGTGCCAGTATGCTTGGGTACAGCCAAAGGTCTGTTCTTACTGCCATGCAAAATTTTTTACTGGAAGCGATAATCTGTCTTGCTAAATTTTCTTATATTACTTGGCTACAAAAGGCACGGTGTCAATCTCCTGTTTCCGCTATGATTTTTCCTTATTTCATTTGCTTCACCTTGTGGGTTTCATTCTCTATTCTCCTCCAATCATTTTCTTTTTGGACACAAATATATAGCTAATGACTATCTCTGCTCCCCAAGTCTTGGCCGATCCACCTGTATTTGTACACGCCACCCTTTATTCTGTCAACAAAAGAGCAGTCCAGACGAGCTCAAGGTCACGGCGACATTGATGAATCACGTTTGGAGACTTAGCATAGTAGAGCCTAGGCCCTGAAAATGGAACACGCTTTGACATTGACATTGTTCTCAATACTTTTTACAGGGATCACAAATTCGCCTTGGTGGTGCTGCTTAGAAACGTTGCGCTTAGAAACATTTGAAACTCAATAAACGCGCGGCAACATTCCGAAGAATTGGAGGTGCGCTTTATCTCATATTTCTAACTTAGGTGCTCTTGAAGCATCTAGTTAGCTCAGTGGCGTCGCGAGGGGGGTGCGAGGGGTGCGGTCCACATCGGGTGCTGCTCTCGGGGGGGTGCAGCTGAACAGTTACAGGGAGGAAGGGGTGGGGAGCGAAATGAGTTATTGTGTAAAGACGCGAAAAGGCGCGCATTGGTGCCGCTGAGACAATAGAGACTTTAGTTTACCGCTGTCGCTTACCGCGGCCGTCTACCGCTACCGCGCCCCGTTAGCACAGCACGCGCTGATTGGTCTCTGCGTGCGGTGTCCGCCGGAATTTGACAGGAACGTGACGCCATCTGTCGCCCTCGAGGTGATCTGAGCATGCGTACTGACGCTCGCGCGGTAGCCGTAAGCGGTAGCGCTAAACTAAATGTAATAATAATAATAATAATAATAATAATAATCTACTGACTGGTAAGCGTGATCTCGGAACGGTTTTTTTTTTTTTTTTTTTTTTTTTTGAGGAGCGCTTTAAAACACAGTTTATGCCAGAGATCACGCCTTTTTAATGTTGGGCCGGGCCAGCGCCTCCTCTATACTATAGAGGAGGCGCTGGCCGGGCCTGTGTACGTGCGTGTACCCTGGAAATACCAGCATTAACCCGATATCCATCGGAAACGTACCCATGCGCGGGAGCGTACGTGTTAGACGACACCCGTCGACGACCGGGCTGCCTCATCGCCTCTTTTTGTGTATATATAGTTCACTCTCCTTTCCCAAGCGAGGACCGCTGGCAGTATCTCTCTGCGAGTCTATCTTCTTGTTCATTTATCTCCTGTGCCTTTCTCGCTCCTCGGCCCAGTCACACATCCGCCTCACACTTTCAAAACGCCCAAAGGCACGGAATGCCTGTTGCTCAGTGACATGGAAAGTCTTCGTCTGGTCACTATAAAGGAAGTAAAAGGGAAGTTGAGATCCGGAAGGGGGGGCGTGCCACGCCGCGCCTCCGCACCGGGTGGTGTTGACCGGGTGCGGGTGACCCTAGCGACACCACTTAGCTTGCCCACGTCACATGCGGCTTCGACAGAGCACGCAGGTAACGGGAAACGGGAGCGCCCCAAAAGTTCTCGCTGCTCTCGCTAGTCTGTGTGTTACGATGCTGCAATCGGCTCGGCAATCATTGCCTTCCGCTGCCTGGGAGAACGTGGTTGTGCAGCTCGGACCATGAGTTTCAGCAGGCAGCGATCCAACTTGGTCGAGGATGTTTTTGAGGAACAACGCGCCCCGGCCAGTATCCGAGGTGGAGCGTCACTCTAAACATCCCTCGGGCCTTGAGCTTAGGAGTGGAGGAGCCGCGCACCATTTCTTTTGGAAAGTAAAGGTTTATTCTTCTTCCTCACGTTGCCAGCAGCCGGAAGAGCAACATTTGCATATTTTGCGCAAGTCAGTCACAGAGTCGTTGGTCGTGAGTTCACAGCATTTTCAGAGACGGCCTCCAGGTAAATACATGGTTCACATAGCTTTTTTATTTTATTTGAACGACATGGTGTGATAATCGTGGCTAGTCGTTGCAATTGCGTGCTGCCACGGTGCAACCGCAACACTTGCAAAATTGTTGCTAGTCGAGCTGCAACAAAAAGTGCTGTCATTTTTTTCTTCGTTTTGTAGTTTTGCATTGGTTCTTGTCTATTCTAGACAGTCTTCACGGTCGGCAAAATAAAGTGAAGAGACGGGATCGCCGAAAGGCGAGCGCATTTAAAAAAGTTGGGACTGGCGGAGAAGAAAAAAATATATATAAAGCGGGGAGGCAGACCGAGTTAACTCGCCGCAAGGTCGTCCTGCTCTTGGACAGTGAGAGTAGGAACATATACGCCCACGTCTGCTTCGTGAGCAGTATATGAGTAGGCAGGCTTGTTTTGAAGCATGCACTCCAGTGGTTCTCTGTAAAATGAACGAAGCAGGGCTTTACAGCGGGTACTATAGTTTCGTAGCCAGTGCTCGAGGGGAAGGAAAGCTGCACGGAAAAAGAATGCAAGGATTGAGCACATTGCGTTGAAAACAGCATGTTGCGCGCTATTTGTTCCGCAGCACAGCGCGCCAGGGCTGTAAACAAATCTCACCACGAAAATGTGCGGTCTTCGTCAAAAATATATACAGCCGAAAAGGATTTGCTTCTAAGCCTTGCAACGCGGCTCGTTGCGCATCTACAGCGTTTGCAATCTCTCAGGTGAAGAGATATGGTTTCACCCATCACGAGCTTGGGTACCCAAGCTCCCAAGGTGTACGTGCTTCCACGGCTCCGTTACAAGGTTCATAATCATTTTTCGCTAAGACTGCACCCAAGGACATTGCTTCTCGACAGCAGTGGGGGGCTACACGTAAGTGGTACTGTGTTCAGCTTGATGAATTGATCTCCAGAAAGACGACGGTTCAAAGCGAAACCATTGCGAACCATTTTAGGATTCTCGTTCGCGCCTTCGCAGCGGACGAATGTGCCTCCCCGCGCTTCTGCGAAAGGGCCTCTACACTAGGCGCGACATATGTAGCGGCTGTCGGCCACGTGCGCACGCCGGGCCGCATCGACTTCACCTCGCGTCGCATCATGACGAGGAAAAAGGGAAAAGCAGGCCGACCGGAGGAGACCACTGCAGCCATGTGCCATACAGATGCGAGAAGGAGACCAGCCAGAAAAAGTTCCCACAGTAGCAGCTGCTACACGTGGCCTCCTAACGATTCCCCAAGAAGAAGCCGCAAGCCATGGAGCAGCGCAGCACCCGCCCCCAGCGGGAACTACGGGACCGCGCTGGCGAAACTCAAAGCCGAAATCGCCCAGCGAATTTCAGAGACCAATAAGCTACCAAGATCATTCCTGGGGAGTGTTCCCCTTTAGGTTGCAATATGTAGTGTTTTTATTTCTTAATACCACCAAAACCAGGCGTGAACAGAGCCACGAGGTGATTGCATGACAGTGGTATGTCGAGGGGTCATCAGTGAGGGCCCCACTGCCCGGAACCCGGACGCAGCAGTGGGCAACGACGCAGCAGAGAGAGAGAGAGAGAGAGTAAACTTTAATTGTTTTAACGGAATAGCGTGGGTGGTTTCCTCAGTCCAGGATAACATTGGCCTGGGCTGTCTCCCGGGCCCTGTTGAGCAGACTGCGCTGCTCAGAGAGACCCGTGTGGGCCAGCTCTGCCTCCCACTCCGCTTGGCTGAGCGCTCGCGCTTTATATTTCTCTAATTGCTCTTTGCAGTTCCATATCATGTGAAGGATGTCCGAGACTTCACCGCATGCAGTGCATGTGTTATTTTTAAATTTTTCGGGCCAGATTTTGTGGTACTTTGCTAGGTTTGGGAATGTCCTAGCCTGTATGTTCCTTCAGGTTACTGCCTCCTGTCTGCTGAGGTTTTTGTGCGGTTCTGCGTATCGTTTTCTTTCTGATTTGAAGTATTGTATTAGTCCCCCGTTGTGAGAGGGGTTGAAGGCTCTGGGGCAGCTGACGCAGGTGCCCGGAAAGTATGCCCTCGGGCTATCCTGTCGGCAGCCTCGTTGCCGTCGATTCCCTCGTGTGCCGGTATCCACATGATTGTGTGCTTCATGTTGCCCGTCTTTTTTTCCTGCTCCATTATTCGGTGTGCCTGTTTGCATACGCGCCCCAGGAGGAAGGCACGACAGGCCTTTTGGGAATCGCTCAGTATTATGTGTTTTCTACCTTGGTTGCTGGCGTGTTTAACTGCAAGGGCGATTGCAACTTCCTCTGCATCTTCTATGTAGTTATTGGTCTTGATCGATGAGCTGGTCGCCTCTCTTCCGGCGTGGTCAGCTGTGGTGGCTACCACCGCTTTTCTCCCCAGATATGGACTGGCGTCTACATAGAGTATGTCGCTATTATTTCTGACGACGTTGTTTTGTATGTGGCGAAGCAGGAGCGCAGGAAGGACCACGTGGCGCCCACTACCTCGGGTACGCAGGAGGCTTCACGGCAGCGCGGAGCGTGGTCCTACAGAGGACTCCGCCACTTACAGGGAAAGGGGAAGCGAAGGCCGCTGCCTACTACTACGGAGTCGCACTTCAGTCACCCGTAAGAAAGGGACCAAGCCGGTCCCTAAACCTTGGGTTGCAATGAATGTTTTTGGTTAGTGCTACACTTATTTTGGCAAACGCGACCTGAAGAGTGAGGCTCGACATGTGCAGAAATTTTTTGAAGCTGTCTGCAAGGGCCACCAAGAAAAGCCACCCCCAACTTCCGCATCACCTGCACTATGCTGCTACATTTGCGCGCGACCAGGGCACGTCGCGATGCATTGTAAGGAGAGCCGGGCAAGCCCCGAGCAGGGAAACAGTGCGCACCCGGAAGCGAATAACGTGTTGGCCTGTATTCAAAATGGCTATCTAGAGCTTAAAGACGGGTAGCTCGTGCCAGTGGTGGATGTAGGCATCCGTGGTCCTCCCCATCGTGAAAGCCTCATCGCGGGGCAGAAGATAAAAGTTTTGAGAGACGGGTTGTAATATTGTTATTGTCAACCGAGGCCTTGTCGCCGCGTCCCAATCTGCTGGCGAACACCGAACCGTTTAGTTCGTGGACCGCTCCGTCGAAACACTGCCTGAGGCAAGGACTCAAGTGGACACAACCTACTACACGAGAGAGGTGCTTGCTGGATCCATAGAGGCTCCGCTGTACGATGTCATCCTCGCGAATGTCGACAGCGCCAGGCATCGTCCGAACCAGACCTTTCTTGGAGGGGAACCGCCCTGAGCACCGAAGGGACTGATATGAGGGCATCGGATCCAGTACGTGAGCAGCCAAGCGCCCCGGAAGAGCCTGCGGCTGTCGTGACCACGTGACAACAGTCCAGACAGCAGTAGTCGGAGATGTTCCGTAAGTTACGCATACCAACCGCTATCTTGGAAGTTACACGGACGCAGGTGGGTCGAGACCAACAAGAGGACAACACTGTTTTTAGGTGGCTCTCAAAGGGGTTCTTACACATTTCTGCTAAAGGTGGACATGCTCTATCGCCAGTACATGCTAGAGACGGGCCCATGTACTTTACAGCTGATGGTACTTTTTCCGCTTCGAGACAAAGTTCTCCGCCTCGCGCGCTGCGGACTGATAGCAGTTCGCTTAGGACGCAAAAAGACAACTGACCGCATTCTAGCGGATTTCTTCTGACCAAGCTATAGTGAACTAGAATATAGACCAGGCGTACGCTCCAAGAAAAAAAAACAAAAATAAAACACGCAAGCACGCGCACGCACGCACGCACGCACATACACACGCGCACGCACGCACGCACGCACGCACGCACGCACGCACACACACACACACACACACACACACACACACACACACACACACACACACACACACACACACACACACACACACACACACACACACACACACACACACACACAAATTGCCGTTCCACGCGACCACTTTGCTCACTCTGGAGCGTTCACAGCCGGAATGCTCCTTTGTTGCACCACCCCATTCCGCCTTCAGTATTCCAGGCGTCGTTTACTGATCTCCACTACACTTCGCTCCGTCTCGCCGAAACCCAGGGCAGCAAGGAGGGCTGAGGCCTCCGAGATTGGTGTTATTCCGGGGCACTCTAGGACCACATGTCTTATCGTTTCCTAGCTCCGCCACTCCACAGGTGCCGCAAGTGGAGCCCAGGCTGCTTGCGAATTTCGCGCGCCATATGCGCGTGCGGAGCACTCCGCCAGCAAGCCGCTATCGCACGAATTGTCAAAATAGTGCTCACGGCCGATGGCTGTCTTCGCCGCTCGGTAGAGAGTCAAGGTGGGCTTCGCCCATCGCTCCACTTATCCACTCTCGCGTCTCCGTCTTCTGCACCTGGTCCCGGATTTTCGCGCTCGTTGCGTTGCTGGGCCTGGCAGTCGCCGACGCCATAGAGGGTGCCACCCCGAAACGGCGCCGTAAGTTAGGCGTCCGTCTGGTCCATCGCGTCGATATTCTATAGTATATGAGGTGCACCAACGTTTGGTGCGCCAGATTCGTGTCAGGCAACCGGAGGAGCCTAGCCTCATAACTCAACTTCGCTATAGCCTCACGAGCTGCAAACGAGGACCAGCCGAGATCCCCCTGTACACCCTCCACCGGTGTGCTCCTATGGACCCCCAGAGCCATTCGCCCTGCGTCCCTCTGCCGTCTTTCCAAGAACTCCCTTGTGTCGGCAGATAAACACAGTGCGGCGTTGGCGTACGCGAGCCCCGGCACAGCCACCATCTTCCATAGCGCACGTGCCACCTCATACTTGTACGCCCACAGCGCCTGTCGGCCCAAGATCCCACTATCTCGCGCCGCTTTGGCTTTGAGGACCCTTTCCTGTGCTGTCATGTAGTCAGGGCCACTACATAGGCACACTCCCAAGTATTTAGAGCTGAAGCGATGATCACCGCGCCTCCCGGAGAGTCCACGTCTGCGCCTGGTCGTGTTCTTCCGCACCCCATACCAGCACAGAGCACTTCGCAGGATTAAACTTCAGCTGAAGCCTCGACATCCCCGTGCCGCAGATGTCTAGCAAGCTCTGCAGTTCAGCGGGTGAGTCTGCCATGACTGCAAAATCATCAGCTACACCAGCGCAGGTATACGCTGGACAACTCGCAGGCCAGCCTCCTGATGTTCCATGCCGAAACCCAGTCCCGACACTTCCAACAGGCGCGTCACGTTTGCCACGTAAATCATAAGCAGGAGCGCTGAAAGGGGGCAACCCTGTCGGAGACCTCGCGGAACTCCTATCGCTGTCATACTCCCACCGTCCCATTCGACACGTGTCACTACTTCTGTGTACAGCTGTCGTAACAAGTCCATGTCCTGATCGGCCAGCCCATACTCCTGCAGCAGTTCCCATAGCACCTCGCGATTTACGCGGTCGTATGCTTTCGAGATGTCCAGGCAAGCCATATACAACGGGCTCCGCGTCTGCAGGGCTATCTCAATGCATTGAGTGAGGACAAATAAATTGTCCTAGATGCGTCTGCCGACTCGTAAACCCGTCGGCAGTTCCCCGAGAATCTTCTTCCTTTCTGCCCAGCTCTAGAGTCGGGTCCTGACAATTTGAATCGCCATCCGGTAAAGGACGGGCGTGACAGCATTGGGCCTGTAGTTGGTCAGGTCCCGTTTGTCACCACTCCCTTTGTAGAGTGGGCTGACTCTGCTCAACTTCCAATTTGCGGGATACGGGCTTCCGTCATCACCTCGGATAACATATCCCCCAGACGTCCATGTGCTCTCGGCCAGAGCGCCTTGATTAGACTCATGGGAATGTCATCGCAGCCCGCCGCCGTCCGAGCGTCCATTCTGCCAGCCGCTCGTTTCAGCTCTCCGTCTGACGGCGCTTGACGCAGATTGGCTCCAGCGTCGATGTCGTCCGTGGCAGAGGTCTCCGCCGTTTGCCACACGGCCTGCCCACCAAGAGCACTCCCAGAGCTCCCGTCATCGACCTCTATGAGCGCTTTCCATCGCGTCTCCAGCAGCTGCAGGCAGGCTGGACCCCACACTGCACCTGTATCTTGAGATGCGCGGATCTGTCTCGGGGGGGGGGGGGGCGTTCTTCTTCCCTTCTGTATGTAGCGCCAGAAACGTCGAGGGGCCTGCCAGCCCGCTCTTTGTAGGACCTCCATAAAATGTTGATCGAGGTTCCTGATCCTTATCTAGACCAGGGCAGCCGCTTCTCTTTTGCAGGCCAGGTACTGCTCCCAGGCTACCGTCACTGCTCCTAGATCACGGCTCTGGCAGAAATGGCGATGCCTCTGGTTGGCCGCCCGTCTCTGTTGGATGGCCGCTGCTACCTCCGCCATCCACCAGGCGTTCGCTCTGTGTCGGCCAACTTTCCGTGCGGGACGCTTATTGAGGATCTCCTGCATAGTTGCCACCATTCGCTCGTAGGTGTCAATCTCGTCCACCCGTTGCTCCAGAAACATTGCCATCCTTTGCAGTTCGTCCTCCGTAGGGTGCCGGGCTTCCTGTCCTTCCTGCCGTCAGCTGTGCGACTTTACCCGGCCAAACACCAGGCGTATCCGGTTGTAGCCACTGGTCAGGTTCCCACTCTCGTCTTCGTCGATGGTCATGCTGTCCAACGCCTTGTACGTCCATCTGACATGAGGCAGTAGTCCATGCAGGAGGCTCTGTCCCGGGCAGCCCATGTAACCATCCCCCGGCATTTTTCCGTGAGGTTGACGATAATCAAACTTTCTTTCCTCGCCCATCCAGAAAAAGTTTGCTATTAGCGTCCGTGCGACCATCAAGCTCCTCTATGTGCGCATTATATGCAACAGTTGCCAGCAGACAGCCCCATGGAGATCGGTCAAGAAAGTGCCCCTAGAGAAGGTGCTTCTCATTTACACGCCGTTTCGAAAGGTGGCCATCGATATTGTTGGACCCCTCAAGCCCACCACCCGGAATGGGAACCGATACATTCTGACGCTGGTAGACTACGTGACCCGATCCCAAGAGGTCGTCGCCCTGCCCAGTATCGAGACAGAGCGTTTGACCGAGGTCCTTTTGCAAATATTCGTCTGAATTGGAGTACCGGAAGAGACGCTAAGTGACCGAGGTGCGAATTTCACCTCGGAACTCATGCCTGAAGTGGGCCGTCTGCTGTCCCTTCGCCTGCAGTCCAGCTCTCCTTACCACCCGATGACCAACAGCCTCACTAAAAGGCTCAGCGGGGTGCTAAAAAAGATGCTCCGCCGCATGTGCACCGAACAGCCGAGAGACTGAGACCGTTTCATCGAGCCACTATTGTTTGCTTACAGGGAGGTTTCCCAGGCAAGCACGGGGCTCTCCCCGTTCGAGCTTTCGTACGGACGGAACATACGAGGCCCCTTAACCATACTGAAGAAGTTATGGACGGTAGATAAAGTGGAACAGGATACCAAGACGGTTTACCTGCAGTATGTGATTGATCTGCGGGAGAGGTTGAAAACAACTTGTCAAATGGCACATGAGGCTCAGAAGAAGCTGGCGAGCGGAGCGATACAAGAGCCATTATGACCACCACGGGACCAAACCTAGGACACTACAGGTGGGAGACTGGGTGCTTCTATGGCTGCCCACCTAGCACAATAAGCTGACCCTGAAATGGAAGGGCCTCTATGTGGCCAAGGAAAAGAAGGGCGAAGTCAACTTTGTGGTAGACGAGAGAAGCCCCAAAACATTCCATGTCAATATGCTAAAAAATTATTTCAGTCGGCTCTTGGAAACGGACTCGCACGTGCCGATGGTTGCGGTGCTTGCATCCAGTCCCGAGCAAGGGGTGTTGGCATGGCCTATTGGGGAACAAGCGGACTACCGGGACGTCGCAGGGTCCGATAAATTAACTCCCCAGCAGGCACAGGAGCTGCGGACCCTTATTTTCCGACATAAGAAGACGTTTTCCGATCGGCCCAGGTACACCACTTGGGCCGTATGCAGTTTGAACACCACCACAAACAAGCCCATTCAGGTCAAGCAGTACCCGCTTCCCTTCGCAGTGCGTCAGTAAGTAGAGAAGGAGGTTTCCTCGATGCTTCGGATGGGAGCGATCGAAAAGTCGCTCTTGCCGTACAACGCCCCAACCGTCTTGATAAAGAAGACTGACGGTTCGAGCAGCTTCTGTGAAAATTTTAGAAGACTAAACGCGGTACTGGTCGCCGACGCCGAACCGATCCCCCGCGCCGACTGCCCCCTTGCTGCAGTGGGAGGGAGATAGTTCTCTAAAATGAATCTCGCAAAGAGCTATTGGCAAGTCCCTCTGGATGACCGAAAAGACGGCGTATTCAGGAACATACATTTCGGCATTAAGACTGCACCAGCGGTTTTTGCTAAGTTAATGAGGAAGCTCTTGGACGGGATAGACAGACAACGTCTATCATTACTACGACGACCTTCTCGTGGCGACCGAATCGTGGGAGGACAATATGAAGGCGCTGGAAAAGGTTCTCACAAGAATCCGAAAGGCCGGGATGACAGTGAACGAAGTTATGCCTGCCCTGTTTCTTTTCTCACTTTTGCTCCAGCGAGGACCCCTGCGCGGTGGCACCGAGTACGACCCCCTGTCGGGAACGGGGCTCTCGTCGGGTTCTCTCTCCATTTTTGTGTTTTGATTTGAGCGCCTTAGTTTTGTGATGACGACTGGGCCTGGCCTTGAGGGAGGGAAACTCGGTCCCGGCCGCCCCGCGTCTCGAGCGCGGTCCGCGGCGACTGTCGGTCACAATGGGTTTGGAGAAATTGGTGCGTATGGACGGGTGTGAGGTCGTCCAGGGTGTGCGAGGGCGAGCCAGGGTCGGCCAGCGAGCTTAGGCGGGAGTCTGTCGCGGTGAGTGCGGTGACGGCGGCCCCGAAGACGCATGGCCCCATACCGCCTGAGTCCGCATCACTTCGGCCCCGCTGCGAGCATCCGCAGCCTGACGCTCCCTGCGACCGGGCCTTGCCAGACCACCGCAGCTAAGCCACCGTTTCCCGCCACTCTCTCGAACTCTCTTTTTATCTCTATCTCTCATCTAGCTTTCTGGTGTTGTAGTCCTCCCCGCATGTAAAGTTGTAGTGTCATCTCTGTTGTTTCCAGCTTCATGTTAGTTACCTGCATCATTTTTCTGTTCGATACTTATATCACGCTTTTGTTATCTTGCTGTTGTGCATATAACTTTTATTTGTTTTTTTTTATAGTGTGCATATGTAAGTGAATTTCATTGCCCCGATATTGAGTACGTTCATGCCTCCAGCCAACGATCAGGCGTGGCCCCCTATCGCCGCCCGAAGCTGTGATTTCGCACGCGGGAAGGGAAGAGGAGGGGGGCGAGGGGGGGGGGGGGGTAGTCGCTCTACCCCTTCCAACGTATGGAGAGTACAACGGTGGGCAGGTTGGCCCGAATAATCATAAATTCGGCGCCGGCCAACCGACCAGCCACCTACAAATATCCTGACACACAATGCGTGGCATACAGAAATCGCGGCATTTCTGACGGCGGAAAATGGAAAATGCCCTACACTCCGATGCCAAGAACATGTGAAAACGAAAGGAATGTGCACATCATAAAGGATCAAGGGATATGCATGTTACGAAAATCGACTAATATGTCACAATACTGTCAGCAAGAGATTTTGAAGCGAGTTTCCCACTATACGCAGCCGTGAAGACATAGGGAAGAACCGGCAAATGCTTTGAATCAGCCAGAATTCACAGCGTGAATGTTTTATTGCATTTCTCATTTTTTTTTAGACCATTCTGAACTTATATAGCAAAAAGATTGACGCCGCAGGTAAGCGAAAGAAAAGAACTGTGTTCATTTCTGTTTCATGGAGAGACTGGGGAGACTGGAGCTATGCAGGGATATCTCAAGAGAATAGGGACTTTCATGGAGCGCGGATAGAAGGATGGGGACATTTTCGATATGGCAGTCGCCGGGTCGCCGGGTGGCCGCTACAAGCGGCGCCATTGCTGACTTGCTGCGACGTCGAAGTTGGGGTGAGTTGCGGTCTGTTGGCTTGGTTCGCCGGGTCAGACAATTGCATTGTGCGATGTCAGTTCTGTCTCCTAATATTCAAGGAGATGTTTATTAAATGTTAGCGATTATCTGTGATTAAAGACGGAGCTTTCCTGTTATATCGAATTGGGCTTCAGTAGGCATGAAATAACTCAACATGGCGTCATCTTGAGTATAGCTGCTAATATTACTTGTTTTGAGGATGGGTTGGAACTCTGCACTTGCGATTGATTCGCACACTGGCAGATTTCTGCCAGAAGTATGGGGCCTTCAACGCTGTCGCGCTAAACATCTCGGTAATAATTCATACCTTGCAGAAGAAAGCTGAGTTTTCAAAACGCGGAGGCGAGTTGTCGATCATTCACAGCGCGGGCTTTTCTTGTATAGAGCCAGATATTTCTGCCAACCGTGCACGGACTGTTCATGAGCGCGCTTTGCGTGTTGGCTCATGTAAAGCCGAAGTAGGCATACATTGTTCGATTTGGCTCATGAATGCATTAAAATATTTCTCATGCCTATTTTACAGCGCTTGGAACCCAGAAGGGGGAGTTGGACAGCACCACTCTCCTCAAAGAAGTTTGTAAACAGGCTGGCGCCTTCTATGGGGGCAGCTATTAGGCGTAAAAGCGGTCGATCTGCCGTCGTGGCGCGAAGTAGCATTGACATGGCTATAGCCTATGATTTCTGGAAAGCTACACCAGTTTATTAATTAAGTCTGCTATTGTGCTTTTCCTGGAGCATTGGAAATAGGTGAACTTGGAGTAATGAGGTCACTTCTGCTTTGTGTATTATTCAGTCTGCACTTCGCGGTCACATGACTAGCGGGGGTTTGTCTGACCATGTTTACTGCCTTGGGAATTGCGCTTGTGTTTTTATGGGGTCCCTGTTATATGTGCGCACGTGCGTGCATTCGTGCAATAATTTTTGTTCGCTCTTCTTTTATGGCCTATTGTGGCATTCGGGGCATGTTTGCGGTGGTTCGGTACGATTTGGCGCCATACAGGTGCTAACTAGAAAAAAAAAAATAATGAAAGGGCGTAGATGTCTTTCGTACTGCTGATTATACCCCTCCCGAAATCCTTTTTCTGGTCTACTAATAACGCTTTCAATGACATGCTATGGTGTTCATTGC
The DNA here is from genome assembly GCF_055883805.1 of Amblyomma maculatum. Lineage (NCBI taxonomy): Eukaryota > Metazoa > Arthropoda > Arachnida > Ixodida > Ixodidae > Amblyomma > Amblyomma maculatum. The sequence goes on from NC_139344.1 coordinate 33,437,042, forward strand.
TGATTTGGTTTCATAGAAGTTAGCCGAGTTGATTCATTTTGATATTATGGTCTACATATTTAGCACAATACGAAATATTGTCGTTTCACTCAATCGCTCAGACAATCGTTCAGTGAATTCGCTTTCATTAGAACTAGTGTTTATTATTAAAGCTGGAAAAACTGCCGATGTGATATAATTTTTGGCATACACACATGAGACACAGACGCGCCCGCTAAGTTATCTTAAAAAGCGCTATAGGACACACTCTACGGAAATTACGGATAAGTAGAGAGTAATTTTTAGCATCGGTGTGTGTGGCAATGTGTTGGTGAATTCGCGCGCATGTTTCTCGTCGAGTGCTGTCAGAGGCCGGACACGTTGATTCGGCTAGAAATGCGTCGTTTGTTTCAGAAGACACCACCTCATCGCAACTTGGCCGGTCAAAAGGAGTTCGTACAAGGCGTAAGGAGCGTGCAGCCGTTGGGTTTGCTGGCAGGTGCAATCAGCTGTGAGCGGTGATCTCTCAAAGCGGGATGCGTTCCTGGAAACATACACTCACAAAAAAAGCGTAATTGCAGCGTCTTGCTCATACTGCACGGCTCCATGAAAAGTGTGTTGTGCTGCAGTGTTGTGCATCGGTCGCGTCAATTTGGTGGCTCCTAAAAAGAGCGTGAAGTAAATGGTGACGTGGCATTGCGCTGCTGCTGAAAAGAATGTGACGTGCTGCAGTGTGGTGAGTCAGGTCGTCGCACTGTTGTGTGACTCTTCAGAAAAGCGTGACCACGTGGACCGCAGTGGGGTGAATAAATTGCACAATTACGTGGCTGCTGCAAAATACGAGAGGCGCGCTTCAGTGTGTAGAATAAGTCGTCTCGCAGAAGTGCTGAGAAATTAGGTCATGTGAAGTGAACCGGTATGGTGATTTGTGAAAAACTGTGTGAAGTGTATAGTGATCATGCTCAGCTTCAGCGACGATCTGACGTGCGTGCACTGCAACGTTATTCGGCGTGTTTTTCAGTGAAAAGAGCATGGTGCCGCGTGAATTTGAAGATTTTTTTTTTTTACGTGCGTGCGTTCATCGATGTGAAAAAGTACTTGCTTATAGTGCCGCTTTTTGAAGAGCTTCACAAGAGTGAGTCGATGTCGTGAAGGCTTTGCATAAGTCGTCAAAAAATGTGCCTGTGTTGGTGCGGTGCATCAGCGTTATCACGTGACGAATGCAGTCGATTCCAGCATGTGACGGAAAACGCTTCTCACTGGGGAGGCGATGCCGTGTTTGTGAGTAGCTTTTGGTTCAGTGGTTATGGAAGTGGCCACGTCAGATTTTCAAGCGTTTCGACCTTCTGTCGCTGGAAGTCGAGCAGCTTTCATCACTGGTCCACTCTGCCGTTGTCAGCCTGATTCGGACGTCTATAGCTTGTGAAATCCACGTATGTGTGCGCGCGATTTGTGTGCATGTGAATCGCTTCATCGTTCATCACAGTCAGGGGAAGCATATCGAGCTGAGTCTGGCGAACGTTTCCAGAGAGGCTCCCTTCACTTCCTTTTGTCCAAATTGCCATTTGAAGGTTTCAATCCCAACGGAAACAACGCGTGGTAAAGTGCCGCAAGCGAAATCCTCGATGTGTCTGTGAAGGGGACAGGGGTGTGAGTGCAGGGAGGTGAGTGCTCAGTGCGGACGAAGGTGACAATAAAATTGTGGCCTGTATGGCGATAGCGTTCAGTGCGTGTAATGTGCGCCGTTTCGTTGTGACATCTGTGAATATTTGCACCAGAAGAAGAGTGGTTTGTGCAGAAAAGCGTGTTCCGTGAATTGAATCTTCAAGAAATCCACCCTGCAAAATTCAAAATGTAATGTTGCGTTTTGCAACCCACGGGAAGGTTGACAGTCGTGTCGACTATATCAAGTGCTTACCTGAAAGGTGAGTGGCGTCCCCAGGATAACGCCTGTGCTCGTGGGTGTTTGTGATAAATGTTAGCGGCATATGTGCTGCGAAAGCAACGTAAAAGTGGCGAAAGGTGCATTGAAAAGTGCGCTTTTGGCGTTTCCGTGAATGGAATTGCATTGCAGAGCCCAGTGGCAAATGTGCTGATTTTGCAGCCTTGCTTGGCGTAACTGATGTTTTGAACCAGTAGCAGCAATGGTGCGCAGATGCAGTGGCGACACGTTATAATACGTCATCACCATCGTCCGGCATACTTCAATGCATTGCATACGTGCAATTTCAGGTAGGTGAAGTTTGGTGTGTTAGTGCAAGTGTGCTATTCGGGTGGTGGTAAGTGCATTTCCTTTGTGGAAGCGCTTGTCACAGTACAGTGGTGTGTTCTGGTGGCTTCCAAGCGGTGCTGCTGCGACTTGTGTGATTACACTGATGACGTAGTTTGACCCGAAGTCGTAGGTCTGACGAAGCGACGGTGCCGACTTGCTAGAGCGTAAGACGGAGATTGCTGACAATATGGAACTTCTTTGGCGTGTTGCAAGCGGGAAAGACGTCGCAAGTACTGCCAAACGTTTTCCTCGGCAACAAATACCAAGGTAAGCAGTCAGGTAGGTGTAGGTGTGCGGGGGATCGGTTTCAAGCAGTGACAATAAAATGATTTCACAATTCAGTGTGGTACACTGTGTCGTTCTAACTTCGTTCCATGGATCAAAACAAAAGTTTGCCGTAAATCAAACGGTAAGTATCGGTAAGTGTTTGGAGTACAGTTTGAAATACGTAGACCCAGTGGAGAATCAGTATAATAAATTCCTTACAGCACGAGACATTGCATCAGGTGAAAACATTGCTTGTACAGTCGTGAGCAAAAGTGTTATACAACACAGCCGATAGCGGAGCTCGGGAAAACTGCATTGAAGCAATATATCTAGCAACAGCTGTAAAAGATCCAGACAATCGTGGCGGTGCCCCATATTATAGACATGCTTGTATCGTCGCTAAATCGCGTTTCGATGCAGTTTTTCTGAGCTGGGCTGCCAGCTGCTTGTAGACCATTTTTTTTGCTCACGACTACAGTCATGAGCTAAAGTGGTGTACAACACCCAGCCGGTGGCGGAGCTCGAGAAAACTGCATGTCAACAACTAGCAACAATCATTAAGATCGAAGCAATAGTGGCAGTGCCCCATTTTATCCACATGCATATGTCACTCTTCCTTACCCTGTCGCTCATATCAATGCAATTTTGCCGAGCTCTGTCGCAGGCTGAGTGTTATGTACCACTTTTGCTCAAGAACTGGTGGGCTAGTTGGTCTAACATATCTAGAGAAGCAGCGCAACGGCACAAGGTCAGAGGAAGAAAGGGACAAACACAGCACTGATGTTTGTAAATGTAATACTTAGGGAGCATGGAAACAACGTTAAGAACGCGGCCCGCCACATAGGTATTCACTGTCAGGATTGTTCATGTTTTGCAGTTTTCAAAAACAGCCAAGTAGTTACCAAGCACAAGGATAAACTTGCACGAGAGATTATCGAAGCATCTGAAATCATGAAGCTGGGTGATAATTGTATCAGCACTCCTTCCATAGCTATCTCGTTGAAAGAGCATAGCTCTTTGATATCGTATAATCGTTATACACGCGAAGCGGTTGCATGCGCACAGTGACTGGGTTGATTCTTTCCGCTCCTCTCTGTTTCTTTCTTTTTTTCTATTGTACTTCAGCGCTGCGTTTGTCCCTTTCTTCCTCTGGCCTTGTGCCGTTGCGCTGCTTCACTAGACACTTTAGCTCGACCATCATGGCTACGAAGGTTCAATTAAGGCATTTGTCATGCGCCCAGGAAGGGGTGCTGATACGGACGTGAAATTTGGTGGGGCCTGGTGATGTGGAACCTCCTCAGATAAAATGCAGTGCAGACGGATTGGTGGGAATGTTGCTCCATACAAGTACGTTTATTTATTTATTTTTTTTTTTTTTGAGGTTGTACTTTGTGAACTAGTGGCACATATTGAAATGAATTTTGGTGAAGGTTAGTTTCTTGTAACTGGGAACTTTGGTTTATAGGAAAGGAAAGGCGCAGTACTTGTCGCACTTTCTCCATGGACGCCTGAACCGTGCCGTAAGGCAAGGGAGGAGAGGTGCCGTAGTGGAGTTCTGCGGAGCAATTTCAATCACCTGGGGATATTCAGCATGCACTGACAGCACACAGCCTTCTCTTGTAGAAATTCGCTTCGTCCATGACCGTATATACAGCACTACGTGATGTGTGGAATTTATGAAACACGTGCGGTAGCTGAAACACAACGCTATAGGGGAGAAAACCTGGGCCAGGGGGCGCTGCGCCGCTCTGTGCGTCAGCGCCCTCCATGGAGACCCCGCCAAAATCTACGCGCAGCCCGGCCGCGTCGTCTGCTAGCCGCCGCATAGAAAAGCATGTTGCCGTCCGCTCCGCGCTGCTTTCTAGCACGTGTTTGCGCGCGCGCGCTCGGTTGTTTCTCTCCTCCTCCGGCCGCATTGTGGCCACCGTCGCGCTCTAACAATGAGGGGGGAAGAAGAAAGAAAGAAAAGAACTAGAAGGAAAGTAATGACGGCGCACTTTTTTCGCGAAGCTTGTGTGGAAACGGTAACGGGATGGTTGTGGGCCCTTCTTTTTTTTCTTTTTTTTTTTTTTTGGGGGGGGATATCTCGTACCGTTCGTGTGTCGTACTTCTCTAACTGGCGGTGCTGAAGCAGCCATCGTGGAACCGGGTCGGCCTCAAGAAACAGATATTCGTCATTAATGCGATCACTTTACGTCAATCATCCTATCCTCATACGCGATCCTGCTTCGGGAGCTCAAAACTGCGCGTTCGCTATAGGAGATAACTGAACTAGGAATTGCGCAGCGTAACAGTGGAATTAAGAAGACAAAGATTTCCGTGGAGAGATGTCCCCGTCTGCATGGAAAGTCGTCAGACATTTCCTCGCTGTTCGTCTCGTGGAGAGGAAACTGCCGCAAAAATGGCATGCCTCGGCTTCTGGGGAATGACCCAGGTCGTTAAGAAACCCCTCATCGTTAACGGTAGCTAGGTCATTGATTTCGGGTGGCAGCGCCGCAGCAGTGAACTTCCCCTGGCCGGTGTCGGCAGGAACCAAAGGGTAAGGCGGCATGCTTTGTGCCTTTGTAGGGAACGCATCCTAAACGCGCCGAAAACAGGCCCCACGGCGCCGGCAGCACTGCCTAAAACGTTTGTCCCCAAAGAGCTGAATAGGCCCCTTTCAAGTGACCAGTCACAAAGGGAAAGGAAGGAGCACTCGAAGGCTGGACCCTTCATTCTGTGAACATGGACAGAGGCATCAAGAGGTGCCGCCTCAAGTCCTTCAAGATACCTGTCGTTTGCCTCCCGCCTTCAAACAGCGAATTCGCGTTCATTTTTTTTTATGTATGCCTGAGCCTGCCAACAAGCGCTCTTTGAAAACAATGTCCGGTGATCAATTAATCATAATTTCTTGCTTTCAAAAGCACCGATAAAAAACATGCCTCCAGCCAGCCTCTATGTCAGCCGGGGCACAGAAAAAAAGCAAAATTAAGAAACCCCAATGGCAAAGAGCGCCGGCTTTGCGCGCGAGAACGCGCCACCAACCCCCCTCGTCCTCACTCTCCTTCTCCCGCTCCGCGTGCACGCGCGGCTGAACGTAGCACGCGCTCCCGAGCGAGCGGGCTGCGCAGACTCCGCAGACAGCCACGCGCAGCGCGGGCGCGGATGCGCGTAGGTTTTGTAGTTCCTCTCCGCTCCGCTGGAAACCGAGCGCTGGCGTCGCGGAGCAAACTCCAGCTTTGGTTCCCTATTGCTGTACACCTATTTTGAATGCAACGCTTGACTAACGCCTCTCAGAACTGCTTACAAACCTTAGTTGTAAAGCGCACTCACTAACTCAGCACAGCGCAGCATGATAAGAAAAAAATAAAAAGACAAAAGGTACGTCGACACGCTTTCCACCCCCCCCCCCCACACACTTCCCCTTGAAAAAAAAAAAAAGATGCGTATCCAGTAAGCTCTCAAGTAATTCTGCGCACAGTTCAAGGGCTTTTGCAGTGCACGCTGAGAACTACGAAAATTTCTTTAAATAGCGACGCCGCCGAACCAGAGCAAGTGCATTCGATTTGGATTAAACATTGTTGAGAGTGCTTGCATATATTACAAAAAGTGACGCTTCACTACATAGTTATACACTATTATGCATAACTGATTGCATCCAGAACAGGAGCACTCCAAGTGTGACGACGGATATTTCTCAATCAAGTAAACATTGGTTTGAAAAATTGTCGCTAGGAAGTAATTTGGCGCCCCGATAGCAATTGGATTTTCCCGAATGCTACGACAGCGCCGCGCTCAGTAACAACCTTGTGAACACCAGAGGATTGGTTTGAGGTTCGAGATGCATATATATGTGAACCTTTGCAGGAAAAGCGTGCAGCAGTTACAGACAACAGCAATATTTTGTAAAGGGAGCACCAACATTAAACCACTGCATTCGATCTGACACATCATTTTGTTAGGGTGCTTGCATTTGCTACAAAAAGTGACGTCTAGCTCACTTTCAGTCGCTGTTAGACGCAAATGACCGCACCCAGTGCAAGAGCACTCCGGTGTGAAATGGCTGTGCAAAACTTCTCGATTGGACACTTTACACTACAGTAGTAAAATAGCAAGGTAAGTAAATATTTTAAAAAGCAGTGAAACAATTTTTATCCACTGTGATGTCTGCCACCAGGCTTAAAGGCGTCTGAAATGGCAAAGTTAGTAGCACAGCGCACTTGGAGAATAATGCTGTTTAAAAAAAAAAAATTCGTGCAGAAAAGCAGCTTACAAGCACACATAGTCAGGAAATTTGGCACCGTTGTTTGCGTTTTTGCTAGTTTTCTGTGCTAGCCTAGTGCATTTTTGTTTTCCATACCCTAATAGAAGTGCTTGCAATTGCTACAAGGAAGGAAACTTAATCTGTATTTTGGACCCATTTAGGCATAACTGACCACACTCAGTGCGTGTGTAAAACTAGTGTTGTACCGGTGTAGCAAAAAGTGCATCAACCAAATATGAATGATTTTTTGTTCGAACAGTGCTCACCACAGTGGTTCTCACTGCCATCCTGCTTCTGTGCAAGTTGTCTACGCTAAAACGTACGCGCGATGCGTACCCTAGCGGCACGTGATGGAAACACGTGGAAAGCGGCCGTCGCCGCTGCTAGCTGCCTCGTATTTTCGTGAAGTTAGCATGAACCAACACGCGAGAGCCGATCAATTCTTCCCGAAGAGCTGAGTAAGCGGTGGTGGCACTGTAGCGGAAGATAGTTCTCGCTCCAGTTCTGTTCTGTTTGTCATCATATACTTGCACAAAACTTGCGTTCGTTAGCTGTCCTAGGCCCGTATTTCGAGTTTGCGTCGTTGTCGAACGTGTCGCTATCTCACGTGACCTCGGGTCATCTGATTGGTGAAAACGCCTAAACGTGATGTTGCCACCTCTTCCGGTTCCGTAGTGGCAACACCCGGTTCCGGCGTTTAGACCAATCAAATGACTCGAGGTCACGTGAGATAGCGACACTTCGATAACGACGCAAACTCGGAATACGGGCCCTCCATTCGTCTTTCACTAGGTATGTTCGATTTTCAGTCCCGGGCAGTCCCGGACTACTTGCTGACACATATTCGGCGTTCGATTTTCCCCGGGCAGCCCAGCCATTTTGAGTAAGACTCCGAGCGCATTCCGAGTAGTACTTTTCTTCGTCCTGCAGACGTTATCGTCCGCTAAATAATAACACAATTTCCGTAGCTGGTCTCTAAACAGCTGTAAAACGTTTGAATCTTGCATCTACGCTTTGTTGTCTTGATTTTTACCGCGCACGGAAGCTTCGAGAGCCCCGAGCAAGGATCGTTTGTTCGTACTGTTCAGAAGTTCACCTGTTTCGTGAACTTTTGAGCGCGGGCTTGAAAGCGTCGCAAGCGAACCGCCGTGTGTTGGAGCAGCTAGCGCTTGTTGTAAATACTTTGCAAATGCTTTCATGTACTTTCTAGCGCAGTGAGATGGACCCTTGGAGGAACTTCGCGAGCAGCAACTCAAACCCTGCATAACTTGTTTCTGTAAAACGCTTCACATTCAGGCATGTCACTCTCCGTCTGTGAAAAATACCACTTGGTTTCGCACCTCTGTTATCTATAACTTTAATATTACACTTACGCCAAAAAGATGAACGAACGCGCTCGCCAGCGCGAAAGAACTGAGTCGTGGGGGCTGATGGTTGGAATCGTCTGCTAAATGCAAACGATTGAGGGAGTGGAGGTGGCAGAGGAAGCTTGTAAGGTCATATAACCACATGCTACTTCCTATCAGAGTAGAAGCCGAGACCTGTCAGCAAGTAGTCCGGGATTGGAAAATTGAGGCACTGTACTTTTTATTTGCATCAGCCAGCAGTATACGATAGCATAGGAGCGATGCGCTCTGAGAGTCGTCTGCTTTGCCGTCGTCCTGTTCGTTTTCATGTGGCTATCGCGTGGCGGCGCACATCCTCGCATAAAGGACGGATTGCCGCAAACTGGTCTCAATGATGGCGCACATTCATTATACTTGCCTTTGGCGAAGGCCATAGTCTCATTGACAAAAGAAAGCGCACTCTTCATGTGTTTTGATCGCACTTGCATCAGTTCAATAGCTCTTGCTCTTCAATAACAATTCAAAATCCATGTTCACTCTGAGCTATTTCACGGCAAGAGCTTTCGTGACAAGATCCGCCAATGGCAGGTACTCTCAAATGGGAATGAATCGATTTTGACTCCTGCTTGAGTCAGTACATCTTTCGGGGAATATTATGGTTGTTCGCCGTTATACACGTCGCGCCTGAGATGTGTGCTGCTGAGGAGGTGGCCTGCTGCCAGCACGATGGATAGGCCTGAAATCGGCAAATACGCATGCAACATCTCTTACACTGTTTCAGAATGCAAGCTTACGCGTCATATATGCGCCGCTTGCGTGCCTCCTACCCATTTTCAAATCCGTGTGCCATACGCCGTCATTACGCCTCGGGATCCGCAAATCGGTCATCAATAAGTGCGGCAAGATAGTTTATGTATTCATTTGGGTAGGCATGAAGTATATTTTTCATCCCTACTTAGTGCATGGTGAGTCCCTCTTATAAAGTGGCCAGACATGAGATTTAAGCTGGACGCGACTACCGGCCATTGTATTGTACAGACTCAGGACTACCCTCAGCCTGGAGTAATCAGAATTCAAATGTCCAGGATCTCTGAAGCTTCGTTTCTTTTTAAGGTTCAAGAGGCATTAGGTAAGTTTGCCTAAAATGTTCACATCAAGACATTCCGGCGCTTGCACAAAGCGTCGTATCAGTTCCAGCTGAAGAAATCAACGACGAAGACTTTGTGGTCGTGGGGGCACTACAGTTCGAAGAGAGGTATGCATTTGGTGGATCCGGCACATTTCTCCACCGAGGTACCTTCGGCGAATTCCATCAATGTCTTCAAAGTCCGAAATACCCCACAAAAATATTTCTCGTGTACTTTTGTTATCCCGGGTGTGTTGGCGGACGTACAGGGCCGTCCAAAATATATGAGAACACGGTTCAGCGCGACCGCGTAGGGTGCCTCGATGCCTCCGCGCACGGGCGCACATCGAAACAAAGTGGCGCACAGGGGCCTGGAGGCGGTGCTTCGTGTCGTCTGCTGAGCGCTGAAACGCACCTTACTTGCGTAGTTAGTGTTTTAATCGCTGACGCGGCATAACAAATAACCGACAAGAAAACAGGGGCCCATGTACTTATAAAATTGGTATCGTGTGTACTGGACAAAAAAAAAAAATGTGTACTGGATTGAGCTTTCACAAATCACTCGAGAATCACTCACTAGGACAGATCACCTGCTTAGCTTGACACTCATTTACAGTATTGTCCGTCATTTGATAACCTTCCATAGGACTGAACAACATGAGGCAGTGAGCGAACTGCGACAACACCATATCGGCGCGTTTGGCCGCTGCACACAGTTGGGTGCGATTCTCAGTAAAGAAAGCACGGTGCTTCGCGCTAAAGCAGACGACACGAAGCACCGCCTCCAGGCCCCTGTGCGCCTGCGCCATTTTTCTTTATGCGCGGCCGCGCCCAACGTTACTAGAACAATTCTAGTAACGTTGGCCGCGCCGGATGCACTCACAGTACAGTTACGCGGAGCGCGGCCATGCTGAGCCGTGTTCGCACCACGGTGGTTCGCACATATTTTGGACGGCCCTGTACTATCCTGTACACACATTTCTTTGGCCGCCATCGTTTGTATACCTGATACGATCGCGGAGTACGACTCGCGCGGTAGCGTGTTTTTTAGAACCTAACTACCTGTTCTTGTCATTACTCTGATTCTTGCTAAACGTCCTCAACTCAGTCAATTACGTACCTGTTGTGCTCTTGTGAATACCGCCTACGACAGCAATTGCATCTTTAACCTTGTTTTGGCCCTGCCCGGAAAACAGTTCGGCTGGCCCATACTCGTGACTCAGTATCATGCCATTTGCAGCATGGAAAGTGCAAAACTACTTCTGGCTCTTACCCTACAAACTGCAAGCACGTGTGCTTTGCTGCCCTGTGTGGAAGCCCGTTTAGTGAGCTTGGAGGGTGATCTGGAGCAGTCAGAATAGCGCGCACTACATAACTGTGCTCCTAGGCTCGTTTCGCTCACACCAATTGTGGGATTCGGGCTTGCTGCGGCTGCCCTTTGCGCGGCCGCCGCCCGCTTCCCAGTTGTTCTCCTAGTTCCCTTTCTTCCGCCTGAGGCGGCGGAGAGAGGCTCGGACGACTTGTCATTGTCGTTCGGGCCACAGCTCCGCCCTGGTGTCCCAGTGGCTGTTCCCATTGGCGCCTTTTGGCGGGAACATGGCACCGCTTCGACGGCCGCGCTCGCGCGACCGTCCGAGCGGAGCTCAGAGAGAGACCCCTCCGAGACATCGCAAGGTGCGTACGCTACTGTTCCTGTCTGCTGGCCTTTGTCCGCGCAGACCAGTGTGTACTCGAGTTCGTCTGCTCCGGGTCGTACCTGAGAGCGAAGCTCGAGCCTGTCGATCGTGATCCAACGATCCGCGACAGGCGTACGACAGGCAGGTGTAATCGACTGTGATCGGTGATCTCTCACAACTGGAGGCGTTGCGTTAGTTGGACACATCCACTCACGAAAAAATGTCATTACAGTAAGTTGCTTGTGCTGCATGGCTTCATGAAAAATGCAGTGTGCCGCATTGTTGCGAATCAGTCGCGTCGGTATGCGTGGCTCCTGAAGAGCGTGGGGTGCCGTAGTATGATAAATGGAGGCGTGGCATTGCGCTGCTTGTGAAAATAATACGATGTGCTGCGGTGTGTGAGTCACGTCGTCGATTGCACTGTGTGGCTCACAAGAAAAGCGTGAGCTCGGGCTGCAGTGTGGAGAATCCATTGCTCAGCATTACGTGGCTGCTGGAAAATGCGAGAGGTGCTTCTCAGTTTTTTGAATAAGTCATCTCGCAGAGGTGCTGAGAAAATGAGCCAGGTGAGGTGAAGTGTGAACCGGTGGGGTAATTTATGACTCGTGTGAAGTGTCAAAATGTATGGTAATCGTATTTAGCTTTAGCGGCAATCCGATGTGCGAGTACTTGTCTTGAGACGTTACATGTCTTTCTGCGAAATATCATATAAGGGTTGTTTTTCTTTTACGTGCTTGCATCGACGTGAAAAAGCGCTTGTTCAGTGCGGCTTTTTGAAGAGCATCACAGGAAGTACATCGATGTCGTGAAAGTTTTGCATACGTCCTCAATATATGTGCGTGTTTTAGTGCGACGAATCAGTGTTGCCACGGCAGTCAACTCCATGCAGCATGGGACGGGGAAACGCTTCTGACTGGGGAGGCAATGTCGTGTTTGTGAATTTCTCGCGTGCAGTTGTTAAGGAAGTGAGCCACTTTAAATTTTAAAGCTTTTATCGTTTGGAGTATCATCACTCGAAGAAAAGCAGCTTTTAGTACATGTCCACATGCTTCTCTTAGTCTGTTTCGCAAGTTAAGCCTGTGAAGATTCGCGTGTTTGTGCACATGATATTTGTGCACGTGCATCGCTTCATCGTTCATCATCACTGTCAGGAGCATCGGGCCGAGTTTGGTGAACATCTTCAGAAAGGCTTCCTTCTCTGCTTTTTGTGCACATTCCATACGAAGGTTTGAAGCAAAACGGCAAAATCCGCAAGCAAAATATCCGATGTGTCCTCGAGGGGGGCAAGCGTGTGTGTTCCGAGTGCGACCTGTGAGACTGGCTTGCGCCCTTTTCGGCGTGCTGTATTCTGCTTCGCATCGCGTTTAAAATTGCTGCTTTTTTTTTCTTTTATGTGGATGGGGCTCCGCAACGTGTTCAAGCGAGCGGAGGTGATGCTATTCGCCCGCTCCGTTAATTACGATATCTTTTGTCTGCAAGAAACTAACTTGCTTGCTGACGTGTTGACATTGAAAACGCGCTTCGGTGCAGCTGCGTACTTTTCGTATGCCAGCTCGCGGTCAAGCGGTCGTTGGTGGGGGTCATTTTGAATCGTGTTCTTTTGCGCGACCACCACGTCTATACGATGCACTTGGACACGTTGGTGGCATACGACTGCATGTTCAGTTCTATTAATTTGAGAATTCTCTGTATCTACGCGTCCGCCCGTTTTAATCAGGTTAATGACTCTTTTAAAGGGTTCGAGAGTTGTTCTTTTTTTTTTGCGGGAGGGGGGGGGGGTGACAATATTGCGATGTTTGGCGGTTTTAGTTGCGTGCTGGATACGATTGCAGATTCAGGGCCCAGGAGGAGATAGGCAAGGAATTGAACGCATGAGAGCGGCGCCGCCTGGTTGGGCCGTTTACGCTGTAACTGGCGCTTTCGAGCTACTCCATGGGCGAGTCCTTGCGTGGACAGTCGCGTAGATATGGCGTATGTTCCACCTATGGGCTTGTGGGTAGGGTTTGGGCTGCTGATGTACTGTCACTTCCTCCGGTGTCGACGTACATAACGACTACCGTCCGTTTGCTTTGTCGTTCGTTATCCCCGTTTGGCTAGTGTCTTCTCGAAGATTATGGTGTCCACATGCTCGTATTTTGCATTACGCCGAAACGAGGGATGGGCATGACCGTACTTTGCGGATATTGATGGTTGGAGGGTGCCGGAGGATTGGGACAAACTGAAAGAAGAGTGGCGTCATCATCGCGCAGCCTCTGGCCGTGCCCTACGACCTAGGGTATCGGACAAGGGGCGCATACTGACTGCCAAACTTCGTATCGCGCAGTTCACCCCGTCCCAGTCGGCTCTGATATGTGCCTAAACGGAAGAGCTCTGAGAACGACTCCATAGCATCTCTTGCGTGCTAACGGTGATCGCGTGGCTTTGTCATGGCAGTCTGGCAGCCCATCCTGAGGTGCTTCTATTTGCACGTCGGGCTTTGGTGCGCCCTTCTGGATTCCCTGCTTTTCATACCTCCGCTATACTCGCGTGGGAAAAACTGCACTTTCTTTAGACAGGCTCGAACTACTGCGCGGACATGATCACCTGTATCTTATGCTTCCGTTTCAATGCACCATTTCTTAGCTGACTCCGAGTGTTGTGACAGCCTCATGGCTCTACCCTCCTCTAGAGAAATTAAGGATGTGTTGTATTCCATCAAAAGGGGTTCAGCACCTGGGTCAGATGGGTTCCTGACGGAACCTTACATTCAGTTCTGACACGCGGTAGCTATACCATTCTAATACAGATAATTAAGTTCTGTTTCACTCAGCAAGTATTTCCAGATTCCTGCAGAACTGCTCGCATTGTTCTCATACCTAATAATGAGGCCTCTTCGTCCCGTCCTGAGGATTGGCGACCGATTACTTTGTTAGACTCTGAGTACAAGGTACTGGCCAAAATAATTGTCTCGGAAAGCGGCTCCCTTCTCTTATTATTTTGCTACAATATAGTCTGTCTTCGGTACGCGCGATATCCGTCGCCCCTTTCAAAGGTTACTCATGTCGGTCGACCAAGAGAAGGCCTTCGATTTTCTAGAATATGTGTACATTTATGCTATCCTTGACGCTGTCAGCTTCCCGCCTTCATTTGCTCCTCTAATTAAAGAGATTTAAAAGGACACTTGAAGCCCATTGTTTCTTGATGGCCGTGAAAGTCAGCCGTATATTGCGATAGCGTTAAGGGCCCCGTATCGCAGGAAAGTCGGTGTCGGCGCTGTGGTTGCGGTTGTAACGCGAAAATGAGAAGAAAGTAAAAAAAAAATAAAAGTTCTACGCAAACCCGCGGAGTCGAGACGGTTCCTTCGCAGTGCGAGGCGAGCACGCAACCACTCCGCCACAGAACCTTTTTTTTTCTTTATTACCGTCTTGGCAGCACAAGCAAACACAAAATACATGTACATGGTAATAAAAGCAACAATCACTTTCTGGCTACTGCATGATGATAGAATGAATTAAATGATTTTAATTTGTCGAGGACTGGCAGCCACTCAGGTTGAGGATCTTGCTGCCCGATGATATGATCGGAGGACCGGGACCTATAGGGACTTCACCGCAAGGCGTTGAGGAAGGCAGAAGACGGCTGGAGTTGTTAGGAGAAGAGCAAACTGAAGGTTTATTTTACACATTTACACAACATAAACGTGCAAGCACGTGAAAGGAGCGAGGTAGCTCTTAATCAACTGAGGGCACCGGCGAGTCACACTGAAGCAGCCCTCGTAGGCTGCTTAAATCACCTTTCAGTCCCAGTGTGGAACCTTCAGCTTCCCAAACGTCCAATGGGCGCTGAGCCGCTTCTTTTGGCTCCACCCATGCTTCTTTGGCTCCGCCCAATTGTTCCACCAGCACCTCACGCACAAACGCGCACACATACACACACCTCCTCTCACTTGTGCAGGGAATACGGTATACCACTGCACAACAGCCAGGCTGTCCCCGTTGTTCTCTCTGAAGCGGCGATGTCCCACCTGGTTTCAGCCATCTTTGCAATGGCGCCGGTCAGGCGATGGTGCACACATCCTCAGCAGCACAATGCCTGGTCCTAATGGCCATCGAGAGGCACGTGCAGCAGCATCTTTGAGTCAACAGTAGCTGGGTCACAACACGACGGCGTGCCGCGGCTCCTGGTTCGCCCCGGGCCGTGGTCCATTGTTCAGAGGAGGGGTGCTGAAGATCAAGAGACGCCCGTTCCGGTTACCGACAAAAGCACTTGACTTCAATTAGCCTGTCGGGAAGATAAGGATCCATGCTCCTTTGTACTGACGTGTCCCGTCAGCACGCCTCGGCCCGCTGTCGCAAGGAAAAACCACATCTGGCCTTCCAGCGGCGTTCTCCATATGCGCGGACCTTCCGCGACGATTTGGGGCCCCGGGCATAACACCGAACACTTCCTGTGTGCAGATGATGCTTTCAATGAAATACTGATAAGCAGGATGCACAATAATGCGTTCATGTCTTACATTCATTGAAGGGCGCCAAACACTGTGCATGCAGAGCAACATTCACAGGTCGCAAGACACTTCACCTGGTTCTGCGCATGGTAGGAAATGTATTCGAAAAGGTGCCAAAGGTAACTCTTTTTTCAGGGTACGTTTCAAGACATCCCAAAGAAAAACAGCATCGTAACAGTCTATATAGATATGTTCAATTGTTTCCACTTTTTTACATACAATACAATCGACTGACCATAGTACAAAAAGACATTTGCTCTGCAACCACGGTTTCACCGGATGTGTGTCAGTGTGTAATTGAAAAAAGAACGAACGCACTAAGGGCTTCACAAGCATTCTTTTGTTTCTTTTCAGCACGTCGCGTTCTGGACCCAAAAGTTATCGACTGCGATAAACGGGCACTGGCAAAAACATGTCCAGCAGACCTTTGTACAACTTTT